>NC_090288.1:22399496-23060925 GCF_037392515.1 Haliotis asinina | reverse complement strand
AAAGTGTCTAGTCTCACAAACAAGTACTGATTATTTAATTGTGTCGTAAAGATGGAAAAGAGGCCGATGTGAATACATATATTACAGCATTTCATGTAATTTATTACATGTGTCTCTTATACCCCTTTGCCAGTGTGTGCTGTATTTTTATCAACACCTACGCGGTCTTTGTACATAGGAGATGAACAAATATACAAATTCCTCCTGTCTCTCTCATCGAATTGACTGAATTATAATATATTATTTATAATAGAGTTTGAAAAGAGGGGGGAACTTGCATTATAATTGTCTACACTTTTTGCCAATACATTGCTCGTGCTTACTGACTATTTCAAGGAAAGTATCAATAGGTGTGTAAGTAACATGGAGCATATAGAGATTTATAGTTTGTCACTTTGTTCATCTTAACTTAACGCTGCAAACATACATCACCATTCATACACATACATACTGCATGATACATTTATCATTACTTGATGCTAAACAAAGCTTCCCGTCATGTGATGGGATAAAATACCCCGAATGTAACGCATTATATCTCACTTACTCATTATACTGGCTGATACTTTGACCAATCGTATCGTGAGAACCTGTGACATAGGAAGGGCAAAGTGATGGGGCGTGGCCTAAATTTCTGAAGGGCACATTTGGTCACTCAGATTGGATACATTGATTTTTTATTGTATTGTTGACCAGTGAATATGTTGTGTTTTGGTTGTATATTCTCACTATCATGTAACAATTTGTGTATAGTCTGATATCGTATCACTATCAAGGTTCACCAGACTGCACCCATGTGTGTATATACAGTACAGAGAATGAAGCGTACTTAGCACCATCAAGTGGGTTGTCCGACAAAATAACAACACATGTATATTTTACGCTTGCCCCGGGACAGTCCGTTCAATAAGGGAGTAGGGGCGTGGCTACGTATAAATTCTACCGGAGACTGTTGTTTCAAGACCAAAAGTAGCGCTAAATAATCTTATTACTGTAGTCTGAATGATGATACGCAAGGGTATCAATACCATGACTAATATGCTATCCTACTTTTACTGATGATGGATCAACGAAATTAGTTGCTACATGTGATCATTACAGAGAGGTGTCAAGAAACTTTCAATAGCACATAAAGTAAGGGATTATGTAAGTGTGTCTTTCTTCACATGTTTGGAATCTTTGTATGTAAGACATACTTAAACCAAATGATGTCCCTCTCATATCATTGTGTGAGATTAAATTGTTCAAAACATCTATGTCAATGGCAGTAAAGACGAATTTACGCACATGCCTAATAATCTATCAAAGAAGTGTTTTCGCTTATACATTGCTAGTGTTTACTGAATATTTTAAGGAGAGTACTAATAAGCTAGTCTGTGACTTCCATATAACAGATTCACAGTTTGTCGCTTTGGTTCATCTAGATTTAACGCAGAAAATATACGTTATCGCACGAACATACATGTATGCATATTGTATACTGCTATTCCTTGCACATACATAAGACAAAGGGTCATGGGGTGGGCGTCATAAAAGTTCCCGAATAGGTCGTTTTGTATCTTAACTGTTCAATATACTCCCTGATTTGTTATATATGACCAATCGTATCATGAGATACCTGTCACATTGGAAATGACAGGTGATTGGGCGTGGGCTAAATTTCTGAAGAGTATGTTCGGTCACTAGACAGCTTGGATACAGATTGACTATTGGTTAGATCGTTGACCAATCGATATGCTAGATTTGGCTTTATCAAATCTAGCTATCATGAAACGTTTGTGTATGGTGAACATATATAATCGTAAGGATGCCTGAAATGTACATGTAGAACTAACAAGCACTTTGACGAGTTTATTTTTCTTTGAAGCGCTCAAAGCGCTACAATCCGATTATTTTTACTCCGGATAACCCAGTCCAACTATTGAGTAGAGATGGTATTTATTTGCATATACTTTTTGCGCACACTACTTGTGCATCAAACATAATGGTTCGCTGAACATTTCAATTTAATCTGCACATAGTTACGAATAAATACCATAATTCAAGTACATGTATTAAAGAATTTAAAAAAGTAACACGATACTGATTTATTGTGATGTATACACTTGATGTTGAATCTCCCCAAATATTTATGAAGATGGCATACTTTTATTTGTTTTGAAAGCAAACGAGGTTCAGAAGATTGACAATGGGCGTGACCCCACAAAACAGGTTGTCCAGTGATGTAACAGCGCATTAGTTTGTTTTACACTTGTCACGGGACGAAAGTTTACCTGGACATGCATTCGGCCAGAGGCTGTTATTTTGAGGCTGAAAGAGGTGTTCACATATCTCATTTAGTGTTGTCTGATTGAATGATTATACGCATCAGTTCCATAACTGATATATTATCCTCCTTTTATTGACGATGGATCTGATACACATGATCATTACACAGCATAAGATAATTACAGAGATCCAATACAAACGTTTCTTGCACAATGCTTATGTAAATTGCATTGAAAAATCACATTTCAAACAAACATGAAACAGCTTGGACAAAATACCCCAGTTACCTTTGTATGGTTTATGTGTACTATATATGTATATTATGAGTAGATGCAAGAGTTATCACTTCATATTCGATTATGTATTATTGTCAACTTTAAAAATCAATAGTCGCAAAGGAGTTAGGTCTAAATTAGTAACTTGGTTCATTTCAAATCTACACGAACATGAGTGTAACACAGTGTTGTTATTTATGTCTACGATTCATTATATGGACTATTACAACGAATGAATGAATGATTTAATTTAGAAGAATGTTTTGTAAACTTGTCACCGTTAATTCAATCAGTGTGCAAACATAGTATCTTAGTATTCACTTCCAATGACGAGGAACAAACACGTACCTCCTGTAACAACATCTCATAATCCCTTTTCTCGCAGACATGTGTTCATTTGCCTGTATAAGCCCCCAACGTTGCAAGCAATTGTTATCAAAACATATTAATAGTTCTTCTGATTAACACAGAAAGTAACCTCTCTCGTAAGAAAAGCTAATCTTTTATCATTACTGCTAAATTGATTGAAAATGAAGGTACAGTACGAATTTAAAATGTAAAACCCCCAATACGCGGCTCTTGCTGAATAAGAGGTGCTTTTTATTACCCCCAATAAGCGACTCTCGCTGTGAGAAGCTAATTAATTTGCCGCATATACGCGGCTCTCAGCCTTAATGAGTTAAACAATGATACTAGTAATCTTTGTTTTATTACATCTAAGACCATATCCCTAGAGGACATAACATGAAATCTGATATATTTCCTCTCCTGGAATACTTTGTAATGTTAGCAACAACACTTTGGCTCAGTCATGAAACATTGGCAACCTCAAAAGCTGGTGATTTCTAAGAAACATTACATCAAATCTGGGTTAAATGTATGTTTCAATATTCATTCCAGTTACATGATTAGTCAACTGAGATTTTGTAAGTTATTCTGTTCCAAGACTGAATAATGTCTGACCAGGGTGTGGCCAAAACAGAATTTACGGTTGTCTTTTTTTTCAAACTCTCTGGATGTTGAAATAACTTTTATATGAGTTACAATACGAGTAATTACTTTCAGACTAATCTTATTCCTGAATATGTTACTTTTTTAAAAACATCTTAAATCAGGAGCCATGGAACTAAGTTAGTGCCAGGTTATTGCACTGCCATGACATGTCTGTAGTGTTGTCTAAGTATGCCTGGTTCTGCTTTCAAACCACATGAATCTGATATGTCAGTCAGTTAGGTATAATTATTTATATTATCATTAATTTTATTACCTTTCTACGTTTACTAAAGGGTGCAAGATTCTTAAAAGATATCTTGCTATCAATTTAATGACTGTAATATTCCTAAGGTATACCAATGTACCTCTCCTGCATGAACAAATTTATGTTGTACCAAAAATTAAAAGCAAATAATATTCTCTTAGTTAAGAAATACAATTCTATTTAATTTCCTCCAATATTCCAGAAAGTCACTATTCTTCTCTCGTGGTTTTTGTATCGATCCACATCTCTTTATGGAAATTCCAAAATATTTAAGGCATGGTTTTATAGACACTCAATGCTTTTCATTTTTGGATAATACGTGACAGGCATCTGCTTACACTGTCCCTTTCAAGAAAAAATATTACTTGTAAAATATTTTGAGCTATTAACAGATAGTGTACTGCAGAGTAGCCCTTCAGATTGCGCTTTTGAAACTTGACAACATCATAAAATGTGTAAAAAAAATTAAGAATATGTAAGATCGAAGGCAACCATATCCATCACATTGTTCTTTAATGTAACCAGTTTTGTCATGTTGGTCATCCCTAACCGAAATCACATCGCCATCAGATTTGTTTACATTGTGTCACGGCCTTCTAGCCTGTCTTGTTTCAGCTTTGTGATCTACAGAATCAATGCCGAGTGTTGACTAAAATGTTAAGCAAAAGCAATTTTGTAGTTACAAAAATTATCTTTGTTTATAACACTTGCAAAGCCTTAAAACTCTAGTTGTTGTCAACTAATTGGTAATGGTTTTGCACATGTGCGAAAGTGTTAAAATTTATGCAAATTCTCAACTTCGAGCAGGCGTAGGTTTCGATCGAGGACGATGGTGCTGATGGACTGATCGTGAGACCTATCGCATTCCTTGATCCACCTCAGTTGTTTTTTTCATCTTCACCAAAATGGTTTTCTTGAATCTACTCATCAAATCGCAGCAATGTTTAACAGATATGGCAAGTGTGAATGACATAATTCAAAGCACATCGCTTCGGAGACTTCGTTTGACCCTGGAAAGAAGTCTGACAAATCCACAATGCGTGCCTGGGCTGCTGATTGGCTGAAATCAACGCATGCGCCAGCTTTGATTGACAGACTGGATCGATCTATTGTGACCCATTACTTTAGAATTAACTCATTTGCATTGTACATGAAACCTCTCTTGTGATTTTTTTTATCTTGGTTTTTGTTTTGCTGAATACAAATTACTTAAAATATCAAACTTCTCATTGTTATATTTTGCTGGTTCTGAGGAGATTTCTCACACCTTTTGTCATGGCAATTTTTAACCATAACACGTTGACTAGATTCTTTTCATATTTGATACCTAGGTTCATTACAGTTTGCAAAGCATCCCAGTCATGTTTTATCCTTGTCATTGAGATACCTCAAGAACCATTCCCTGGATTTTCTTCCTATTTGACACCAAGCTTTATCTTGGGAAGGTGCAGGACCCAGTCAATTTTCATGACCTTGACATAATTTTCAAGGTCACAATGACACATTGCATATTTCAGTTTTTTAACCTGCATGTAAGCTTGTCAGTGAGATATCTCAATAACCATTTACTGGATTTTCATTATATTTGACCCTAAACTTCATCTAAGGACGAATGGAGTGGCAGGGTAGTCTAGTGGGTAAAGTTTTCACTCATCACACCAAAAGCCTGGGTTCGTTTCTCTACATGGAACATTGCTGATATTGCTGTAACAGCTACAAGTGGCATAAAACCAAACTCACCAGTTGTGGAAAGGTGTAGGGTCTGGTCGCTCTTGGTGACCTCATAATTTTCAGTGTCACGCGTGCGGCGACACTGGACTTTCTCCATTGACTTTCAAGACTTCTATTGAATGTTTACTCTTCATAACTATATTTAAAAAACATCACATTCAAGATAACTCAATAACAATTCACAGATTTTCTTCACAGACTTTCAAGACTTCCCTTGAATGTTTTTCAATAAGCAATTTCTTTAACACTATTAATGCATATTTCATACATTCCTTTTCAAGGTCAAAGTGAATCTTGAAAATTTGAACAGCTGCAGAGCTGGGTTTTTTTACATTTAACTTCATCACAATACATGACTTTCACTTTCATCACTTTCAAGTTTGATTTGATAATTAGTGACAAATGCTTTGCAGGGGTGGATATTAAAATCCAACTGTGCATGCATGTGTGCACCTGTGAACATAGCTAGATATGGTGGTGTACTGGTGATTCTTGGTAGGTTAGGATTTCTGGAGAAAAAAGTTTTTTTTTGTGTTTCCATGGCAACAAGTTTGACTGAGACTAAACCTTGTGGTAGTTCTCTTTTCCAGAGCAGAACTCATAAACCGTTCAATGTTTCTTCACCTAACTTGGCACATAGATAGATATGGTGGTTTTCTGGTGCCATTTGGTAGTGAGGGATTTCTGAATAAAACATTTTTTGTGTTTCCATGGCAACAAGTTTGGCTTGAACTGAATGTGGGGGTAGTGCTCCTTTCTGGATCTGAACTTTAAAACCTTTCAATACTGTCCATCCGCTTTGCTACATAGATGCAAAAACATTTGAAATATATAATCATGACTACATGTGGGGGATATTGATGACTTTGTCAGGGCTCCATATAACAACTGTATCAGCTTCTCTACTGGAAAAAATATGCATGATACTGCAGGAAATATTCTATAAAAAGCAGCAATGGTATGCAGTCTTAGAATCATTTACAGATGTACAAAAAGTATTGTTTCATTGTTTGTTGACATGTTTGCATGACTAGCAATGTGGTCGAGAATATTTTAAAAGAAAACACAAGATTACTGGCTCTATTAAATTCCATTCAGTACTCTAAATGTGCTCTTGTACTGAAAATATAAGGAGTACATAGTTCTGATGTTGAACAATTATCTGGAGTCCTGCTATGTGTCCTTGTTCATGTTAAAACACCACTGACAGTAGGTTGTAACAGGGAATGTGGAGTATAGATTAATCTTGTTGGGGGGGGCCTCTTCCTTCTTCAGCCTAGCTGTTGGATTTTCATGCCTTGTGTGTGCATGTCTCTTTCATACTCAGAATGATCGAACATTTCACCTGACTCAATCTGTCCCTTTATGTGGAAAACAAAAGAATTGGTGTCTCTTTGAATTGTTCAATGATTCCATGCATCCCTGGGCAATGGAGTACACCATCATACCATTTACAAAAACGACAAAAACAACATGATTTGTAATATGCAGAAGCACTTGTACTTTGTCAATGTGTCAGACTCTTGTCACATATGATGTCCCAAATGGAAAGGTCACGTGAGTTCAAGTGGAAAATGCATAATGGACATAGCTCAGATAACAGAAACTGTTTTAGTGACTGAACATATTAGAGGTCACATGCAACCCAAAACTCAAATATAATTAAAACACAATTATCACTTATTCATAACATATAATATACATTGCTGCTTGTAAAAGAACCAAATAAACAAAATTATAAGCATACAATTGTGACCTAAAAGTACGTTGTTTTGTACTTTCCTCGAAACGAAGTCCTCGGGAGACCGCTTCCAGTCATAGTGGATGGATGTGCACTCAAGTGTAATTATGGCTTCCGATTTGCTGCTTTATTTGCTGATATGCTGAGGGCTCATTGTGTGTACAGAAAGATGATCTGCTTGATGGGCATTTTAGAAGTATGGCAAGTCAGAAGAAAATAAGATTCTTTATGGATAACAACTTCTTTTATTGTACTTGCTGCGTCGTTTCTGTATAGATTCATATAACATTGTCAAACAAAATCATATACACTAGAAGAAGTTGATATCCATAAAGAATGTATATAGAGATGTTGGGTTTTGTAAATACATTGAATTTGCGTTTGATCCAGTCAAAAATCATCTCAGAAGAGATGGTGAACTATGGCTGGAAACTGTCATTCGTCCAAGTACAAAATAGGACTTGAAACTGACAAGAGTTTGCACCAGTTTCCGTCAGATCCAGTCATCAGAGAAAAATTGATGTAATTTGTTTGCAACATGCAGACATAAAAACATGACGTGTACAAGTACCACACCTGCCTAATTACATAATGTGGCAGAGACAGGTCTCGGGTGTACAAGTCATAAATCAATTTATTTTGTTTATGTCGTATAGCCTGATAAGTGTTAAGTTCAAACTGCATGTGGTCAATGACTAAAGCTATATTGCATATTTTCTTTAGCAAAATAAGGCAGGCAGACATATAGGTGTCAATAAACCAGACATTGAGCTTTCTCTGTGACAGAGGCTGATTACTACAGTCAAGAAGTTTTTTATGTAACGAGTAGATTATTTACTTGTTTGTGTACACAACCAAGATTAGACTACTGCTCACGACCTCAGACTCCCGGCATGCATACTGTTTCAAGCGGGTCAAGCTCCGCGAAACTATTCACTGCACATGCGTTATGGGTGCAGCACAGCAAAACTGTATAAGCCACTTTTTACACAACAACGCTGCGGGAAATTCATTGAATCGTTTGAACTCTGATTTGGTGAGCTTTTTTTTCATCATGTTTTTTCAACTTTATAGGTTGAACTGGCATTTTTTGATGATTTGTTTTGGTAAGTGCATACCGAAAGGTATCAGAATCTGCAAAGTTGTGTTTTACATTGCATGTGTTACATGATGCTGATGTCTTTCTCTTTCACCCAGCAAATTATTGCAGTTGTATAGTATTCTCATTTAGCTCATAAGACTCTGGAGTTGTCTTCTCTCAATATCAGACACATGGTAGACAGGTGCACTGAAGCAGAATTTACTCTGATTAAATATCACCAAGGTGATTAAGACAGGAACAAAGCCTCATTCCTTGAGTTTTAGGGCCTATGATAAGGACCCAGCACTCTTTGCAGTTTGGTGCTCAAAACCTTGGAGAGATGAAAGTAGATTTGACCTTCTCTTGAGTTATAAGAAACCAGTTTCATCCAAAGTATCGCAAGATGGGTGACAAACCTTATGAGCAATGCAGATATTGATACCTCACATAACAAAATTCATTCTGTCAGAGTAGATAGCACTTTGAAGGCATTTACCAAAGGTGCTTCTGTAATAAACATTATGAAACGACCAAAGCCTCTGCTTTAAGAACCTTTTATCTGAGAAATACTACCAGCAGTGACAACTGCCTGTCAAAGATCCTTGACACTAACTGGGTTTCAAGTACCAGTATCACATCTACTATTCTGATGACATGACATTGCAAATTTCACAAGAACATGTAGTGTGTAAAGTAAAAATATATTTTCATTAGCCAACATAGATATGGATATGATACTTCTTTCCCTGTCTCCCACCTTGAATTGCCAAGATTGTTTTGCATTTCTTAGAATTGTGGCATTGCCAAGATTTAGTTTCATTACATAAACTTTATTGAATGTATCTTAATGGATTTTAAAACACATTACAGTTATGAATTAATCAAGTAATAGTTAGTAATGCTATGTTCTTTGCTTGCATTTGAGTGCTGTGTGGGTGGACCAGCGTGGAACTTGAAAGGAAGAGGAGTGTCCTCCACTGGATGACTTTCATGGTCTTCACTGACCAAATCTAGGGTTTTCGCTTTGCTGTTGAATTTTGGATTCACATTACCTTGGATCATGAATGTCCACTTTTTGATCATTATTATGATCTGATTAAATGTTTTTCTTTACTCTGGGTTCTTTCTAATTTTAGCCCATATGGGGAAGGGTTTATTATTATTATCATCACTTTTGGATATTTATATAGCACATATATCCAAGCAACTACTGCTTGCTCAAGGCGCAGGTATTTGGTTTCCTTTGATCATTGGATGTCAATTTCAGCGTCACATCATATTATAAATCTCAACTCCCTGGAAAGTATACAACTCTTGCTGCCACTAGGCACACTGAGTTTGTTGTGGCTCTCTCATCCTACTGAGGTACCCCATTCACAGCAGAGTGGACTAGGACATGTTGTCACAGGACTTTGTCCAAGTTTATTGCACATTGCTGTACCCGCAACTAGGTGTATGCAAGTGTTGATGTGGCCACCACCTCATCATATACCAACGGATTTGTGGGTTCTTTTAAGTGGACAGGGTTGTTTACTATACACTAGGTGTTGTGACAACACTGAGTTGCACACAAAGCTGACTCCAAGGTTTTTACATCTGGTCACAGGTGGGCTCGATCCCCACACCTTACTGAATCACTAGCCTGGCGCTCTAGCCAGCTCGCCTATTGCACAACATTGGTTTATGGATAATTTGCCTTGCAAGACCTCATATCTTTGAATATAGCTTACTTCTACTTATCATGATGAACATACCTGTACCAGTATCACATGTAGAATGTTTACCAATGAAATAAAATTTTACTTTACACAGTAGGTGATGCCTCAGTGCAAAATGTCCAGTGTTCCATATGAACTGAAGCTGAATGCAAATAAACACTTGATGACTTGTAAATATTTGATACTACCTATAGCCATTAACATACAGTTTTAGCCTCATTATTCTTGAAAATAAGACTTTAAAGCTTTATTGTTTTAAATATAGTAACCATAAATTTAAAAATGTATTAAACAAAAGTGCCCAAGCAATGCAGTTCACCAAAATATGCTCCCAGCAGCTCCTTGTTGATCACCTCAACAACACAACAGTTGAATGTGATGTGCAGTTCACACAGTTTATTATGATCCACAAGTAACATCTAAATAGCAAGTCTGCTTTACAAGCAAATTCACAAATACACTTCAAGATCAAATACATAGAAGCTGTTTACATGTGTAGGTTAAGTATATATTGAAAGGCTACAAGAATTGTTACCTCAGATTCAGGGAATTGAGGCTGTCAGACTTTTTAGATGTAAGGTTGTCTCAGCTTTTTTTAAAACCACAACTCCTGTGGGTCATCTACAGTCCCTGCCTAGAGTACACACAATCAATAGGTGCTTTGCAGGCACTTGCAATTTACCCTAGGGGGATAGTCTTATTGCCCAGAAGGCCCATGCAATTACCCTAGGGGGATGGTCTTATGGCCCCATCCAATAAGCTATTAGCATTCTCTACTCTGCCATAGCTACTATCAGGAATAATCTACAACAGGGATAGGTCTATTGCTTTCTTTACCATTTGTACTAATTAACGTGTGCCTCATCATGCTACAACACACACAGTGACTTAGCTCAATCCCAGGTTAACTTCATCTGTGTTTAACCAGGGAGACTATAGAGAGGGAGAAGAAACTCCTTGAGAAGCCCTGGAACGCATGAAGCGTGCCGTTATGTAATATGGCAGCAGTTTATTATTTCAGATTGAGTCGGTTTATTTTCAACAGCTGATTAAATTCACTGAGTGTTGTGACAACTGAAAACTAAGTCAAATAATTGTTATTAGTGTCAGTATTGGGACAGTAGATTTGTAGTTCAGTTTCAAGTCGGTATGTATAGCTCACTGACTTCCATTCTTGATTCACCATGAAGATAGACTAAATTAAGTCAATAAAAACTTCTTTCACACATTTGTTTAATTTCGAGAAGGGAAACATACCTTTAGTTGAAAGGTATTTGCAAGTAATAGTGATAGTTTTATGGCGAAAAAACATGGTTACGGTGTACTTGAGGCATGTGAAAAATATGACATCGCTGATCTGTTCTGAATCGCCATTGACGACGTTTGAGGGTTACTAGTTATTGCTTCAAAAACGTCTTTCACATACTCCTTTCATTTTTATTAGAGGAATATACTATCAGGTGAAATGTGTTTGCATGTAATTGTGATAGTTTCATCATTTAAAAAAAAAACATGTTAGGCTGTATTTGAGGTGTGTGACATATCGCTGTTTTGATCTGATCAGCCATTGAAATACTACACCGTATTGTTTGAGTGTTTCTAGTTATTATTCTAAAACTTCTTTCACAGACACCTTTAATTTTTATGAAGGGAATATACCATCAGGTGAAATGTGTTTGCAAATAATAGTGATAGTTTTATGATTTTAGAAAAATTGTTAGGGCATATGTGATGTGTGTGAAAAATATGATGATATGATCTGACCCGCCATTGATGCTGGGGATGCTTGTGGGTTATAGTTCTATAACTTCTTTCTTTCTTATTGATCTTAATATCTCTTGTTGATCTTGTTATTTGACAAAACTGGAAAGGTGTTTATGACGCTTTGTGATAATTTTAAATTTTCTGTTCTTGAGTGGTGTGTGACAGTGTCAGTTAACATTTTGTTAATGTCCATGCCATTCCCCACATGCAATAAGATGTCTGAATTAATTATTATTGTCAACAAATATGTGTCAATGTAGATTTTTTTAAAGGACAGCTGATGTTAACACATGTTCCAATGAGACTTTTGTGTTCTTAAACATGTTTTGGTGAGGATGGCCATGGTGTATCATTTATTCTTTCATTCATTCACATATGTACTTCCTTCTTTTTTCTTTTTCTTTATTTCTTTCATTCATTCATTCACATATAATTCTTGCTCTTAGTTCTTACCATTATTCATTCATTCATTCATTTTAAAATTCTGACTGATCGAATAAACTGGCTGAAGTTCTGTTAACTCATTAAGGCCGAGAGACTCATATATGCGGCAAATTAATTAGCTTCTCACAGCGAGAGCCGTGTATGGGTAGTAGTAAATAGCGCCTCTTATTCAGTGGTATTCGCACATGTTCATCAGCAGAAAGTACCTCTCATTCAGCTAGAGACTCACGTGTGCATTTTACATTTTAAATTCATACTGTACCTGTTATTCAATCAGTTTAGTAGTACTGATAAAAGATTAGCTTTTCTTACGAGAGAGGTTACCTTCTGTATTAACTCATTAAGCCCTGGAGCCGCTCCACTGCCCAACACCTGGGACCCCTCGCTGACTGCCTGATTGCTGCGACGAGGCTATTTAGTGCTAATCATGCCTGATTTCCCTGGCAGGTCTTGGATATAACAGGAAACTGTCTAGTCTCACAAACAAGTACTGATTATTTAATTGTGTCGTAAAGATGTAAATGGAAAAGAGGCCGATGTGAATACATATATTACAGCATTTCATGTAATTTATTACATGTGTCTCTTATACCCCTTTGCCAGTGTGTGCTGTATTTTCATCAACACCTACGCGGTCTTTGTACGTACGAGATGAACACATATACAAATTCCTCCTGTCTCTCTCATCGAATTGACTGAATTATAATATATTATTTACAATAGAGTTAAAAAAGAGAGAGAGAGAGGGGGGGGGGGGGGGGGGTTACTCGCATTATAATCGTCTACATTTTTTGCCAATACATTGCTTGTGCTTACTGACTATTTCAAGGAAAGTATCAATAGGTGTGTAAGTAACATGGAGCATATAGAGATTTATAGTTTGTCACTTTGTTCATCTTAACTTAACGCTGCAAACATACATCACCATTCATACACATACATACTGCATGATACATTTATCATTACTTGATGCTAAACAAAGCTTCCCATCATGTGATGGTATAAAATATCCCGAATGTAATGCATTATATCTCAGTTACTCATTATATTGGCTGATATTTTGACCAATTGTATCGTGAGAACCTGTTAAAAAGGAAGGGCAAGGTGATGGGGCGTGGCCTAAATTTCTGAAGGCCACGTTTGGTCACCCCGATTGGATACATTGATTTTTTATTGTATTGTTGACCAGTGGATATGTTGTGTTTTGGTTGTATATTCTAACTATCATGTAACACTTTGTGTATTGTCTGATATCGTATCGCTATCAATGTTCACCAGATTGCACCCATTTGTGCATATACAGTACAGAGAATGACGCGAATGTAGCAAAATCAAATGGGTTGTCCAACAAAATAACAACACATGTTTAATTTACGCTTGTCCCGGGACAGTCCGTTCAATAAGGGAGTAGGGGCGTGGCTACGTATAAATTCTACCGGAGACTGTTGTTTCAAGACCAAAAGTAGCGCTAAATAATCTTATTACTGTAGTCTGAATGATGATACGCAAGGGTATCAATACCATGACTAATATGCTATCCTGCTTTTACTGATGATGGATCAGCGGAATTAGTTGCTACATGTGATCATTACAGAGAGGTGTCAAGAAACATTCAATAGCACATAAAGTAAGGGATTATGTAAGTGTGTCTTTCTTCGCACATGTTTGGATTGTTTGTATGTAAGACATACTTAAACCAAATGGTGTCCCTCTCATATCATTGTGTGAGATTAAATTGTTCAAAACATCTATGTCAATGGCAGTAAAGACGAATTTACGCACACGCCTAATAATCTATGAAAGAAGCGTTTTCGCTGATACATTGCTAGTGTATACTGAATATTTTAAGGAAAGTACTAATAAGCTAGTCTTACATATAACAGATTCACAGTCTGTCGCTTTGGTTAATCTAGATTTAACGCAGAAAATAT
The DNA here is from genome assembly GCF_037392515.1 of Haliotis asinina. NCBI lineage: Eukaryota > Metazoa > Mollusca > Gastropoda > Lepetellida > Haliotidae > Haliotis > Haliotis asinina. The sequence continues at coordinate 23,046,714 of NC_090288.1, read as the reverse complement.
ATGTTATCGCAGGAACATACATGTATGAATATTGTATACTGCTATTCCTTGCACATACATAAGACAAAGGGTCATGGGATGGGCGTCATCAAAGTTCCCGAATAGGTCGTTTTGTATCTTAACTGTTCAATATTCTCCCTGATTTGTTATCTATGACCAATCGTATCATGAGATACCTGTCACATTGGAAGGAAATGACAGGTGATTGGGCGTGGGCTAAATTTCTGAAGAGTATGTTCGGTCACTAGACAGCTTGGATACAGATTGACTATTGGTTAGATCGTTGACCAATCGATATGCTAGATTTCGGTTTTATCAACTCTAGCTATCATGAAAAGTTTGTGTATCGTGAACATACATAATCGTAAGGATGCCTGAAATGTACATGTAGAACTAACAAGCAATTTGACGAGTTTATTTTTCTTTGAAGCACTTAAAGTGCTACAATCCGATTATTTTTACGATACTGATTTATTGTGATGTATACACTTGATGTTGAATCTCCCCAAATATTTATGAAGATGGCATACTTTTATTTGTTTTGAAAGCAAACGAGGTTCAGAAGATTGACAATGGGCGTGACCCCACAAAACAGGTTGTCCAATGATGTAACAGCGCATTAGTTTTACACTTGTCACAGGACAAAAGTTTACCTGGACATGCATTCGGCCAGAGGCTGTTATTTTGAGGTTGAAAGAGGTGTTCACATATCTCATTTAGTGTTGTCTGATTGAATGATTATATTCCGTAACTGATACATTATCCTCCTTTTATTGACGATGGATCTGATACACATGATCATTACACTGGATAAGATAATTACAGAGATCAAATACAAACGTTTCTTACACAATGTTTATGTAAATTGCATTGGAAAATCACATTTTCAAATCAAACCCATGTCCTCAGTGTGACGAGCGAGTGCTTTAACCACAAGGCTACCCCACCACCCTGAATCGAGAATGGAAGCCAGTGAGCTATAACATACCTACTAGAAACTTTACTACAAATGTACTGTCCCAATACTGACACTAATACCAATTATTTGACTTAAACTGAAGTGACAAAATAGTTAACTTATCTTCTACAGGTATGATTTTAGTTCACAACACTCAGTGAATTTAATCAGCTGTTGAAAATATACCGGGCTCAATCTTAAAATACTGGCTACATTGGTTACGTAAGAACCCGCGACATACATTCAGGGGCTTTTCGGGGAGTTTCTTCTCCCTCTATATATGGTCTTCCTGCTACCATATATGTTCTCAGCCCATGTGCCCCCTGCCTTTGTTTCTGTTGTTAGTGTGCATTCAGCTTAGTCCAGTGTGGACACCTTTATTGTCTGTGTGTAAATGAGTTTTCCCCTCCCTCCATCACCCCTTATATTCCATAACTATCATTCAAATCTGTCATGCTAAATGCCTATGAAGGCACTAGTTGTATCATTAGATAATGCCATGTGCCTATTATCATTACCTAATAATCATCATGTCATATTTTAACTTTTCAACTGCATGTAAGCTTATGTGAAGCCTATTATTCATATATCATTGGATATTCAGCTATTTGCCTTAGAATGGAGTCACCTGATCAAGAAGTAAGAACATAAATTTACTTCAAAACGTTGTGACTCTTCACAATACAGAATTTGTCATCCATAAAAACTCTTGTCGTTATCTGCACAAATTTTGATCTTTCGCTGATTGTGTGTCCCACATGGTTTGTCAAAAGGCAAGGTCTGCTTATCCGGATTAATGACTGATCATCAGGGTATTGGTGGTGATAAGTAAGTCTGTCTGACACTGAGTGAACTGTAATTGGCAAATCAAAGACCATGATTGGAAGTGATTTTAACCCAGAAGCGTGTATGCTCAGTACCATTTCTACAACAAAGCCTCTATGACAGAAATCCAGATATCCAGATATCCAGATATTCAGTTATACGGATGATTTACACAAAAAATACTGTGTGCACATATCTGGGGTCTCACTGCACCTTTAATTTTTTTTGCAAAGGATTATCAACAGAAAGTTTTTTTCTAAAATAACAGATTTCTGCAAACTACAAACAATATTTAGTCATGTATTTGTGAATGTCTGTGTGTGTGTAATTTTTTTAAATAATCCAGATCAATGTTATGTGTCATTATACTACAAGGGGTCCATTGGTATATTATTATATTTTATATTTTTTAAACTATTCAAACTATATGAAGTGATTACATGCATATCAAAAAGCATTAACTTGTCTGTCCTGTGAATCATGTTCTTAGGACATGAAACAATATCTACATTTCCGAACAAGGTCACATTCAGTTTTCACAAACCACCCTCACCCTTCATACAAAGTTTTTCAAAAAGATATGTTGCAGTTTCATAAAGCTGAGTTGCAAAGCATTACAAGGATACTGCAGCCAGCTACTATGTGCATTGTATCACATATTTTACAAATTAGTATTCAAAATTATTTATTTTTTGTTATAAGAGTTCTAAATCCATGTTGATGCTTTTCAAACAATGTGTATACAAAATACACAATAAGTCAGTTTCTCCTGTACAAAACACTTCCATGAGGTCACCTTCTCCAAACAGTTTCTAGACAACAGCCTCATGCAGTTTCAAACACACCTGAAAAATATAATAAACAGTTCATAGTTATAATGCAGTTCAATCACATGATTATATTCAAATATTAACAGAAAAAAATACCTGTTCATAACCTAAAATTGCATCATTAATTTCAACATTAAGTGTGTCTATGTCATGCCACAGCTTACAGAAAAACAGAGTCTCCACTAGACACTGAAATTACCCAAAATGAAGTGGCCAGACATTTTGGTGTCAAGTGAAACACACTCTGTGGACATGTTTTCAATAGGAACACGAAAGATTTCCTGGCAGTCTATATGTGCCATTATACCAGCAATACAACCACATTCGGCTTATTCCTCTAAGGAATTGATTCCAGGCTGCCAGTATGCTGTGCAGACCCTACCTTGGGTTATGTTCAATAATTTCCTAGACTGTATCGAACCAACTGAGCGAGCACAACATCCAGTCCTGACGGTCTGCAATGCATCAAATTTTACTCCAGCGTCACCAATGGGCATGTCTTGCCTGGTGCAGACATCATCTATGGTACAGGAGACAAGTCTGAGATATTGTTTTGTTCACTGATGATCCTAGATTTCATTTGGACATTTCACATAACAGGGCTAGGGTGTACACTCAGCAAGGCAAATGTTTAGTAGATGCATACTTTGTCAGTTTGGTGGAGGTTTATGGCATGGGGGCTCATCACATCTCAAAGTCGTACACAACTTGACATTGTCAGTGGCAGTCTTACTGATGTGCAATACAGGTGAGATTACTGGCCTTGTGTGCAGTTGTTCATTCAAGTAAAGAGACTCCATGCTTCAGCAAGATAATGCTTGTCCAGATGTCCAGATCTTTTGCAACAGATTTCCTGAGACAGCAAAACATTCCAGTACTCCATTCCTGATCAGCTGTTTCTCAGGACCTGTCCCTTATCACAGGATAAAAATGGAGTGACATTTATGTCAAGCCCACAATCATCCATTGATGTCAGATGCATTAGGACAAAAGTTGGTCCAGATGCGGTCCAGACAACATTCCCCAAGCTTAGTGTCATGGTTGTCAAGCCTGCACTGCACACACAGCAGTGAATTTGTAAACTGACTTTTGACTCATCAATTCAATAATAACACAACACAGATGTTCTCCTACATGTTTTAATCGTATATCTTCAGGGTGATGACACATGATATATATATTAGATGCTTCGGTGAAAGATCAAAGGCGGCAACAATACTTTATCAGACGATAATGTGCACTTTTTGCATTACGTTACAATGTGTGACGTCACTGCGCTATTCCAGTCTGCCCCCTCGCCATCAAACCTTTTTGCATTACGTCACGCTGTAGCCGACGTCACAATAGATGTCAGTTGCCATTGCCTCGTACAGCCTTCCACAGTAAACTGCTTTGTCGCATCCTGTTTCTTGGTTTGCAGTTGCATCACACAGCTTACATCACTGGTGGAAACATTAGGTTTATGTTTTCCGAAGGATAAAATGTCTCATAGTTCGAGTAAAAATTTTACAGAGACACGGTAAGGTTTGCAATGTTTACATTCCCACAATGCAATCGTGGTGTATCACATGACTAGTCAGCTTCAGCTTCAGCTTCAACTATAATAGTTAAGGGCAAAAGTTTGCTTTATTACACTATACATGGTGGTAGAAGGAACTGTATTTCTGAACTTAAAAAGCAATGAAAAGTGAAGGTCTTAATTTATGATGAAGTTATATGTCAACAAATGAGTGAGTGAGTGAGTTTAGTTTTATGCACTCAGCAATATTCCTGTAAATAATCAAGTCTGGACCAGACAATGCAGTGATCAACAACATGAGCATCGATCTGCGCAATTGGGAACCAATGACATGTGTCAACCATGTCAGCGAGTCTGACCACCTGATCCCATCAGTCGCCTCTTACAAGCACAGTCGCCTTTTATGGCAAGCTTGGGTTGCTGAAGGCCTATTCTACCCCTGGACCTTCATGGGTCAAAAGTCAACAAAAACATTACCAGTCAACTTCTCTTGATATCTTGCTCTGTAGTTGTTCAAATACACAAAACTTTTCAGTACAGATTTTGACCTTGACATGAATGTCTTAGTGTATGAAATATGCAAAAGCAGTAATAAAGAAATTGTTTACTGCAAGACATTCAAGAGAAGTTTATGAAGAAAATCTGTGAACCATTATTGAGAAATCTTGGTGACAATCTTAACATGCAGGTTTACATGCTGGAATCATCAGATAGTCACCATGACCTTGAAAATTGTGTACAGGTCACCAAAATCAAATGGGCCTTGCACCTACCCTACATAAAACTTGGTGATGAATATGAAGAAAATCCAGTAAACAGTTCTTGAGATATCTTGCTGACATGTGCAAAATGTTGAAGTCCCCTTGTAATCTTGAAATGAAGGTGAAGGTCACCAAACCTGACTGGGACCATATTATACTGCAATGGATCTACGTACCAGATATAAAAAGAATCTAGTCAACAGTTCTTAAGATATTTCAATTCATACTACAGACAGATGGACAGAGATTTATACTATATGCCCTGCTTTATACTAAATGCTTGACAGGGGATAATAATATATAATAAGAAAAAAATTACATTCAACTATTGCTATTTTGTTTACACTTTGAGGCACCAGCTTCTGTCCAAACATCACCCCTGATCATTTATGTTTCCTCCTTGGAGGAGCAGTTCTTTCTTTTTCATACTTAATATAAAGGATATCTGAGAAAAAAAGAAAGATAGTTGCAGAATTGATTTCATATACATTGTATACACCTGTGCATTTATTAAGCACCACCCCATTTTGAAAATAACATGCCACGGAAAAGTTATGGTATAGCCGTCAATTTAATCAACCTGTTGATTTATCTAAAGAAGCTTTGTCCATTGACTGTTTTACAAATACCAAAGAATTTTCTATTCTTTATGAAAGAATATGTTGATAAAAGTAACTATTCATTTCCTGCTAAAACTACACAATTAAATTAAGTTTTGACACAAAATAACAGGTCTGTTATGTACAAAGATGACATTTACACATCAAGTAAGCTTTAATTCTGCATAATCAGGAAGAACCTGAATGTACAAAAATTTGGGTATTTTTCCCAACAATTCAGACTACTCATTGACAAAAACTGGAAAAGGCCACATTAAGAAGATTTTGAGTTGATTGCATTAATGAACTTTTCTTCTTGTCCGATACTGATAATTACAACTAAAATCTATTTGTTTTGTTTGTAAAGCAATATTTGCTGCATTTTAATATTTCAATCTTTTTAGTTTGACCATAACTTTTCCTAAATCTTAGCCAACAAACTTTCATCCATTCACAATGAATAATGAATTTATAGGCTACATTACAATCAACTGGGCCTGGAAAAAAAATCAACTTATCCAAATACCAACACATTTGAGTTGGGCATATCATCACATACCAACATGAAAGAAATGGAAGTAATCAAATCAGAGATCGCAAAGATATCATGTTGTCTTTAGATACATCAAAAGCGACTGTTCCTTTAGGCAACAAAGTAATTAAATATACTGCCAAAAGTCTAAGTCCCATACTCATGAAATTATTTAACCTATCGTTGAGTCAGTCAGTATTTCCCATGATATGGAAAGAAGCTTCTGTTATCCCTATTGACTAAAAAGATAGTGTCCATGAATGTTCGAAATACCGTCCAGTCACATTTACCTCTTGTTTATCTAAAGTTTTTGAAAGATGTGTATTCAAATATATATTTAATTTCCTTAGAGATAATATTTTTCTGATTAATTTACAGTCAGGATTCATGCCTGGAGATTCAACGTATCTGTATCAATCAATGTATCTGTACAATTTCATAGCTAAATTTCATAGCTAAAGCCATCAATGATGGTAAAGAAGAAAGGGCAGTATTTTGTGACAAAGTATGGCACAGAGGAATCATCTATAAACTCAGTATACAAGATGAATACTACAATGGTTTGAAAGTTATCTCAAAAATAGAACACAGCGAGTTGCAATTAACAGGTACATTTCTAACAAGAAAGGTGTCTTGGCCGAAGTACCGCATGGTTCAGTCCTTGGACCCCTCCTATTCTTAATATACATCAACGATATTGTATGTAATTTTGATAGCAACATTCGCCTTTTTGCGGATGATACATCATTATATTTAATTTTTGAAGATCCGCTGGTCTCAGCTGCTACTCTAAACAAAGATCTAGATAAAATCTCCCGGTGAGCTCAGGAATGGCAGGTTAGTTTTAACCCAAGTAAAACCGAATATATTCAGTATTCTTATAAAAGAAACCCCTCAATAAAATTAAACTTACTTACGGACAGAAAAAAATCATAGAAGAAGTCAAAAGCCACAAACATTTAGGAATAACACTCCAAAGTGACGGTTCATGGAATAATCACATTAAACATATTGTCCATAAAACTCGCCCTATGATCAGTTGTCTGAGGAGTTTTAAATATCATTTATCCCGAAAGACATAAAATACTTTGTACAAATCTTACATTCCACCATTCATTGACTATTGCTCGCATGTCTGGGACAATTGTACATCTGAACAATCACGGCTATTAGAAAGCTTACATCTTGATAACTTGAGAATGATCTGTAGTGCTGTGTGTGGTACAAGTCACCATAAGATCTATAATGAAACTGAATTTCACTCTCTGAAAGACAGAAGACATGATAGGAAACTAACATTCTCTTTAAAATGTACAGTAACCAACTACCAGACTACCTATATGAATTAATCCCTCAAACTGTCTCTGGAAACACTTGGTATGATCTAATAAAAAATTCGGAAATTCAAGGAATTTACTGTCGAACTCATGCCTATGCCAATTTCGTATGCCATTCTGCATAACTTTCTCTCTCGCACTAAGGCTTTGGTGAGTTTGCTATATTATATTTTGTGACCCATTGCCTTAAATTTTGTCTCACTTGTATTGTATTTGAAATTGACTTGCGACTTTGTATAACTTGCTCTCTTGCTTAATACAATATATGAATGTTTTAGACTTGTCTTTATTCTGTTTTACTGGTTTACAGGGCATTTCTTACATCGGTTGTCACAGCAAATTCTTAACCGTAACAATCTTACTTTTCACTAATCATCCACTCATGTCTCCAGACTCGGATTTAGTGATCTGAACACTGATATGTTCAATCGACATGGAATCAACAGTCCTTACTGTTCATGTGGATACATGATACTCGACCTCTTTAAATTATAATATAGAAAACATTATACAAACATGATATATGGCATACATAATACTTGCATTTTCATCACCATTTCTCTTATACACCAAGAAACTGAATTATGCATATAATATTCACACATGATACATGACACCTTTAAATTATAATGTAAAAAAACCATTATTAAACACAACTACCAGATAATACCTTGTCACAACAAGCCCCCACTAAATCCCTTGTCATAACATTTAGCTGGGGGCGCAGTGGTTTATTCTCTTTTTATTCTCGTGTTCCACTTCAGACAAGCCATATGGAAAAGTGCTCAATGCCATGGACTTCAGATGGCATTCCACAACAACCCTGATGTAGGGCAATTTGTTTGAGCTGATAAACATCATCAAATCTGAACAATGCCATAGTGAAGTTCTGCAACTGGAAGTTGGTGGTTCCCTGCGACCAAAAAGCAGAAAATATCGACAACTTGATGAGAGGTTGCATATCCAGAAATATAGACTTTTAACTGGCACCATCTCATCACTTGTTTATGGTGACACAGAGTCGCATCTGGTGCAATTGTAAATTGAAATGCTGCTGAACTATACGTGATATATATGTAAGTTTCAGTGTGAGTGATGTAAAGTTCATGAAAATTAAATTAAAAGTAAATTTTCTTTATATATGTAAATTTAAATGTGACTGTGATGTGATGATAAATTAAAATGTGACTTAGTAAACTTCAGTGTGGTACATTACTTTCTTCATTAAAGCATGGTGTGAACTTTGAGATGAACACTGCCAAATCTGTTTGTTTTAAGTATTAGTATGCTCCACCGCTTTTAATCCCATAACAATACCTGCCAGCAGAAAGAGAACGCACCGGCACAGTGAGGTTAAACCTGCTTGTAATGGGACCTTCAATGAAGGCCAAATGACTTGAACTTGAGCTTAAAGATTGACATCATTGACATCATTATGAATGACACCCCATCATTAAAACTGCTCATTTCAATCTTTAATTACCTTAAATCAACCTTTTTGACACAAATGCACAATTCTCATCCGCAAACGAAATTTCAACCAATCAGAGAGGCGCGTCTCCATGACGGAATAGTAGGTATAGATATGAGGGTCTATGCAGAATTCATATACATTTCAGGGGGTAAAATATTTCATTTACAGGTTTGTACAAAACTGAAATTGCGACAGTTGTGAAAAATGAAAGCTATATGTTCTCACAATCTACTATCATTTAGTTTGTCTCCTGCTTTGCCTAGTTTCCTGAATTACAACCCTTGTTTTCACAGACGATTCTGTCAAAATCACTTGATGTCGCTAGGTTGTAATCTGTGTTAGGTGGTATAAACCTACCCGTTATTTGTCATCATTCACTTGATGCTCACTTAATGAATTTGTAACAGGTATAATTAATGGTAATGCCACTTAGATTACCTGACAGAAGTCTCCATTTGGCATTTCTTGTGTCTGGATCGATAACATGCTGACTGATTAATTACTTTTATGCGGATTTAAATGGGGACCTGTCAAAACGTAGTGTTTATGTATGTACATTTACTAACCTATAATGAATACACTCTGTCGTGTCTGTGTCTATGTAAAAACAACACCCTTCTTTCAAAGGATTAACTGCCAATACATTGATTGATTGCTCATTATTGGCTAACCAAATTACTTTTTTAAAAGAATGACATACATTATGCAATTAGTCGCCAGGTATGCTATCTTGGGTGACCAATGAGACTATACAGCAATGTGAAAAACCTGAAACAGTACATCATGTTTTCGTATATTAGACTGTTAAAAGACACATCACTTGGGAAATCTGCAAATGAATTAAGTATCATTCGTTTTTGTGGATTTTGATGGATACATTCCTCGAACAAGGTAAATGCCTGACATTCCTCCTACAACTTAAATTTGTTTTAATTTTAATATTTGCATTTTGTTTTTATTAACTTGTTGTAGCTTTCAACAGAATCATTGTTTTCAATTACACAATGCCATTTAGAAAGTGGTCAAATGCAACATATGTCATATTTGGGATTTCACTTTCTTAGTAAAGTACAAATTCTAGTACTGTTTTTGTTGTTTATTTGTGTTTGAGTCCCATTCGGGATTCGAACTTGCACCCTCAGAGTCAGGTGGAAGACTTTGTGTGCTGGCGATTAGGTGCCTGACTCTGAGGGTGTGAGTTCGAATCCTGGATGAGACTCAACCCAAAAAAAGTACTAAAATTTGTACTTTACTAAGAAAGTGAAATCCCAAATATGACACATGTTGCATCATTGTTTTCATTGTGAAGTGTAATGACATACACCAGGGCATGCATGTGAATTATGATTCATATAGGCAAACTATAAAGTGTCTAGATATTACATTCCTGTTATACATTCACAGATCGCTTGTTTTTATTAAGTTTCAAAATGCATACAAGTATGATTATGAAGTCATTAGGATTATACGACCAAATGTAAAGATGTATATTGACAAGTGTCTACATACTGGTAAGTGAACATTACAAACCAAGTAAATTTAGCAAGTGAAGAAATTTATCATGCAGTATTTTCACTTCGACCCCGACCTCGCTTATGTTATGTTACAAGTTGTGTCATGCAAAATCCTTTTGGCCGTGATACAAATACATATGCAGCTACTTTTTAAAAAATGGCAATGCCCTGTCTGAGGATAAATGCTATTTATGTTTGTTTTCACCAACTTACAAAGTCAAAATTACTTTTCACTGGTAGTAAGATATGTATTTTATTGATGGACAATAGGATTTGCATGACATTGCTTATAACATAACAATATCACTCTTGGAGAAAAGTTCAACTTGTGCCTTCCCGAATTCACACTTGGCGAGATTCACAATGAAGTTTGCTTCAGACAGTCTTTCGAAGAAAGCCACGAGTCCTTTTCAGATGGTCATCCCACTCCATTTCGTAATCGATGACATCATCCATGTAAGACTCGACTCAGTCAAGGCCTGATGTGACATTGTTGATGAGTCTGTGGAACGTCACTGGCGCATTCTTCAGGCCAAACAGCATCACTTTGCATTGATACAGTTCATCTGGTGTAGCGAATGACAATATTTTCTTTGCATGGTCTGTAAGTGGAATCTGCCAGAAGCCCTTCGGTAAGTCAAACTTACTTATATACTTAGCTTGACCAGTGCGATCAATGCAATCGTCCACTCTTGGAATAGGATACGAATCAGCTCGTGAGAGCACATTGACAGCTTTCATACCAGCACAGCAGCGCCTCTTTCCGCAGAATTTCATGTTTCACTGAATTCATCTGATATGGGTGTTGTTTTACAGACGCAGCATCACCTACATCTATATCATGGCTAACAACATCAGTTCGACCAGGCACATCAGGAAATAAGTGAGAGAACTCATGAATCAAATCTGACATCTGAACTTTCTGCTCAGGGGATAAATGTGATAGTTTCTCATCAAGGTGAGCTAACACATCAGAATTTCTCAACTTTGGTGAAACATTATCACTAAGATCATCAAACTTCACATTGCTAACACAATCATCAATGTTGACAACATCTTTACAATTGTCTTTAGTACAAGCAGCAACTGGGGAGAGTGTGGCAATTCTAACCTGTCATGATATTTCTTAATCATGTTGACATGACACAATCTCTTTTGTTTACGACGACCAGGGATCAGGACAACATAGACTGTGTTGCTAACCTTTTCGTCAACAACATATGGACCTCAATGTCTTGCTCTCAGTGGCTGACCAGGAATGGGAAGCAAAACTAACACTTTCTCACCACAGGTAAAAGTTCTCTCTTTTGACTTTCTGTCATAGTTTAGCTTCATTTTTTGTGTGAAAGTTTCAATTTTTTTCTGGCCAATTCAATTTCTTTTGATAGTCTGTCCCTACATGTAGACACATAGTCTAAGAGATTGATCTCAGGTCTGTCGTTGAGCCATTGTTCTTTTAAGTGTTTTAGTGGCCCACTAACACTGTGACCAAAAAATGTTTCAAAGGGGCTAAACCCTCAAAACAATAAGTCTTGATCATATTCTTCAAAGTTTGATGAAACCTTTCTAAAGCTCCCTGTGGATCTGGATGATAGCTTGTTGAAACACCTTAGACATAAAATTTGAGCCCTGATCAGACTGAACTGCATCTGCCAAACCGACTAAGGTGAAAAACTTGATCAAAGAAGTGACAATCACAGGAGCAACAATCCTACGAAGCGGAATTGCTTCAGGAAATCTGGTAGAGGCACACATGATTGTGAGTAAATACTGATTACCAGACTTAGTCTTAGGTAGTGGACCAACACAATCAACAATAACTCTACTGAAAGGTTCCTCAAAAGCCAGTATAGGTTTCAAGGGAGCGGATGGAATTTTCTGATTTGGTTTCCCAACAATTTAGCATGCATGACAGGTCTTACAAAATTCAGCCACATCTTGTCTCAAACTGGGCCAAAAGAAATGTGCCAAACTTTTCTCACAAGGTTTGTTTATACCCAGATGACCTGCCATGTTTTTGAAATAATTTCAGTACCACAATTTGATGCTACAATTTCCATTCATCCTCCACAGGAACATCCAGCGACCTATATTTCCTTATCAGAACACCATCCTTGTAGTAATGACAAACTGGAACCTTGCTAACCTCCTCAAAAGAAACAGCCTTACTAGCCAACATTTGCACGTCCACATCATCACCCTGTGTACTAATAAGCTGCTCTCTGGAAAGAATGTGTTCACCACCTGACAAACTATCTGACTTATCAAGAAGTCCTGAAGAGCTACTACTCTTTAAAGTAATCCATATCTACCTCACACAAAGAATGATGCATGAATGTACCTGACAAATCATAAATGGTATCATTCTGCAAAGAAGTCTTAGAAGAAATGCCTTTCAACATTGAACAAGTCACTGCACAAGAAGGAAAAATACCCGGAAATTCATCCTCCAATTTTTCTGTACTATCTGAACTCCCTGGCAAAACAGTGACAATTGGATCAGCGCCAACTTTGGCCCCCAAAAGATCATTACTGATCAAGAAATCAACACCCGGAACTGGGAGAGAGTCAAGAACACCAACTTTAGAATTGCCACCTATACTCTGAAGCAAAACATCTGCATTAGCTGAAGACTCATCACAAAAAAGGCAAATCAAAATCAGAGATTGAAGAGCTCCAGTATCCCTCAAGATAATAATGGGCCGTGGGGTAGAATTATCTCCCATAAGTGTCTGGAGACTTATTCCCACAAAAAAAGTCTCCTCAGAATCACCTGGAAAGAAAAGCTTAGGTACGATGAACACAAAAGCATTTGGGGAACCTGTAACCTGATTTCTATACTGGAGTGTGTAACATGCAGAAATCAAATGACCTGGCTTCTTTCAATATGCACACACAGGATCAGAGCCACTGGTAGTCTTAGGCTTAGACTGAAAAGTATGTGACTGCTTGCCACTAGAATTTGAACCTGTTCTAACACCACTGTAACCTGCATGTCCTGAAGTCTTAACCAGGGAATAGCCCTTTTAGCCAGAAAATTTAGTATTACCTGGAGATCTAAAAGAACTCTTATGAGTCAAACAATAATCATCTGTCAACATTGCTGCCATATGTAAGTGATCAACCTTTTGTTCATCCAAATAAGTCTTAAGGTCAGCATGAACACTCTGCCTGAAATCTTCCATCAACACTAACTGTCTCAAACCATCAAAATCTGTGACCTCCTTAGACCCACACCACCTATCAAACAATGTTTCCCTTTCTCTAGCAAACTCTACAAAAGTCTCATTGTCCCTTTTGTGAGCATTTCTGAATTTCTGACGATAAGCCTCGGGCATGAATTCATAAGCTTTCAAAAGTGTACTCTTGACAAGATCATAATCTGAGCTTTGTTGTACTGACAAGGCTGAATAAGCATCCTAAGTTTTACACTTCAGAACAGTTTGCATTAAGATAGTCCATGACTCCCTAGGAGACTTGAGATTTTCAACAACTTTCTCAAAATGTAGAAAATACTTGTCTACTTCTTTCCCATTAAAAGAGGGTACAAGCCTAGCATGTCTTGCAATGTCAAATGAGGAAGAATCTGAAAGTTGAGAAGGGTTTTCAATTTTTTTCAAGTTAATTTCCCTGTCAATTGTCAATTTTTTCAGTTTTATTTCTCTCACTATTTCTATCTCCATCTAAAACTTTATTTCCCTTTCTTCTTTTTCTCTTTCTTTTTCTATTTTTTCTCTTCCTATATTCTTCTCCATCTCAAACTTTTTCATTTCCATCTCTTTTTCCATTTCCAACTTTTTGAGTTCTAATTTTTTCATTTACAACAGGTCTGAACTTTCCTCTGGCGCCATTTCCAAAACATTATCTTCAAAAACTCCCTCTTTAATATAATGATTCAACACAATTTTCAAAATCTGAAATGTCCTCATTGCAGGTTTGGCATCAAGTTTGAGATGTGAAGAAATTTGCAATAAATCTGATTTCCTCAACTGACTTATTGTCTCAGAGTCAGGGGACAATACAAACTTCTGAAGTTCAAACACCATTTTTCTGGTTCCACAATTGTCTTGTTGCAAATTTGCAAAAATTGGAAATATATTTCACAAATGGTCTCAAATGTCAAATGAATATCCCGGACGAGCCCCCAATTTTGTTACGGTTAAGAATTTGCCATGACAAAAGGTGTAAGAAATCCTCTGTGAACCAGCAAAACAGAACAAAGACAAGTCTAAAACATTCACATGTATTGTATTATTAGATCTAAGCAAGTGAGCAAGTTATACAAGGTCACAAGAGAGAAACAGTCATGCAGAATGTAACACAGCGAGCAGTCCGACAGCGGTTAATGTAGATCAAACATTGGCAGCAATTTATGATGCAACTCCAGTGATGTGTCCCCATCTCAACATGGCAACTAGCCTTTATATATATACTCTCATATATATATATATATACCCGGATGTTCGGGCACATACGACCATTGCCAACACTGTAGAAATCTCTAGCAGTCTCCCGGAAGTAACAAATAGAAAACAAAGGGCAGATAATTTCCGGACAGCCTGCTACCAAAATCTTAAAAATGCTGACCATCTATTATACGAAATGTCACGCATCATAGTTATTATTCAAAACACTAAACGTTGTAACCCAATAATAATTATTACTTAATAAATAACAAAAATATACAGGAAATACACACTCGTAACACTAACCAGAAGTCTCTAATATGCAGTGGTAGAAAGAGTACCCAAAAATTGAGTTTATTTGTTCTTTAAAGGGGCACTGATCCAGAGCGATTTTTATTTTTTGTGCCAACAAATATCTAATTACAGCAGGTCCCTACTCTCTTGACTGTGAGGGACTCAGCAACTGTCCACCTTGGTAGAATTTCTTCAAGTTAAACAATGGGACAAAGAGAACAATAGATGCCCATCAGAAACTGTAATCAAAAAGATCCCCAGTAGTTCTAGCAGTATCTAGCAGTTTTTTCCTGTGTTTCTTGCATCAATATTTCATCATGTCATGTACCAATGTGATGTCTATTGACGTATAATATTAAAAACATGTTTCATTTATTTGAATCTGTAAACTAAATTATTCTCAATTTGCCATTGCTAGAAAAATATGAAAATTCACTTAAACATACAAGTATATATTGTTTTAAACTTTTGTTATTCTTATGCAACAGTTGACCCCCTAAGTGCTTTTAGGCACTTAAAATTCCAAGCAGTGCAGCAATTCCTACACCTTTGTCACAAATATTTGGTGGTATAAACCTACACCTGTTACTTTGTCATCATTCACTTGAAGGTGATTTAAATAAATTTATAGGAAGTATAAGTCTAGTGGTAACACCACTCAGAGTACCCAGGAAAGGTTCCCACATTTTTCGTGTCTGGAGTAGATAGTCATTATTATAAATTAAGGTCTTATTTGGGAAATGTTTTACATGTAATGTAATATACACAATGAAGTGCAGGAAGAGAATTATAAGCTGAGTTTGAAAAAAGGGCACATCAGTCAAAGGATTAACCGACAACACACTGATTACCGGTACTTTAATCTTGCACAGCAGATTTGTCAAAGGGTAGTGTTTATGGATGCAAATTTACTCGTGTCGTAAAGGCCTTCAACAAATCATTCAAGGGATTAACTACCGATACATCGATTAATTGATCATTGTTGTCTTAACTAAATTACTCTTTTGAAGCATGGTGGACAACAAGCAAATAGTTGTCAGGTGTGCTGTCTTGGGTGACCAATGGAGTTGTACACCAATATGAACAAAATGAAAGTCACGTGACCAGCTGAGAAACTCTCACAACAGTCGGTTTGAAAGTATCCCCAGGAATTGCCCAAGACTTGCTTCATCAAGGCTTTAGCACTGCAGAGAAGACTTGGCAGTATGTAAAGTAATGTGGTTCAGGCACTTTGAGACAGACTACCAGAAAACATGAGATGACTTCTTGGTCATCCAAGATTGGAACTGACTTTCAAGCTAAAGCTACTTAAACTAATCTGTATGATATCATACTAGCTCATAAACAACCCCTTTTTACTTGATTTACACCATGACAGAAAAGCATGGTCATAAAATTTTATGTTTGCTACCCTATCACTGTGACTTTAAGGCAAATGAACTGATCTGGGGCAATTTAAAGGATTCAGTTGCATAAAAAAAATGTTTCTTTCAAACTAAAAAATGTGATGCAAACTGTCAATGAAGAATAGAAACAAAATCACCATGGTAACAATGTGTCAATCATGTCATCAAGGTAGAAGAAGAATATCAGGTTAACGTGTCCAACACATCTTGATTCTGATGATGACACTGACGCTGGGAGTTGTGATTTTGAAGCAGGACCGACTGATGGTGACTATTATAAATGTTATTATTCTTCAATACTTTTCAGATATTCCCTTGTTATACGTATGAACCTCAAGCCAGTGTTAGTGTCACCCAAGGTCATGTACATATGAATTCTGCACTGAACTAACCCATGAGCTCTTCTGTCTAGTGCAACTACACTCCATCTCTTGACACCAAAACGAACAGAAATTTTAATGATGGTTACACAACTTTGCAGATTCTGAAACCTTTCGGTATGCACTTACCGAAACAAATCATCAAAAATGCCAATTCAACCTATATAGTTGAAAAAAAATATGCAATAAAAAAAAAGCCAACAAAATTGGAGTTCAAAGGATTCACTAATTTTCCACCAACACTGGGGGATAAAGTGATTTCAACAGCTATGCTGCGCTACGCTCATAATGCATGCAGAATGAATAGTTTTGCGGAGCTTAAAACAGTATGCCTGCCTGGATTATGAGGTCGTGAGTAGTTGTCTATTCTTGGTTGTGTACACAAACAAGTAAATTATCTACTTGTTACATAAAAAAAACATGTTGATTGTGATAAGCAGACTCGTCACAGCGAAAACTCCATGTCTGGTTTATTGACACCTATATGTCTGCCTGCCTGTCTGCAAATGACAATATGCAATGCACAACCTTCGATCATTGACCACATGCAATTTGAAATTTACACCTATTGGGCTTTTAAGCTATAAACAAAGAGACAGCTAAGCATATCAGCAAATGAATCAGTGGCCAATGGAAAAACTTCGTCATATTTGGGTGCATTCCCCTCAGCTCTGACTAGGTTCAGTATTGCAGCTGCTTCGTTTTGAGGGATGTAAACCCAAGTACAAAATACTGCACTACTGATTGGCAATTATACACTTATGATTTTGTTTATTTGTTTCTTCTTAATAAGCAATGCATTCTACATGTCATGAATAAGTGATAACCGTGTTCTAATTATGTTTGATTTTTTGGTTGCAAGTGACCTTTAAGTAACTTCCACCCACAAGTGACCAACTATGTTCAAAGTATTGTTTCTTATTATGTCAAAGGGATTAAATAAGATATGCATTAATGGTATGTGGTCAGTTTGTGTTATTTGGAAGATATTTGACAAAATATATGTCCCAAAAGACTATAGTCAACAATCATCAATTTTTAGAGAAATGCAAGGGGAGCATCTAATATGACTACTGATATGTTTATATCATAAAATTCCTAGATCTACCATTTATAAGTATGCTTACCTCAAACACACTCGCATTCTGAGAACAATCATGTGATTGTGATGGGTTAATTCATGGAACCCAGAGTGGGAATCCACTGGAATTCGGCAGTTCGCACTCCACTAATGTGACTGCTTGTTAGACAATAAAGGTGAACGTAAACCACCTTTGCATCCTAGTACAAAAAGTCATATAAAGCAACTGTGCTGCAACACCCTAGTATGAAACTGAGTCAGGAAGATCTGATGCCCAAAGGGAAAGAGAATGAGGATGAAATGGAGTACTGTATCTTTATTCTCCATGTACAAAGCAGCATGAAAACAAAATGCATCCAAATAATGTTTGTCTACCTGCATTGTCAGGCCGAAAACAACTGTTGTGCTAGCATTTGAGGACCACACTGATGAAAATACAGAGAGGTCATGTAGGTAGATGGAACCCAGTGAGCAGTTGCTGTGAAGGGCAATTCATGAAGCCAGAGTCTCACAAGGGCTAGATGCCATAGGAGGAATGCATAGGTGTATGCTTGCAAGATGGTAGAGAGCAATGAGAAAGCCAAAGTAGTCCCAGAGACTTCTGCTACATTGCCTGTAGATAATGGGATGAAGAGAAGTCTGTGCAATCTCTGCTGGTCTTGTGAGGCACCAATATAGATCTCAGCACCCTGACTGGAGAAAGCAAGAAATCTTCAGTGTCGTCGGGCCCAAGGTAATAGACAGTCAAGTTGTCCTGGCTATGTAATCAAGTCCAAACGTATCCTGAGAAAAAATCTTGCCATGTTTCTTCAACTTCCACTTGAACTTCACCCATTTGACACCAAATGCATGGAACTCAGAGACTGCATGGAGTTCTAAGGATACCAGAAAGAAAGTTTTAAAGTTTGATGCGGTCAAAATCCTAGTTGTGTAGCTCAAAATGAGATGTTGAAGGTCGACAGAGACGTTCCAACATTTTAGCTCTCAGTTGTTGGATAAGACTATGGAAAAGGTAGGGAGCCAACCACAGCAGATGAAAAAGTTCAAATCTGGACTGATGAAATGTGCAATCTGGTCCAGAACTGTCTGGAACTGTTCATTAATGACATACCTTGATCAAGCTGTACTGAATCTGAAACTTCATCCATGATAGATACCCAGAGAGTGCATCGAATTCTTACTCTTCAATAAGAAAAAGAGAGTGGTTACATTTTTAAAAAGAGTAAAAATGTCCTCATCTATGAAGTGTTCAAACTGGGAGAGTTAATGGATGTGTGCTGCAGACAGTGAGAACCTTGAAGACTAAATAACATCCCTGACACACTTCAGATTCTTAAAAGCCTTATCAGTGGAGTGAGTCAGCTGGTAATGCACAAGGTGGAAGGGTGATGGTAGCCATTTTTTAAATTTATTTTTATTTTTTTTTTTTATTGGTTCATGTGATTACACATAGTACAAAACACAGGTACATATCGTTGGATGATATACAGAAATCATATCAACATTATGATAATAGACATATACAGGTTGATATAGGTGATTGGTAGGTATATAGGAAGATTCAAATTTATCCAAGTACTGGGAAAAGAGGGCCCCATTTATGATTGAAATGATCTATCTTATTAGTTTTTTGGCATAAATGTTTCTCAACAAAGAATATTTCTTTTAGGGTTTTTGTGTCATATCAGGATGTATATTCTTAATACTACATATGTAAATGTGTCTTTTGGCTGTAATGATGATGTGGTTTAGTAATGTATTTCGGTGTAGAGTACCAAACCAAACCATATGTTTTGTAAAGTGAAATGGATGAGGGAATGAATTGTTGAGCCAAATTTGTAATTTTCTCCAAAATGTTTGTGTCACTTGGCATTCCCTATACACATGACAAACAGTCTCATGTATATCCTTGCAGAAACAGCATGTATTACTGTCAACTTTCTTCATTTTAAGCAATTCTCTTTTAGTATAAATAGCACCTTGTAGAAATCTATATTGAAAATCTATCAGTTTTGTGTCTTGCAAACCTTTTCTGTATCCTGTGAATATTTTTTCCCAGTCAAAGTCTGTTTTCGGGAAAAAACGCTGCCACTTTTTACAAACTTTTTGGTATATATCATTGGAAATAAGTTTATCATAAAAAGTTCTGCATCCTTTGGATGTTTTTATGAGACAAGTCTGGCAATGGTTAATATTTAAATCCTAGACTGGTATTGAATGACATTGGTTGAGAGTATTTTTCCAAGAGTCTGGAAATGTGTTTAGTAAATATCTATAATCTAAAAACGTATGTTGGATATCATATACTTCTTTTAAAGATTCCAATGACAATAATCCATTTTCATCACAAAGATCCCTAATATTAATAATCCCTTTATCTGCCCAATTCTTTATATAGTTTAATGAATTTTTTAAATTGTGATTAAACCATAATGGTTGAGATAGAATTTCATTGATGTTCTTTGGGTCAGTATAATGTTTTTGGTGAAATAGTTGCCATGCTTTCAGTGCATCCTGCCAAAAAGGGTTTTCAATCTTAATGTAGGCATCAGAATTTGCTCCTAAATTAAATATGTCTTTGAAAGGTATGTTGCATGGATTTTCCTTATCACCATTTCCGAAGTATCGTCGTAACGTGGATAATTTCAAAGCGTCTATAAATGTTTTAATATTGATGATTCTCAAACCTCCTTCTTCATAGTTATTTTTAAATATATTCCTCTTTATTTTGTCATCCTTGTCATTCCAAACAAATTTAAAAAACATTTTTTCAATAGAAGTAATAAAATCTGCTGGTGGGTTGGTCGGTCAGGGAATTGAAAATATGAACCAATTTGGAGATTGCTAGAGTTTTTATTTCTGTTATTTTACCAATGAGTGTTAAATTTCTCTTTCTTCAAGATGCTAGGACTCTGCTAATTTCTTCAAGTCTTTTTCTAGTGTTAATTACCCATAGATCTTCAAGATCTGGTGTAAATTTGATACCTAGTACATCATATTCACCAACTACCCATTCAACTTTTAGATCATGACATATCATATCAGTAGATTTAGCTTTTGATCCAATCCATATTGCTTTTGATTTATCCAAATTAATTTTCAAACCTGACAACTCGTAAAAAGTATTAACTGTATCTATTGCAGAGTACAAACTCTCTTCAGTCCCATTCAGAAATAGTTCAGTATCATCGGCATATTGATTCAGTTTATATTCATTATCATTAATAACTATACCTTTGATATTTTCATTATGTCTTATCATGCAACCAAGAATCTCAGCTACAAAGAGGAAAAGATATGGGGATAAAGGGTCTCCTTGTCTACATTGCCTCCTTTCATTTGAAAAAAACTCAGATAGGTTACCATGTTGGATGACACAAGATGTTGTTTCATAAGTTAGTGTATTTATCCATCCTATCAGTTTGGGGCTAAATTCGAATTTATGGAGGACTAGATTGATAAAATCTTTTGAAACAGAATCAAAAGCTTTTTCAAAATCAATAAGGATTAGCAAACCAGGATGTTCTCTTTCTTTGTCTCGAACATAATATCATATAATAATCTTGTATTTGCACTAATTGTCCTCCCTGGTATAAAACCAGTTTGGTTAGAGTGAATGAGTTTGTCTAGAGTATTTTTTAATCTGTGTGCTATACAGGAGCTGATAATTTTGTAAATAGCATTAAGTAAAGTGGTTGGTCTCCAGTTTTCAAGTAATGTTCTATCTTTATTGGGTTTTGGAATACAGGTAATAACACCTCTTTTCCAATTCGCAGACATTTCATTCTTGGCTAATACATCTCTAATGAATCTATAGATCCATGTTTTTAATTCTTTCCCAAAAAATTTAAAGAAATCAATAGGAAAACCATTAATCCCTGCGCTTTTATTTTTCTTCATTCTATGCACAGTATTACTAATTTCATCTAAACTGATTTCTCTTTCAAGATAGTCCCATTGTGTTTGGTTAAAAGTTGGAGTATTAATATCCTTCAAACAATTTTCATCCTCATATTGTTTGTGAGAGGCATACAGATTTTTGTAAAATAATTTTAGTTCATTCAGTATTGACTTGCTGTCAGTAATTTCACTATTATCATTAGTTACTAACTTGTTGATTGATCTTTGGGTGAACGTTCTATTTTCCAGGTGACAGAAATATTTTGAAGGTTTTTCTCCTTCTTCATACCAAAGAATTCGGTTTCGAATTTGTATTCCTTTCATTTCCTCATTTTTAATTTCTTCCATTTCTTTCTTATATTTTGATAGTTCACTCAAAAGTTCTTCATCTATGTTTTGAAAGTTTTTTCTTATAGTATCTTCAACCTGTTTTATTTTAAGTTCTAACTGTTCCACTCCTCTGGAATTAGATTTAAAAGGTGCAATTATGGATTGTAAACCCCATTCATTTCTCATGATATTGCAAGTAGATTCATCAATATGAATATCTTGCAGACATATGATTGAGTGTATTTTTTTCCGGTGTATGTTCATTAATTCTTTTCTTTTAAATTTGTCTGCAAGTCCTCTACAATTAGCTGAGATAACTTTGATTTTCTTAACATTATCCATTGTAGTCAATGGTTATGAGAACTATCAATATATCTAAAATTAAGCTGTCTGACACAGTGGTATCCTTGCAAACTGAATGGAGGTAGAAGCGCTCATAACATGCTTGTGGGAGAACTTGTACTGTAAATATTAGTGTTGTGATATCACGAGAACCTTTTTTTCTTAATAAATAGAAAACATGTATTAAAAGAAACAGAGGGTAACTAAAACAAAATAGCGAGCGAACCATGCTCTTGGTCTTCAAAGTCAAGCCGCATGAATGATAGCCCAAACGTGTGCAATGTGAACTAGAGCTAGATGTCCAACTGACGTAATACAAATGCATTGATGCCGGGACCTGCATCTAATAGTATTGAGGAATGCATCTAATAGTAAGAGGAATACTTATCCAGAAACATCCTGAGTGGAGAAAAAGCGTAGAACGTCATAGATAACATCATAACATCATAGCCAGTTCTTGGTTCTTCATAGCTGAGTGCATCGAATTCTTACTCTTCAATAAGAAACAGAGAGTGGTTACATTTTCTAAAAAGAGTAAAAATGTCCTCATCTATCTTATGTGAGAATTTTCATACACATTTGAGCTAATATCATGTTTGAATTTAATCAGTCAAACACACGAAAAACAATGACCCACTGGAACACAACTTTGTACATCATGCTCAGTCAAGTCCTCTTTGATTAGGGGAAAGTTGGTTGTACATGACAGCAAGCACTCAGTCAGTTGAGTTGGGTTCATGTTGTGAAGTTTTACGCTGAATTCAATTGGTCCGACATTGATTAGGCCTAACCACAGTTCGTCCTGAGTTGCCTCTGTGTATCCACATGTGTAACTACAGTGTGAGTGAGGGGATCATCATACATTAAACCACATCGATGACACTGCCTTGTTTCACACAAGTCTATCACTGCTGCGCAAGCTTTGATAACAAAGTTAGCTTTCTGTCTGAGTGATGCGTCAAGCAATGACACCGTCCATACAGGATGGACTTTAAGTTGGCGATGTATCCGGTGGAACTTGAAGGCCAGGGTCATCTGCCAGCCGACTGTTCCACTGTGCCACATGATTCTCTCTGACTGATGTCTTCACTATTCTCCTCCACTTCGAATGCTCCAAGAAGGATCCTGATTCTTGGAATTTTTCTAAGTGACAATAGAGTAGGCATTTCTTGAGCACCCTGACTACATCAGGCACATATCCGACCGATGACGATGAGATGTTGTGTAAGTAGCACATCAATACGAATAGTTTGTGAGGGAGATATGTTCAAGAGACCACCTAGGAAACACAACTTCCACTGATCTATAACTGCCTGACTGCCTCTAGGGGCAACACTCAAAGGAGTCCAAGACAACTATCAGTTCGAATAGTACGATGTAGGTCTTGGATTGACTTAATGACGTGTCTGTAAGATCTTTCCAGCATTAAGATCTCAACTTTGGAAAGGTTAGTCCACGACTCCGACCCGTACAGGGCTTTGGGAAGAAACACATGGCTTACAACTGTCGGGCTGATGATTGGGTCTCTAAATCATGGGTGGAACCCACAGGCTGTCAGTGATCTCACGCTGGACCACAAGGAAATGGCAGCTCGTGGCACATGCTGTATGCTTGACATGTTACTTGACAAGACTATTCCAACATGACGGATTGTATCCTTCCATGGGAGAAGTTGGTCATACAACATAACTTCAACCTGCTGTATTCTTCCGAAATCCTCACCATTTCTCTATGGGCAGAAAACCTTGAGTGAAATGAGTGCTACATCATCTGCCTGAGTGGGAGAACACACACTTAAATCTATCACAGCAGCACCAAGATTCAGCTGAGAGAGTTTCTGGAGCAGGGAGTTTTTGTACAGTAGATACAACTTCTCTGACAGCACACCACCTTGTCTGATGCCCTGCATCATGGGGATAGGCCTAGAACACATTGAGTCAAGGAGAACATTCCAGTGTACATGTCGTCAAGAACAGTCTACAAGGAATCTTTGATTCCACTCTCGAATAACTTATATTTTAAACCATTTTGCCATACTGTGTCAAAGGCCTTTGATGTATCCAGGAACACAACGTGGATATCCTCCTTTCGCTCGTGGTAATGCTAAATCATCTCTTGCAGGTTGAAGGATGTGTGAAGGGCAGATAACTGAGATGATATTGCATTTGTTGTGGGTGATGGAAGGTGTCAGTTTGATTAAGACCATCCAGTCGAGACATGAGCACCATTTCAAACACTTTGGACAACACAGGGGAGAGTGATATGCCATGGTACGAGTTTGGATCTTTCTTTGACTTATTACCACCTTTGTACAGAGGCACCAGGATGCTCTAACGCCAAGCTGTCAGGATATGTCCTGATTCAAGAATGATGTTGTAGAGAGTTGCCAAGTGAAACATCAGGGTTCTGCAACCATACTTTAGTTGTTCATATACGATCTTGTCAGCACCACCAGCTTAATTGTTCTTCAGCTTGGCACAGCACTCAGTGACTTCCAACTCTCTGAATTTCACTGGTTGTGGATCACGTTCTTCCTTGCATTTAACATGGATCTCCTGAACTAGGGATTCTATCCGCTTACAGAAGGAAGAATGAAATTGTCTTGGTCTTTGGCAGCATACACATCCTGAAAATGGCTAGCCCAAGTATCAAATATGGCTTCTGGATCACTGTGCACTGTCCCTTGATACAATATCGGGGAAAGTGTTGACTTGTGATCCCCTCTGATTGACCAGACACGATTCCAAAAGGTTCAGATATCAAGGTCATGGGATTGTTCGAGTTCTTGGCAAGTCTGTGAGATGTGGTTATCATTTGCTCGTCTCATGTGCTTCCTGAACTCAGATTTTGCTGCTTTGTAATCTCTGTAGGATGTGTATGCAGAGCCATGAGGTTTGCCTTCAGCAAGCCAAACAGCGCGGTTAGAAGTCATGTGATTCTGAGAATCATTCACGATTTTGTTCCAGTATGGCTTCAGAAATGACCTGAATGATTTCATTGGTAGTGTCTCCATGCTGGCATGCAAGATAGTACATGTTTTTGCTGAATAATATTCGTCAATGTCAATCAGTTCACAATCGTCTGCGGGAGGTTTAATAGTCCACAGCAGATGGGAGACAGCAAAGGTATAATCCTTCAACTTGTCTTGGCTTCTCGCATTTTCCCAGGAGAAAATTCCACATTCCTCTCACCAGAGTCTCGGTACAGGTGATGGCAGGGACAAGGTGCAGAAGACTGGGTTGTGGTGAGATACATTGAAGGGGGCATCATCGAGGATACGAGCAAATAAGACATCACTCAGGGTTGACTCAGGTAACAAGATATCATTTCATAGATAGATCAGAATGGGACCTGTTCAAAAACAGGCATCTCAGGTAGTTTCACCTCTTTATGACACAAGCCATTGATTTCCTATAGAAATTATTCCACCTATAAGGGTGTGACTCCCTACCATTTATCCCATGGTTGGGGCAAGGGTTGATGTACACCAGGGCATGTCCACTCACTGGTGGGCCTGCATGTATCACCTCTAGGGTCCCATGCTGGAGCAGGTGTCTACTTACAGACAGCAAAGAATGAAGTCAGGATACCACTACCACCCTCATCAATTCTTGAAGCAGAATTAGTGGCTATTCTAAGAGCAACAGAAGAAATAAGACATGAGGAAATCAATCAACAGATACCATCCAACTACATTATCCTCACTCCATTCATGGCAGTCTAACCAGCCAACTCATTAGTATCATCTGTGCTCAGACATCACTAATGCATTGAAAGAATGTTCATGTAACATCCAACTACAGTGGGTACCAAGTCATATTGGAAATGAACAAGCAGACCCCTTAGCCAATGAGGCAGCAACAATAGGTCCAGTCAACCAGAATGTTCCATCCCTCCCCACACTCCTAAATAACACCAATAGGAAAATCAAGGAAAGGTGGATGAAACAGTCGCAACTATCTGACAAAGGAAGGGACTATTGCAAGATTCAGCCACAAAAACACTCTGGTCGATACAAGTGTTTGACAAGAAAACAACAGGGCCAACTGTCAAGATTGAAACTAAACCACTTCCCTTGCCAGCACTATCTCCATCGATTTGGTTTGACTGACTCACCAAAATGTACACTTTGCAATGAAGAGGACGAATCAGTAGAACACATCTTACTGAGGTGTTCAGCTCTAAAAACTGAATGGACTTTTGCATCTTCCGATACCCTCCAAGACATCTTTGACAATAGTAACAACCAGTGGAAAGCAATTGACAACATCTTAGGGAAGAGAGACGAATGGATATGTGCAAGGGTCATGGTCACCAGAAGCACAGATCTACACCAGTAACCAGGTAACAAGATATGGTCAATCATAGTGCATGGTCCATTCTGATAAGTGCGGCAGGTCCAGGTTGGACCTGGACAGAGGTCTAGAGTATTCACTGTAGAAAGGCCTGACCTTTGAATTGTCTCTTTCATTCTCCTTGATCGGACATTTTCTGTGAATCTATAATGAGCACATTTGACTTTTGTATTTAGATCCCCCCATGATAATTACTTCACCAAGTTCTGAGTGGGCAGCATATATGTCACTGACAATGTCAAGACAAGTAAAGAACAACTCATTAGGTTTAGTCACAGCTGATAGGTACACATTTAATATTATAAAGGTGTGCATCGAGGAACGTGATTCTCAACACCAACGAACAAGTCATGGTCACTGAGTATCAGTGACAATAGCACTGGAATCACATAGATATAAGCAAAGCTACACCACCTCTAGATGCAAAGAAACCAGCAGGCAATAGTTGACCATCTCTGAAACATGTGGCAAATACTGAGTATGGATCAGCAATTTGTGTTAATAAATGGAGATTATGATAACCGAAGGGTGATGGTAGCCAGGTCTTGGTTCTTCATAGCGATTGTGTGCAATAAGTCCTCCAACAACACTCCTAGGTAGTTTTAGGTAGTTGACGATCCATCATGTCCACCAAATCAATGAAATGGAATGTGACAAGGAGATGGAACAACGAACCAGAGCAGAGGTCGATGGGTGGGCTGGAGGAGCAACGTGAGAGAGAGGAGTGACAGTAGCCATGGACTGTAGAACTTGAGGCACAATCAGCTGCTGCAACTGTT
This sequence comes from Haliotis asinina, assembly GCF_037392515.1. Classification (NCBI taxonomy): domain Eukaryota; kingdom Metazoa; phylum Mollusca; class Gastropoda; order Lepetellida; family Haliotidae; genus Haliotis; species Haliotis asinina. The sequence continues at coordinate 23,019,092 of NC_090288.1, read as the reverse complement.
TCCGGGCAGTGGTAAAGGCCCAAACCATCATATCAAAGTTGCAATATGGATGTGGTTGTGGCTCGTGAGACAGGAAATGGGCACATAATACAGGAGGAGTTGTGTCAGTAGGCTGTGAACCTGACATATCTGTAATAGGTGTGAAAAAATAGTAATGGCAATAACACTAAACTACCTATGTCCACATATCACGGATTAAACTTATTTACTGTTTCCACACAATGTTTGGGGATGTAATGGTCCCGAATCTGTCATGATCCAGAAACGTTGTGTGGAAACAGTACAGAAGCTGAATCTATAAAGTATCTTGGTCATCTACAACAACTTCTAAACGCCTCTACATGAACACTATGGTGGAAATTAAACTTATCTACATAAATGTTTACTTACCTTTCAGTCAACTAAATGTGAAAGCCCTTTCAATAAACTAAACATGAAATCCCCTTTTCAATGAAATAAACAATGTGAAATAAACTACTTCATGGAGTTATATGAATCATACATGGAAAGAGGGTAGAGAGGCTCTGTGATTCTTGGAATTCACCTCACAGTCTTACAAATATGGTATTGGGGGTGTCCTCACACTCAGCCAGATTCTGTAAAAAAGTGGAGTGGGATTTGACTAGGGTTACTGTTTTGAGAACACTTAGCCCAGATGAGCCATAGTCTGTATCAACAAAGTGCTCAGTTAGGGAGATTAGTTAAATTTGTATGAAAGCGAGATACATTGATATGGTATTGTTTGAATTTCTTCAAAGTTTGCAAATGTGTTTGTTTAAACATACTTTAGCCAAAATTGGGCTCAAATTATTCAAGTTATTAAAACTTGCTCCAAAATATTACATGCAGAAAAATACATGTAATGGACAATGAAAATAGGACAGCAGTTTTACATCAGTTTTCCGTTACAGAAGTTACAATTGGTTTAGTGTAAATAACACTAAAATGTTTATGTTTATGTTGATATACATGCTCCAAATGTTCATTATTGCGGACCAGTTTTTCCCTTGGACTCAATCATAGTTGATGGTAGCTTCTGTCAATCTTACATCTTTCCTTGCAGCACTGATTGATGTTTCATTGGCAAACATTCTTCTTATATTAAAAAAAAAATTCAGGTAAAGCATTGATAAATACAAGGAACAAAAATGGACCAAAGACAGATCCTTGAGCAACCCCTGCAGTAACATTTAGTTCTTTTGATAATGGACATGTTGTTGTCTATGAGATAGATAGTTAGTTAACCATTTATGCCAAACCCTGTCAAATTATTTGAAATATCACAAATTACATTAAAGGTGGTGATTATCAAGAGTTATTTTATGATAACTTTCTGGGAATTGAGATGTAGTAGGCTGACTGGCTGCAAAACCTGACTAGAATTTACTTAAAATTGTCTCAAACAGGTCTGCAATTTGTTGGGAGGGATTTATCTTTCTTAGTGATGTTATACAATAATGAAAGAGGTTTTGCACAATGTTAAATACATGCTTGAAGCAAAAGATGTATGGCTGGAGGAAAATTACAAAAAGTAGTGACAAAAAAAGTTAACATGTTAGTAACTAGGTAAAGACTATAGCAGTTGAACAAAGGCTCATGCTTCACTGACACAGCCATCGTCCAAATATTTCTAACTAAGTAACCAAGTCATATGATACTTATTTGTTATCTAATCTGCATTCTTAATCTTTATCACTACTGCAGCATACATTGTCTTGTGAGCTACCCTGTTCCTCTTTGTCAGTCCCACTGATTACCGTATATGACATTTATGGCCTTCATTGGTCATCCCGTTGGCTGTGTCTGTCATCACATCAACTGTACAAGGAAGTGCTATTGCTTCTTTATCTGTCCATTGTTGAAACGTGAGCAGCATTATGCCGCTCATAGGAAATGCCCTGGGGTTGAGCTGGAAGTCCTCATTGATGTGTACTTGTTTGTCATGTCTTGTGTCTTCGTCAATGCAATGTTTATCTCAATCGTGAGCTAATTCACTACGAGTCAGTGACCACAGGCATGCGTTGACAGGCTAATGCTAATTATCTGGCTTGCATCTCTCACCTAGCCAAAGTGCAATGCTGTCTTAACTATACCTTTTTGCGTAGACTGGGTAAGTGGGAGTGAAACATTGGGAATAGTAAGATGATGGGGAAAGAGAAGATGGAAGCAAGGGGAATGGGTTGTTTACCAGGGACCAAAATGGTAAAGGGTGTTGGCTGTGGAGTGGGAATCCAGTTTTAAAGTGAAGCAAGCTAGGGAGTTTGGTGCACACCCATTCTTGCTGTTTGAATCATTAACACCCATCATAAAAATTATCCTGATGCACCAACAAAAGTCAACTGCCAACATTAATAAGTTTTGTGTCTTGAATCTTGTACAGTACAAGATGGGAGTGTGGCATTCAACACACGTGAAGTCGAACCCAGAAGCCTCCAGCATGGGGTAGCTGGAATGCCTGCATGGATTCCCTTTCAGTTCATGCAAGACGTAACCACAGCACAATAATGATCGACATTATTACCCCCTTTGGTTTCAGGATTGAGGATGGCACATTTATCTCTGAAATGCTTCAGCAATTGGAGAAAAACCTTTGAACGATTCATACCTTGCTATGTACTGAAAGGTGGATTCGATCTTGTCCATGACTACCCACATGGAACCCGTATGCATGTAGTGTTCCAGAGATTCTCTATATCCACATGCAATGTCAGGTGTCTACTAGGTGATTTTTGCTATATTCACATGCAGGTGTCAAATGTCTTGTAGGTCATTTTGCTATACAAATGAAGTGCGTGTAAAATCTTTCATTTTTAAACATTTATTTTGACGAATCAGTTATGTTCGTTGAGATAGTCTTTCTTCCTTTCATAAATAAGTTGTTTTCGGACCATGTCTGCTCCGTGGGCTTTACATAAACCATAATGGCATTTACCGAGCACATGTAGTTCAGGAAACGCTTTCTGATACTGATAATTTGTATGCAGCAGTCCTGCATTTCTTGCACCAGCCTTCACTTTTCCCTAAAGCATGTATTGATACAGAGTGCGTCTCATCTTTGCTATTTGCACTTAGATATATTTTATTCTAATTGTTCCCCATCGAACACGGTTGCGGGTAGCCCAAGTCCGACGAAGATCAGCTCCCGATCATGCTGTCATGAGGAATACTGAAAGACTATTGAGTCATACTGAGAAAGGGTGGGCTCGCAATTCAGAACACAGATAATTGCTGCCGGAAAAGGCCAAGGCATTCACTAATGCCCTACTGATCACCAATGCAATTGTGGGCATTTGTTTTATATCTTATATTGCACCATATACTTGGTCTTGTACATCAAGTTCGGAATGAGTATTTCTATGTTGGCCAGCTTATTTTTTCCTAGCAACGTTTCTTGATAGTCTAACATCCAGTCTCGGTTCACCATCAACCATTCTGGAACAAGTAGATAGCAGTCATGGGCATGATATCGATGTCATCGTCCTGCCATATGAACTCACCAGTGGGTAGACTGACTCATATCCCAGCCGTACAAGATGTTGACATTCAGATAGAGGCATGTTGACTAGAGTCGTAGCCTTCCATGTATTTGTTCTTGACTTTCATATACTGTTTGGAGACCATGGAAATCCCGCTGTGCATGTCGGAATCAGTGAATAATTCCTCTTTGACACCAGCTATTGATAAAACTCAGTGCTATTGATGATCTCAGAAAGTTGAGTGAGAAGGAAATTTCTCCATGTTGTTGGAGATGCACATTAAGTTTCCCTTGATGTTCGAAAAGGCCTGCATGATGAGATGAGCATCGTACCTTCTAAAATTATGGAACACTAAGGCTTGTGCAAGTAATGCAGGACTGAGGGGTACTGCTGCATACTCATGATGAGTATCAGAAATGGTTTCCTGAACTACACATGCTCTGTCTCTGTATGCAGAATTGGAGTGAAGTTTCACCTAAGTATTATTTCCCCTTTCCACCCATGACCGAGGGAGGCCACAAGCCTCTGACCATGTTCACACTCTTCCTCCTCTATCATTCGTTCTAGCATGTTGTCCAACTCCATCTTATAATACAATCTGTTTTTAAAAATCTACTCGCACTATAACACCATCAGGCATAACCCAAACAGAACAAGAAGAATTTCTGGTAATTTAAAATGTTGTAATGTTTTGGGTTTTCTTATATACAGGGGTATAAATTTAATTTGCTTAGCAGGTTTCTTGGTTTTGCTCATCAGGGAGCTTGGTTTTGCTTTGCTTCTGGAATCATCCAGGATGAACAGCATTTATTCTCGCTTGAACCTCTCTCAAAAGACTTGCAAACAGTCCTGTAAACACACTCCCGGGTAGATCTTATACACCTCCTCATTGTTCATCACCAACGTTCTCTCCGTGTACCTTTGATTGACACATATCATGGGGCAAAGAATCACAATGTCATCAAACATGTCCCAATAACACCCTTCCAGCATGTCCAACATGAACATGGTCTTCCCGCTTCTTGAGACACTTCATTTGCATATTGTTTACCTCCCTTGGCATGTTTGTGACTACTTATTGAGTGTAAAAACTAGGTTAGTTGTTTTGCACATGCTCGAGCAATGAATCTTGGGATCTCGAATTGATTCTGCCAGAATTGCATCTGGTTCTAAAACCAAGTGTGTACTGCCTTGATGTTTGTGACTGTCAGCCTATACTTGTCAAAGACATCTGTAAATCGCACTCGAAACTGGAAACCCTCCACCCCGATCTTCATGTGCATGACATCAGAAGCGGTGACATTTGTATCGTTTTTAGGATAAAAGACTCCCATTGTGCACTTGGGTGCAGACATAATGAATGTATATGGTCGTGCCCTGTATATTTGAAACATGTACGTCACCCTCTCAGTAACCACAAGCCGAATCCACTGCTGAAGCAATCTATAACTGGTTGAGGGAGCTTGAAGTTGCGCTCTGCAATCTATCCAAGATGGACCAACATCGATGATTGCAATATCAAAGTCTTTGTAAACCAGCAGCAACACCTCCTGACCCACGGTTACAACAGCAGGTGCTTGCTCAATGACGATATCTTCAAACTTCTGGTAGTTAAACAAATGAAAATGAACGACTTCAAGTCAACTACCTGTTTGATATAGAACAGAAAATGGTGAATATATAGGCTACCTCAGTGTCACACTGCACATCAAACAATGACTCAATTTTTGGGTCAAAGATCGTCCATGTGGCTGAGAAAATGCGCCAACCTGGTGATCTCCGACATCGGGGACATGCGCAGCTTCGACAAACCCAGCATTGACGGCAAACGTTACTCCCTTCAACTTAAAAGCAACATGTACAAACACGAAGAAGTGCCCACCGGCAGTGGATCCGGCAACTCTGAATTGCAACAACATCCATCTTTCTTAAAAATTCTCCCATCGGAGACTGTGTTTACAAACAGACCCTTTTACTCTTTTTTTTTTTAATTCTTTCTAATCCTTCTAGTTCTTGTGTGTGTAACCAGCTCTCAGCCAGCACGCACTGTGTGACCCAGCTCTCAACCAGCCAGTATTGATCGATTCACATTTAAACATTTGTTTAGTCTAGTTAGTAGGCAAGACAACAGCAGTCGTCAGTCTGCTGTGGGTTTGTGTGAAGGCAGATGGGTTGTGTCTGAGTTATGGAATTTGTGAAAATTGGGGTACTAGATCCATGTTATTGATAAGTATGAGGTTTATATAAGATATGGCCCAAAACTGCCATTAATAATACTACTGAAGTAGGAGAACTGATTCGCACAATTACTACACAATAGCTATTGTATTACTGTGATGTTACTGTTTGTTCATTGTAACATGCACTTGAAGTCTAGCAAGCACAGAACATTGTGCATATTAGTTTTGCACGGGTACATACACATGTTGAAGACTTGCATGGGGTTTCACTTGAGCAGGAACGCCAACTGAGATCCAACTGAGAGCTAGGGGAGCCTCTGCAGGCACTGTTGTTGGTCCCAATGATTTCACAGTCTGTTGCTCCTAACCTCTGTGGATGAAGTTGCAGTGCATTCTTCCAAAGAACGGTTTGCAAATGAGCTCTTCTGACATCCTCGGTAAATGCTTCAATAGTTGGTGGCAGTGAGGCAAGCTTGGGAACTCGTGTTAGTCCAGACTTCCCAATTTGAGCAGTCCATACTTGAACTCTTGTTTCTGACATGGATGTAGCCATTGACTGTCCATAACATTCAGCTGTGAACCTAGTTGCTTGCGCCATGATATCGGACCAATCTGCTTGAATGTTGCCAATCTTGTCCACAAACGCATTACTTCTCAGCACTTTCAGCATTTTTCCTTTCTCTTCTCCATAGTATGCTGCCACAGTGTCACAGCCAGATAGAACATGGCCAGTCAATAATGATGCAAGTATATCGAGAAGCTTCTCCACAGTAGCTTGTATATCAATCACCTTTCTGTCTCTGACAGGTGATGCCATCACCACTGGTAATTATAAGCCTTGTTGCAAGTAATGATGAAGTAGGAGGACACATCAGTATCATCTGCAAGAAAAGTCTCATGTTTCTGCTCATTGACCGTGCACAATGGTATTATCAGCTTTCACATGAGACGTTGCAATATCATCTCTTCGTGTGACCACACCACCACGAGTGATTTCAACGGAAACTCTTCACTTGGCCAGTTATCATGAACTTGGGCTTTTCCGTATTCTCCTGGTGAAAATCTGTATAATTCTGAAGATCTCTGCATATGATGTCGATCAACTGCTTTTTGTTTTGTGTGATAGTTAGGGTCACTGTTTGAGAGGGCAAGGGTGATGTGAGACCTAGCTGAAATACTTTACATCCTTCTGCCATTCTGGAGGCTCTGGTGGAAGACCTTGAGCTGAATTCTTCATATCTGTCAAAGACTAAATATACATCATCAGACTTTGGATGAAGGTACTTTTCTACACATACCTTTGGGGCTTAAAGTATAGGAGAAAACACACCTCCAAGGTGGGTAGACAATGTAAAACCTTTGGGGGAGGGAAATCAAAAGGAAGGAGGGAAATTTCCAGACCCCGATGGTTTTACATTGTATACCAAAACCTCGGAGAAGTGTTTTCTCTGACATATATATACTGTCAATGATGGGTAATTACAATGTAGATGATCATTTAATGAAGCTACATAACAATAAGTGAAGCGCATGTAAAGTCAATTTAATGACTGTAACTATATAGTAGATAATTTCACTCCAACACCTTTGTGGTCCTGGTAGCCATACGGTAGAGGGTCTGCCTTAGGATCTGAGATTTGCAGTTCCAATGCCGCTTAGGAAAACAAGATATTTTACAGTAAGTTACCATGTGCAAGTGCCAATGCAACTGCAAATTGTTGGCAAAAGGCCAGTGCTTATAGAAACAAGCAATCTCATGCCATTTGTCATATATAACTACGCCACAATGGTGTTAACTGTAGAAGATGTCTTTTTGTTTCACGTAAGATGAATATTTTGAAAGCAGTAAGCTGTACACACACTTTCAGAAGGTCTACATCCATGTGTACTAACTACAGCTATTACCTTAATCTGCCCATACGTCTTTAAGATTAAAATATAACCACACACAAATAATTCAGCCTACTTGACTGAGCCTTGAAAAAAATTACCAACATGGTCGAAAAGTATTAATATTATCATAAGCTGTGGACGCATTCACCATCTACTGTATCTCCTGATGGAGCAAAAATTAACATTCCAATCAAGTGGGCGTGGCCAACTGTAAGTGATGACATGTGTCAACCAACTTTATGCTAAATCCTGTTGTGGGGTAAATCTTAACCCATGTATTCATGCATTAGTAGTACCTAAAGTTCTCTTTGAAAATATTCATAAGAAGTACTTTTGTATCTCAATATGAAGTTTTAAAAAATATACACTGAAAATTTCAACTTTTTAACTTTTTATCCCAAAATGGGACTTTGCACAACATTATTTGACTTTCTTATCTATTTATTAGTAGTACCTTCTGTTCTCTATAAAAGTACATGTACGTATAAAAAGGTGAATTTGTGCCTCAATATGAGATTTTAATAATTATTCACCAAAAATGTCCATTTATTCAATTCTTTACCCCTGAAAATAGGATTTTGCATCATATTTCAGGGGAGGATTTTTTTTTGCACTCATAAGTTATAACCTTAACATGTTGAAAACTCTGAAGTCATATTTGTACTAATTATCCCGCTGTTTTATGACAATTTGACCACAGGAATAAAGATTTTTTTATTGTGAGGAATTTTTTTCACAATATCGAAATTCTGAGATGACCCCCCAGCTTGAAACCCTCCACAGTACAATATATCTAGACAAGGCCGGACACTTCAGTGTACCCCACCCGCATACTTTGGCGATCGCTACGCTACCATTGCATGCAAACGATTAAAACTTGATCTAAACATAATCATTGGTGATTGGCCTTTCAATCACCACTCATGATACCTACCAGAGCTTTACTGTTTTTCTTCAAGTGACTGAAAGCTGATTTTGACCCTCAACTAAACGATCTTGGCACAAATGATGGACGATGGCATGCACAGACCAATGAGAGGGATCGCTTTGACAAGACACCCTCTTTTATGCAGTTTTATGTCCTTGCTATCGTCTGCCATTCATGTCTAGATATATTGTACCGTGAAGGGTTTCAAGTCAGGAGTCATCTCAAAATTTTCATATTTTCGAAAAAAAAAAATCTTTAATCCTCGCCATGACACGAGCGCCTGTGAATTTGACTGGACTATAAATTAAGTTTTTCAGTATGTTATCCTTGATGAATGTCACTGATGTTACTTACGTTTTACAAAACTGTCCTCAGTCATAGACCTATGACACAGTGGCAGGTCTCTCAACTGAGGACAGTTTCATGGAGGAATCTGCATTTTTTGTGAGTGTAAATCCTCTTGATGGATGCTGCTTGTGGTAGTCCGAGAAACATTTGCCACTCAGGATATCTCTGTGGACAGAATGATAACAAAATATCACTTTGTATGAAGTATTATACAATCCTTTGTCAGTCATTGTGCAATGTGGAAATAACTCTGTGTATATCCCTGTGCATTACTAAAAACAGTCTAACATCATATGTTGTGGCATACCTATTGATAACCATATTTTCCTGTAGGTAAGCCATCTCATAGACAAACCAAGGTCATAACTTGACCCATAAAATCATTATCAATATGGTGTGTTCCGAAGATAAGCCAAACCACCAACCTTCACTCATCTTTTTGCTGAGTTCAGTCAATCGCAAAAAGAGTGTCAACAAATCCATACTGAATTACACAAATTAATCCTGTTGTTACACTATCTCATATTAAAACATGTTCTTTGCATATATGGACTTAAGTTTGCAATACATTTATCAGTTTTGCTCAAAATGTCCCCTAAAAATGTTGAAACTAATAGCAGTGAAATATTATATGGATTATTTGCGGCAACCATAGACACAATGCAAGAATACATCTCTACTGGTAAAATAATAGTTTCAGATATTGTATTTTTTTTATCACTGCATCTGAATTCAAAAGAGACAGTAATCTTAATACCTGCATATAACACAATGCCTAGCTAAAACAAGTTGGAACTGAAAGGGTAAATAATCTTGTTTTGTGATGTTTAATAGTAAAACTTGTATTCTTTTGATCGTTAATGCAAAGCAATACAATGTTGTTTTCTGAAAAAAAAACCCTTCTAGAGTGTGCATTTTTTGGTTCTAAAAATCTGGTTAATTTATGGTAATATATGGTAACAGCATACACAAAACATGTGCTTCAGTAGTGGAACAATGGGGATACCGCTGCTCTACCCATCAGACTATTTAACCTCAAATAACCTTCTGAACTCCAATCAGTGGTTAAAAAATGTCATCTCTCGTTGTTGGATGTCCCTTCTATGTGGTTAAATTTTTTATTTATTTAAGAGAGGATGAATAGATGAATAGGAAAAAAAGGCAAAATGTTCCAAGGAGTCTACAACCCCCAACAGAGAAAGTTTGTGTCTACTGCATTTGAGGGCCCCTCTCAGATGAGCAGCTTTTCAGTCATCCACTCCTGACATGATCTTGACACCTTGCTCCAGGTTTGAATCGAAAGTTGCAAGGTGTCCATATATAGAGACTTTATTGGGACACAAACTCACAATATCACAGCTCCACATCATCAGACCGTACCCCAAGGTACTGTTATGATATGGGTCTTGGATCCATGTGAGGGTCCGGTGAAATCCCTTATCTAACTGGCATGCTAGTCTGCTTAGGGGAATTAACTTGGCAAAGAGTCTGAATTCACAAGAAGCTAATTACAACTTCATTAACAAGAAAATAGAATATCAAGGGTGGCCACAGAGAGTCAGTACAACCCTCTGGGCTGAGGGCTAGAGCTGACTTGTGTTGGGAGTCTAAACCCTACTGATGGGCAAATGGAGGTGAAGACTATTTAACTACAATTGGAATAATACAAAGATTATCATTTGCTGACTGATACAAAAATGGGTGTAACCTACAATAGCCAATGAAATGCAGGATAAACAAAATGGGGTGTGTGCTACCAGAACAACTTCAATGACCAGACAGGGGGAGTATCTAATCTGTTAATCCTATTATAAGTTGAATTAATCTTGTTGGCACATTTACTGGATGTTTGATTGCTTACTCTGGGCTAGATCTTTAACAACCCATGTGGTCGTGACTGCTACAGCAGTAATGCCCCGAGCCAATAGCTGGACTCATAGCATACTGATTCTGCAATTCATTGAGAAAAGCAGGCAGCCAATTACAATCAGTATATCCCATACTGGGTCTGACCAATCAAATACCACAGAGTCATCACCCAGTGATTTTATAAAGAGTGGGTCTGATGGGTTGGTACATATAATTGCTTGGGTGACCACATGTTTCAAGCTGTTTGTCCATCTTATTGATTTTTTTTAAGGTTGCATTCACCAAACGGATAGGTTCATTTCTATACTAGACTGGCTCCTGCACTAGTAGGGCAGGAATAGAATCTCGAATTTAGTGTGTATTGAAGAAATGACGTAAGAAATCCATGTTTGTCGAATAACGGAGATGGGTCTTGTTATCATGGGTTTGGCAATGGTTCAGCTGGGGAGGGATGGTTTTATTATTTGCTTGAACTGAACAAGAGCAGTACAGTGGTAGTGTGCACAAACTGCATCCTTTATGAGTTTCTGATTCCAGTCAGGCACATAAAGGTAATATTTTGGACATTTTGGAGGACAGCCGTGCCTGATCGTAGTTCGAACATGTCAGTAACCGCACCGCGAAACAGTTTAACGTGCATTGTCTATTATTTCCTTGGTTTTTGTAATAAAGGCCTGTCTGGCCTGCTGTATTCCTTGTTCTATGTACTTTCTTTGCTCATTCTCACTAATGACAGTGCTTGTACGAGATTTGGACCAGATCTCAATTTTCATGTTACTATATTCTATTTCCAACATCAACAAATTAAACCCCTCTTCCAATATTTTATTATCTGTGAGAGCAGTGAATATATGGTCACTCACTGTGTTCAACTTTGCTTTGGCCAGGACTCTGATCTCATTGTGTTTTTCTACTTTGTGTTGTATTTTTATGGATGCGTATTTGATTGTTAATCCCATCAATCCTTTTGCTCCAGCCACTAATTCAAGACAGAGTACTACAGGTGCGGCACTATGGTGGTCAACAACCTGACACCAGCCCTACCGAATCCAGTACTGGTTACCGTTAGGCCTGCATCTAAGCAGTCCATATAATTGATGTCTCTTTGGTGCTTCTTGTATAACATTTTACACACATCATGGTCTTGTTCAAGTTTTTGTTTGATATGGCACAATTGTTGTAGGCAAAATCTGTCTACTTGTTCCATCCTATGTCTATGATATATATTATGACATAAAATTGAATTGAATTTCATTTATGGCATTATAAGTGAATTTCAAACTTATTAGGTTCATGTTAGTATTTAGGAAGACACATGAGAAGTCAACAGGTGGATCACCATGTAAGTAACCCCCCAACTTGGTTTATTGAAATAGGTGTCAACCAACCCTACTTGTCTGTTAAATTTGTTAGAATGAAACGGCAGACTAGTTGTTCTTGTTCTTTGTGTTGCCAATGTATTGTTAACCCAGATAAGATTTGGAGTTCCGCTCTGTGAAAGTTACCTGATGTTCGTTTGAGAAGGATATCTATAAAGAGTATGCCGTAGTCGCCAGGTACACTTAAAAGATTTTTCCGATTTCCGCAGGTAATCTGGAGGTAAGCTGAAGCTAAAATGTGAATATACGTCTGAAACCAACATATTGCAAGTACGCAATGGTGTTATTTTGGTTTTTATACTAGAACTTGGAACAAAAGATGCAAGAAAGATATTACGTTTTTAATTTTGGAGAACTATCTTTGTTAAAATATGGTGTGGTAATGGTCATGGTTATCAGCAATTCTGGCTTTTTTAAGTCTTTCAGTGACACCCTCTAGAACATATTGTCTGTCAAGTGTAGAGCATATATATTACCTTTTAAGGAGCATTTATCACCTTTCAAATCCCTCCATATCTCCTAGATCACGGAGAGTGATGGTCATTTGTTTACATATTATCACAACAAATTTCCAACTGTTTTTCTGTTAATTTCTCAGTGGTGCAATTCAATCCTATAAGATGTACAGTGTCAGGTAGGAAAATTTTGGTGATCAATATTTTATCTTCTACAGTCACTGTGACCCCATGCAGACTGGTATGTTGATCAATACCAACACGCACTTACACAGAACAAGCATGGGTCCACCAGATTTTGACACCTTTCACGACGTAGACTTCATTGTTCGAGGGTTCACTGAGGTGCACTTGGATGACCAGTGTGCAATTCACGGGCACGTTTTCAATGGTACAGGTGAAATCATTGAATTCCAAGACCACCTGCAGGCTCACGTTGGACAACCTCGGTCTGGCAGATAACGTGTGAAATATTGTGTTTCTTGATATTGCGCTGAGGATCACACTGCGTCTCTGTGTCAGGACGTAAGCTAAAAGCAACTTCACAGCAGTTCAAGACTTTTTTTAAGTAGTGAGTGAGTGAGTTAAAATTTAACGTCACATCGGCAATATTGCAACCATACAGTGATGAGAAATGCTGTAGATGCACAAAAATACAAGTTAAGTGAGTGAGTGAATGAGTTTAGTTTTACTCTGCACTCAGGAATATTACAGCTATAGGGTGGCGGTCTGTAAATAATCGAGCCTGGACCAGACAATCCAGTGATCGACAACATGCGCATCGATCTGCGCAATTGGGAACCGATGACATATGCCAACCAAGTCAGCAAGCCTGACTACCTGATCCTGTTGGTCGCTTCTTACGACAAGCATAGTTGCCTTTCATGGCAAGCATGGGTTGCTGAAGGGACCTTCACAGGTAAGTAATTAAAGAACCAGTCATCAATGGACTGTAAAATAACTAGAGTATCACAAAAAGAGTTAAACTAGCTAGAATGTATTTTTAAAAGCAGAAAACTATGTTAGACAATATCACGTAAAAGTTGGCTATTGATCACCAACAACTGAAGGTAGATCACCATACTAGGGGCCATAGGGGCTTACAGTACCTTAGCTACCTGCATGATCCCTGGCTGGATTTACACCATCCCTTCAACTATGGGCGATTGTATGAAAGTGTAGCCACGAATTAAAATGACAATAATACTACAGCTAAAAGTGTGGAAGACTTGACTTCAAACGTTTTGGGACTCTCAGAAGGACATTAATTTTATGGTACTTCAACCTCCCTTGAGGGTACTGCCACTAACAATCTGAGTTATTAATTTAAACTTCCAATCATAAAATATTGATCTGTTTACAAATCCATCAACAAATCCAATTCTTTTAAAAATCCAATAATTAAATGGGAACTTATGTTGTTAAAAAGATCACAGTAATTGCTTGACTGTGATTCTTTCATCACAAGGGATGCAGATCCTCACCTTTCAAAAGTCAAGGGTATATCTTGTGTGGCCAATACGACGTCGCCGCATGATGACCTCTTCAAATCTGGACTGACAACCCATGTAGATATAACCAATATAGGGTTTGATTTCAAGTAGTTTATTGATACCTACTTTGGTGTCCCACTTCAGCATCAGGTCATGGATGTAAGTTCTAATGCTAGCTTTATAATCAGTGTAGGGAATAGGAAGTGGTGTCACAGATTTGTTGAGTGCTGCCTTGGCAGCAAGATCGGCCATTGTGTTACCAGAAACGCCTACGTGGCTGGGTAACCAACAGAAGACGATGTCATATTGGCCAGTAGCAAGACCATTATATAATTCAATAATTTCTATTAAAAGTGGATGTTTACACGATAAGTTTTTAATAGCCTGAAGGCAAGAAAGAGAGTCTGAATAAATTATATACTGTTTATGTTTAGGGTGTCTTTCAATATGTTTAAGAGCCGTTTATATGGCATTTGCTTCAGCTGTGAAAATAGAGGCATTGTCATGTGTTCTAGATGATATTATTGTAGAACCAATGACAGTGGCACAGCACAGCACTACCGTCCTTGGACCCGTCTGTGAACGAGGATTTGTAATTGCTATATTTACTTTTTAACTGATTATATCCTTGTTTGTATTGGAATTCATTTGTTTCGGATTTCTTAAACATTGTCAGGGTGAGGTAAACTTCTGGCTTAATCAGTTGCCAAGGAGGAGAAGAAAGGAGACGGGAAGGAGCTATATTTTGTAGCTTAATGCCAACAGCAGAAAGGAAAGGTTTAATTCGTATTCCAAGAGGCGGAGGAAGAGAAGGTTTTTTCCCATACAAATCCTTGTACAGAGGATTAAAAACGCAGTTGTATGCAGGGTTGGCTTCATTAGAAAACAGTTTTGTAACATACTGCGAAGAGAGCTTAATACGCCGATGGTTCAAAGAAGGCTCATCGGCTTCAACATAAAGACTGTCAATGGGAGAAGTTCGAAAGGATCCAAGACAAAGTCTTATACCGTGGTGATGAATAGAATCTCAAAGTTTCAGGTTGCTTTTGCAGGCTCCACCATATACAACGGAGCCGTAATCAAGTTTGGATCGTATAAGAGCTTGGTATAGTTGGAGGAGCGTTTTCTGGTCTGCACCCTACTTGCTATTAGATTAGATACAACGTTCAGCAAGTCGAGGGCCTTCAGGCATTTATTTTTTAAATATTCAATGTGTGGTCGAAATGTTAAATGTTCATCAAAATTTATACCCAAGAATTTTGCTTCTTTAACAACTGTAATAGGTGTGTTATCTAGATATAGTTCGGGGTCTTTATGAGGTTTATACTTTCGGCAAAAGTGGATGCAATTAGTTTTGGATTTTGAAAATTTAAATCTATTTTCCACACACCATTTATCAATCTTATTTAAGCAAAGCTGGAGTTGTCTTTCAATTGTGTGCATGTTTTTCCCATGACAAGAAATATTAAAATCATCCACGAAAAGTGATCCATCAATTGAATCATTTAAAAGGTTTGCTAAACTGTTGATTTTAATGCTAAATAAAGTGACAGACAAAATACTGCCTCGTGGGACAGCCTGATCTTGAGTATAATAATCAGACAAGGTAGAACCCATGTGGACTTGAAATTGCCTGTCAGCTAAAAATTCGGATATAAATTGAGGTAGATGGCCTCGCAATCCAAAGTCATGAATATCTTTAAAATACCGTGCTTCCATGTAGTGTCATAAGCCTTTTCTAAATCGAAAAAGATTTACACTGCATGCTGTTTGGATACAATGGCATTCTTAACAAATGATTTCAATCGAACCAAATGGTCAATGGTACTTCGATTTTTGCGAAAACCACATTGCATATCTGTGGTTGTTTGATTCTAAGTACCATATTAATCTGTTATTGACCATGCGTTCCATGGCTTTGCAAACGCAGCTAGTCAGTGAAATAGGTCTATAATTAGATGGATCAGTATGATCACTTACAGGTTTAGGTATGGGAACAACTATGGCATCACGCCAGGATGAAGGAAATTTACCTGACGTCCAAATTTCATCAAAGATATTCAACAGACTCTCTAAACATGATTCGAGTAAGTCTTTAAGGAGTTGATAATGTATACCATCAGCTCCTGTAGCGGTATTATTAGCTTGTTCAAGAGCATTATAAAGATCATGGATAGAAAAGAGTTCATTATAATCTTCCCCGTTGTCCAAATGAAAATTGATGGGTTTCTTCTCCTGTTGTTGTTGGTATTTTTTAAATTTTGGAACATAATTGGACGAGGAAGAATGTTTGGCAAGCGTTTCACCCAGTTTATTTGCGATATTGGATCGATCAGTTAACAACTGATCTCCAGATTTTAGATGGTGGATGCTTGATTTGGTCCCCTTACCTTTAATTTTCTGGATCATGTTCCAAACCTTTGACATTGGTGTTCGTGAAGTTATCCTTGACATATATAATTTTGCGAAGACTTGCGTTTATTTTGTTTGAAAATACGCCGGGCTTTAGCATTTAGTATTTTATATTTATTTAAGTTATGGACCATGGGATGGCGACGGAAATAATGTTCAGCCTTCTTCCGTGCCTTCCTAGCTTGTTTGCATTCAACTCTAAACCATGATTTATGTATGTGAGCATTTGGAGAGGACTTTGGAATACAATCTTCAGATATTTTGAGACGTTCAGCAGAGAAAACATTCTATAGGATCTGCAACATCTGTAGAAGCATCAGGTGTTAGTTTACTAGTACAAAGAGTTGCATACAAATTCCAGTGAGCCTTAGTGAAATTCCATCTGGAGGATAGAGGAACATCAGAGGGACACACAGCTGTCAGAACAGTAGGGAAATGGTCACTTCCGCACAGGTCATCATGAGCCGACCACTCGAATTCTAAAAAACTCCTCTAAGATTTTACCGTTTGTATTGATGTTAGTACTACCCCAAAGAGGGTTATGACCATTTTAATCAGCATGACACAGGGCTTCGGTAGCTGGCCATATAATGCTTGAGGGTCAACCTGTTGGAGACTAAACAAAGGTGGAATATATAAAGAACAAAGAGTAAAAACAATATTCAGGGTTACGTGTACAGCGACAGTCTGGAGAGGGGTATTTAGAGGAATAGGACTGTGAATGACACCCTGCCTCACCATAACAGAAGATCCTCCAGTAGCTTTATAACCTGGAGGAGAAAAGTGATGGTAAGAAGTATAAGATCTCAAGTCAAAATTATCTGTAGCTTTAAGGAAAATTTCCTGTAAGCAAAAGGCTGATGGTTTGAGATCTTGTATTAATAGCTGAAGATCATTAAAATTATTACGAAGTACTCTACAATTCCATTGTAGAGTACAGTAGTGGAAGAAGTCATGGTGGTTCAATTGGAGATAGAGCACATGGAGAAGGTCTTCGCTGATGTGATAGCGATGGCGTGACCTCCATGTCCAGAGGTTAAAAAGTGTTGTGAACCTCTACAGGAACAGTTAAAGGAAGAGGCACTTCTATGTGCTTAAGTGCCCTAGTTTCTTTCTTTTTGAGTTGTTTCTGTTGTTTGTTCGTAAGGCATTTAAGTTTGTTTACCGATGCTGGCTGTACTTCAGGG
The DNA here is from genome assembly GCF_037392515.1 of Haliotis asinina. NCBI lineage: Eukaryota > Metazoa > Mollusca > Gastropoda > Lepetellida > Haliotidae > Haliotis > Haliotis asinina. The sequence continues at coordinate 23,001,472 of NC_090288.1, read as the reverse complement.
TCTGAAAGAACTTCAGGTGCTGGTGATGTAGTGGTGGTTAATGGTGTGGGAGACATTGCTGGAAGCATATGGTCAGCTTCAGTCTCTGTCTGAGTGGCAGCACCATTTCTGGCACCAGAAACACTGTACAAACAGTTTGGTCGTCTGAGACCCAGGTGATCGCAGTTTGATAGCCCTGATCAACCTTTGGACAAGGAGTAGAAACAGCTACTGCGTACGTTTTTGCAGACGACATGTGACTTGTAACTGGTAAAAGTTTCTTTGCTTCATTGAAGGATATATTGTTGGTGTGCTTCAATTTCAAAATTTGTGCTTGTCTTTCATATGCTGGACATGATTTGGAAAATGACATATGGTTACCATTGCAGTTCGCACAATTGAGTTCATTTGTGCAGTTGACATTTTCATGTTTCCCACTGCAATGGGAGCAAACTGGGAGCTGTGACATGACTTAGCTCCATGTCCAAACTGTTGACATTTGAAACATTGAAGCGGATTAGGAATATACACTTCCACTTCAATGTTAAAATATCCAGCTTTTATTGATTTTGGTAAGGACGTGAGACACAAAGTAAACAGGTATGTATTTGTCCCAATGATATCATCACCTATTTTCCTAGTGAATCTCTTGACAGAGGTGACACCCTGCAACTTCAGTTCAGAAGCAATTTCGCCTTCTGACATGTCAGCAAGACATTTTGCTCGATCACATATGATGCCTCTGCACGAATTAAGAGTTTTAAGAACTGAAACAGTAATCCCAGTATTCGCAAACTGACGAGCTGTGAGCACATTAACAGATTGCTGTCTCTTTGCACATTCAACTAACAAAGAACCTGTCCTGAGATGTGTTACATTTCTCACTTCACCACATATTCCAGCAATGGCTTTTGATATGGCAAAGGGGTTAAGCTTCAAGTGTTGTCCATCAATTCCGTCCACAACTAAAAAGCGTGGCCAGGATTCACTACTGACTGCAGTAGAATCATCATTAGAAGATGATAAACCATCTGTTTCAACATGTCACCTTTTGGATTTTGATCGAGAACCAGTTAGATTGGGGGCAGCCATAATGAAGAAAGGATATTCGACAACCCTGCTCCCCACCCACCATGGAGTGTCAACAAGGACGGTGTCGAAGTGGAAACGACTCCAAACCACCAGGATTACAGGTTGTTATACTCTAGCAGTACAGACACAGGTAGCTGAAATTGTCAAACAGAAGAAAAGTCAGGCTGGTTCCGCCCATGGCTATTATCTACACATAGAACACGGAGGTCAGTATTGCCAGATTGGCCCATGAGCCACCGCCTTCTGGCATAGGACTCTAGGCATAGTAACAATTTTCAAACGTAAGAGTATCACAAAAATATGTTGTGGAAAAGATACAAAGATATACATAATGCACATTTGATGTTGACATTGCACAGGGCATGACATGACCAGCCGATTGGTAGAACCGGGCCAGTTCTACGTCCCGTCTAGGTGAAGTCAGGGCCAAAGTGGTGTGTTGAGCAATAGGTACACGGTTGCAGGGACCTATTGCCCTTAACCACCAGGATCCCTTCCTCCACCCACAGCAACGGGGGTGAACGGCTGTCAGCGTTACCCAGCACCCACCATGAGGAGGTGGCCGTTCACGGGTGCCTGGGCCTAAGAACTTGGCCTCCTTTACAACCTTTATGGGAGTGCCATTTAAAGATAGTTTTGGGTCCTTATGAGGCTTATATTTTCTACAAAGTTTTGGATTTAGAAAATTTAAATCCGTTTTCAAGACACCATTTATTTATTGTTGCTCAATAGCATGCATATTTATACCATGACAAGAAATATTAAAATCATCCACAAATAATGGTCCGTCAATTGATTCATTTAAAACCTTGGACAAACTGTTGATCTTAATACTAAATAAAGTGACAGACAAAATTCTACCTTGAGGGACACCCTGATCCTGATTGTAATGATCAGACAGGGTTGAACCCACTCGGACTTGAAATTGCCATTCTGTGATATAAAATAGGCATACAGCCCCTCAAACCAAAATCATATAAATCCTTTAGAATACCATGCTTCCAGGTAGTATTGTAAGCTTTCTCAAGATCAATGAAAATTGATACAGCATGTTGTTTATTCACTATAGCATTTTTAACAAAGGAATCTAACCATACCAAATGGTCAATGGTACTACGATTTTTCCTGAAACCGCTCTGAATGTTTGTTATAAGGTTATTGGTTTCAAGATACCAAAACAAATCTATTATTCACCATACGTTTCATGGTTTTACAGACACAGCTAGTTAGAGATATTGGTCTGTAATTTGAAGGATCTGTATGATCCCCGCCAGGTTTAGGTACTGGTATTAAAATGGCATTATGTCATGAAGGAGGAAATTCTCCAGATGTCCATATTTAATAAAAAATATCTAAAAGTGTCATCAAGCAAGGTTCAGGTAAGTGTTTCAGTAGCTGGTGATGTATATTATCATCACCAGTTACAGTGTCATGTCAACTTGCTAAAGTGCAGTATGCAGCTCATGTAATGAAAACACTTCATTATCATCCTCACCATTATTTGAGTCAAAATTAAGTTTTGCCTTTTCCTGTTGTTTTTGATATCCCTGAAACTCAGGGACATAAATTGCCTGTAAGTACATTATCACCCTCTTTAAGATGGTGAACAGCAGATTTTGAACCTTTGTCCTTAATTCTTTGAACCATGTTCCATACCTTGGACATTGACGTATGTGAATTAATCTTGGAGACATAGTTCCTCCAAGATTGTTGTTGATTTTGTTTGAAGGTATGGCGTGCTTTGCATTGAGCATCTTAAATTTGTTTAAGTTGTGGACAGTCAGGTGATGGCGGAAATATTTCAAAAGTTAACAAATCTTTTTCTTATATGTGGATTGACAGAGAACTTTGGAATACATTCATCAGCTATTTCATTCAAAACATCAACACCACTAAACAATTCAGATTTTAGTTTGCTTTGTGCTTAAAGCTTCAACTATCAACCAGTTTGCTTTTGTAAAATTCCGCCTTGTACAAGGTGGAGTATCAGATAGATTTACTACTGAAAGTATACTTGGGAAGTGGTCACTCCCACAAAGATCAGTGTGGACAGACCATTCAAAGTTGTTTAGAAGGTACCAGAGTAGGTGCCAGTACCAGGATGCAAATAAGTATGGGAATCATCATTAAATATACACAGGTCGTTATTAGTATTTCTACCTCCCCAGATTGGATTGTGTCCATTTAAATCCCCCATGATAATGCATGGTTTGGGAAGCTGATCATAAAGATTTTGAATATCAGGTTGCTGAAGACCTGCAGATATAAGAATATAAAGTGAACAGAGAGTGAAAGCAACGTGAAGTGTAAGACTCACAGCAACAGCTTGAAGATTAGTCTTAAGCACAACAGGGATGTGGATAACATCTTGCCTCACAAGAACTGAAGATCCCCCAGTGACCCTATCACCCAGAGGAGAAAAAGAATGGTATGCTTGGAACTGGCGGAAAGCTATAGTATCGGTCTGCTTTAAATAAGCCTCTTGCAGGCAGAAAGCTGACGGACCTTGGACCAATAAATGTAATTCATTCAATTCCGCAGTCCTCGACAATTCCACTGTATAAGATTATTCAAAAACATTCTTATTTAGGTGGATTGATTGGGGATCTACCCTGCACTCTCCTTGAGGGTGAAACGCTGTGTTCCCTGGGTTGGATGTATTCCATAACATCCATTTGTTCAAGTGATCCAAACTTATTGCAAAGTTGGATTTGGTTATTTGACACCTTTGAAATTCTCGAATTTTGCTATGCTTTTGATGATTCTGATCTTGGTTTAGGTTTGGATGCCACTTCCAGTCTGGTATTTCTCTCACCTTCCAGGCTGAGCAATCGTTTTTTGATAATGGGTCTCAGTTTCTCATTGTCCCCGACTTGCTGAAGTTCTATTTGTTTTTCATGGGCAATGTGGTCGTCAATCTCGCTCAGTTTGGCTGTGTTGTTTACAAGTTCTCTGCACATTGTTTGCAAGGACTTGTCCAACCCTTTTAGTTCTCGAACGGTAAATTTGAGTCCTGGCAAGGGTTTATTATGGTACTCGTCAAGCAGTTTTTTTAATGCTCTCCTACGTTTCTTTATCTTGCGTTGACAAATCATCGTGGTTGCCGACTTTGGCCCTTGTAGCTTCCAGATCTTGTACGACTTTTTGAGAAATATTAAGACGTGTGCCACTGTAATCTGGCATGTTTAAATTATTGTGGATAAAGCCAGTACCACAAAGACTGGTTAGCACTGACAGGGTCAGTGGTTTTCTCGATTTCTTGCTAAATAGATCGATATCTGGGTGATCTTTTAACCACAGTGTGCCTTTGAGAATCAGCAAAGTGGTGGGTGATCTTTTAACCATAGTGTGCCCTTGTCATGGATGGTGAACTTGGAATAGTCTTGGTGCAATGGTGCAACATACTTTCTTTTATGTTTTAACCCATTGTAGAAGTTGCTAAACACATCTTCTGTGAACACGTTGCTCAACGGAGTTTCTTCCTTGGAATCAACGTCAACTGATTTGCCAGCGCCAAAATTGCCCATTTTAAATTTTAGTATTAAATGTATATTTATATACACCTGGAAATTAATCAAGCAACACCCCAATTTTTTCTATTGGAGCAACTTTGAAGTGTTCTGACAATCAAAATATGCCGGGTTGATATAGTTTGACACTTTTTTATTCAACAGACGATCTCTGACAAACAACTTAAAGGGAAAAAGTATCAAGACTTTGCTTTATTGCAACGAAATCCAAATTCTTAAAACTGTCTTAAATTCATGAAAAAATGGACACAATTTACTATTCATCCACAGACGTTGTTGTCAGGTGTATTAACACAAATGTCACATGGAAAGAAAGAACAGTCATCTGAGAGTCTGCACACCGACTTTCATCAATATCTAGTGTGTCCTCCCTGCGCACGCACCACCGATTCCAGACGCCTCCTCATTCCTTGGATGAGTCTCCGGATCTGATTCTGGGGGATCCTGTTCCACTCCTCATGCAGGGCAGCCGTCAATTCGTTGAGATTATGGACTGGTGGGTCTCTCTGCCTCACACGACGGCCAATAAAGTCCCACAAATGTTCAATGGGGTTGAGGTCAGGGCTCATGGCAGGCCATGGAATTCTGTCAATTGCATTTTGCCGCAAAAAATCATTTACAGCATGCGCCCTGTGAGGTCTAGCATTGTCGTCCATAAATATGGGTCTCGTTGCCAGAGGATGGTTCTCAAAATGAGGTACCACAGCCCTGTCAAGAACCTCCTGTTGGTAACGAACACCGTTAAGGTTGCCACGGATGGTAATGATATCCAACTTGCAGTTCATGGAAATGCACCCCCATACCATAACGGAACCTCCCCCAAAGGCCACAGTCTCCTGGATGTTCCGTGGAGCCATTGCTGTGTTCCTCTGCCTCCAGACCCGAGTACGACCGTCCACCATGTGCAGCAAGAACCGGCTCTCATCTGAGAAATGGACCTTCCTCCAAGAGGCAATGTTCCAGTGCAAACGGTCATTACACCAGGCCAGTCGGGCTGCCTTATGGGCTGGAGACAGTCTGGGTCGCTTGATTGGCCTCCTTGCCCGGTATCCTGCAGCTTTCAGACGATTCCGAACAGTCCTGTTCGAGATGGGTCTCCCTGGAAGCCACTCCTGTCTCAACCGAGAGCTCGAGTCGAAGGACCTGCGCCGTACAAGTCTCAGTAAAGCTCTGTCCTCCCGGACTGTGGTCTTCCTGGGTCTTCCTGGTCTAGGCAGGTCTTTAACTTCATTAGTGGCCCGGTATTTTTTCAAAAGTTTTGAAATTATGGAATGATGTCGTCCGATTTGAGTCCCGATTTGTCTTAGAGACATACCAGCATTCCTCATGCCGATTATTTGCCAACGAGTGGCCTCTGATAATTTCCTACGTGCCATGACATTGAAATGAATGAAAAACCGAATGCAATCGACAACCTGCGCTTGTAAACACCCCCGGGAAAAAGTGCATTTTTCGAAAGTTGAGGTTAAAGCAATGCACGTGCGCTGTGCAAGCTTCACGCGCGTCATATCAACCCATGAAAAGCTCATGCTGTATGTCAATACATCAAAATTGAATAATCAATCATCAAAATTACTTCGTTAAACTTTGTTAAGTTTTTATGTGTCTTTGAATTTGGTGTTGCTTAATTAATTTCCATATGTATATATATAATAATGTCATACTGGAGAAATCTTTACTCTTTTCAGAGATTGAGGGAGCCTCAAGGTGTGAAAGCTGTGCTTCAGTCAATAACTATCACCAACAACCCCAGCAAAATAGACCAGAACCAAATGCTGCTGGGTCGATTCCCAAATTTGGGTGATAATTGACCTCATCGTGCCCTGCACAGTAAGACTGGCTAGGTCATGTTTTCAGCTGTCACCCTCATATTCATTAGGCTGATATAAATACCTAACATGTGCCCAGTCTGGAATTCTTTTTTCCTTTCTTTTGTCACCCCAAAGTGGTGCCACTGCCGCTGATTTGACATATTTAATTCATAGAGCTTCGACCGGTCTCTTGTCCAGTAATCTTGTTATTTCATGATTCATGGCATCTACAACTTGAGGCAGCCATGTTTTTGGAGCCTTCTAAATTGTATGAATATTGATGCGAAAACAGATGTTCGTCCAAATAGCAATTAAATCTCTTGACTATAAATTGACTGCGATGGGCTCCTGCTTCATAGCACCTGACCTGTACATCGTCTACGACGCCGAGATCTGGAAGGACAAAGGTGAGAAAAAGAATGTGGTGAAACAACATATCAAACAGACCCTATTCAAGAAGAAAATGATCAAACACCAGATGAATATGCTACGCAGCGAGGAACACGACCTGGGTCAACTTGCAATGTGGTAGGCCAGGTCAGTTGACTGCATTTGTATATTCACTTGACCACTGGTGCTACTTGGACCAAATCTTTTGTCTTTAATGGTTCGGCTTCCTTGTTTGTGGCTGGCTATATGTACAACATTCAGGGCATATTTGGAGGTTTTACCCCTCATCCTGTTGTGCAGTAGTGATAACAGGTCGGCTTGGTGGATGCTATTAGTTGTATATATGCCGAATTTTCTTCTAGCGGGTTGCCGGCAGGTAGACTTGCCATATGGGTCTTTTTTGTAAACATGTTTTCGCTGTTTCTTCTGAAACCCGTGCAGCTTACACTGGAAAAAAAGTTCACCTTTACAAGCTTGTAAATCCCTTGTAAAGATGATGGTTACAAGACATTTACAAGCTTGGAAAGATGATGTTTACAAGACATTTACAACTTGTAAAGATCCACAAGGGGGGATAACTGGTGGGTGATGGTAAAACGGTCCGCAAGGCCTCAAATTCACACCTAATAAATCCCAAAGGCTAATTACAGTTTGACCCCTAGACATAATAAATGAGGTAATTGGGGCGTGAAATGAGAGTGGGACAGACCACTGTTCAGTGGAGAGTGGTCACTCTGTTAGGGGTAGGATACTGATGCTCTTACCACAGTGTTCGGTGGAGTGAAGATGCATGGGTGTTTCTTTCACTATGTGCAAGCTGTTTAGAAAAGAATTCTGACTCAGTATCCCACTCATTTTGTGTTTGGGAACAGTGAATAACAATACCATAAACAATATCACCTTGTCACCTGTGATAATATGCTAAATGATAGAGATTGTGTTGTGATAACATAGCACATGACAGTATATGTTGCTATGAATCATGTGGTCGATCCAACCTTTACCAATAGTACCAGTGATAGAGATGGGATAGGACACCTTTTGAAATACTTTACAATCATATTTGATTTCTGTTGTTTCTGTTGATTCTTCCTTTCTGTGGTCAGCCAAGCAACAATTCACCATAATCCCATAAAATCATTGAGGCATGAAGTCCAATAAGCCGAGTGAACTGTACCTAACTGAATAATTTTAGGCTTCATGGGACTACACCTGTTGTACACGGGCTAGTTGCAGTTACACATACTGCTATATTTAACATACTAAACAACAACCTTCAGGAATGGAACTCCATGACAGAAATGTGCCCTGGACAAATAACAGGTAAGAGGTTGGCATGGGAGGTTAAAGTAACTTGTTCGAAAAACCTATCCCAATGTTTTCGAGGTCATAAATTTCATGTTGGACTGGGGACGCAAATTAATAAACTGAACATGGTGCAACATAGTGCTGGCCAGACACTGTCCCAAAGAAAAAGAAACATCAAGACCTCCAGAGATAACTGCAGTAGTATATACAATGGGGGTTCTGGACCACTTTCATAAAACCCCTCTACAAAGCCTTATTTACTAAATGAGGCTTTGGTGGGCCCCTTAGCTCTTGCTACTATTACCCCTACTATAAAACCGCTACGTCACGTTAACGTGACTTGGTCTGTGCCTATGTTACGTTTACCTCGATGAAACAGTTTAACGTGAACCGCCTATGATCTCTTTGGTGTTCGTAATAAAGGCTTGCTGGGCTTTTTGTATCCCTTGTTCTATGTACTTTTTTTTCTCGTCCTCGCTGATGGCAGACTTACGAGACTTGGATCGAATATCTTGTTTCATTCCGTTATATTTTGTGAGTTCAGAGAGGATTGAACTAAACTCCTCTTCTGAGATCTTACTATCAGAGAGTGCCGTGGAAATACGCTCACTCACTGTGTTGAGCTTTGCTTCGGCCAGAACCCTGATCTCGTCGTGTTTCAATGCCTTACGATGAACTTAAGCGCCAATCCTGCCAACCCTGCCACCCCAGCTGTTATTTCAATACCTAGCACTATAGGTGCAGCCACGATGGTAGCCAACAACCCAACGCCTGCCGCCCCTAGTCCCATGCTGGTTGCCATAAGGGTAGTGTCAGCCCCGTCCATGATATTGAAAGCTCTATTGTACTTCTTACATAATGCTTTCCGCGTGTCACGGTCTTGTTCTAGTTGACGTTTCACATCACATAACTGCCTCAAGCGGAACCCATCTACGGTTTCCAGCGTCTTCGCTACTTCCTCTACGACTGGGTACAGACCCATCCTATAATATATATTATAAAAGATATTTTAATTGGGTTTCAGTTAATAGTCTATCAATGTATTTGAAGCCTACAAGGACTATATCCCTAGTCAGGGTAATAGGTGAGAGTTTAATAGAATTTTCTGTTTTAATAAAAACCCCACTGAGGCTTGCTAAATGGTTTACAGGACTGGGGGGGGTATCCCGTTGTATAATAATACGACAATATTGACCTAAGTGTTTTTTACCCCAGCGTATTACCACCCCGGGTACAATTGGGGTTAATCTCTCGTGGGGGTTGTCCGAGTCCCCTCTCGTAAAGAAGGCTTCTATGATGATTGTGGAAGAGTGGTGTGTTATCTCAATATTCCTCGGTACAGGTATATTAGTGTTAAATGCTAATTTACTGTTTAGACCAACAGGTATTAACCCAATTTCTTTTAAACCAAAACCTATCCTGGTTGCTCCGACACCCTTCGGAATGAAATCCCCGACAAAGATACCGCTGTTCCTAATCTTAGTGATATCCAAATGTTCGTTTAATGTTATATAAGGTGAGGTGATTGTTAAGTTGATCAACCATTTGGGCTCTTTTAAATCTGATAACGGCACCAGTCTGTACACGTTGTCTTTGAAGTGCAGGATATATAAGGCGTCTTCCTCACCAGGCTGATCGAACCCCTCCGTATCTCCTAGGTCGTTAAGCGTAGTGTTGGGACGATGACTGGCCATTGTTATACTATTTACGATATAATTTCCAACTGGTTTTCTGATAATAGTTCAGGGGCGAACTTCATACCTATAAAGTGTATATTGTCAGGCAGGAAGATCTTGGTTAGTGATATCTTGTTTTCCACGATCACGTTGACACCCTGCAGACTGGTGTTGGAGCCGACACCCACCCGCACGTAAACGTTGCAACCTTGATACTGGTGTCGTTTCCCCCAGCCTAGTTTGATTCCCTTCACGATCTCGACGTTATCCCCCGATGATTCCCCTAGGTAGACTTTGATGATCAGTGTTGAGTTTGCCGGTATACTCTCTAGTATTTTGTCCACGCCTTCGAATTCAGACACCAACAGTAATGTTACGTTTTGTATGTTCGGTTTACTCGATAGCATGTGGGCTGCTACATTATTGATTGGGCTGATGACTACGCTACGTCTCTGAGTTGGGACGTAAGCCACGAGCAGGAGTCCATTGTTCACGACTTTATTTAGGTGGTTGTCTTTGTTATCCGTGAACACGGGAGCAGAGCCTAATATCGATAATCCAGTCGTTATCGGGTAACAACACCCACTTGTCATCTTCGGTGAAGACGAGCATATATGGTTTGTTTCGGGCGACGGTAGTTCTCTCAACATCGTCTAAGTCGAACAGTTTACCCCCGAACGATGGGTATATTACCCAGTTGTCATCACCGGTGTTGACAAGGGTGTACTTAGTGTTGACTGTTGCTCTTGTGGTATCTACTATATCACCTAGGGCTCCACCGGAGGGGACTTCAACGTGTTTGTAAATGTTGTTTTTCAGTTGCAAGGCATACAATTTACCATCTACTCCGGGAGCGTCGAAACCGCGCATGTCTCCGAGGTCAGAGATCCCGATATTGACGCATTTTTTCACCCCGGGCCCTTGTGCGCTGGTCATTTCACGTGAAGCGTTAAGCTGAGGTATCCTATATTTACAGGATTATGATTTATATCTAACACCGATATTGTCAACTCAGGTATGTTGCCCTGGATTAATCTCTTATACTGCCGTGGTGAAAACGACTCGGTTCTACCGTCGTTGTATTTCTCAGTTTTCACCGGCACTGCTCTCAGTATAGTGGAAGGGTGACCTCCTTGAATGTTGTACGTTGTGCTCACCTGACTGAGATGAATGTACAGCTCTCGGTACGGTACTAGGTCGGGTAACTTCGTGCCTGTGACGGTTGTTGTTGGTTTGATCTCGTCAGGAGATATACCGAGTATCCTCGCTAATGGTCGGCCGAGCCTCAAGGGGTTTCTTCCGTTGTTGATTAACACCACTGTACCGTTTGAGTCGTTCATCTTGAGTTCGGCTCCCAGGGGTTTGAAGACCTCGTCGTTTAGAGAGCACACGCTGTAGTAGCCGTCAGTTATCTGGCTGCGAGTTCCACTGACGAACAGCTTATTGTTGTTGACGTTGATGTTAGTCCATTGCGGTAGGTAGGTGACATCGCAGAGTGCGACTTCGAGTTGGCCTGACGTGTTATCGATCGCGTGCGTCAGCTGAACGGCCTCACCGCTCGTTATTCCTGGAAGTGTTATGTACATATTATAATATATAATTTATATATTATAATATGGATTTAGCACACTTGAAAATCGTGGTGGTAGGTAGTACGGGGTTTAAAACGACCTTTATTAATATCTTTGAAAACTATGTCGTGTCCGTTAATAACGCGCAGGCAGTGGTAAACTGGAATCAAAACCCAATGCAGTTTTGGCAGAACCAACTCAACTTTGCTGTGTGGTGTGCGACGACAGGGTCGGGTGTGACACTAGACTACGGTATAGACGAACTGAGTAAGGCAGTCATTTTGTTTCATATTTATTATCAAACGAGACGAATATTGAAGGAAATAAGTGCTCCTCTTCCCCAAGATAAAGCGTGGAGTATGACGAATAACCCCTATGATAAACGCGCTTATGAACGTGTTTGTGGGGAGTTTGAGATTCCAACGAATAAAGACTTTCGCCTTCCTGGTGTGAACCATGGTCTCGGTATAGTTCTCGTGTACTTCTACAGGTCCGGAACATATCAGGCCGGTTCTAAAGATGGTTCATACAACCCACACCGTCATACATTTACAGGCCCCACAACGAATGAAAAGATCCATGTCAGCTGTATAAAGCAAACCAATCCTGATGCAGCCACAGCCTGGACTAAAATGATCTCAAAAACATCGAAAGGATTCACTCGTGCTGGTACAATACGCTTGAACGACTCGATTCGAACGTACGTGTGGGCGCTGTTGGGTGCGCAGTCGATGACGCGTTCCAACATCCTCGGTAAGGGAACTGCTTACAACGCTCAGAAACAGTTCGTTGCCAACGTTGAGGATGCTATTAATTCTCCAGTTGATCTCCCGCGGGCCATCGACCGTTACCAAAACATGTTAGAATACGCCAGATCGAAAGTCAATTACGTGTTCGGCGTGGGGCTGCACATGGCTCCGAGTGATATGCAACTGAGAGTAAAAAAAGTGGTGGGTTATAACAACGAAATAGTTATAGCCACGGCGGATCAAAAGTTGGGTATCAACCCCGATATTAACACCCCACATATCCCACACACCCAACCACGTGAAAAGGGTATAGTGGCGCCACCCCCGGAGCCTAGGGTTCAACCAACACCACATCCCTATATTCAGGCCTCCTATCAGCAGCATATTGATAATAAAACGGCACTGGTGGCTGTTGGGGTAGCTTTGGGACTTATTTGGTTAAAGATTTCTTAGCCGCTACGTACACCAGACCCGCCACGGCGACGATGGCTGCCCACAGGTTTTGACTGAGCCACGTGGCAGTTTTAGCCAGAGCGCCCAACAACCACGAGACGATGCTACCCAGGATGCCGGGAAGGGCTTCGGCGGCTTTACCAGCCAGTTTAGCTAGGCGTTCCCCGAGTTTTTTTATCCAGTCTTTAACACCCCCACCACCACTTGGGGTTCCGCCGCCGGCACTTGGGGGTGTGGGGGTACCCCCTGTCAGTGACACCACCAGGGTTGATATGATGAAACCCAATGCAGTCAGAATGCTGGCGATGGTGATCCCTTGCTCCCGGAACAATATCCGAATCCTGTTGGCTAAAGTTGTATCCTCGTTCAGTATTCTATCGATTGTTTCCCGAATGCGACTGATCTGGGATCGAAGCTGTTCACGATTCGAGGAAGCGGATTCCAATCGTGTACGTCTCTCGTCTTCTAAATCGCGTAGTCGTTCATTGATACGACGCTTCATATCATCGTTGTCAGTTTCGTTGAGTTTGGTTTTTTCCCTAGCGATGTGCTCGTCGATTTCATTCAGTTTCCCCATGTTGTTCACGAGTTCTCCACGCACGCGTTTCACGGCTTCGTCTAAACCGCGCAGTTCCCTTACCGGAAAGTCAAACCCCGGTAACGGTTTATCCCAGTAGGTGCTCAACAGTTTTTCTATGCTGTCCGAGGCTTCTCTAGAACGCTGTGGTGTCATTTCATCTCTAGTGGTGAGGTGGGATCTGGTAGCTTGCAGATCTTCAACAACGGCCTTAGGTATTGCACCACCGTAATCATGCATGTTTAGATTTTCACGGATAAATTCGGTACCATAGCGGCTGGCTAGAGTTGACAAGGCCAGTGGTTTTTTATTGCGCTTGTTAACGAGGTCAACCTCTGGGTTAGACTTAAGACGTAGAACACCCTTATTATCAATAAAAAAATTATTGTAGTCTCGACCCTGTGGTTCAACGTAGTTTTTAGATTTTCTGAAGCTTTCGTACAAATCATTTACCGTTGTTTCTAAAAGTTGTTGGCTCAATGGCAAACTAGTAAATGAAGTTTCTTCTTCATCATCGACTGCAGGGGCACTATCGTCCCACATATCATCCATAGGTATGTCTTCATCCATTGTTTTATATTAAAAATATATTTTATTTATATAACAATGTACGGTAGAAAATTAGATCCTTTCAGAAGATTGAGAGAGCCACTAGGCGCTAGAGCCGTGCGCCAGTCGGTGACCATCACCAACAATCCCAGCAAGATAGACCAGAATCAAACTCTGCTGGTTAGATTTCCAAACCTTGGTGAGAATGACCTCATTGTACCAGGCACTGTTCGACTGGCGTTCAATATCACGTTGACCTCTGACAATGACAAACGCGAGCTAGTGCGGAACGTGGGTCGAGCCATCATCAAGAAAACGACTATCAAGATCAGCGGTAACGAGGTGCTGAGCATCGACGACAGCGACGTGTTTCACTGCTACAGGGATCTCTGGAAAAGCGTGGGAGAACGAGTCAATGATGTGTACCAGGGCATCAGCAAATCAACCCGGTTGCGCATAGGGTATGTCTTCACGCCAGACCAGCTAGACAAGCTATCGGACGGTGAAAAGGCTATCGCTCAAGCATACGGGAATCGATTCTGCGTGCCGCTCGACTTCGAGTTGCTCACGGGACACGCGCCGTTTTACCAGGCCGCGCTGGGTGATAGGCTCGAATACGAGCTCACGTTTAACAACTATAGCAAAGTAGTGCGTACGCCGAACGGTGATGAGGCCAGTTATGCTATAGACAACATCTCTCTGGAGTTCGACATGGTCACTAGCCCGGAGCTGGCCAGGCAGGTTCGAAACCAGTACTCTGGGAAGATGGCCATCCTGTACGATCGCGTACTGAGGCATAGATCAGTCGTGCGAGATAAGAGCGACACTGTGTGGAATATCAACCTGAACGTGCCGGCGCGATCGATGAAAGGTATCCTGGTCGTCCCCGTGGAGGATTACAAGCCATTCCGGAGGGACAGCGAGAAGTTTTTCAACCCCGAGATTGAAAAGGTGGAAGTGACCATCGAGGGCGTGCCCAACCAGCTGTTCAGTCATGGTATGAGGCCATACCAGCAGTGGGACGAGATAAAAAAGCTACCGAGCACACAACATTATATAACAAAAGACCTGGAACTCGGCTCCGTGCAGATCGGTGAATACCTGACCACCAAGTACGCCCTATGGTTGGACATGCGATCCACGGATGATGATAAACTGCACGGCAGCGGGCGTCGTATAGATAACGGCAGCGAAGGAATAACTATCCAGATTACTAAGAAGGCTCAACCCGCTGGTAAGTTGAAATTATATCTGTACGTTATTATGGACGCGCAACTTAATATAGACAATGGGAGATTCGTGGAAGCCATCTACTGATGGGGGAGATCCCCACACCCCCCGGGGGTACCCACAACTACCCACTGACCCACACTGCGCTATCATATGCGGGCAGACTGGCTGTGGGAAGACCGTTTTCGTGTTGGATATGTTGGAGGGTTACTACAAGGATGTGTTCGATAACATCGTTATCATGTGCCCTACTCTGAGCATGAATAAAACGTACGCGCGACCTTGGGTGATGACGGACCCGGACGTACACAAAATCGACCCTGGAACACGCCTGCAGGACTGGTTGAAAGCTTTTCACGAGAAATTTAAAGGGGAACCGACGCTGTTCATACTGGACGACTGCAGCGCTAATCGCGAGATAACAAAAAAGAGAGACATGCTATCGTACCTGGCCTTCTCCGGCCGGCATGCAAATCACAGCGTCTGGGTGCTAACGCAGAAGTTCAACTCGGTGTTGAAAGACCTCAGGGAGCAGACGCGATGGGTGGCCTTATTTCACTGCAAGGACAGGGATTCGTTCGAGGAGTGTTTGAGAGAGAACGATGTGATGAGTAAATTAGAACGTGAACGGGTGAAGAAACAGCTCGCTGAAACTAAACACGCTAAGCTCGTTCTAAAAACCGATCAACCAGTAGCATATATAGTATGCTAAAGCTAAGCAAAGCTAAGCAAAGCTAAGCAAAGCTAAGCATATAGCTATGATATTCGAAGTATTTGTCGTGTGCAACTTAACCTTCATTTCTCTGTGTTTTGTCTGTATCGGGTATTATATAGTTAAAACTAAATCTTACTTATCATATTATAAGATGGAGTGTGAGGAATTGCTCGAACAATTGTCTGGGGGTGTGGGGGGTACTCCCACTGGGGGTGTGGAGGATTCCCCCAAGCGAGAGAAACTGGTGGCGTTGGCTGTTGGCGGCAAAGCTAAACATTACTTTGGAGACTACACTCCGGATAAAATTCACAAAATGTCGGTCGAAGAAATCGATAAGCTGTACGCTAGATACGAGTCCCGGCTCGGAGCAGAAATGACAAAGACAATAGGATCGGCTATGACCCAGATATACACCGGTATTGTGTCACACTTCCTTCCTATTCCACCAGAGCGCCGACTTTACCTGTGGGAAGACCTCGAGAAAGACCCTTTTATCGAACACGCCGTGAGCTCTATCAGCTGCGGGCTGTACCACAAATATGGTACGTTGTTGGCTCCAGTGACGGCGGCGATTATCACAGCAAAGCATTGTCAATTTGAGAGAAAAAATAATAATACTAGTATAGATGGATGCTGCACAGGAGACCCCTGTGGAGGAAACCCCTCCCGAGGTGACGGTGGAGACACCAGTGAGGGAAACAGTAACCAGGCAGAAGAATCCTAAGAGAGTAGCTGCCGGTAAAAAACGGTGGTGTAACCAACATAAAGTGACCAACCCAACCCGACTGTTGTTGGCTGTAGGCGTAACTGCTGCCTTGGCTATAACATGGTTATATACACGTAAGGGAGACCCTCACCGTGAGGTACCACCAAACAGTGCGGTGGTAACCCCCACACCGCCGGCAGGCCCCAACAGTTGGGGTGTGGGGGGTACCCCCACAGTCGACCCGCATATCATGTTATAAATTTAAATATTTTTATATATACATAATGTCTGAGGGGAAAACGTTCGTCAACGATGCATACCACGCCACAGTGGTCGCCAGTCTAGCTGTAGGGTACGCTCGGTTGACTAAAATGGTGCTTAAACAACCAACTATCAAGCTAGATTTCAACCTGCAGGATATGGGTATGCTCATAATGAACCTTGGTATGGCGATGGCCACAAAAGACATCTTAATAAAACAAGGGATAATACCTGAAAATATAATGAAATAAATATAGGATGGCCACGATAGCTATGATGGTCGGTGGGGCGTTAGTTAATGCCCTAGCATTTTCCGGGAGTAATTTCCTCTTCTCGAAACTACGAGATGACCACGCGGCTGAAATACAGGAAGAAAGGAAGCGACACGATCTCGCTGTTGAGAACTTACAAAAGGCACAGGCCGAGTACGCTAAAAAACGCCTCCAGAGGATCGATTTCATTAACGAACAACTCCAGCGTGAAAACCATGCCGTTCAAACATTCCACGATGTCGATGAAGCAATGAAAGAATACTACCTACTAACTGGTAAACAATTGGAACCACTCAGTAAACCCACACTCGCTCAGTACTACACACCATCCGAGGGGCAAATGAATCGTGAACTGGGCTTCATAGTGTTGGGTATGGCAGCTACTGTGTTGGTTGCGAAGCAATTAAACTAAATACCCATATAGGTATGCTAAACATGAGACCTGCTCCATACCGATGCGAATACATACTTATGGGGAAGCCCGAGGCCTGTGGTAGGAAATGCAGGAATCAGGGATTCTGTTGTTTCCATATGGGGAGTCCTAACTACACATGTTCTGTGTGTGGTATCGGGGTTAAAGGGCACTACTGTCTATGTAAAGCTCACGGAGCGAACGTAGTTAGACATCAACTCATCTACGAGAATAAAAAAGGCTACATAAAAGAACGTAGGCGACTGCTCAAGATAGACTACAAATAAGGGTTACTGTGAACCAATTAGACATTGGTTCTCTTAGGTGTAAACATGTCTACTGTACGCGAGCTGAAGCGGGTCTCAAAACAGAGGGGTGTGATCGGGTATTCTCGAATGCGGAAGCCAGCATTGTTGAGATTACTAGGTTTAGAAGCCCCTCCTACGGTAACACAATTAAAAGCTCAAGCAAAACAGCTTGGATACACGGGTTATTCAAACCTGGGGAGAGCCGGGTTAACCGCATTGTTATCACATGCCCCCGTACCCACTGTAAAACAACTGAAAGCCGAGGCACACGATTTGGGTTTAGGCGGGTACTCCCGTATGAGGAAACCACAGCTTGTAGAATTATTACGACAGAATAGAGCTATTGACCTGCAGTTCGTGCGCACTGAGCGAGCTGTAGGCAACTATTTGAGAGGTTGGCGCATGCACGTTGATAGAAACATAGACATTACAGATATCAAGCCTCTGATAGCTGATAAGGTCAACCAGGAACTAAATAACCTAGGAAGTATCAAGTTTCAGATCACAGTGAAAATGTCACTCGATAAGGAGGGCCCCACAGGGGTCACTGAGTATGTTCAGCCTTACTTCCGAGGTCAACAAGAGGTCGTCACACATACAGAGACCATTGACGCATCAATCGATACCAGTTTTCAGCAGATACGAGAATACCTAGAACGCTACACACACTTGGGGTCCGGGTGGGCTGTAGATAAAATCGATAATGTCTATCTAGACATAGCTAACTACGTGCCGTTCAGAGATGGGTCATACCTAGCCTTACCTCCCTACTATAGGAACAAACATGCCATAGTAAACGTCAAGAATAGAGGAAACGATTGTCTGAGGTTAGCTATCAGGTCAGCCTTATTTCCAGCTGACACTCATTCAGACAGGCTTTCTAGCTATCCCCAAGACGATGGACTCAACTGGGATGGTATAGATGAACCCACCCCCATATCCCAGATCACTAAAGTAGAAAAACAGAATAATCTGGCTATAAATGTCTTTGGGCATGAAGGTAACACAACAATAGTACACAGGGTCAGCCCGGTGAAGGATCGCCAAGTTATCAATATAGTCATGATCCAACGAGGTGACAAGTATCACTACACATGGATAAAACACTTTAGCAGGCTGTTGTATGACCAATCGGCACACAGAGAAAAGACCCACTTCTGTGAACGATGCCTACATGGCTTCACACGAGCTGATTTATTAGAATCCCACCGGGAGGATTGCCAAGGTGTGGGGCAGACGGCCATACGAGCCGACATGCCTAAGGAAGGTGACAATATCCTAAAATTCGGTAACCACAAGAACCAAATGTCTGTGCCTTATATCATATACGCCGACTTCGAAGCCTTGGTGGTGGGTGGGGATCCCCCCACACCCCCTAGTGGTGAGAGTTTCACCCACAAGACACAAGAGCATAAAGCCTGCGGGTTTGGATACATTGTCGTCCGTTGTGACGGGGAAACGAAAGCTCCGGTAGTGTATAGGGGCCCTGACGCGGCTGAAAGGTTTCTAAAGTGTTTGCAGGAGGAAGAAAAAGTATTAGGAATGCATTGTATAGAATCGCTCCCATGCGTATGACCCGAGTCAACAGGCTAGCTCACGCTAGTAGCACTAACTGTCACGTGTGTGACTCACCACTTAACGGTGATTCGGTGAGAGACCACTGTCACATAACTGGTAAGTATAGAGGCGCCGCTCACAGCGCGTGCAACCTCAAGCTTAAAATCAACCCTAAGACAATAAACATCCCCGTTGTCTTTCACAACTTGAGAGGGTACGACTCACACTTGATCATGCAGGCCATCGCGAAAATCGATGGTAATATAACGTGCATCCCCAACAACATGGAGAGATACATCTCTTTCAGCTTAAACGGACTTAGGTTCATTGACTCGTTTCAATTCCTCATGTCGTCACTCGACAGTCTGGTCAAAGCCAACAATACCTTCCCTATCACCGATCGATACACAGACGCCGAGACTAGACCCCTGCTTATGAGGAAGGGTGTGTACCCCTATGAGTACATGGATAGTTGGGCCAAGTTCACCGAGACCAGACTACCCCCTATTGACTGCTTTTATAGCAAGCTGAATGAGGCGTCCGTCTCACGAGATGATTACTCGCACGCGACTAACGTATGGAATAAACTGGGTTGTAAGAACCTGGGCGATTATCACGACCTGTACTTGAGGACAGATGTACTGCTGTTAGCCGACGTGTTTGAGACGTTTAGGCGGACGTGTTTCAAGCAGTATAAACTCGACCCTGCATGGTATTACACCAGCCCAGGTCTGTCGTGGGACGCCTTGCTTAAAAAGACCGGAGTTAATTTGGAATTGCTCACAGATTACGACATGCACCTATTCATTGAGAAAGGCTTGCGAGGTGGGATTTCCATGGCATCCAAACGATACGCGAAAGCAAACAATCAATACGTGAAAGGTTACGATCCTAACAAGCCAACCAATCACATTCTCTACCTCGACGCAAACAACCTGTACGGCTGGGCCATGAGCCAGTATCTACCTACAGGGGGATTCGAATGGGTACCCCACGTTGATGTTATGGGGGTTGCACCAGATTCGAACAAAGGTTATATTCTCGAGGTTGACTTAGAGTATCCCAAGGCATTACACACATCGCACAACAGCTACCCCCTGGCCCCCGAACGTATGAGGGTTAACCCAGACTGGATGTCTGAGTACCAACATAACTTGTCAGGTGGGCGTGTGACAGACGTTGAAAAACTCGTGCCTAACTTAATGAATAAAACCAAGTACATCGTTCACTATCGCAACCTACAGCTGTACCTGTCGTTGGGTATGAGGCTGACCAAAATACACAGGGTGCTCATGTTCGACCAGAGCCCATGGATGGAGCCCTACATCAGAATGAACACAGACCTACGAAAAAAAGCCACCAGTGATTTTGAGAAAAATCTCTACAAGCTCATGAACAACTCGGTGTTTGGTAAGACTATGGAGAACCTGAGGAAACGCGTGACCGTGAAGCTGGTTCGGTCGAGTGAGGAAGACAAGCTCAGGAGATTGATAGCCAGTCCGGCATTCAACCGTAGTAAGATATTCACAGACAACCTGGCTGCCCTACACATGAAGAAAAGCCACATAAAATTCAACCGGCCTGTTTACGTGGGGATGAGCATCCTCGATTTATCCAAACACCTGATGTACGACTTTTACTACAACGAGCTCAAGAAACAGTACGGCGACAGGTGTGAAGTGCTGTACACTGACACGGATTCCCTGCTGATGGAGATTCGAACCGAGGACGTGTACGAGGACATGAAAAAACACCTCGATTTATACGACACCAGCGACTACCCTAAGACCCATGCCATACACAGTACGGTAAATAAAAAGGTCCTAGGTAAGATGAAGGACGAGTGTGCTGGCACGCCCATAGCCGAGTACATAGGTTTGAGACCTAAGATGTACTCCATACTGAAAGCCGACAATAGTGAGATCCGGAAGGCTAAGGGGGTTAAGAAGTATGTGGTGAAACAACACATCAAACACGCCAGATTCAAGGAAGCCCTGTTCAAGACCCGTACCTTTAGGCATAAAATGAACACACTTAGAAGTGATGGACATAAGATATACGGACTGACTATAATCAAGACGTCCCTGTCGCCTATGGACACGAAACGTTGGATAGCTATTGATGGGATAAACACATACGCGTATGGACATGAAAAAATTTGAGGCTATTTACTACAACCCGCGTGGGTACTGGAAAGGAGCTAGCGCAGTAGATAATCTAGCTAAAATAGCGCGAGTACCCCCGGAGGAAGCCAGAGCGTGGCTTGAAAAACAAGCCCTGTGGCAGATCTATTTGCCGGCACCACGCTACGTGCCTAGAAGGAGGTTCGGTATTAACATACCTAATAGCGTTCACCAGGCAGACCTACTGTTCCTACCCCACGACAAGAGGTACAAGTATGCCTTAACTGTAGTGGACGTAGCCAGTCATTACAAGGAAGCCGAACCCTTGACCACGAAAGATTCGGCTCAGGTAGCCAGAGGATTCGAACGCATATACAAACGCAGCCCGCTGACGTGGCCAACAGAGCTGCAAGTTGACCCCGGACGGGAGTTCATGGGTGCCGTGTCACAACTGCTAGCCAAACACGATACAAAGGTCAGACGTGGTACGGCCGGAGCCCATCGCAGCCAAGCCATAGTTGAGAGATTTAATAGGACTTTGGCTGAGCGCTTGTTTGGCCATCAGTATGCTAGGGAGATGGCCACCCCTGGAAAACGATCGACTGAATGGGTCACGAGGTTACCCAAGGTGGTGTCGGCAATCAACCATGAAGTCACCCGTCTCACCGGTAAGAAACCGGCAGACGCTATCAAACTAAAATCAATAGTTGCAGAGCCGGCCGCTCCATTGCGTGGGAAGGAGAAACAGATACCAGATAGGGCTCTAGTGAGGTATCTATACCAGCCGGGGGAACACGAGGGTGATAGCCGTAAGCGGGCCACCGATCCTATATGGTCAGTCAAAACTTACAACATAGATAAAGTGGATATGAAAGCCGACGAACCTAACTTGTACTACTTGAGGGATGGGCCGGGTAGGGGGTTTGTAAGAGAAGAATTATTGATCGTACCGTACGGCACAGTGTTACCTCCTACCAAGTCACGTTAACGTGACGTAGCGGCTTTATAGTAGGGGTAATAGTAGCAAGAGCTAAGGGCCCCACCAAAGCCTCATTTAGTAAATAAGGCTTTGTAGAGGGGTTTTATGAAAGTGGTCCAGAACCCCCATTGTATATACTACTACTGCCCACCCTGGAGCATAGGGCATTATTGATATGTTGTATTATTTTGACAGGTTATCTCATGGAACGAAACTTTCTAAAAGGTCACATAAAAAAGGAAAACACAACTTTGCAGATTCTGATACCTTTCGGTATGCAGTTACCGAAACAAATCATAGAAAATGCCAATTCAACCTATAAAGAAAAAAACCGTGATGAAAAAAAAATCCGCGAATTCGGAGTTCAAGTGATTCACTAAATTTCCCCCAGCGCTGGGGGAAGAAG
The DNA here is from genome assembly GCF_037392515.1 of Haliotis asinina. Taxonomy (NCBI): domain Eukaryota; kingdom Metazoa; phylum Mollusca; class Gastropoda; order Lepetellida; family Haliotidae; genus Haliotis; species Haliotis asinina. The sequence goes on along the minus strand of NC_090288.1, from coordinate 22,978,818 downwards.
TTGTTTCAACAGTTGTGCTGCGCTGCGCCCATAACGCATGCGCAGTGAATAGGTTCGCGGAGCTTGAAACAGTATGCATGCCTGGAGTATGAGGTCGTGAGCAGTAGTCTAATCTTGGTTGTGTACACAAACAAGTAAATAATCTACTCATTACATAAAAAAAACCATGTTGATTGTAAGAAGCAGCCTCTATCACAGAGAAAGCTTAATGTCTGGTTTATTGACACCTATATGTATGGCTGCCTGTCTGCTAAAGACAATATGCAATACACAGCTTCAATCATTGACCACATGCCATTTAAACTTAACACCTATCAGGCTATACGCCATAAACAAAATAAATTGATTGATGACTCGTGCACCCGAGTCCTGTCTCAGCCACATTATGCAATAAAGCAGGTGTGATACTGGTACATATTACATGTTTTTTATGTCTACTCTACTGAGATGATTTTTTAGTGGATCGAAAGCAAATTCAGAGGTTTACAAAACCCAACATCTCTACATACATTCTTTATGGATAACAACATAGTGTATATGATTTTGTTTGACAACGGTATATCAATCCATACTGAAACGATGCATCATATACAATACAAAACGTTGATATCCACAAAGAATCTTACTTTCTTGTGACTCGCCATAATTCTAAAATGCCCATCAAATACATCTTTCTGAACACACTGTGGGCCCCACCTTATGAGCGCTCGGCGTATCAGCAAATGAAGCAGACAATCGGTTGCCGTGAGTGCACATCCACCAGCTATGACTGGGTTTGGTCTCCCGCGGGCTTCCTTACGAGGGACGAAAGTCCAAGTACAACCAGGGATACTCTACAATACTCTATATAGGCTCCCTGGTACAACATATTGCACTTCTGAATCGCGATTGTACGCTTGTAATTTTATTTATTTTCTTACAAACAGCAGAACTGATATAATGGAATATATGTTACTAGTACTTATAGTGGTGGAATATTTGACATGTTGATATTTCATTGTTTTGGGGTTTTTTTTTTATCTCGTGATCAATACTAGTAAGTTCTTATCCACCTTGTGCCTGTAACATACACAGAATGGCCTTCGTTCGGCTTTGTGCATTTTATTCATATGACATAGGAACCATATTTGAGGTGTGGCGAGTCACACTGCTTCCATTTCCCCCGCAACTCTACTGCATCTTTTTTTGGATAAAAAATTGGATAAAAAAAATTTGAAATTGTTTCAAATGATGAGTTGTAGGCTGGGTTGACATCTTGCAGTGTCATCATCGCGATAATGCGCCGAGGAGTGGGTTGTTTAGGTGGTGAAAGTTGTAATATGCTGAATTTGTTTCATGACGCGTGAACAAGGAATTTAGCACATCATAACATTGAAATAAATTTGATGTTCGCTTGATAGTGCTCCGTGGTCAATACCGCAGTGTTGATGGAAATGGTATTCTATAATGTGGAATTTGTTTCACTTTTATAATACTCATGTCTTTCATGCGAATTAAATTAGCCCAAAACAAATAGACAGTGTCAATCTTACACTAGATGTTTATTTACAGATTACAACAAAGAAGAGGAAGATTACATTTCATACAAAAACATCCCATTTACAAATTTACGGAAAATATGTTACACATTATTATCAAATATACAATAAAAAACAATGGGGTAGCATTGTAGTTGTGCATTCTTTAATACTGGTTCATATTTTGCTTTCTTATGGCTGGGGAGGTCTGCCTGTCGCATCCCTTCGACTCGATTTCTGAAGAAAACAGTCAATATGATTATACTTGCATTAAGTGAATGGTAAACCAATGTGAAAATAGAATCAATGGTTATTCTCATAATCTCATAGCAAGTATTATTGAACAGAGGTGTTGTATGGTACAACCTTTTTTCTCCTTTGAAAGATCACATGGATTAATATAGACTAACAGCTAGTCTCTGAAATGAACATATTTTACTGAAAAAACATTCATAGTGAAAAAAATAATGAAATGGAGCCCTGAGACTTTCTTCATTTTCTGCAGCTAAGGAACTCTAGACTTGCCACATTTTCTAGACTTGCGTGGGCTTTCTTGGATATATATAGTTCAGGGTCTGTACGACAGACTAGGATTAATACTGTGGGGTGATTGTTACTGTATCTCCCAGCCTTGAACAAAGCCTCAACACATAACAAGGCCTAATCCCTTGTTCATTGACGAGCAAGTCATGCCAGTAAGGGTTCATTAATTAACAAGGTCTAATGCCTTGATATCATCTCAGTTGAGATTCATCAATTAACATGCCTTCTTCCTTGTTAATTGATGGTAAGCTAAGTTACGTAGTGCATCCTCTTAAAACAGTTTCATCTAATTCTTGATTCCCGAAAGCTAGTTAAATTGGTTTTCATGTTTACTTACTGTAGTTTTTCTGGAACATTTTCTCATGACATCACTGTGTTTGTTTTGGTTGTTTTTCTTTCTTGAGACGGTTTCCTTTTTTGTCTGCAAACATCTTGTCATAGCCACTGCAACAAACAGGATACAATACCCTGACAGAAACTTTATGTTTCAATAAAACTGACGTATATTATAGAGTGATTACAGAATTATAACAAGAAGTCGTCACCAAACACATGCAACCGATTCAAACGGTTGAACAAAATCACCCATGAACATCACATTTTGTTGCTTAATTTTAAGTCAAAAGTCACATTTGGAGCTCAAGAAATGAGCATTCTTATTTATATGACAGTAGGTTGTGCTCATTTTTTGTTGTGCACTGATGCATATAGGACAGAGCGTTAAGCAGAACTGCAATACCTTGAAACTCAGCGTGCGGAATAACAGGGAGAGCTGCCTTAGCGTCCTTATTCTGTCCTGTTTTCAACCTGAAAAAATACAATTCAAAATTTATTGCCAGCACAATGAAGATAAATTCATGTCGAGGTTATTGTAGAAACACCAGAAGTTTTACTTGTTGAATGGTTTAATGCATTGAAACTCTTGCAGTTACTGTATTTAAATCATATTAAATTATATTCTTACATCTGTTGTGGATTTAGGGTCATTCCTATTACAGACTCAGCATTCCATAGAGCCTGCCTCACAGTTGTCTGTGAAAGTAAATTCATGGGAAAAATGCAATTAGCATTTTGAAAAACCTAACAAAATGACTAGCAGGTATTACAACTAAAGTCTTAAATAAAGTCGAATTACTGCTAATACAACATCGTATAAGAATTTCCTGTCTGAAAACGTTACAAACATTTACAAAGAGATAAACAATCAATTTAGTTTTTAAAATATGTTTGTGATAAATTTGATTTTGAAATGCCTCAGCGATTTTGAAAAGGATATATCTATTAAGATCAGTATTCCATCCCTATAATGACGTGTGATATTGGAACCCAAAATATGTATATGCATGAATACAGGGATTAGTCTGTATTGCTCCGTCATTGTTGTTTTTGATGAAACCTATGTCTTAAAACATAAAACAGAACGTTTTACGTCTGTAAGAATACATCCAAAATCAGTCTTATACTAATTATACATTATAATTGAAATTACATGCAACAGGTAATCCTTCAACTCAACCACAAAAAAACAGCTGGTGTTACCTGGGGAATATATTCCAACCCCATAGCCTGATTAAGTCCCAGGAAGGATATTTATGACATGTAGTAAACCTTTGATCAGCCAATTAGTTGGGCTGTTGTTCTCATATTGTGATTCAATATACTAAACACTTACTGAATGGCAGGGATACTCTACGACTCTGTGTATTGAGCTCCCTGCTAAATGATATGGTAGTCTTGAGTGTAAGATTTCTCAACAACCATGCTGGTGAAGGAACACATGGCGTCATCAGGATTGCCTTACTGATTTTACAAATAATATACTTGCGTCATCTGCAATATACTCACCTGAGCTGAATGTGCCCTCTGAAGAAATATCGTTGACAGACATTCTGAACGGCTTTGTAGATGTAAAGTCTCAAATTCACGACAGCAAAAATGTCCGTATGTTGGTGTGCAATGATCAACTGCATTTTCCAAACGGGTGTTCATATATGTATTTAGATCTCAAAAGGTCATCAAATTACTTTGAGTTACTCTTCCTCTCTGTAACTTCTCCAACCAAGAAATACCATGGACAGTGCACATGTACACAACGGTTTGTGAAACATGTAAATACAGGTATGTCACTTTAATATGAATTTTACCAATTGACCATGTTGTTGAAATAGACTATTGTTCATCAAGACTAAGCGTTATCAAAACACTAACTCAAATCAGCCAAATAATCCCACTAGTGATATCCTCTTTGGACTGAAGTTGTTTATTTTAAGAGTAAGAGGATTATAAGGCATGCTCAACTGGGTTTGGTCGTTTAACTAATCCCACACAGCCATCACCAGCAGAGGGGATGATTTACACATCTCATTTTTTGTGCTTAATTATTGTGTTTGTTTTTTATTGAAAAAAAATGAAATGGGATTGTGAACAGCTTTACAGTTTATATCGACACCGGTACCATACAACATACAATACAAAATTTAAATGCTGCATGTGTTGTTACATATGTACATAAATTTGAATTACAAACATGGGTAAAGCTTGAAGACAATCTTATATGGAAATAGTGAATTATCTGATCTGAATAATCTGTCCATCTTAAGATCTGCCTACCTCTTCGTCACTTCTTCTTTTAGATTTGATACTAAATATGATTGAAGAATAAACCTCGTGGTTTGTCATATGATAATCTTGTATTAGAACTTTGGTTTATTTACCTTTGTAAAGTGCATTCCACACATACAAACTAATTGTATTAATATAGAGCATTTATGAGAATGTTATTTTTAAGATAATTATTTTTGGTGTCTTGATAGTAAAATTATGGATGCTCACCGAAGTAACCATAGACTAAAGACAAAAAACATCTTCAAGCAGAAAGGAAGACCATGTCAGAGTATGGAAAAGTTTTTCCCCATCTTGTTGAGTCAGTTGTGTATAAAGTGAACTATCACTGTTGACACTGATGGTGTATGATTGTGTAGCACTTTAAGAATTTCTTATATTTGCGAAAGTTACCAAATGCAAAACAGAGTGTACAGTTATGTAAGTTATGTTCTATGTATGAATGATACATTAAAAAATTATGTACGCCGAACATAAACAAACAAATGATAGACTGGAGCGCACCATTTAAATATTCTGTAACATACTTCTTGTAAATGATTATATAAATCTTGTTACACAATGATTTGTATTAATTCATTTGAGTATTTGCTCCAATCCACATGTACTGACATCACAACCAATTATCTATTGACATGTTTATGAGATTTCTTGAATACGCCAATTGCATAACACCGTTAATGAGCACCAACATAAAAGGTCTAGTGACAGGTGTTATTTAGAGAATGCATATAGTTCCCACGGAGTAGAGTGGTAAAATCACCGGAATGAGCTTGGGATGATGATCTCGAACAAAGGCAAGAAATCTGTTTTAACAGTCACAAGTACTTGGTATATAGATCAATGCTGGCCGTACACATCAACTTTCATGTTTTCATGCACCAGACGCAGTTGCATTGATATAAAGCACAAATGGACCATACAAATTATGGCTTATTCCTTTCCATTATTCCATTCAGTTTTCATGAATAAATATGTCACATGCAAGATCTATTATGCATATCAATGGTAAGAACTCTAACAGAACAAAAAAAAATTTAATAAATTAGTAAGTATACAGAGTCATGGGGATTCTTGAGAAATGGCAAAATTGAAAGAAGTAGTGGTAAAATCCTTCCTAAATTTACAAAAGTTTACAAGCCTTGTAAACATCACCTTTACAATCATTGTAAATGTTTGTAAATATGACATTTAAATTTTGTAAATTATTGTAAATCACCATTTTTTGTCTTGTGTTAGGCTAATTTCGGTATAGCGTCTGCCCCTTTCCAATATCCATGCAGGCTGTAGAGTATTTTCTCCATATATGTATTCTTTATTTTTTTCTAGTTTTAATTTTTTCGTGACCGTAAGCATATGTGGTGATACCATCTGCCGCTAACTATGGGGGACAGAGAGGTCTTGTTGAAAGTCATAAAGGGTCGAAGGGGGTATGTTTGATATGTCGTTTCACCACGTTCTTTTTCACATGTTTAGAACTCGGCAATGGGTGTGCCAGCACATCATCTTTCATTTCACTGAGTACCTTTTCGTTGACTTGACTGTGCATGGGGTGGTCCTTGGGGTAATTGCTTGTATCGTACATGTGTATGTTGTTTTTCACACCCTCGAGTAGGGAATCTGTACTTCACACCAGTTGCCATACTGATTTTTCAGTACATTGAGTTTTTCAACGTCTGCCGGTTTATTCTTCCCCATTAAGGAAAGATGATAATCCGACATCCATTCCATATTCACCTTCAACCGTTCTGAATCCAGGGAAAAATTGTTGTGAGATTCATGCAATTCATCCAGATATTCTAAATCCACTTCAAGTATATAACCCTCATTCGAATCCGGTGCTATACTCGTGACATTGATCTTTCTGTTTACCCATTCAAACCCACCCGTTGGTAAATACTGACTCACAGCCAAGCTGTACAGGTTATTGACATCAAGATAGAGTAGGTGGTTGGTGGGTTTGTTAGGGTTGTAACCTGGTATGTATTTGTTGTTGGCTTTCACATACCATTTTGGGAGGTAACTCCAACTCGTCAAACCTGGACCAACTATCCATGTAGTCGTTCATGTAAATACTCTTGCGTAGAAGCAGTGCCCGAGTTACAGCCAAGTCATTATCAGTTGGTTACAACCAAGTCATTCGAGTTGTTGGCCTTGATCAGGCTATTGAAATAATATATATATATAGGTCAAGGGCATTTGATTTTTTGTAGTTGACCAATTTCAAGATATTGTTATCTTCGTTTGGCATGTCAACTCATACAGCCGCTTCACCTACACCAAGGCAATCTTCACGATGTGATTCAAGCAGGTTGGGCCTAGAAAACCCATACAAAAATCGTCCGCAGAAATGCTTCTTATTTCGTCTTTTGTTTGATCGTACAACAACTAGCTAAAGTGTTTAATCCACACGCAGTGGTGGTTGCCACCTTCCTGAATCATGAATATATTGATTGTCCTACAATTCTCATGACCTGCCCTGATCCTGTGCACTATAGTTTTATTACCTTCATGACCAAATATGTTGATAGCTATATCTGTGTTCTGCTGGTCTTTTTTGGTGATCTGGGAAATAGGGGTTCATCTATACCTTCCCCCTTGATCCCATCATCTTTGGGAGAGCTGGAAAGTCTATCGGAATTTTTTCTAACCGGGAATAGAGCAGATCTTGTCACTTCCCTCAGTTGTCACCTTACAAAATCAAAGGTTGGAGAAGGGCAGGGTTGTAATGGATGTACCTTTTCGCAGCCTGGCAGTCCATACATGACCCACAGGCATAGCACCTGTTCAATCCGATGTGAGATGACAGAAAGCTGTCATGGTAAGCCTTCATGACTTCGTGGTGTAACAGAGCAGGTATGCACAGCTGTTGAAAGCACCGTCTAGGAAAGCCGCCTTGATCTTGAGGGGTGTAATGGTGGATGAGTAGACAACAGTAGTAACAATATAGCGAGGGTGTTATCTAAAAGATAAAAGATAATGTTGGCAAAGGCCATGTCCTGCTGTTGGATAGCTTAAATGCCCACTGCTGTACAACAGTCTGTAGGTATCACACTTAGAGATGGTCGTGCTCTGTCTCTGTACTGGATGTCCAGTGCATAAACAACACAAGTTTGTCTTTAGTCCACAACTGTTTTTTCAGAGCTACACACAGGCATAGACTAGAATGTCTCTATTGCTTCTCCCCAGCCGTATTGACTGTGCCGTTATATACCCAGGGTTGGTCAGTCTTTGTCTTTGTTATCTAGTTCCCCTTAGCACCTGGTCAGTGATGAGTCATCCGTAATGATCTTAATTAGGCCCCTAATTATCCTTACTGGATATGTGAAGTAACTGGCCAAAATGTGCTTTGATCGATGGTATCTTAAACTTAATTGCTTTGGTTCATTACTGGGATGGCTAACGACTGTTATGACTAATGCTTAACAAGTGTGGGCCAGCTGGGCTCATCTAATTGGGAGTTTGATGAGTAAATTCCTCACATTGTACCTTGGAAACACATCAAACTCTTTGGCTCCTATTGCTTACCCACTTAACCCACAGTAACAAACCCGTGAAGGTCCCGGGGTAGAATAGGCCTTCAGCAACCCATGCTTGCCATAAAAGGCGACTCAGCTTGTCGTAAGAGGCGACTAACGGGATCGGGTGGTCAGATTCGCTGACTTGGTTGACGCGTGTCATCAGTTCCCAATTGCGCAGATCGATGCTCATGTTGTTGATCACTGGATTGTCTGGTCCAGACTCGATTATTTACAGACCGCTGCCATATAGCTGTAATATTGCTGAGTGCGGCATAAAACTAAACTCACTCACTCACTCACAGTAACAACTCCCATATCTGCTTTTGTACATTTCCTTTTCTTTCATGTACATTACTAGTCTGTAGTTTTTTCGTTTTCAATTATAGTTTCTTAAACAACTTTTTTGGTGCAGTCCAGAAAATGTTCAAACATCAGTAAGCTGTTGGGTATTAGTAAATGATAATACCCAACTATTATTTTTATTTATATTTATGTGGCAGTTTTGTACAATGATAACATTTGCAATTCATCGGTCCATTTCTGACTCAAACGGACTGTAATATAAACACATGAGCAATAATTAAGCACCACCAAAAATAATTGTTGATTGTAACAAAAAGGTATCAAAACAGAGAAGTCGACCGGTTATATCTAAATACACATGCACTTAGCATGAAATTCATGTGCTGACTCAAATGCATGCATTCCATGCTGAAGTTCTGTGATGGTACAAATGACTGAGGGGTATCAAAAGGTGAAATGAAGTATTCTCATTGTTTTCTTATCGATGCATCAATAAGAGAACAGTGCTGAAATTGAACTTTTCTGGCCATGACGAGGTGAAATCTTTCTGAAAATACCAGATGGCAGATTACTGGTATGCATAAAGCTGGTTTGTCCTGTAGCAGCATTGGGTCCAGATTGAATATCAATCATTAGTCGCCTTGTAAGGAAACATGCAGCCACTGGTTACGTCAAGGATGTTCCATGATCAGGAAGGCTGAGAAAGACCACTCTGATGACCATGCCCTAGATCGCCTAGTGAGACACAGACGCATGACCAATGCCAAAGATCTCAGAGAACAATGGAGAGTGGGTGTTCGTCTCTCAACCAGCACCATCTGAAGGCTCAGGTCTGCTGGACTCTGTGCACATCATCAATCAGATGTCCCTTACTCACTGATAGACACAAGGCTCATCGTTTGGTGTGGTGTAATCAACGGCAAATCCACAATGTGAGAACATGGCACAGGATCCAATGGTCCGATGAAGGCTGTTTTCTTTTTCGTGTCACTCATGGCTGTTGGTGATTTTGGAGGAGTAATGAGACTTATCAACATTGGATGATCCATGCAGCTGAAACCTTTGGTGGTGGCTCTGTAATGGTGTAGGGGTGTATCTCCTATGACTGTAAGTTGAATCTTATCACAATTCAAGGAACACTCAATGGTCAGAGATACCAACAGGAGTACTGGAAGCTGCTCTTGTCCCACATTTTGATAACAACCCCATCGCCAGTTAGCCAGTATTTATGGACGATAATGCCAGACCCCATTGTTCCAGAGCGGTTATTGCACATTTGGCAAAAAGACAGTCGACAGATTACCTTGGCCTGCGAGAAGCCCTGATCTCAATCCAATTGAGCATTTATGGGACCATCTGGGGCGTCAAGTTCAAGTAAGGGATCCACTTGTTCAAAATCTAAAGGAATTAGCCCAGGCACTTCATGGTTGAAGTGTGCAAAAGAATAGGTTGAATATGGGTAAGAGCAATCTCTGATCTCGAGACTCGAATTGACTAAAGCACCCATGACAAGTTGTAACTGTTTGGTTCCCACCAAATATGAATTATCATATAGGGTGGTGAACTAACCTTGACTAATCACTCAGTGCAGGGCAGAATAAATATTGATTCAATCCATTTCCACCCCAGTGTTTCTCAATCAATCTCCACATGATGATAATATACCTCCACATTTGAATCTTTAATAAGGAGGTAATAACATGTCTTGCATGAATCCTCTGCTGGCATCCTTGAGATGATACAAATGAGCTGCATCTTCTTTGATATCCACCCGACTGATTTGGAAGATTTTCGACATGACATTGATCCCATCCCTTGAGTTCACCAGGCTAGTATAAATAGCTCACGCTGATCCAACCTAATAGCTGATTTGGTCGTCATCAATTTCAATGTTATTTTGTTGACAAATCGCGTCACTTTGTTGTTGATTGCCCTTACCACTTTAAGAATATGCATGACCCATTTGGTTGATCTCTTTTTTGGGCCTCGTCATTTCTTGGGCATACTCGTGTTCTGAACTAGCCTTCTGCTATGCTTGAATCTCTCCCACCGAACTGGGCCTGAAATCAACTTTGAGTTTGGACAGCAGTTGTGACACACAACCCATAAATTTGCTTCCGGAAATGACTTGTAATTCTACAGGCCATGTTAAAAGACCCTGCAAATATGTTCCCGTGCCTTAGCCACTTGAGCCTAATCTTTAGCTGCGAGTGGTCAGCTTCTGCATTGTGACTGGCCACTTTTGCAGCTTTGGCAAGCTTAGGAATAGTGCTTGAACACTTCCAGTAGCTCCCTGGGCTGTAGTAAATCTTATCTATCATATTGTTTTATTCATATTTGGAAATTTTAACTGTAAGTTGTGTATGTATATACTGATTCTATCTCACGTCATGCATCTCTCTTCCTCACTTCAACCATGTGTGGAAACATGCTGTCAGCTAAGTTGAATCAAATCTTCCTGGCCTCTGATCACCCGACTTCTGCCCCTGCCATAGACATCTATCAATCATATTGCTTGTTCAGCCGTCTCAGCTGATCATGTGACAGCTTGTACTTGTCATTCTCGTCTTGGAGCTACCCGTAATCTGTGAAGTGGGGCAGGTTGGGTGGGATCCATCGCGTGAGATAAGATAAGTATATAAATATACAATTTATAGCTAAAATTTACAAATTTTTTAACTTATCCTATCTCACGTTATGCGTTATCCCACAGTTGGCAGGAGGGACACAGATTACCTTCTGACACACTCCACACGTGAGGATGCATTCCACAATTGGTCAAAGAGAAGCACCAACTCTTGATATGCTACTCCATACTTATGATGGGTTGCTTCAATAAACCCCTTGGCTTACATGGCACAAATACTCTAGGGAGTGGGTGCTCCCGAAATAATGTGGTTTTCAGACGCAACTTTTGCTAGAGCAAAAGGACGCAGTTTGGCAAATAGGCCTGTGCACAGGACTTGCCGTTCAGTCGATCTTACCATGAGTATGACAGTGCAATAGGCCCTAGTTTCCTAGGTGAGAATGATCTCGCCCATATGAAAAAAATACATAAGATATGGATAAAGTAGTCGAAAGTGGAATAAACAGTCTCTTACGCAGACTGCGCCGGTCCTTACTGGCAGCTAAATTGATCCTCAATGCCTACACTGGGCACAAGGATAGATCTTCAGTGTCTTCTGGACCCAGTATGGATGACAGCGGAGGAATACTTAAGGTACGATCCGGCTGTCCTGGCAGTTGGCTCTAGGCAAGAGAGTCCCACTAAAAACCAAGGAACACTCTAGCATGTGGAGACCTCTCAAAGCATACCAGATAGACATCTAGAGCATGTAACTCGGAAATACGCGCAGCTGTCACCAAGGCTAAAATGAAAAAGGTCTTTAACGTGACATGCTCAAAATCCTTCTCATTCAGGGGCTCATACTCACTCAATGTGAGATGAGCAAGTACAACAGAAAGATCCCAAGCCGGTGGTTGGAATTTCCGTGACTGGTCAGCCGATTTTATACTCTCAAGAGAGACTGGAGCTCAGGGACAGTAGATATCTTCACACCCGACACCAATGCAATAACTGTGTTAAGCGCGGCTTGGTTAGTAGACTGCGTAGAACCCTTCAGCTTCCCAGAGGATCGAAGGTACTGAAGGTAGTCTGCAATCACCCGAGGCGATGCCGCAAAGATAACAATATGATTTATAAAACCTTTCCAGCATATCCAAAACAAAAGCAGTTTTTTTGCAACCTGTTTGACCACAGATATGGTGCAATGCGCCTCCAAGTAGGGCTCAATAGATGACTTGCTTGAATCTTTTGTCTTGTACATTGAGTTGCGCATCCATAATCATGTACAGATGTATGTGTAATCTAGCGATAGTATGAGCTTTCTTGGTGATTTGAATCATGATTCCCTCGCTCCTGTTTTCAATATGTTGACCATTGTTAGGAAGTTGATCATCATCGGTGGATCGCAAGTCCAACCACAGCATGTATTTGTCTGTCAAACAATCCTCGAGCATCACGTTGTAGAGAAGATTTTGGATGACAGCTTTGATTTGTGGTTGGCACTTAATCACTGGAAATATTTTTAATGCATCCCCTCATAAGCCCTCATGCCTTGACTAAAAAGTTAATAAGTTAATTGGGCATGCCCTCAATAATCATTTCCACTTTGGTAGTCTTGGGGTTCCAATATATTTGTTTTCACTTTGAAAAGGCATAAATTATTGCACTGGAATAATCAAAATAGCAACATTCCAACTAGATGACGACAGTCTGTAAATAATCGAGTCTGTACCAGGAAATCCAGTGACCAACAGCATGAGCATCAATCTGCGCAATTGGAAAACAATGAGGAGTATTATAAGTGATGGTTCTTGACTAGGGGATTCTTTATTCTGGTGACAGTATCAATCACAGGGTGTGACTACTGCTGATCCTCCATTGATTGGTGTTCTGGAACAGTATCTCCATTAATGACATCTTGTAAATCATTACTGTTATTTCTGTATTAAATCGGCAATACTTCACCATGATGGTTGCACGGTGGAACAGGATGCAGCTGATGGACCTGAAAGTGTGGTTGATGAATGGATCTTTCTAGATCTTTGCAGTCAGGTCTCAACCAAAGTATTGTTTTTCTTTGCCTCCAATCTCTCCTGATTGCTGTCCTTAAGATTATCTTCTTTCATCTGCTCGAACAGTTCATTGCATTCCTGCTTAAACCTACTAATGTTTTCCTTGAATTAAGCTTAAGCTAGTGGATTCCATGCACTACAGGTTGGTCCTTTTTCAACATGAGTTTGATGTGTTTTGCTTTGACAAGCATTTTTTTTTTTTATGCAGTTGTGTTCTTATTTGCTCGGAATCACCAAACTGTGTGTTTTATGTGCCAACCCAAGAGCATATCTCGATTTTTCAAGATTTCCTTGTAGGTGCTGCAGGTGTCCAGGACACACAGCATCAACTATCCTTTCAATTTGTTGTGACAAGCTCTCAACTCTCTTGCAGACATGCTCCCAGATCCACATCACCCAAGCTCCCGCTCCCTGGGTACACCTTGTTCAAGTTCAAAGTTGGACAGAGAATGATGATGTCGTTGAAAGCATTCTGATTGTTACCTTCCAGCATATCCAGCACAAAAAACGTTTGGCACATCCCATCTGACTGCACATGATGGTGCAGTGTGGATTGCAAGGCAGGTCGATCTCACTAAGGGGCTTGCATGAATTGTCCATTGTCTATATTAAACCGTGCATCCACAAGCACTCACAAATATGAATTTGATTTGCCTTCATCTTGAGCCTTCATGGTGATTTGGATGATGATCACCTTGCTGTCTTTGTTGATACTGTATCCGCAGCTGTGAAGCTGATTGTTGGCCATGTCCAGTCACAGCGTGTACTTGGTAGTCTTGTTACTCACTGAGTGACACGTAGGTGAGACTGGGATCCTTGAGGATCTTGTTGATTTCCCGTGGGCGCTTCATCCCTGGTAATTTTTGGAGCCATTTGGATGGCTGAGTAGCTGATTGAGCATGCCCTCATTCCACTTTGATAATCTCAGGGTTCTAACATTTTTCTACTCTGAAATGGTGAATAATCAAAATTCCCTTCGTTGATTCAGCGAGCATGTTCAAATTGCTACTCCACATTGTATCACTTTTATTCGCAACGTCTGCTAATAAAACAGCATGCAAATGTACAAGATGGCTAATGTGCCAAAATACTGGTTGCAAATTTGTGAAGCCAATTGGGAAAGCGTACCAAAGGCATTTGATTTTTGTTGAAAGTGCTTGGATTGCTGGTGATGGTCACTGACTGATGCATTCCTTTGACACCCCCCAGGGGTTCCCTCTATATTCAAAAAGGATCTAGTTTTCGTCCATATTGCAACATTATTAATATTAAAAGTATGTAATATAACTTTATGAGAAAATAATGGCCGGTGAAAATATTCCATGGGATGACTTTGATGATGACTCCAGCATTCCTATGCTCGATGAGGGTGGTACCTCATTCATGAGTGACACTGAGAGTGACAAACTCTTGAAGCAGACCGCTAAGGAATTATTAACCAAATGATTAACCATGATTCTGCTGATAACTATGATACTGCTGTTTTCCAACTGACATGTCGGTGATTGTTTGCTTGTACATGGAGAGGATGAGGCTGCTGCTACTGTGGTTTTATTTCTAGTGGTGGTGGTAGTGTCACTATCCCTTCACCAAAGATGCCAGAACGCATTTGCACTTCCGCACCGCAGTCTAATGACACCAGGATGAGACAACCCTTTTGTGATATCCAACATTAATACTTTCAAAACGTCTTCAATGCATTGAGGTTGCTCGATGGTGAGAGCAATGTCGCGTGTCAAATATATACAAACATCTCAAAATTCATTACTTGACAGCAAATTCTGGTAAGAAGAGGAAGGAAGGAAGATAATCTTGTTTCAGTAAATCATTGTTGAGATCAATCACTGTATGTAGTATTAGGGAAACGTTAGGAGAACGCCTGGAAAAAATTTTACCAGAACTTAACATATGGTGAGTTATAAAGCTTATCACTAGATATGTTTGTAATGCTTTTATTGAAAGACAGACTGTGTATGGAATACCCAAACCGTGATTTACTCATCCAGTATACGCCCATCCTCTTCCAATCCTTTGAAATTCAGTGCAAAGCCATTTGTATGCATGCCAATTATAAAGATTGATTGTCGCATTCCATGCCTTGTTCGGCAGAAGTGGAGTACATGTAAAGCAAGAACATGGATCAGTTCAGTTCAGTGTCACACTGCTCAAGGTCATGCACCACATGACAAAATTGAGATGATTCTGCCAGAACTGTACTTGGTTCAAAATCCAGGCATGCACAGCTATCACAGTCATGATGACAATCTGTAATTTTTAAACACTGAGCACTAACATTACAGCTATTTGCATCAACCACAATCTTCATGTGCATGAGAGCTATAGCATGTACGTTATCACATCCAGAATAAAACACTCTAAGTTTGTACATGTTGAAAAAATATATATATATATATCTATAAACTCAACATGTTGATCCTCCCAGAAATCAGGTGTGGCAAGCCCATTCAAATGCTGCACACAGTCAACAAAATCTGGAGGATGACTTGCAGTCGCTGTCTGCAATCTTACCTACTACTTCTGATAGATGAGTATCAGGAGAGAGAGAAACAATGAGTTATTTATAAATAACAGCTGCCACAGACTTCTCGTATGGCTGCCATCCACTAAGAACACTTGAATCAGCACCCCAAACAATCGATCTAATCCTCTATAATTATGGCAAGCAAATGCAATAATATGAAAAAGTCTCATAAAGCAAAGACAATACACATCTCTGATTATATAGTGTAACCATGTGATACAATCTTGAAGAGACTGTCTGAGAAGACCTATTATATGCAAGTTAGGTTGATAAGTGATAATACTACCTGTACTTGATATTCCCAGTGTGCGAGTAGTCAATCTCTCTGATCAGCAGGTCCACCTGGTGCTGTGGAGACAATTACAAACTTAATTTGAGAAGGACTTCCAAACACACTATTTGTACATGGTTTTTATTTCGTGCTCAGATATATGTGACTGTGATTATCACACCTCTTTTTGTATTGGTCAGATGTCGCTATGTGAATGTCATTTTGAGTTACTCTGAATAAGGTGAATATCCAGAGTGTATATATGTACAGACTTTGTGTTCTTTGTGTGTGAAGTGTATATTTTGCAAAATAATTACTTCCTTAAAGATACTTGGATAAATAAATCTAGTTTATTCTTTCAACACATAATGATGATACATTGCTCCATTAGCAAGTATGCTTTGATGCAAGTAGATTTCATTCAGTGATATTTTCCATGTTTCAGGCCTTGTATGCCTATTGTTACATGAGTTCTCATAAAATCTCAAAAAATGATCAAACATTGATTTTAAAGAAGAATGTAATGAAAACATCAGACTAACTCTGGAAGAAAGATTGATAATGTTTGTCTCCAAAATAGACAAGTTACTTTGTAAACTATCGCCCTATTGTTTAGATTTTCAGAGTGATATTTACTTGGGTGAAGTAACAGTAGTAAGTTGCAGAAACAGCATCAAGGGCAGGACATGCAACTTTGATGTCACATCAAGCTTAGATAGTTGGTAGTATTCTTCCATGGTTCTATCAATGTTCTTGAACAGTATTATTTCGGTGCACCAGTTGGGCGTTGGTGAAAATGATTCTCTGCATGCATTTTTTCACGTAATCAGCTTGCATGGCTCGCAGTTACTCCACAGACAAATCGTGACTGTAGTGTTTGTACTGTAAAATCACAGTCTCAGTCTGGGATGTGGTGTTATTAGGTCAAATTACATTCCATTTCGGATTCTGTATTTTGTATTGGACCAATTTAAATATGCATGGGCATGCACTGTCATTACAATGACTAAGTTTTTTAATAACAATCTACACTTGTGGAGAAGCAGCAACTCGCCTCTTGTCTTAAATGAGATTGAATAATTGAATAGGAAGTTGCACACAGTACAATTAGCGACGAGGAAAAACAATGGCTTTTGTCAAATTGGCCGACATTGCAGGTATTTTGGTGTTTAACTGTTCCGAGGCATTCAGTCTTGCGCCAAAATGGTGGAGATGGTTGTGGGCATGTGAACCTTTTTCAGATGGAAAGGGAGTCAAGAATTCAGCGCAAAAAAAGGCTCTGGAAGTGCAAGACATATTCTACAGGTTCGTACCCACAGGTGAGGGTGACGTTTATGAAAAAGTGAAGTCTGCCTTGAATTAATATTTCTCACCATGTGTAAGTGTGCCATATGAGAGGCATGTTTTTCATGCTGTGTGTCAGTCAGATGAGACTGTTTGTCAATTCATAACTTGTCAGCAACAGCAAGCTGACAATTGTGAATTTGGAGATACTGCGGCTGTTAATGAACAAATTCGAGACCAGGCCATAGGAAAATGTTCTTCACACAGGTTGAGGATGGAAAAAAGGGGAGATTTAAGATTGGACATTTTGGTGTTGATGGTGCTAGAGGAATCAGAAATACAAGTGAAGACTACTGAATGTCCAAGTGTCATGAATGCTGTGAGAAGTTCAAAATGGACAGACAGCCGTAAGTCTGGGAACAAGGGAAACTTAAATGTGAAGAAAAACAGGAGTGATTTACCTTGTTACAGATGCTGAAACACGGGCCACTGGTCTCAAGACATGAGCTGTCCTGCACTCAAGAGGAAGTGTAATCACTGCAAGTTAGTGGGACATTATGAGAAAATGTGTAAGAGGAAATTACAAAGAAGGAGAAAAGGTAGAGAATATGACAATGTGAGACAAGTAACAGATGAGACACCCAAGGATGCAGATTCTAAAGAAAGGAATTTGTATTTACAATTGATACTCATGCTAAGGAAATGCATGATCGGACAATTACAGTATCTTTAAAGATGCTGATTGACCGTGAATCGACATGCAACGTTCTGGGACAGAAAACATGGAACATATAAAGTGCACATCTGAGAGAGGTACTTGGGACATTTATCCATATGAGGTAAATGAACCATTGCCTGTGTTGGGTATGTTTACCACTAACATTTCTGTGGGTGAAGTAAAATTGAACAAGGCTGAATTTATTGTTGTGAAACATGATGGACCTGGGGATCCCCTCCTGGGAAGGGATCTATCTCAAGAAGTTTAGGCTCTGGGACATAATGTTAGTAAGTTAGAATCTCCAAGAGACTTTGTAAAAGAATTTCCAGACCTGTTTACTGGATTGGGAAAGCTCAAGGATTACCAAATGACAATTCCTATTGATGAAACTGTGGAACCAGTGGTGCAGCCACTATGCAGAGCTCCTCATCATATAATCAGTTAGAAGACAGAAGACAAGTTAACAGAATTAGAAAACCTTGACATCATACAGAAACTTTCAGGACCAAGTGATTGTGCATCACCAATAGTAATTGTACCTTGACCTTCTGGTACAGACATTCACGTGTGCATGTATAGGAGGACGGCAAACAGTGCGGTAAAACATGTAAGACATCAAGTGCCTACTTTTGATGATGTATTACAAGACCTTAACCAACGTGCAGTGTTTAGTAAACTTTATGTGAAGTGGGCATATCATCAGATCAAACTTTTTACAGATTCATGACAAATTACAGCATTCAGCACTCAAAGAGGTCTTTACTGGTACAAAAGACTGTTGTTTGGTATTTGTGCTCCTGAAATGTATCAAAAGACTCTCCAGCAAGTATTGCATGGATGTGAAGATGTGAATAACATCATGAATGACATCGTTGTTCATGATGCTAATACTGAAGAGCATGACAGGAGAATGGCAAAGGTTCTGTTGGTGTTGCAAGACAAAGGACTGACTTTGAATGCTGGAAAGTGTCAATTTAGAAAAGCTACAATATGTGGGACACATCTTATCCAAGAAGGGAGTGAGTCCAGCTGATGATAAAATCAGAGCAGTTCTCGAAGCTAGAGAACCAACCAACACAAAAGAAATCAGAAGTTTCCTGGGATTAGTCAACTCTAAAGGAAGGTATACAGAAACAGTTTTAACAGTGTCAGAGCCGTTGAGGTGTCTTACAAGAAGCAATGTAACGTTTGTTTGGGCACCTCAGGAACATGCTTTTTTCAATCAGCTGAAGAAATGCTTGACAAGTGCCAAGTTCCTAGTACACTTTGACAAGAACACACCAACACACGTAATTGCAGATGCAAGTCCTGTGGGAATTGGAGCAGTACTAGGTCTAAAGCAACAAAGGGTGCACATACATCTTATGCAATCTTATGCAAGTAACAGTTTATCAGACACTGAGAGACAGTATTCACAAACAGAAAAGGAGGCGCTGGCTCTTGTGTGGGCATGTGAATGCTTTCACCATTATATGGTGCACCATTCAAGTTGTTAACAGATCAGACTGTGAAGGTTCCAGGGTAGAATAGGCCTTCAGCAACCCATGCTTGCCATAGAAGGCGACTATGCTTTAAGCGACTAATGGGATTGGATGGTCAAGCTCACTGACTTAGTTGACACATGTCATCGGTTCCCAATTCCGCAGATCGATGCTCATGGTGTTGATCACTGGATTTTCTGGTCCAGCCTCGATTATTTACAGACCGCTGCCGTGTAGCTGGAATCCTGCTGAGTGCAGCGTGAAACTAAACTCATACACTCACTCATGTTAACAGATCACTGACCATTGCAATTCATCTATGCAAGGAGATGTAAACCTTGTACCTGAGTGAAACGATGGGTATTGAGATTGTAAGGATATGATATTACAGTGAAATATATCCAAGGGCAGAATAACATTGCTGATTGTCTGTCAAGACTGTTGGGAGCAACAGAGAAAGCGAGCATAGTCACATCCAAGGATGCTGAAGAGTGAGTGAGTTAGTGAGTGAGTTAGTATTTAACGTCACATCGGCAGTATTGCAGCCATATCGTGACGAGAACGATTAATTATAAAAATACAAATGAATTACTAGCACGGACATTGTAAAACCCTGTCAACGAAGGACAGTAAAACTGACTAGAATATCACAGAATAGAATATAAAACTAGTGAATAGATCTAAAACAATGTATCTATAGAGGACAGTACAATATAAAAATGAGCTATAGGTTGCCAACAACTGAAGGTAGATCACCATACTAAGGACCATGGGGACTTACAGTACATTTGCTTCCTTCATGGACCCTAGCTGGATTTACATCATCCCTTCAGCTGTTAGCAATTTAGACAAATGTAGCCATAAATTAAAAACACACTTATTCTACGATTAAAAAGCTGGAAAACTGAAATTTACGTCAAATGTTTTTGGACTTACGTACCCTCTCAGGAGGACAATTATTTTACGGTTCTTCAACCCCCTTTGAGGGTACAGCCACTAACGATTTGAGTTACTAATTTAATCTTCCAATTTTAAAATATTTATCTATTTACAGTTCGGTTAACAAATTTAATTCCTTTAAAAATGCAATAATTAAATGAGGACTAACACTGTTAAAAAGATCCTTCATAGTAGGTGAATTAAAATACTGATCCCTTGTGATGGAATATTCAACACAGTCAAGCAAGATATGCCTGACTGTGATTCTTTCATCACAAGGGATGCAGAACGGAGGATCCTCACCTTTCAAAAGGTATTCATGTGTATATCTGGTGTGGCCAATACGACATCGCCGCATGATGACCTCTTCAAATCTGGACTGACAACCCAAGTAGGTGTAACCAATATAGGGTTTTATTGCATGTAATTTATTTATGCCCACTTGGGTGTCCCACTTCTTCTGCATCAGATCACGGATGTAAGTTCTAATGCTGGCTTTATAATCTGAGTATGGAATAAGAAGTGGTGTCACAGATTTGTTGAGTGCTGCCTTGGCAGCAAGATCGGCCATTGCGTTACCGGAAATACCTACGTGGCTGGGTAACCAACAAAAGACGATGTCGTATTGGCCAGTGGCAAGATTATTATACAATTCAATAATTTCTATTAAAAGTGGATGTTTACAAGAGATATTTTTAATAGCCTGAAGGCAAGAAAGAGAGTCGGAATAGATTATATATTGTTTACGTTTAGGGTGTCTTTGAATATATTTGAGAGATGTTAATATGGTGTTAGCTTCTGCTGTAAAAATAGAACTATTATCTGGTAATCGAGAAGATATTGTTCTGGATCCAATGACAGTGGCACAAGCAACTGCGCCACCGTCCTTGGACCCATCTGTAAATAAGGATTTATAATTCCTATATTTATGTTTTAATTGATGATATTCTTGTTTATACTGTAATTCATTAGTTTCTGACTTTTTAAATGATGTTAATGTTAGGTCAACTTGTGGCCTAACCAATTGCCAAGGAGGAGAAGAAATAAGACGGGAGGGAGCTATGTTTTCCAGTTCAATGCCTGCAGCAGAAAGAAAGGGTTTAATTCTGTGTCCTAGAGGCGGGACAAGAGAAGACTTTTTGTTGTATAAATCCTCATGAAGGGGATTGAAAACACAGTTATATGCAGGGTTAGATTGATTTGAGTATAACTTAGTAATGTACTGTAAAGCTAACTTTATACGTCGCTGCTCAAGAGATGGTTCATCAGCCTCGACGTACAGACTGTCAATAGGTGAAGTTCTGAAGGACCCAAGACAAAGTCTTAGGCCTTGGTGGTGGACAGAATCGAGAAGTTTAAGGTTGCTTTTGCAGGCTCCGCCATATACGATGGAGCCATAATCAAGTTTTGAACGGACCAGTGATCGATATAGGTGTAAGAGGGTCGCTTGATCCCCTCCCCACTTTGAGTTGGAAACAACTTTCAACAAGTCAAGAGCCTTAAGGCATTTAGTTTTAAGGAACTTAATATGAGGCAGAAATGTTAAGTGGGAATCAAAGATTAGGCCCAAGAACTTGGCCTCCTTAACAACTCTGATGGGAGTGCCATCTAGAGATAGTTCAGGGTCCTTATGTGGCTTATAATTTCTGCAAAAATGTATACAATTAGTTTTGGATTTAGAAAACTTAAAGCCGTTTTCAAGACACCATTTATTTATTTTGTTTAAACACAACTGCAGTTGCCGTTCAATAGTATGCATAGTTTTCCCACGACAAGAAATATTAAAATCATCCACAAATAGCGATCCATCAATTGAATCATTTAAAACTTTTGATAAACTATTTATCTTTATACTAAAAAGAGTGACAGACAAAATACTGCCTTGTGGAACACCCTGATCCTGATTGTAATGATCAGACAGGGTAGAACCCACTCGGACCTGGAATTGTCTGTCATTTAAAAACTTGGCAATAAATTCAGGCAAACGACCTCGCAAGCCGAAGTCATGTAAATCTCGTAAAATACCATATTTCCAGGTAGTGTCATATGCCTTCTCAAGGTCAAAAAAGATAGAGACAGCGTGTTGTTTTTTGATTAGTGCGTTTTTAACAAATGATTCTAAACGCACTAAGTGATCGACAGTACTTCTATTTTTACGGAAACCACATTGTATATCTGTGATAAGGTTATTTGTTTCCAAGTACCAAACAAGTCGATTATTTATCATGCGTTCCATGGTTTTGCAAACACAGCTAGTTAGTGAAATTGGTCGATAATTGGACGGATCAGTATGATCACGTCCAGGTTTAGGTATTGGTACTACTATGGCGTCATGCCATGAGTGAGGAAACTTACCCGATGTCCAAATATCATCAAAAATATTGAGAAGAGTTTCTAGGCAGGATTCTGGTAAATGCTTTAGGAGTTGATAATGTATGTTATCAGCTCCTGT
Organism: Haliotis asinina; assembly: GCF_037392515.1. Taxonomy (NCBI): domain Eukaryota; kingdom Metazoa; phylum Mollusca; class Gastropoda; order Lepetellida; family Haliotidae; genus Haliotis; species Haliotis asinina. The sequence goes on along the minus strand of NC_090288.1, from coordinate 22,955,987 downwards.
AGCAGTATCATGGGCTTGATCAAGAGCAGTATGGAGTTCATGAAGAGAAAAAGCTTCATTATAATCCTCCCCATTATCTGAATGGAAGTTAATAGTTTTCTTTTCTTGTTGTTTTTTATACTGCTGGAATTTAGGTACATAATTAGAAGAGGAAGAATGTTTAGCGAGGGTTTCACCCAGTTTATTTGCAATATCTGATTTATCCATTAGTAATTGATCTCCATGTTTAAGATGATGGACAGTAGATTTAGTACCTTTACCTTTAATTTTCTGGACCATGTTCCATACCTTGGACATGGGTGTCCGAGAATTTATTTTGGATACATAATTTTGCCAAGATTGGCGTTTGTTCTGTTTAAAAGTACGCCGTGCTTTAGCATTTAAAATTTTAAATTTATTTAAGTTATGCACCATAGGATGGCGACGGAAATAATGTTCTGCTTTTTTCCTTGCCTTCCTAGCTTGTTTGCAGTCATCGTTGAACCATGGTTTTCGGATATGTGGAACAGCAGAGGACTTTGGAATACACTCATCAGCAATGTTATTTAGTTCATCAGAAAAGCACTTGATAGCATCAGGAACGTCAATAAAATGTTCAGGTTTAAGTTTGTCAGCACATTGTATGGTATATAAAGGCCAGTTAGCCTTTTTAAAATTCCATCTGGATAATGGAAGAGTATCAGATGGGGTCACACGTTTAAGTATAGCAGGAAAATGGTCACTTCCACAAAGGTCATCGTGGACTGACCACTCAAATTCATTAAGTAAGCTGGAGTCAGTTATTGACAGGTCAAGGGCTGAATATGTTCCTGTTCCAGGATGTAAATATGTATCTGCACCATCATTGTAGATACATAAATTATTATTTGAAATAAAATCTTCAATAATTTTACCTTTAGTGTTTGTGGTCGCACTCCCCCAGAGCGGGTTGTGGCCATTCAGATCGCCCATGAGTACACATGGTTTGGGAAGTTCATCATAGAGAGACTGAAGATCAGCCAGAATAAGAGTTGATGATGGCGGAATGTACAATGAACACAGAGTAAGTGTAATGTTCAACGTAAGTCGTACTGCAACTGCCTGAAGGTTTGTTGTGAGTTTCACATGACTGTGGATAACGCCATTTCTGACAAGAATGGATGATCCTCCAGTGGCCCTATTTTCAGCAGGAGAATAATAATTATATGCGCTGAACTGACGAACGTTTAAAGAATCTGTCTGCTTCAGATGCGTTTCTTGTAAGCAGATTGCTGACGGTTGAAAGTCTTGGTCTAATAGATGTAGCTCATGCAAATTATTTTTAAGGCCTCTGCAGTTCCACTGTAAAATGTTCGAAGAAACTATTTCTTTGGGGGGTTTATTGGGGATCTACCCCTTGACTTTCGAGAGGGTGACAGACTATGTGCCCTGTGCTGGATGTTTTCGGACACGTCCATGGCTTCAAGGGATCCAAACCTATTGTATATCTGGATCTTATCTTCTGCACCTTTAGAGGCTCTGCCACTCTGATTTTTCTGACAAGTATCATTGTTTGGTTTGTTTTGAAACCTGTTTTCCATAATTTCCAAGAGAGAGTGTTGGGGTAGACTGTGATGATGATTTATCTTTTGACACTGACCGAGATTGAACTTCAACTGTGACTGGTGTTTTTGATTGTGATTCAATCGTTTGTGTTGACTGGTGAGGTGAGTATACCTCAGGTGTATCAGTGTCAACCCATGTCAAATCAGTTTGGCATGATGTGGAAAAGGTGGACATAGGTGCAGTTGCTTTTTGACTCGTTCCAGCGGATACTCGAGTAACTGAGGCATATGACTGATTTGGTTCTGGGGTCTGAAGAGCAAGCTTTTTGGCATCAGCAAAACTAATATTTCTGGTGAATTTAATTTTGTTTATTTCCATCTGTTGTTTCCATAAAGTCTTTAGAAAAAGATGAATGAGTACCAGTGCAGTTTGTACATTTTTTAAAGTTACTATCACAATCTTCCGTCACGTGAGTTTTTTCACCGCAGTGAGCGCATGTTATGGAATTTGTGCAGCTATTGACACCATGTCCATACTTTTGACATTTAAAACACCTCAGAGGGTTTGGTATATAAATGTCAACGTTGATATTGCAATATCCTGCTTTAATTGATGTTGGAGCAGTTGGCGAAGAAAAATGGAATAAGTAGGTATTTGTTGGTCTATTTTCAGAGTTTTTCCGGGTCATAAATCGTTTCACAAAAGTTACTCCTTGGTCCTTCATTTCCGAGGCAATGTCCAGTTCATTCATATCGGCAAACAGTTGGTCCCGGTCTCGCACAATGCCTTTACTTGAGTTCAAAGTTCTATGCGGAGTAACTGATACCGGTATTCCAACGAATAACTCAGTGGACATCAAATTTGTTGCCTGCTGTTTTCTACTACATTCTATGAGCAGAGAACCTGTACGTAACCTTTTTATGTTAGAAACTTCACCAGCAATACCATACACACCTTTTGATACCGCAAAAGGATTGAGTTTTAGAGGTGATTTGTCAAGTGTCTCGATCACGAGAAATCGTGGCCAATATTCATTTGAGTTTGAAGGTCGTCGATCATCATCATCACTGTCCAGTTGACGTTTGTTTCGTTTTAGGGGGGTTTTGTATTCCATAGTAAGTGTATAAGTTTCATCATCCGAGCTCCCCACCCACCACGGAGTATCACAAGGACAATGCTAAAAACAAGCGGGTCTCCAGCTTGCAGCACCAAGGATACCCGGATGATATACTCCAGTAGAAAAATTAAAAGATTAATGATTCCACCAGATTGGCCCATGAGCCACCGCCTTCTGGCATACAACTCTAGGCAAAAACAGACATTAACTTGGGTATTGAAATTCGGAGTCCAAAAGTTCGCAAAGACTTTAAAACATATCAAAGTATAATTTTCAAACTTTGGTGCAACAGTACAATATGTAGCACAGGGCTTGGCGTGACCAGCCGATTGATTGAATTGGGCCTATTCAACCACCCGTCTAGGTGAAGTTAGGGCCGAAGTGGTGTGTTGGGCAACAGGATCACCTAGTCCTTGTTCCAGTGCCCTCAACCACCAGGATCCCCTCCTCCACCGACACAGGGGCGCAACCCACGGCCAACAGGTTGCCCAATTTGGTCGCCTCTTACGACCAGCAATGGGGTGCTGTGGACACATTCTGTCCCGGGTCCACACGGGAGAAGAGCACTTAGCGTTACCCAGCACCCACCACGAGGAGGTGGCTCTTCACGGGTGCCTGAAGAGTATGTAAGCTTTGTAGCAATGGAATCTACACCTGTGACATTAACAGCGAGCACTAAAGAGAGATTGTCAGATGATGGTCCATAATTTACAACCCGAAACTTTAAAGAGTATCTGTGCCATCATTACATAGAAAATAGAACAAGCACTCCAAATTGGCCTCACGCCAATGGCGAGGTTGAATGCCAGAATCAGACAATACTGAAAAGGATCCAGACTGCCCAGGTAGAGGGAATAGACTGGAAAACAGAATTAATTCTGTTCCTTATTATGTATCGGACAACCCCTCACATTACACCGGGAAAATCGCCCAGTGAATTAATGTTCGGACGAAGCTCCCGAAAATCGACACTATTAATGTGGATGACTAACTGCATGACCATGACAATGAACTAAAAACCAAAGGGGAGGACATCAGTGACAGATGCAGAAATGTGCTGGTGAAGAAACAGGTACAAGACAATAAACTCTCCACATGTTTTCACAAGAAACCAGTCACTGTTGTTCACAGGTATGGAACACTGTAGAGGTGGGAGATGAAAATGGTCTTGTATACAAAAGAAATGTGACACATTTAAAGAAATACAATGTAAGAAGAGCTAACGGTGGGAAGTACATATCCACTGTCCAGTCTGACAAGCCTGTGCAAACTAACATTCTTAGTGCCTGACCACTGTGTTCCAAGTCTGTGCCTACTAAGTATGAGGATTTTGTACTTGGATACCTGAACTGTTGAAGTGTTTTGAAGTCCACTATATTATCAAAAATCATTAGATAAGTGTAGTCAGCCAAAACAGTGTTTCAGCAGTTGAGTATGGGTGAAATGGAAAAGGACATGACACAGATGTTTTGTTTAGAAATAATATTCTAATTTTGTACTTTTGAAAGGGATGTTTTATACAGAGTTATCATGATATAAGTTAAATATTTGACATTTTTGACACATTCTTGTGTTTTTTAGGTATACTTAAGGAAAGTTTTAAGTGTTTGATTTTTGCATTATAACAAGCAGTAACTACACTGGAATTTGGATGTAACAAATAATAGAGATGCAGTTACTTTACTACAGTTTATGTTTGTTGCAGTAATAAATGTTTTTTTGTATTGCTGGAATATTACTTTTGGAGTACAGTTGCTATTTAGTTTGTTTATATTATAAAATAACTAAAAGTATTCATAAGGCATTCAGGGATAATTACCTGCTGAAAGCATAATATCATTCGTACTCCAATCATATGTCTATTTTGGTTAAGGTAAAAAGGGATGTAGTGTTTGTGCTGTAAAATCACTATCTAAATCTGAATCCTATTTCATTTTTTGGGGATGTGGTGCTATTAGGTTGAATTAAATTCGGATTCTGTATTTTGTATTGGACCAATTCAAATATCCACGTGCAGTCTGTACAATGAGGGCATTTTGAATGCAGATCTACACATGTGGAAAAGCAGCAACTCGCCTTGTGTCTTAAATGAGATTGAATAGCTTGAATGGGAAGTTGCACACAGTACATTGACGCTTTCATTGAGTTGCGATGTCAGCTGTGAAATGATAGGATTAGAGTAGGTTTTATGTTGTAGGAATGAATTAGTTAGGGTTTACATTTTAGACTTAACAGATTTCTAGGTATGAATGTGAGAGAGTCTGATATTTATTTTGTTAAGTTTGGTTTAGTTTATTTTTTTTGACTGATAAAGTGTATTTATTTGGTGAATTTGAATTATGTTATTTTTCTGCAAGAATCAATAGTCATGACTTAAACTATCATAGAACCTTAAAGAAAGGTTATAAAAGATCTGTTTTCAAGGGAATAAGTCAACATCCACTAAAACAAGAGTCATCAGTAGATGACATATACCCCTACCCCCACATATTTGAAAGGACAAATCATCTGACAGTTACTTAAAGGGGCACTGATGCGGAGCGAATAATGTTTCTCGCCAACGGTCTAATTACGAAACCAAACCGCAAATTGGTCAGCGCCCGCTCCTTCGACCGTGACGGACAAAGGAACTGGGCTCCTGTCCATATTAGCACAATGTCTTCGCCTAAACAGTCAGGAGGCCGGATGCCCATCATATGCCATTTGTTTAAAAATATCCATGGTATTCCTTGTCTGATCGTAACCAAATATCCCAGCAGTGTAGTTCTTTTCTGATGCTTGGATGGTATAGTTACTGATCCAATTTGATCCTATTTCTGTGTTTTTCACATCGATATTTAATCATGTTAAATGAAAATATGATGTCTACAGGCACGTAGCAAGCCATTTGTTTCAGTACGTAAGATTGCAAAGCTTTATATTTAGGTAGTTTTGAGTGTTGGTTCAGCTGTGATAGCAAATATCGCACGTAAATTTTGGTAGCTATGGTAGCTACAATGGTTTATTATTTATGATAATAAAAACACACGGTTGATTTATTTGAATTCGTAAACAAAAAACGATGACTTTGCCTTTGGTAGAGAAATCTGAAAATATTCTTACGTAAAAACCCCTTATTTCACCTATTTACCCAAGTACACAGCAAATGCCTGTGTGTATTCCTTATGTAACGAAATTCAGTTGGTATCCTCAAAACAGTATCGGCCCATAAGTGTTTTCAGACTGCATGCGACACAGAGATTACATCTTCCTTGCTGTAACTCGCGTTTGTACCTACACGTGTTATTTGTCATCATTCTCTGGATGGTCAATTAACGAATTTATAACAGGTATAATTAGTAGTAACACCACTTCGGTTACTCAACAAAGGTTCCCATTTGGCATTTCTCCTGTCTGGAGTAAATACTCAACATTATAAATTAAGGTCTGTAATGGCAAATGTATTGTATGTTATGTAATATGTGCATGTAAGTGATGCAAGAGGGTTTATCAGCTGAGTTGCAAAAACAAACATCGATCAAAGGATTAACCGATAACACACTGATTGATTAATTACTTTTATCTCCTAGCGGATTTGTCAAAAGGCAGTGTGTGTAGATGACTACACCCTGTCGTAAAGAGTGAGTGCAGAAACAACATCCTCCCTTCAAAGAATTAACCACCCTTGCGCTGATTGATTGATTGTTCATTATTGGTTAACTAAATTACTTAGAATAGTGGACATCATACAATTAGTTGCCAGGTGTGCTATCTTGGGAGACCAATGAGAGGTTTATCTGGTTTTCACTATCGAAAGACGTGAAACGATGTCGCAAACTAGACAGTTGTAAGACGCGACACAGAGCATGATTATTTACCAGCTGCAGATGAATGGAATACAATTTCTTTTACGTGGATATTGATGGATGCATTCATGAACAAGGTAGTAGCCTGACATTGTTGCTATAAAATTAGTCTGTTTTACTTTCATTATTTGCATTTTGCTATAAAATTAGTCTGTTTTACTTTCATTATTTGCATTTTGTTTTAATTTATTTGTTGTAGCATTCAGCAGAATCTGTATTACAGAAAACACACACTAGATCGCATATGTGTGTGAAATAGGATCCAAATTGACAATGTATAAATGTTGCTGTTATGTTAGAAATTTACTATGAGTATAAGCAGATCGTGTGTTCTTTCATTAAGTTTCAGAATCATACAAATATGACAATAAACTAATCAGGGTTATGAGACAAAATATAGAGACGTACATTGGCTTCGTTATTGTTCTGTCCTAATAGTTTTTTACCATTTCTACCACTGGCAGATGATTAACCTTCAAAGTGTTTCATTTGTTTTCATAATACATTTGTAATGAAGTAAAAATGACTTCACCTAAGTTGATCTGTCTATAATTAAACTATCAGTTGCTTTTACGGAATGCGCAGCAGAGGTCACGAACCAGTCATGAATTCTGGGATATCATCCGGGTACTCACGGGAGAAAAACAATAACAAACGTTTACACCAGTCCACGGAAATTGCTCCGCATCAGTGCCCCTTTAAGTTTCCAAGGAAAAGATGCAAAATATAAATGCCACATATCTTTAAACAGAAAAAGGCACCACTTCAAGATCTGTCTCATATATCTGCCAAGATCTGTTGAAGGATATGAAATGGTTTTCGAGTTGTGCTCCAGAAATGAAGCCCATCCCTCCCTTTGAGACTAAGTGAGAATTGTTTCCATGTAAACCAAGAAAAATAAAAATGCTAAAAAATTGTATAGCAAAAGGCACCACCTTGGGGTCTGCCTCAGATATCAGCCAAGTTTTGCAAAAAGGTATTAAGAAGTTTGCTCTGTTGCCCATTCTGATCTTCTTTGCATTTTACTTATGCTTCTTTTCTGAATGTTAATGTTTTGAAACTCTCCAGGTGAGAGATAAAAAGTGATCGTCCAGACCGCATAGTCTCATCAGGTTTCTGTTTGGGAACCAGTTCTCCCAAACACATGTCCAAAAGGCAAAAACTTATGGCTTGCATAGTAATGCATTCCAATGACCATACTTATATATCTTGATAATATATGAATTATAAAGTACAATTTACCCATTCGAATATGCTCACTATCTGTTTATTATTGTTTGACAATCACCGTCACTTTCACTGATTTGCGTATGCTTTTCAGTCCACAGCAATTACGTAAACAAATGTATCAGATTGGTGGAAACAGTAGTAATGCGTTGGTAAATAAGAACATTATATTGAGTACAAGGGCGTAATTTTGTAATTTGTATGCACACATGTTCAACATCAGTGTTTGAAACGTCCATAAAGGAGTGATGTACACATTGTCTATTATTTCATATGGATTAAAGTTTGGCCAAAGGTAGTTTGTATATTATTCAGATCACAAGGAATATGCATGTAGAAACTATTTACACAACTTGTATGTTTTGCAGTTTTTTTTACAGCTACAAGGAATAAAGTCAACATTCCATAGGTTAACTTACAGTTATACCATCTCAAATGAGATTGACACAGTACAGTAAAAAATCTAATTCCCAAAATCAGTTACATAGTTCAAAATTAAACAGAATTAGTACAGAAATTGACAAAGTGTCTGCTGAAGTACAAAAGTGTGAAACAGACTTAGCCCAGCTTCGACTGTGTGAAAGGAACCTAACCAAGTTTTATGACAAGTACAAGATATTGGGTTCTGATTATAGTTCATTTCTGAACAGATGCGGCATTAGTGAGAGTGACAAACACTTACAGGTGCACATGTGATGAACAGCTTGTTAATGGTAAAATTATCACTATTTCACATGATATTAGTTCTAAAATTGAGGAATTAAGTGAGAAAATGCCTGTACATACTCAAAGAACTGAAAGGACCTGATCATGAGGATCCTGTATATTTTTTGTTTGGACTACGAACAATGTATATTTTTCGTCTGCATGTACCTTTCTATTGCATTGCGGTTGCTGAAACTCATAGTACCCTACAGATTTTAAAGCTCCATGAAGGTTCCTTGGAATTTTATATTTCAAGCTTGTGATATGTGATATTTTTTCTTCGCTTCCTGAACAGATAAATTACCTGACCTGATCTCAGCATAAGCTTAACACGATAGTTTGGTTCCGGGCATTTTATACCCTGTACTTTTTATATTTTTAATTGGAGGTACACCCAGTGGGGTGAAACCCCCAGTGTGGTAGGTTACAGAGATTTGAGGTAAAGCCTCCTGTTTTACTCATTATAAAAAAATTCTCTCTTATTTAGAGAAGGAACCATAAAGTAGTTTAGTTCCTAGCATTTTGGTTATTCCACATGCTACTTCTGCTGGATGATAAAAATTCATATCAGTGTTTTATGTGGACGGTTTTTGCAGATGGAAAGTAGTCATATAATTAGTACTAGATGTGGGTGTACCCTGGTTTTCCCTGCAAATTTGCAGGCGATTTTGCTCCGCAGCCCAGAACCCCCATTGCCTATACTACTGGAAATCAAATTTTCGTAGTGTGGTGAGTGAGGTCAAGATTAGTGCAGTTGAGGAATTTGATTTGCTTATCAAATGGCTGGGGTGAGAATCAGTTAGACATGCAGTGAGTATTAGGGCAGCCAATGCTGATAATCCAGAGACAGGTTTATTGAGATTGTGGGAGCATTTAGATTAATGTTTTGGATGTCCTGAGATGGTGAAAGCTTCACTTGAAACTAGGTTGTCAAACTTCCCTAGACTTACAAACAAGGACTGTGCAAAATTGTATGATCTTGCTGATCTTGTAGCCAAGATCAACTCATTCAAACAGAATCCTAACTATGCTGCATTGTTGTCATACTATGACTCGTCCTCTGGAGTCAGTCTAATTGTACAAAAACTACCCTTTGCCCTTCAAGAAAGGTGGACATCACGTGAGTTTAGATACAAGTGGGACACTAATGAACCATTTCCTCCATTCACAGAATTTGTATCATTTGTACATGAGATCAGCAAACTTAACAATGACACAACTTTCTGGAATGATCCCAGTTGTTCAAAACAAGTACAGCATGTTGAGGTGAAGCAGGATGAATCCTCCAAACCATTCAGCCATAGTGTTCATGCCAAGAAGACTGATATAGATCAAAAGTTTGAGAATACTAGCAATCAGTTTAGTAAATATCCCATTCACAACACTAAACACATGTTGAGCGATTGTAAAGTTTTCAGGGCCAAGCCTTTTGATGAGCGCAAGGAGTTTCTGAAACAGAAAGGTTTCTGCTGCAAGTGTTGTGCCTCAAGACATTTGGCAGTTAACTGTACCGAGAGCACTCACTGTGGGATATGTGATAGTAATAGGCATGCCACTGCAATGCACAATGAGAACTATGAGAGACAGCTGGGGTCCACCCAAAGTTCTGGCAAGGTCGTTGCAGACAATACAAGGAACAATGGAATTCCACGTAAGACATTGGCTACATCAAAGTGTACACTGATTTGTAATGGCGAATTTCGTGATAAATCATATGCAAAAATTGTGCTGGTAAAGGTGTACCCTAGTGGACAACCTCAGGACGCAATAAAACTGCATGCAGTCTTGGATGTCCAGAGCAATTCATCACTGGCAAAATCTGAATTCTTTGACAATATGAATATAAAAGGATAAAGAGTGGCTTATACTCTTTCACCATGTTCAGGTGTGAAAATGTCAGGATGCAGAGCCAGTGGATTTGTGGTTGAATCTTTGCATGGGAACTGTAGACTCAATCTGCCGCCACTTACAGAGCGCAGTGAGATACCAGATATACGAGAGGAAATTGCTACCCCAGCTGTAGCTAGGCATTATCGCCATCTTACAGATTTGGTGGAGGAGATACCACCTGTTGATGGATCAACTTGCTAGATCAACATATAGGCCCTGGAAGGTGCCTATATGTTCAGAAGTTACCCTCAGGTTAGGTATTAATTGGCGAAACGTGTCAAGCCAGAGTGCATGCCCCAGACCACGTGGATGAGGTAACTGTGACAAAAACTCGCTTCTTGTCTCAAGGAGACCACCATTGTTAACTCATTAAGACCGAGAGTGCGGCAAATTAATTAGCTTCTCACAGCTAGAGCTGTGTATTGAGGGTAATAAAAAACACCTCTTATTCAGCGAGAGGTGAATATGCGTTTTACATTTTAAATTCGTACTGCACCTATTATTTCAATCAATTCAGCAGTAATGATCAAAGATTAGCTTTTCTTACATGTTTTGATAACAATTGCTTGCAATGTCAGGGGTTTATACAGGCAAATGAACACATGTCTGCGAGAAAGGGGATTATGAGATGTTGTTACAGGAGGTAAGTGTTTGTTAGTCATCACTGGGAGTGAATACTAAGATACTACGTTTACACATTGATTGAATTAACGGTGACAAGGTTACAAAACCTTCTTCTAAATAAAATCTTTCATTCATTCATTGTAATAGTTCATATAATGAATCGTAGACATACATAGCAATACTGTATTACACCCATGATCGTGTAGATTTGAAATAAACCAAGTTACTAATTTAGACCTAACTAATTTGCGACTATTGATTTTTAAAGTCGACATTAATACATAATCGAATATGAATTGGTAACTCTTGCATCTACTCATAATATACATATATAGTACACATAAACCATACAAAGGTAACTTGAGCATTTTGTTCAAGCTGTTTCATATTCATTTGAAATGTGATTTTTCAAAGCAATTTACATAAGCATTGTGTAAGAAATGTTTGTATTTGATCTCTGTAATTATGTTATCCAGTGTAATGATCACATGTTTCAGATCCATCGTCAATAAAAGGGGGATAGTATATCAGTTACGGAATTGATGTGATCATTCAATCAGACAACACTAAATGAGATACATGAATACCTCTTTCAACCTCCAAATAACAGCCTCTGGCAGAATGCATGTGTAAAACAAACTAGTGCACTGTTATATCATTGGACAACCTGTTTTGTGGAGTCACGCTTCAATCTTCTGAACCGTGTTAGCTTTCAAAACAAATATCAGTATGGCCTTATCAGTATATCTTCATAAATAAATTCAACTGCAAGTGTATACATCACAATAAATCAGTATTGTGTAACCTTTTTGAATTCTATAATACATGTGTTGAATTATGATATTTATTCGTAACAATGTGCAGATTATATTGAAATTTCAGCAAGCCATTATGTTTGATGTACAAGTAGTGTGCGCAAAATCTACATGCAAATAAATACTATCTCTACTCAATGGTTGGATTAGGATATCCGGGGTAAAAAGAATCGGATTGTAGTGCTTTGAGCGCTTTAAAGAAAATAAACTCGTCAAAGTGCTTGTTAGTCCTACGTGTACATTTCAGGCATCCTTAAGATTATGTATGTTCACGATACACAAACTTTTTCATGATAGCTAGAGCTGATAAAGCCAAAATCTAGCATATCGATTGGTCAACGATCTAACCAATAGTCAATCTGTATCCAAGCTGTCTAGTGACCGAACGTGCTCTTCAGAAATTTAGCCCACGCCCCATCACCTGTCATTTCCTATGTGACAGGTATCTATGATTGTCATAGTTAACAAATCAGCCACAATATCAAACATTTGAGATACAAAACGTCCTATTCGGAAACTTTGATGACGCCCATCCCATGACCCTTTGTCTTATGTATGTGCAAGGAATAGCATTACACAATATGTATGCATGCATGTTCGTGTGATAACGTATATTTTCTGCATTAAATCTAGATGAACCAAAGTGACAAACTGTGAATCTGTTCCATGTACGTCACACACTAGTTTATTAGTACTTACCTTAAAATATTCAGTATGCACTAGCAACTTATCAGCAAAAACGCTTTTTTCATAGAAGATTATTAGGCATGTGCATACATTCTTCTTTACTGCCACTGATATAGATGTTTCCAACAATTTAACCTCACACAATGATATGAGAGGGGCAATTTGTTTAAGTATGTCTTACGTACAAAGAATACAAACATGTGTTAAGAAAATACATATGCACACGCCACCAAAAGTCTACAAGAGAAAGTGTAATAAAATTATGTAAAACGTATTCACTCCTGCGTTCTTTTCAACATATACCTTTACAACGCAATTAAACAATTAAACAATCAGGACTTGCTCGCATGACGAGACAGTTTCCTGTAATCTCCTGCCAGGGATATCAGGCGTGAATAGCTCTAATTAGTCAATGAGCACAGGATTCCAGGTGTTGAGCAGTGAAGTGGCTCTTGGGCTTAATGACTTAAGCCATGTCAAAATGACTTTCTGATGAAAGACATTCTTGATGAGGTTCCAGAGGATTCCCTGTTTATAATGATCAAGGATGATGATAAGTTAGGCTTATCACAGGAAGACTGACTGTTTCTAAGTCTCATGCACAAGCAAAGGCATAGAAGCCCAGAAGGCAATTTTCAAGTTGTGCTCCGGAAACGAAGCCCATCCGTCCATTTTGAGACTAAGTCGGAATTGTTTCCATGGAAACTGAGAAAATGATAAGTCACAAAAATCTGCAAATAGCAAAAGGCACCACTTTGGGGTCTGCCTCACATATCAGCCAAATTCAAATACTAAAAAGTTCTGCTCTGGAAATGAAGCCCATCCCTCCTTTTTGAGACTAAGCCCCAAGCGTTTCCATGGAAACCGAAAAATAATAAATCACAAAAACCTGTAAATTGCAAAAGACACCACTTTAGGTTTGATTGATATAGCTACCACATTTTTGCAGAATGGTTTTTGAGTTATGCTCCAGAAATGAAGTCCACCTCTCCCATTGGACTAAGACCAAAACGTTCCATGGAAAAAACAAAAAGAAAATAAAAATAATGCACAAAATCTGTAAATAGCAAAAGGCACAACCATTGGTTAAAATTATTATATGTATCAATTCTGGTATAACAATGAGTTTAATGCTGTTATGAATTGTACATTTATATACAAAAACAAGAATTTGTACTAAAAATGGTAAATTATGTGATTGCCAATAGAAATATTGCAAAGAGCAATAAACGCAAGACAAGAACTCTTAAAATTGAACATAACAGATAGAAATATGTGCTGCTTTTATAAAATAGCAAATGGAGACACTCATCAGGTATATTACAAATGCATATACATCAATAGTTTCTGGAAGCATTTAGCAGAATTTGTTACCAGAAGATGTACCAGAACATGTGAACTAACAAAGTAAGTTGTCTTTTCTGGACTACCCAGATGCTTTAGATTACAAAATCACAGTATCAAACAGCTAATTTAAAACAAGAGTTATCAGAAGATGACATATCCCCCCCAGCCCCCACATATTTGAAAGGACAAATCATCTGACAGTTATTTGATGTTTTTTCAGACTAAGTTTGAATCATTTCCATGGAAGACATGAAAAATATAAATGCCATATATCTTTAAACAGCAAAAGGCACTACTTCAAGATTTGTCTCATGTAACTGCCAAGATCTGTTGAAAGATATGAAATGGTTTTCGAGTTGTGCTCCAGAAACGAAGTCCATCCCCCCATTTTGAGACTCTACTGATTTTTGCTCTAAGTTGTGTGAACTATCGAATCCTGGTCCCATTGTCAGCTATGATGTTGTAGATATGTTTACTAACATTCCAGATGAAGAAGCACTTGCAGCCCTACAAGAATGACTCAACCAACATGAACAGCCACTTGACACCAGCCTTTCCACAGACTCTATCATAGACCTTGCCTCAGCGTGCATCAACTCAACATACTGCACATGGGGAAACAATATATATGAAGAGATACATTGACTGCCGATGTTCTAACCACTGTCACCTATCCTTATGGAGATATATATGTCAGACCTTGAAGAGAAAGCTCTCCCTACATAAACACCACCTGTACAACCTCTGTCACCATCAACAACCTCCTACAGGCCAATGGAAGAAAACATCTGCAAGCCATAAAATCCAACCCCAAGGATGTAATCTACAAAATTGACTACAATTGTGGGCTCTCCATACATAGGAAAAACATCCAGGCCTGTCTGCACCAGAATCAAGCAACCTCAGACATCAGCCATCAAATCGGACCAGAAATCAGCCAATTTCAGATCACATAGCAGCCCATACTGATCACAAAAGCAACTGACTACACCATCCTCTCAAAAAGAACCAATCAGACTTTACCAAAAGAAAAATAACTGAAGCTATCAACGTCAAATAATACCGGCCCCTGATTAACAGAGACCAAGGTTACCCCATCCCCACTGCTTACGATGAGCTCATCAAACTACCCTAGCCTCCTGTAAAGACAATCTACTCGGTGTACCTCACTTGCTTACTTAGCTATCATCACATTGTTAACTTCATACTAAGCTCTGTGTACCAATGGCTTCTATGTTTATCCTTGAATCCATTGTAACTCCCCCCCCAACCCTTTTTTTTTGTTATCATCACCTGTTAATTAGTTTTCTGTTGTATATATATCGCCTGTTCTCTCCCTGTATCATTTACACTTGAAAACGATACAAGAACCTGTATCAAAACGTTGTGTGTTAGTATTTAAGAAGTTGTCATCCAGATACACTTATTCTATTAGTCAGAATTGTTTCTGTAGAAACTGGGAAAATGTTAAATCACAAAATTCAGCAAATAGCAAATGGCACCACTTTAAGGTCTGCCTCACATACCTGCCAAATTTTGCTGAAAGATTTTGAGAGTTTTCAGGTTGATGTCAAGAAACAAAGCCCATCCCTCCCTATTTAGACTGGGTCCAAATTGCTTCCATGAAAATTGAAAAAATGATTACTCAACAAAATCTGTAAATAGCAAAAGTCACCAATTTAGGGTCTGCCTCACATATTTGCCAAGATTTGCAGAAAGACATTAAAAAGTTATTGAGTTCTGCTCCAGAAACAAAGCCCATCCCTCCATTTTGAGACAAAGTTTAAATCATTTCCATTGAAACCCATAAAATGATTAATCACAAAAATATGTAAATAGCAAAATCACTGCTTTGGGGTCAGCCACACATATCTACCAAGTTTTGCTGACAGATATTAAGAAGTTTTCAAGTTATGCTCCTAAAGCGAAACACATCTCTCACTTTTGAGAAACATTTCCATGGAAACCGAGAAAATAAGAAATCACAAAAACCTGTAAATAGCAAAAGGCACCACTTTTGATTCTGACTGATATATCTACCAAGTTTTGCAGAAAAATATTGAAGGTTTTTTATTATGTTCTGGAAATGAAGCCCACCCCACCATTAGACTAACACCAAAATGTTCCATGGAAAGTTTAAAAAAAATAAAACCGCCAAAAATCTGTAAATGGCAAAAGGCACAACTATAGGTTCAGATTATTATATCTATAAATTTTGGTCTAAAAATATTGAACTGTTTTTGAGTTATGCTCCAGAAAAAAAATGATTACAGACAGACGGACAGACAGCCAAGGCCTCAACAATATCACCCTGCATTACAAGTCTGCTCACTTTGAAGCCCAATAAAATTCTAAATATACCACGCACATATGTATACTTCACAGTTTTGAATTCTGTGGAAAATTCCCTGTTTCTTGACACCATCCACTATTATCTCAGACAAAGCTAAAGTGCTTAAAATTACCTTTCAAAATAGGCTTCATCCTAAATGTCGCCATTTTGCACACTATACAAAATCACGATTCATAGCACTCTATGCTGTATGTTTTGAAATGTGAAAATCAGATAAATACAAAGAGTACTGAATTTCCAAAATAGCATATCAATGATCACTGATATCAAGTTTTCATGTAACCAGTAATGATAATTCTGAAACGTCACCGATGAACCCAGAATCGGTTGGGATGTTTTCGAAAATACACTCACACGAACGCCGAAGTGCACTTTCTGCCATATTCATGGATAGTGTTTACAAAATCACATTTTGAGAAGGCCGGTATTGAGAGGCCTATTACATCACATATATTTCATAGTCAGTGGCGACAAATGCATCACTGAATTGCCCACACATCTTAGAATCAAATTACAAATGGTCTTTGTCACTAATACTAACTATCTAGATAAAACAAAAAGAAAGATACTGGGTAAGAAAATGAAAACTGTGCTCGAAAGACTGCGCTTGTTTGAAATGTAAACAAAGAAAAATTCCAATTTTACACTGCGTAGCATTTTCAGTATTATTCCAACATCCAACCATGTAATCATTGCTTACAATGGCTCAATACTCTTAGAATAGTCAGGGAAGAGTACAGAAACAGAAAATTAAAAATAAATACAATGAAATCATTTGAAATGTTTTGTGCAGCGTAGCGTCATGATTGACGCAAAATCATGCAGGACGACAATGGTACTTATCAGCATTTCTGGCTTCTTCCGTCATTTACAACTTAAATGATAAAAACATTTATAAAAACAGAATAAATTCTGATTACTTACATCTCACATTTATGTAAAAAAAAATCCCTGAATCAGGGAAAGAGACCTTGCAAAATCCTTTGTAACCTTGTCAGCCAAGCCGCCATTGTTGCACAATATTGTGATGTACAATATTCAGTATGTTGGGACAAATATTGCAGTTTCATATGAACTGGTTAATAAACAGCTAGTTAATTCTACCTTATAAGTACAGGAGTCATCAGAAGATGACATATCCCCCAGCCCCCACATATTTGGAAGGACAAATCAGCGTAGCATTTTCAGAAATTTTCCAACATCCAGTCCTCTAATCATTGCTTACAATGGCTCAATACGCTTAGTATATTCAGGAGAAGAGTATCGTGGCATAAAATAGCAAACTGAAAATAGATACAATGAAATAATTTGGTAATTCATAAGAAACTGTCAAACTTTTAGTGCAGCATGACGCCATGACTGACGCAAAATCATGCAGAACGACAATGGTACTTATCGGCATTTCTGGCTTCTTCCGTCATTTACAATGTAAATGATAAGAACATATAACAATACACAGATAGTCAGAATAATTCTGATTACTTACATCTCACATTTATATACAAAAGATCCCTGAATCAAGCAAAAAGTTGTCGCAAAATCCTGTGTACCCTTCTCAGCGAAGCTGCCATTTTGAAAGAAATCCGTCATCAGTAGTGATGTCACACATGCCAACATTGTTGCACATATTAGGCAATTTCTTTGAGGTGAAGGTCGGTTGAACAAGAGTAAACACAATGCCCATACCATTCCGATTGCACTTTTAGTATTGTGATGTATATTTTGCGCATCGTTCAGATATTTTTTCATGAAATTGATTTCAGTATCTACATATATCCATGTTCAACACCATATCATGTGTGGATATAAGGTATCTGTTTTTATTCTTTGAAAGCTTTTGATTGTTTGAATAATATTTACATGAGAAATTGACTCAGTAAGTGTATTATACCACAATTTAAGCCTCTATACAAGTGTTGGAAGATCACTTGTAGCCATTACTGCAACATGTGCTTTAGTTCCCGTGATGTGCAATATTCAATACGTTGGGACAAATATTGCAGTTTCATATGAACAGGTTAATAAGCAGCGATTTAATTCCAACTTATAAGTAAAACGGATAATATTAATGAAAATGATTTGTACATTTTATGAAATGTAGGGGCACACATATTTTAAGGAAGTGTCTTGTTCATTGTATTGTTTTGTGTCGTTATTATAGCCAAAACTATTATGAATATTAATTGACCAGGTGCGAGTTTGTCAAAACGTTTCATGATTCATTATCATTTCGATAATAAAGTCAATTCAAATGCGATTAAAATATTTCTGATGGCTGAATGTCTAACTCAAACAATATTTATATGGAAATTGTTAAAAATATATAAATCAGGTCAAGTCTTAATTTGGACAAGCCTTACGTCCATTTTCTAATACGTCTTTGCTGAAAAGGCGATCTCTTTGTACCTTTCATTGCATACTTATGAAGGGAATTGATTTCATAATCATGAGAAGAAAAGTCTTTTTCCTAAATGAATACTCAATGAATATTCAGGTGTTGTGAAACTTTCATTTACGCTAAATTGATGCTAGGCAGGTGCGCGTGTTGCTCACAAAAAGATATGTAGGAAAACCGTGTAATTGTTGATATATTCAGGACATTATTTCAGTGATAAAACCATTCATTTTATATTTTGGCTAAAAAGTGTTGAATTCTGACACAGAAGCCGAGATCTTTTACACATTGAGTGGAAATTAGGTTAGATATACACTAATCAGCAACCAGAGTAGTCTTTTTCCGACGTCACAAAATGCACAAAACATGCCGTGACGTCAACTAAAATGTTGCATTATTTCCAGTTATTTCCTTACGTTTGTAAATGTGGTTGTTACTCCATTAATAATGATGCAAAATTAATAAAAATACATATACACAAACAGGAGAATATGGGAATCTAAGAACTAAAATATGTATCGGATAGGGACATCCAAATCGCTATTGCCTGCTTTTTGATGTAGTACACTTGCATCTTTTCTTACAAATTGTGAAACTACCAAAAGGTATCCTCTCACACTGGGGAAATTTGTATTGGAATAGTTTGGTTCACTGTGAACAAAACACCAGGAAAATATACTGTCCATATCCACAGCAAATTCTCTCCATGTGATCGGAGTTACATTGACCTAATGTAAACCATAGCTGAGTTATCCGTCCTTATCTTTATACGTGCATGACCTCTCTCTCGACGTTTGACGTCATAGAAGAAAATCGATTTTTGACATTTATTGCGGGTCATTTTGTCATTTTTGATTTTGTGAGTATGACGTTATGCATTAGCACATACATCCATTTCATATACACTTATGTCGTTCAGATATCAAGCTATATTTTCTTCGCTCACGTGCACACTTTCCATAAAGATGCCAAATTAAAAAAATCGTAGCAGAGTGCTTTTATTGGTGCACTATAAAAAACTGAGAAATTTACTGTTTTTGAACACACACAAAAGTTTTGGACAACTTTTAGCAGTGTCTAATTCTCAAACCCCTGAGGTAGCCGCAATTATATTTATACCAACGGATAGGAAATTATATATTCAGCATGTCTGTGCAATTTCATAGCTGTTCGCAGATCCAGGACCACGCGAGCGCAAATCTCGCACAACGTTCACTTTTCAAACCTTATGAAAATGTGCGTCTGAAAAAAAAATCGGCATCCAGAGGGTTAAAGTTTGTGGTGCTATATTCTAAAGGTAAGCCAAAAGATGGTATACATATCAGTATTACCAGATTATGAGTCAAGAAAATACTGGATTCTGATTGGTTGTTCTGGATTGATGCTCATGTGATTTTAGGCCATTTCACCCTGCATTAACAAGTCTTTTTGTAAGAACTACTTCTGTTTGACCATAATAATGGCAGATCATAACAAGAACAACTCCACGGATTTTGATGCAGACTTTGGAATTTTCCACATATGCAATTCTACACTTGTATATACAACACATGCCACACTGCTTTAGCTCGACCACCAGCATGACTGATATCAACTCAACTGACGTGACGGAAACGCTAATAAAACGTTTACTAAAACTAAAAAAATACAATTGCATGATTTGTCCTCCCAATTATCTCAAAATTTCACTATCATATTACCCTCTATTATAAAAATATTCAATTACAATAAAAAAAACTCCTAATATAAACAAGATCTAATACATAAATCAGAATGCCTCCCAAAACTACACCTCTATCTACACAAAATTATGCAGCAAAACATTAAACATTTACCTACCTGGAAAATGGTATACCTGTTTCCAGTTAGAATGGGAAATTTGCAAGATGACAAATTTATGCTATGCATGCTGCATCATGTCCCATTTTGAATCATTCACAATGGTACATGTAAAAAATTGAACCACCAGAGTTCTGCTCTGCCATCTTCCCTGCAAGGCAGGCAGGCGGGCAGGCAGGCGGGCAGGCAGGCAGGCAGGCAGGCAGGCAGGCAGGCAGGCAGGCAGGCAGGCAGGCAGGCAGGCAGGCAGGCAGGCAGGCCTATATTGACAAGGATGTCATTGTGGATTCTAACTAAAGCAGTCTCCGTACTGTGACATGTCTTGTAGGCTGACTGGAAGGATTCTGCAAGGTAGTGTGTCTCAAGACGCATCTACCACCTTCTCTAAACATTTAGATGCAAGTGAAAGGTCGGACTTGTTCATTTTTTGTTTTCACATTGTTTTCAATGAGGAGAGTGATGACTTCATAATGTCCCAGACTGCAGGTGCTAAATAGTGTAGCACAGACTTAATCCCCTGGATTCCAAGGTCTTTTTCAGGCGCTCATTTTTGTTAAGTTTGAAAAGTGAACGTTGTGTGAGAATTGCTCTCGCATGGCCCTGGATCTGCGTATGGTTATAAAATTACACAGAAATGTAGAATATTTCATTTCCTATCTGTTGGTATGAATATAACCGCAACTACCTCAGGGGTTTGAGAAATAGACACTGCTGAATGTTGTCCAAAACTTATGGGAGTGTTTAAAAACAGTAAATTTCTCCGTTTTTTATCCTGCACAAATAAAAGCACTCTGCAACAAGCTTTTTATTTTCTCATCTTTACGGAAAGTGTGAGCAGAGAAAATAGAGTTTGATATCTGAACGACATAAGTGTATATGAAATTGATTTTTGTGGTAATGCATAACGTCATACGCGCAAAATCAAAAATGAAGTAATAAATCTATTTTATCTATGATGTCGACAGAGAGGTCATACACATATAAAGATAAGGGGCATAACTCCACTATGCTTTACATAGGTCAATGTAACTCAGATCACATGGAGAGAATTCGCTGGGGATACAGACAGTATATTGTCATCATGTGTTGTTCACTGTTCAATACAAGTTTCCCAATGTGAGAGGATACATTTTAGTTGACATCAAGGCATGTTTTGTGCATTTTGTGATATTGGAAAAAGACGACACTGGTGTGCTGATTAGTATATATGAAACCTAATTTCCACTAAGTGTGTAAAAGGTCTCAGCTGCTGTGTCAGAATTCAACACTTTTTAGACAAAACATAAAGTGAATGGTTTTACCACTGAAATAGTTTCCTGAATATATCAACAATTCGGTGGTTTTCCTACATATCTTCTTGTGAGCAACACGCATACCTGTCAGGCATCAATTTAGCGTAAATGAAAATTTCACAACACCTGAATATTCACTGAATGTTCATTTAGGATATAAAATTTTTCTCCGTACGATAATGTTATTCTTTCACTTCATAAGTATGCAATGAAAGGTACAGAGAGATCGCTTTTTCAGTACAAAATTCATCTAGGATATAAACTTTTCTTCCTCTCATTATGTAATTATTTCACTTCAGAAGTATGCAATGAAAGGTACAAAGACATTGCGTTTTTAACATGGAACTGTTAGAATATGGACATAAGCTTTGTCAAAATTTAGACATGACTTGATATGTATCATTTTAAACAATTTTCACATAAATATTGTTTGAGTTAGATATTCTACCATCAACATATTCTTTAATTGAATTTGAATTGACTTTACTATATAAAACAATGACAATGAATCATAAAACGTTTTTGACAAAATCCCACCTGGTCAATCAATTTCATAATTGTTTTGTCTATAAAAATGCCACAAACCAATGCAGTGAACAAGACAATTCCTTAAAATATGTGTGCCTTTATATTTCACAACATATGCAAATCATTTTCATTACTATTATCAGTTTTTATCCCCCCCGTCATGTAATGCGGGGGCTATAGTCAACACCTCGTCTGTCCGTCCATCTGTCTGTCTGTCAGTAATCATTTTGTTTCCAGAACATAGCTCAGAAACCATTCAATACTTTTAGTCAAAACTTTATACATATAATAATCTCAACCTATAGTTGTGCTTTTGCTATTTACACAGTTTGTGCATTTTTATTTATTTTGCTTTTACATGGAACTTATGATGAGGTTGTGTTCGTTTCCAGAGCAGAACGCAGAACTCAAAAACTGTTCTATATTTTTCTGCAAAACTTGGTAGATATACCAATCAGAACCTGCAGTGGTGCCTTTTGCTATCTACAGGTTTTTGTGGTTTCATATTTTCTCGGTTTCCATTGAAACGTTTCGAACTTAGTCAAAAGTGAGACGTGTGTTTCGTTTCACATCTCAAAAACTTCTTAATATCTGTCAGCAAAACTTGGTAGATATGTGTGGCAGACTCCAAAATAGTGCCTTGTGCTATTTACAGGTTTTTGTGATTTATCGTTTTCTCGGATTCCATGGAAACATTTCAGACTTTGTCTCAAAATAGAGGGATAGGCTTCATTTCCAGAGCAGAACTCAAAAACTGTCCAATATTTTTCTGCAAAACTTGTTACATACATCAGTCAGAACCTAAAGTGGTGCCTTTTGGTACTTACAGGTTTTTGTGATTTTTCATTTTCCCAGTTTCCATGGAAACAATTCTGATGGAGCACAACTCGAAAACTATTCAATATATTACATCAAAAGTAGGCAGATATTTGGTCCATTTGCTATTTACAATGTTTTGGCATTTTTATTTTTCCTGGTTTCCACGGAAACAATTCTGACTTAGTCTCAAAACGGAGGGATAGGCTTCTTTTCAAGAGCACAACTCGAAAACCATTTCATATCTTGCAACAGATCTTGGCAGATATATGAGACAGATCTTAAAGTGGTGCCTTTTGCTGTTTACAGATATATGGCATCTATATTTTTCATGACTTCCATGGAAACAATTCAGACTTAATCTAAGAAAACATCAAGTAACTGTCAGATGATTTGTCCTTCCAAATATGTGGGGGCTGGGGGATATGTCATCTTCTGATGACTCCTGTACTTATAAGGTAGAATTAACTAGCTGTTTATTAACCAGTTCATATGAAACTGCAATATTTGTCCCAACATACTGAATATTGTACATCACAATATTGTGCAACAATGGCGGCTTGGCTGACAAGGTTACAAAGGATTTTGCAAGGTCTCTTTCCCTGATTCAGGGATTTTTTTTACATAAATGTGAGATGTAAGTAATCAGAATTTATTCTGTTTTTATAAATGTTTTTATCATTTAAGTTGTAAATGACGGAAGAAGCCAGAAATGCTGATAAGTACCATTGTCGTCCTGCATGATTTTGTGTCAATCATGACGCTACGCTGCACAAAACATTTCAAATGATTTCATTGTATTTATTTTTAATTTTCTGTTTCTGTACTCTTCCCTGACTATTCTAAGAGTATTGAGCCATTGTAAGTAAAAGATCTCGGCTTCTGTGTCAGAATTCAACACTTTTTAGCCAAAATATAGAATGAATGGTTTTATCACTGAAATAATGTCCTGAATATATCAACAATTACACGGTTTTCCTACATATCTTTTTGTGAGCAACACGCGCACCTGCCTAGCATCAATTTAGCGTAAATGAAAGTTTCACAACACCTGAATATTCATTGAGTATTCATTTAGGAAAAAGATTTTTCTTCTCATGATTATGAAATCAATTCCCTTCATAAGTATGCAATGAAAGGTACAAAGAGATCGCCTTTTCAGCAAAGACGTATTAGAAAATGGACGTAAGGCTTGTCCAAATTAAGACTTGACCTGATTTATATATTTTTAACAATTTCCATATAAATATTGTTTGAGTTAGACATTCAGCCATCAGAAATATTTTAATCGCATTTGAATTGACTTTATTATCGAAATGATAATGAATCATGAAACGTTTTGACAAACTCGCACCTGGTCAATTAATATTCATAATAGTTTTGGCTATAATAACGACACAAAACAATACAATGAACAAGACACTTCCTTAAAATATGTGTGCCCCTACATTTCATAAAATGTACAAATCATTTTCATTAATATTATCCGTTTTACTTATAAGTTGGAATTAAATCGCTGCTTATTAACCTGTTCATATGAAACTGCAATATTTGTCCCAACGTATTGAATATTGCACATCACGGGAACTAAAGCACATGTTGCAGTAATGGCTACAAGTGATCTTCCAACATTTGTGTAGAGGCTTAAAATGTGGTATAATACACTTACTGAGTCAATTTCTCATGTAAATATTATTCAAACAATCAAAAGCTTTCAAAGAATAAAAACGGATACCTTATATCCACACATGATATGGTGTTGAACATGGATATATGTAGATACTGAAATCAATTTCATGAAAAAATATCTGAACGATGCGCAAAATATACATCACAATACTAAAAGTGCAATCGGAATGGTATGGGCATTGTGTTTACTCTTGTTCAACCGACCTTCACCTCAAAGAAATTGCCTAATATGTGCAACAATGTTGTCATGTGACATCACCACCGATGACGGATTTCTTTCAAAATGGCAGCTTCGCTGAGAAGGGTACACAGGATTTTGCGACAACTTTTTGCTTGATTCAGGGATCTTTTGTATATAAATGTGAGATGTAAGTAATCAGAATTATTCTGACTATCTGTGTATTGTTATATGTTCTTATCATTTACATTGTAAATGACGGAAGAAGCCAGAAATGCCGATAAGTACCGTTGTCGTTCTGCGTAATTTTGCGTCAGTCATGGCGTCATGCTGCACTAAAAGTTTGACAGTTTCTTATGAATTACCAAATTATTTCATTGTATCTATTTTCAATTTGCTATTTTATGCCACGATACACTTCCCCTGAATATACTAAGCGTATTGAGCCATTGTAAGCAATGATTAGAGGACTGGATGTTGGAAAATTTCCGAAAATGCTACGCAGTGTAAAATTGGAATTTTTCTTTGTTTACATTTCAGTCAAGTGCTGTCTTTCAAGCACAGCGTTCGTTTTCATATAAAGTATATTTCGTTTCATTTTGTCTAGACAGTTGGTATTAGTGACAAAGACCATTTATAATTAGATTCTAAGATGCTTGGGGAATTCAATGATGCATTTGTCGCAGCTAACTATGAAGTGTACATGATGTAATAGGCTTCTCAATACCGGCCTTCTCGAAACGTGATTTTGTAAACACTATCCAATATGGCGGAAAGCGCACTTCGGCGTTCATGTAAGTGTATTTTCGAAAACATCCCACCCATTCTGGGTACATCTGTGACGTTTCAGAATTATCATTCCTGGTTACATGAAAACTTGAGATCAGTGATCATTAATATGCTATTTTGGAAATTCATTACTCCCAGTAATTATCCGATTTTCACATTTCAAAACATACTGCAAATAATGCTGTGAATCTCAATTTTGTACAGTTTGAAAAATGGCGACATTTATGATGAAGCCTATTTTGAAAGGTGATTTTAAGCACTTTAAGCGCTTGGTCTGAGATAATAGTGGATGGTATCAAGAAACTGGGAATTTTCCACAGAATTCAAAACTGTGAAGTATTTACATATGCGTGGTATATTAAGAATTTTATTGGACTTCCAAGTGAGGTATGTAGAGGAAGGACATATATGTCCCTGTGGCATCCAGGGGGTTAAAGACATGTCATAATACTATTTTATGTAATTGCAAGTGATTTGGTTCAAAAGCATGTTCTTGAAACAATGCCCTATAATTCCAGCATAGGAACAAGGTCACCAAGCTCAGGGAGTGCGTATAAGCTCCACTCACAGATGTTTCATCTCTACCAGCCATGTCATTACAGAAACCCAACGATGTTGCGAGTTTCCAGTCGTAGTTAACTGGCGGATGTGCAATTTTTCGCAAGCACCAGTCTTAAATATTTTTTCTAATATGCTCATATTTCTTTGTATTATGAGGTGCTGAGGTGTTATATTTTGTGTATTTATATATTTTGCATTTTTCATATTTAGTAAGAATGACTTACAGTGGTCACATTTTGCCATATTGTATTATTCACAGTTTTGGTCAATTTAAATAATCTAAATATATTTTATATTTTGGTTTTAAACGTAACTATTTGGATCAAATGAATTATAAATGTAAACTAATATACATTTTTATCTTTGTCATTCAGTAATTTGCACCATTACACTGAAATGGAGTTTATTCATAATTATTTTTCGAAGCGGTAAGAATGGACACGTGAGCCATTTTCATGCTGGTTTGGTCAACATATTCTATTTAATAGAATTGTTTCAAGGGTTTAGGGTTAGGGTAGGGTTAGGGTTAGGGTTAGAGTTTAGGGCTAAGGTTAGGGCTAACCATGTGTATGTAGCTCAATTGGTTAGCTGTCAGGATAACGATCCGAAGGTCGTGGGTTCGTGTCGACGGGTTCTCACAAACTAGTTGCCTGTCTCACTGACATGTGATCTATAGCTGAGAACGTCTCTGGTGCTGAATTCTAAAGGTGCTCCCATCTTTTCTTTAGCTGGAATAAAAATTTTCGGTAGAACAATGTTATTTTTTAGTTCGATGCCATTATCATCATCATCGTTTAGGAGTGAGTGGGTGAGTTTAGTTTTACGCCGCATTCAAGGGACTTGAACGAGTTCAGTGATTCAGCTCATTTGATGTCAGCTCGCAGTGAATTCCAAATCAATGCAGCAGTGTAGGTAAAGGTCCTCTGACCATAGGAGACAAGTCTGACTTTGGGGACTGTAAGTGAATGCTGATTCTGGGATCTGAGACATCTTGCAGTGGTGTACAGTGTAAGAAGTTCAGATAGGTACTCTGGAGCTTGACCATGGTGACATTTATATACAAGACACAATATTTTGAAGTTTACACGGTACTTAACAGGAAGCTAGTGTAGGAAAATGAGTGATGAAGTTATGTGATCTCGCTTACATTTTAGACATACAGTATTGGCAACAGCATTTTGAATTGTTTGGAGTTTCACAGAGTTCAATACCGCATGGAGGCTATTGCAATAGTCAAGTCTAGAAAGGACAAGAGATCTCACTAAGGCATGGGCACAGTCTGTGGTGATGTATTGGTGGATCGAGCTAATGATTCTGAGGTGGTGATTACACAGATGGTTAATGTGGGGCTCTAGTGAGAGATAACAGTACACACCAAGGTCCTTAGCTACAGAGCAAGATTGAATGACAGAGGAGCTAAGCAACAGAGCAAGGTTGAATGACAGAGGAACTAGGCTACCTTGACATTTGAGACTGATACTCCATGCAGTTGCCTGTGGCTGCTAGTAGTATACTGAATAGCAGTTTTGGACCACAGTCCATATAAGCTATGTAATCACCAATAACACGAATCCAGACTCCTACTTCACAAACTCTGAAAAACAGGCACTGTCCATCTGCTTTCACATAAGCACATAAGGTGACTTTGGGGTCTAAAAAATCCTTTCAACTGTGTGGGGGTACCCCATACTATTCAAAACATAAATGTTAAAATATGAACTAGCGGGATACGTTCGATAAAATGAGCGCGGCGTCCATGATTGATAACGTCCACGCCGGGTGAGAGCTGATAACACAGTGACATACAATTAGAGAAATGATTCACATATGATATGCCTGTAATACTGTGACATGACTACAGTGTATGAGTTGAAAAAGCAAGCACGAGAATGAATGAAGCAAACACGTATGAGAAAACCTGAGTTACTAAATTTATTAGGGGTAAAATATTAAAAAAAACACTACTGTGAAAGAGCTAACAAAAGGAAACTTGTGAACAAGGTATTCCCATATGAATGTTACAATGCAACCATATACTATCAACTCTTCTATTGACAGATCATTCGAAAAAAAAATTTGAGAAACACGAGAACGTTACATTAATAGGGGGGTCTGGTTGGGTTGTTGATATGATGAATATGATCTACCTGGATATAGCAAATTATGTACCGCTGAGAGGTGGATCGTACTTACTCCTGCCTGAGTATTTTAAGAACAAACACATTATGGTTAACGGTAAAAATACTGGTGATGATTGTATGAGGACAATGATAAGATCTGCTAAGCTTCCTGCTGTAAAACATTCTGACAGACTTTCCAGAAGTTGATGGGATAAATTGGGAAGGTATAGATGAACCCACCCCTATATCTCAGGTCTCAAAAATAGAAAAAACAGAACCCAGACATAGCTATAAATGTATTTGGGCATGAAGGTAAAAATGTAGTAGTGCGCAGGATAAGTCCTTTATTGTATAAGGATGGGCGTAAAACAATCAGTAATATTTATGATACAACAAAGTGAAAAACATCACTACACGTGGATAAAGCATTTAAGTAGACTGTTGTACGATCAATCAAAATATTAGGGAAAGAAACACTTTTGTGAAAGGTGCCTTCACAGGTTTTATAAGGCCGATCTGCTCGATTCACACAGGGGTGATTGCCTAGGTGTAGGTGAGACAGCCGTACGAATAGATATTCTGACCAAAAACAACAATATCTTGAAATATATTAGTCACAAAAATCAGATCTCACTACCATACATTATCTACGCCGACTTCGAAGCTATCATTAAACCAATCGATACAGTATCTCAATCTGCTAATAAAGTTTCACGCCAAAAAATCAAGAACATGAGGCATGTGGGTTTGGGTGTGTGGTTGTTTGTTGTGATGGCCAAACTAACCCTCCAGTTATCTATAGAGGTCCAGACGCGGCTGGAAAATTTCTAAAGCGTTTACAACACGAAGAGAAAGTGATCAGGAAAAAATTGTACGACAAAACACCACTGCGTATGACCCAAGCAGATCGGAAAGCTCACAACAAAAGCATGCATTGTCATATGTGCCATAAACCTCTGAATGGTGATTCAGTTAGAGACCACTGTCACATTACCTGCAAATACAGAGGTGCGGCTCACAATGAGTGTAATTTGAAGCTAAGGACAAATCCTAAACTTATTCATATCCCGATGATATTTCACAATCTATGCGGGTATGATTTACACTTGATTATGCAAGCTATTTCAAAGGTAGAAGGTAACATATCCTGTGTCCCAAACAATATGGAAAGATATATATCCTTTTCGCTAAATGGGTTGAGATTAATAGATAGTGTTCAGCTTCTGTTGTCGTCTCTAGACAGCTTGGTAAAGGCTAATAACCCGGACAGCTTAGCTATAACTAATTGTTACACTGAAGAGAAAACTAGAGCTTTGCTGCTACGTAAGGGTATTTACCCGTATGAATATATGGAAGACTGGTCTAGGTTTAATGAGACATGATTACCTCCTATTCACCACTTTTATAGCAAGCTGACTGATGCATCTGTCCCGCAAGATGATTACAAACACGTGAAAAAATGTATGGGAACAACTAGGCTGTAAGAATCTAGGTGATTACTATGATTTATATTTGAAAACAGACTTGTTGTTGCTGGCTGATATTTGCAAGATATTCAGAAAAACGTGTTCGAAACAATCTGGGTTGGACCCCGCATGGTATTATTCAAGTCCTGGAATATCGTGGGATGCCTTACTGAAGAAAACAGGCATGGAGAATTATTCACAGAGTAAAATATGCATCTGTTTATTGAGAGAGGGCTACGCAGGGGTATTTCCATGGTATTGAAACATCATGCTAAAGCGAAAAACAAACATGTGGAAGGCTACAATCCGAAGAAACCTTCGACTCATCTACTCTGTTTCGATGCTAACAACCTATATGGCTGGGCTATGAGTCAATATCTACCGCCAAGGGGATTCGAATTGGGGCCCAAAGGAATTGCATACATCACACAACAGCTACCCCCTAGCCGATAGCTTTGGATGGTGTCAACACTTATGCTTAATGCTTATGGTTCTTGATCTCTGGGGGTGTAGTGGGACACCCCCACTAAATGTTTAAATTCTATATGCATAATGGAGAAAATTTACCACAGCCTGTGCGGATATTGGAAAGGGGCAGACGCTATTAAAAAATTAGCTAAAGCCAACTTGTTTTGGAAGTAAAAGCCAAAAGCTGGTTACAAAAACAAGGTTTATGGCAAATACACTTACTGGCACCAAAATACCGGATTCGAATGCATATACAAATGCAGCTCACTGATGTGGCCCCCAGAGCTGCAAGTCAACCCAGGCCGGGAATTTATGGGTGTCATCACAATTGCTAGCAAAACACAATGTTGAGGTAAGGCATGGTGTGGCCGGGGAATATCGAAGTCAAGCTATAGTCAGCAGATTCAATCACTTCATAGCCGAACGTTTGTTTGCACACCACTATTCACTCGATTTAGAATTGGGGCCCCACACTCTATAAACAGGGGGCAAGGGGGGCATCCCCCAAACAGAAACACTGAATGGGTGGTACGACTTCCTGGGGTGGTTGACTTTATGAATCACGAAGTAACGAGACTACTTGAGGGTGTAGTTGAACCCCCCATAAGACCAGTCAACGCAATCCGTATGAAACCTGTTGTATCAGAGGCAGCAGCCCCCCGTCGTGAAAAAGAAAAAAACTCCAGATCCCACACTTGTTAGGTATTTATATCAACCAGGTGAATATGAGGGAGACACCTGTAAACATGCTACAGATCCTATCTGGTCTATGAAAACGTACAATATCGATCGAGTGGATATAAAAGACGGGGAACCTAACCTTGTACTTCTTGGAAAATGGGCAGAGGATTCGTTCGCGAGGAATTAAGAGTCATACCTTGATCTTTAACAAGTATTTAACTTCGCTGATGTAGTCTTTTTCTTCTTCTTTTAAGCTGAAATCAAGTTTCACTGGGTGGGGTGTCCCCACTGGTTGTGGGTATGGGGCAAGGGTGCCCCACCTTTGGTTTAAATAGCATATATAATGAAACAGCAGCAGTGGTTACTACACCACCTACAGCCAGGCGTTTTTCCTACCAGCTTCAACTCTTTTTTTGGTTCTTCTTCTTGGTGACTTGCATCACTGGCTCCTGTTTGCTGTCTACAGACTGGGGGTGTGGGGGTAACCCCAACGGCTCCGGAATCTTGGTTATCTCTTCCTGGGCAGCATCCATCTTTTGTAATATTATGATTTACAGATTAGGATAGAATGCAGGAGAGAGGGTTCGGGTGATACTGGCACAGTCAGGCCGGTAAGGCTCATCATCAGCTCAGGACCCTCGCCCCCTCTACACGCATCCCAGACAGCGAATGGGACTTCTCCCTGGAAACACTGCCTAGTCAAACCCACCAAGAACTTTCCGGAGGATGTGAAGACTCCCCAACACTGCAGCCTTCTGCATTACCCAGATTGTCTGAAGGTCTGTGCTCCCAGTGCAGAATCCAGGCACTCTCCTGATCTGCGCCAAGAGATCAGAACCAAGGGCATCGAGAACAATGGGGAGCCTGACGACAGTGTACTTGGGATGCAAGCCAGACATTTCGAGGTGCGAGGTCCACATATTTATCATGCTTTTCCTGAATCTTGCCAATCACATTGCTGTCAAAAAGGACAGAAAATTCAATGATATATATAATTTTATTGGCTTTATCAAAAAGGGCAAGATCAGGTTATTTGGCAGGAATACGTCTCAGGCTGTATATTGGCCTATTCCAGGGAAGTGTGAAAGCATCACTTTGCAGGATGCTCTTGACATGTTCAGGGTCGTACCATGGATGGACGTCAGGGTCAAAGCCACAGGCATGGTGGAGATGGTAGTAAAAGCAGCGAGCCATGCCATCATGTCTTTTAAGATATCCTGTTTGTGCCAAGGAAGGGCATCCACTGACAAGGTGTTGGACAGTAACTGTAAATTCTTTGCAAAGACAACATTTCATATTGATATTTTCTTTAAGAATCACGTTCTGGCGATTGCGGGTGGGAAATGACTGGTCCTGAGCAGTAAAAAGGAAGCCCTCAGTTTCACATTTGAGACCAGCCGACTTTATCCAGGTGAAGGAGTCAGTTGGATTGCTGTTCTGTTCCACACACTACATGTACACACGGTGCAATGGCTTCTCAGAAAGCTTCTCCACTCTGAGCAGACTTGGTAAAGGACTTCACCTGGTTTACTCCCATCACTGTACCGTCCAGCAGTACATCGCCATCAACTTCAAATTTCAAATTGTGTCCAACAACCTTGGCATGCTTAAAATAGCTGTTGAATTCCTTGCTTTCATTGTGAGTCTTGATGTGCATCACCAGAGGATCATCCGATAAATAAATATGTGCAAAAGTACTCAATAAAATTCTGTCATGAAGAGCTTCCACATTAATCAAACCCGACCTCCAGAATTGATTGGCATGTATAAACGATTAAGAGAGGAACGAGGGTGGTGTGCTCTGTTATCAGACATGATCCTTCTGGTCTGGCGGTCAAGACTTGATGTCTTGTTTGGTTCAATCAACTACTAATAGGAGAGGACCGGCACAGCAAAAGTATTGGTGGCTTTGACCTTGTTTCGAGCATTTAGCTCTGAGCTCCAGATTTTCTTTAAGTTTATCTTGAATCTGGGCATTCTGGAGCTTGTCTTGAACTTGCATTCCAAGACAGGTGTAGGCCTGATCTTCCACAAGATGCTCAATAACTCCTCCCCCTTGTAACCTGACTGATCCATCATTAGTTACCTTGCCACGTTTCAAATGAAGAGTATTACATTTGTCGAGTCCAAAAGTCATGCCAATATCATTAGAGAAGGACTCGACAAGGAGAACCTGCTCTTTGAAATTACTATCTCCTTTGGCAAGGAGTTTGATGTCATCCATGTAGAGGAGATGAGTAAGAGGTGTTGGGGATCTGTGCTGAGGAGGTCTGGGATGATAACACTCCTCCCTATTGAGCAGAAAACAAAGGATTTAGAGACAGACAAAAATGCAGAGGACTGAAATATTCCCCGTGCAAATACATCTCAAGTAGAGTTGACCAGCAACTCATTAAAGACTTGAGTAAATCAAGTAGTCGCACAGGGAGGTGAATACACTGAAGAGACTTCAGAATCCATTCATGAGGGACAGAGTCACATGGAGAGTGAGTTTAGTGAGTTTAGTTTTACGCCGCACTCAGCAATATTCCAGCTATATGGCGGAGCACATGGAGAGGTTGTGGTGGTATGTTTTAGCCTCTTCCAAAATCATTTTCTGTACAAGAAGTTGATCCTTGCACACCCAACATCCCTTTCTCACCCCCTTCTCCTCTCTGGAAATTATCTCATTGGAAGAGCAGTAAGATGACATGAGGTTTGTCAAACACCCTGTGAATAATTTGTATTGAGTATTCAAACATGTGATAGGGCGGAAGTATTGGGGATCAGTCAAGTCTCCTCTTTTGGGAAACAGTATTGTGCGACCTTTGCAGAACGATGGAGGAATATCCACAAGAGAATTAAAACAGTGAAGTAATAGTGTTTGGACGCAGGGAAACAGTTTCCAATACCAGTTTCGAATGCCATCAGGCCCTGGAACTGTATTAGATTTGGACTTTTTAATGACACTTTTCAGGCAATCTGGTGAGATGTAACAGACAAATGACCTAGTTACTTTCTCATGCATTGCATGGTCATAATCACTCACAAATGGTGCCTCTGGGTATAGACCACAACTGTTTCCAGAACCTTTCATTGGCAGCCATGGGAGGCCGTTTATCATGCTCATCAATACCACTTGTCTTGAGTTGCCTGTAAAATTACTTTTCATTATTTATAAAGAGTTTATTTTGTTTGATAAATTTGTTTTTCTGTTCCCACTTTTTCTTTCTTTCCGTCCAAACCTTTATTTTCATGTTGAGGGAATCTTTTGTTGTCTTGTATTGTAGTTTTAATTTTCTTCATATTGCATTTTGCCATTTTGACACTGGACTCCCTGATGATCTTATTTTAAGGCACAGCTCTATCCACAAAATGTTTCTTTGAGTTTCATTAAGTTTTACAATAAACCGGTTTTTCTTTGGTCTTTTGTTGTTATTATTAGAGGGTTTGTCTGTAGAAACTGAGTGAAGTTCCTCCAAGGTTTGCACTGCAGCATAGACACAGCAATTTACTTCATCTAACGAACAGTCCGCAGAAAGTTTTAGAGAGATAATTTCATTAAGTAAATCAATTTCATTTTTGGGAAAAGACACGTTTAGTTGTTTAATTGGCCTCCATTTCTCTAAAGGTAAATCACAAATTTCCTCATAAATAGAACTAAACAAAATATAAACAAGATTTTCAGAAAGGTCTGCAAATGATGAAGAGGAAGAGTGAAGAATATTTTATGATATAGTAATCTAGTTTTTATTTTAAAAAAAAATATCCAACATACACTAAACACAGAGATAAAGGTTAGGTTACACACGACTACAACTTCAAAAACCAGCATTTTACTAAAAATTAGTAAAACATTTCTAAAAATTACTAAAACATTACTAAAAATCACTAAAATTTCCTAAAATTTTATTAAAAACAAAGGCCGACCGCAGGCCATTACAAACATTTACTAAACTATTACTTGGTAATCCAAGGGATGGTCGGTTTTCAACACGAGCTTGGCATGTTTAGTTTCAGCTAGCTGTTTCTTCACCCATTCCCGGTCTGGTTTACTCATCACATCGTTCTCTCTCAAATACTCCTCAAACGAATCCCTGTCCTTGAAGTGAAATTATGCCACCCAACGTGTCTGCTCCCTCAAATCTTTCAACACTGAGTTGAATTTTTGTGTCAGCACCCAGATGCTGTGGTTGAGAAGGCCAGATACAATAGCATGTCTCTCTTTTTTGTTATGTCTCTGTTAGTGCTGCAGTCATCCAGGATGAACGTCGGTTTTCCTTTAAATGGATTGTGAAACAATGTTAAATACTCTTGTAGCCGTGTCCCCGGGTCGACTCTGTGTACGTCTGGGTCCGTCATCACCCAAGCTCTATCCTCGTAAGTCTTGTTCATGTCTATAGTAGGGCACAAGATAATGAATTTATCAAATACTTCCTTATGATATCCCTCTAACAACATATGTCATATTTGGGATTTCACTTTCTTAGTAAAGTACAAATTCTAGTACTTTTTTCGGTTGAGTCCCATCCGGGATTCGAACCCGCACCCTCAGAGTCAGGCACCTAGTCGCCAGCACACAAAGTCAGCCGCCTAGCCCGCTCAGCCACCGCGACTTCCAAATATGACATATGTTGCATTTGACCACTTTCTAAATGGCATCGTGTAATCATCCCTCTAACAAATCCAGTTCTAAAACGGTCTTCCCACAACCCGTCTGCCCACATATTATAATTAAAATATCTTTCATCGATCACGCCGGCACGTTCATGTTGATATTCCATACCGTGTTCATTCTGTGTTGCAGTATCCTATCACATAGGATGGTTATTTTTCCAGAGTACTAGATTTTGAATATGCCTGGCAAGATCAGGACTAGTCACCATGTCGAATTCTAATGAGATGTTGTCAATCTCGTATCTACCCTCATCACCGTTCGTTGTATGAACGACCTTGCTGTAATCATTGAATGTCAGTTCGTATATCCAGCCTGTCGCCCAATGCAGCTTGGTAGAACGGTGCGTGCCCAGTTAGCAACTCAAAGTCTAGTGGGATACAAAACCTATTCCCATATGCTTTGGCAATTGCTTTTTAACCATTAGATAGTTTGGATGTCTCCTCTGGTGTGAAGGCATACCCGATACGTAACTTATTCGATTTTCTGCTCCCTGGTACACATTGTTGATGCATTCTCCCTCACTTTTTCATAGGTCTGTGTAACAGTAATATACATCGCTGTCATCTACGCTCAGCACCTCATTGCCACTAATTTTTATGGTGGTCTTCTTGACTATAGCACAGCCCACATTATTCACGCGCTGTTTGTCATCAACCGAAGTCAACATGATGATAAATGCCAATTGTGCCGCCCTGGCACTATGGCGTTGTTCACACCCAAGTTTGGGAATCTAACCAACAGTACTTGGTTTTGGTCTATCTTGCTGGGGTTGTTTGTAATAGTAACCAACTGGTGCACGGCTTTGACGTCTAGTGGTTCTTAATCTTCAAAAAGCATTTAGCTTTCTACCGTATGACATTATTATATATTAGTAGGTAATATTATATAATTCCATATTATGGACGATATTGAAATTGATGATTTTGGAGCTAATGCTCCTCCTGATGTTCACTACAATGAAGATAGTTTGTTTACTATTTTGTCATCGAGTGACCAACTTTTAAAACCAGCAGTAGATGATTATTACGATGGATTAAAGAGGTGATAGAAACTTTGTCCAGCCTCAGGGTCGAGACTATTTGAATTTTTTTACAGATAAAAAGGGCATTCTATGCCTTAAGGATAACCCGGAGGTTGACCTCATTAACAAACGCACTAGAAAACCACTCGCCTTGTCAACTCTAGCCAATGGCCATAGTAATGAATTTATCCATGAAAAACTAAACATGCAGGATTACGGGGGGCACAACCTAAAATAGACCCGAAGGTCGTTCAAGATCTGCAGGCTACCTGATCTGAACTGAGTAGAGTGGGGATACCCCACGGTGGCATTACACAGTGTGCTACAGAAGCATCGGAAGCATCAAAAAACTGTTGAGTGAGGGAACTGTATGGTCTAGACGAAGCCTTGAAACATGTATGCAGAGAACTCATGAACAACATGGGAAAACTCAACAAACTTGACGAGCACATAGCTCGTGAAAAAAATCAGCAAAACAGAAGACGAGGACATAAAGCGCCGTATAACGGAATGACTACACAATTTAGAAGATGAGATGCATGTGATTAGAATCCACTTCCTCGAATCGTGAACAGCTGCGGTCCCAAATCAGCTGCATAGGGGAAACAATTGATAGAATACTGAACTAAGAAACCACGTTTATCCGACAGGATCTGAATTTTGTTCAGAGAGCAAATTTTCACCATAGCAAGTGTTCTGATGGCATTGGGCATCATCAGATCAACTATTGTACTATCTGTTACTGTAGGGGGTTCCCACAGTGGGGTACCACCACACCCCATGCCAGGTGGCGATAAAAATCCATCTCAAATCACTCGGAGAGGCCCTGGCTAAACTCGTGGATAAGGCCACAGAAGCCCTGTCTGGTATCCTAGGAAGTATCGTATCATGGCTGCTCAGCACGCTGGGTAAAACATGGTTTGGTCAAAATCTGTGGGCATTCATCGTCACTGTGGCTGGGCTGGTGTATGTTGCGGCTTGGGAATTTTTAGCCAAATTAGACACAAGCCCACTGCGACACCTCCGACAACCAGCACTGTTTTATGATCCATATGTTGTTGATTGGACACCTGCACGGTTGGGGATACATCCCTGGGGTTAACCCTGGGCTCTGGTGGTGATACCACAGTTGGGGGTCCCCCCACATCCCTAGTGGGTGGTGGTACGTGGGAGACACTGACATCCTCGTTAACACCCAATTTTTTATTT
The DNA here is from genome assembly GCF_037392515.1 of Haliotis asinina. NCBI lineage: Eukaryota > Metazoa > Mollusca > Gastropoda > Lepetellida > Haliotidae > Haliotis > Haliotis asinina. The sequence continues at coordinate 22,918,144 of NC_090288.1, read as the reverse complement.
TTATTTCATTGTTGTAGCTTCTTATTTTATTGATTCTCTGATGAATATCACTCGGAGCCATGTATAATCCCACACCAAACTCGTAGTCGACTTTTGACCTGGCATACTGTAACGTGTCCTGACATCGTTTTATAGCACTAGGAAGATCTACTGGTGATCCGATAGCATCCTCAATATTAGCCACGAAGTGTTTCTGTGTGTTGTAAGCGGTTCCATGACCTATGATACTTTTAGCAATTGAGCACCGAAAATGGCCCACACATACGTTCTAATTGAATTGTTTAAATGGATAATACCGGCGTGAGTGTATCCTTTTGATGTATCAAGCATAAATTTTTCCCAATCATCTTCTGAACCTGGAGACTGCTCCACTTTTTGGATTATGAAAGTAACATCACTTTTCAAATTCATACGATCATCTCTCCATTCATTACTTGACAGAGCAAAGCCCTGCCTAAGTATACCTCGTTTCAGTAACTCATTGCTAGCATCTTTGACTTGTTGTGGCCCATATTTGGTAGGTTAAGGCATTGAAGAAATTGCCCAAACTAAACACTTTCCGCTTCATAAATTTTGTTACTATATCTGTTTTGAATCCTGAGAGCCCATCGCTGTAAGGAATTCCTAAACCATGATTTACACCAGCCAAACACCAGTCCGTCTTCGGATCAACACCGAATTCGTTACAAACTCATTCGTAAGCCCGTCTATCATATTGCTTGCCAATAAGCGATATAAACCCACAGTCTGTCGTCACTGGTACAAAAGTACCAGAGCTAATTCCATACTACGAGTTATGCATTCATCTCAACTAGCTTAGCACAACGGATAATGTACAAAGTGAATGTCCTTCTATGTTGTTCAGGGATGTACCAGTTAAAACAGTAAAATACAATGAGGGCTGCACTGAGTCATTTTCATCGCGTCAGTATAAAAAATTAACAAATGGTGATATTTCTGAATTAAAAGTATCAATTTCACATACAAAAAATAATACTGTAAATAAAGGATACCTAAAGGCCCGTTCTCACGGTGCGAATTGTAGTAACAACTTGTTGCATGCAACGCAGTTGCAAGGTGAGAACACCCAAATCGTAACAACTTGAAATCGCCTACAACTAGTTGCAACCAAGTTGTAAGACATAAGACTTGTCCTATTTCCTACTACAAGTCGCAAGCTCTCAGCCAATTAAATCGCTGATATCTGTTTCCGCCTCAGAGTGACGTCCCCTTTGTTTATGACCAGGGAAGAAACTGAAAGGTTTTTTGGATACTACTTGTCTCTGGAATGTTCAGCATGCCACCTATTCAAAAAGGGACAGCAGAATCGCTGCGCAGATGATGATCGTGGAACAGATGTCCTGCCACGGGAGAGAAATGACAGGTGAGTTCCCTTTCGCTCACTCTTGTAGCAGACGACATTTGCCTGTTATTTATGGTCGTGTATATTCTCCTATACTAAAGATATTATGGAAGGAGTTCCTCTCGTAGCCCCCTCTTTTTACATTATAATTACCTACTTATGGCAACATTTTCCATCTGCTTCATCTCTGCTGTTGTGTTTCAGTGAAACAAGTTGCGGCAAAAATCGCAAGTCTACGGACTTATTATGGCTGGGAACTAAAAAAAATCACCCAGTCAGAGAAAAGTGGTGCAGGGGTGGATGATGTGTACCACTCATTGTGGGAATTTTTTGCAGTCCTGGATCCCTTCTTGAGGTGCCATGTACAGCAGAGACCTTCCACTAACAACCTGGTAATGATGCTGTACCTGTCACTTATCTTTGACTAAGGGATGCATGGAGAAAGGATTTCATCTAGTGATTTCTTTTTAGTAGTAATGGCATGAAGCTATGCATTGAAACATGTAAGAATGAAAAGTATGTAATTATGGTGCTTCTAGATTTATGTTTGTAATGTTTGATCTATTTAAGTTTGTGTGAAGGTAGCAACTACTGCATTGGCTAGTTCTATGATTACAGGAGATTGGTATATTTCTTTAATTGCTTCATTTGGTGATTCTGATATATCATGGTTGTTTTGACATCACCAATTAAAAAAGAAAAATAGGTAACAGACAAGACATGAAATGAAATTTGAGATTCAGTTGTATTTTTAAATTGGGCAGGTACAAACAATGACCTGAGTATGAAATATGGTCAGTCACATGTTTATGAAAGAGAATGTTTATCATCATGTTGTCAAATACCCATGAGTAATAGTGAATCTAATGTTAATTTCCTATTTCTGCCGCACCAATCACAATTGCTGATGACACTGACTGCACAGGGAGCATTGAGTGCACCATGGATCCCACTGAAAAGGACTGCTGTCAAGAAGTTAGTATCTGGAATTATAGTTGTTGAGTCACATATTTGTCATTTGTCAACACTTATTACATGTTTACAAAATTTCACTTGAAACTTTTCCAAATTTTAATTGCAGGAAAGGAAATGTCATTTTTCAAAGTCTAGGCCACCATATCCCACAGCCAATCAGCTTGACCTTCTGTCATAAAATAATCAGCCAGCTCATCTCGCACTTCTCTTGCATTGCTTGCATTTCTGTTTCCTCCCTGCTGGTTGGATAACACTTTGAACATTAGTTGCATCATTAGTGTTATAGACTGGGTCAGAGGTTGATTTGAGAAAGTTATGTAATGTAACAGCTGCCAAGACAACTGAACTGGCAACATCTGGTGATACTTGTAGCGGTTTTTGAAAGATGCAGAATCTGTTGACCAGAAGGCCAAAGGCATTTTCAGATACCCTCCTTGCCCTAGACAGCCTGAAAATAAATATTCTTTTCTCATAAGATAAATCCCTTGAAGGATAAGTTTTCATCAAGTGTGGCTTTAGTTGGAAGGCATCATCTCACACAACAACACTAGGCACTTTCTCATGATGGCCCTCCAAGGGAGTTGGTTGTGGGATATTCAATATGTTGTGCTGTAGAGCATAGGAAAGCTGGGAATTAGCATACACTGCAGCATCTCCAGCTCTGCCATTGGCTCCCACATCTACAAATATGAATTTGCAATTTGCATCCACCAAAGCTAATAGGATGATACTGAAAAATTTCTTGTAGTTGAAGAATTCAGATCCTGTATTGTTGGGTGCGCGAATAGCAATATGCTTGCCATCAATTGCACCAATGCAGTGGGGGATTTGCCACTTCGCCATGAATTCGTCCTGAATGTTGTGCCAGTCATGCTCAGTAGAGCGAACCTGAAAAATGATATTATTATGTACACCATTGTTTTGTTTAACTCAAGGAAACATATATAAAGTAATAATGTTTATCAATTTGTCAAGCATGTAGAAGACTGTATGCATTTGACTTGTGTTTTTAGAACTAACACCTGACACCATATTTTTCAGACATCTCACTGCAGTGGTTACACAGAATGTATACCTGTTCAAAAAGCAGACAAGGCTCAACCACATCCCCAAAAGAGGAGGAATCAAGCTGCAGGAAGTCCAGAATTAAAAAAATTAATGTACAGGACTCTGCAAATGATTTCCCAAAAGAAAGCCAAAACTGACACAGCTGATTGTGATATATTATTTGGTCAACAGGTTGGGCTTGAACTTAAGAAAGTAGAAAATCTGAGACAGAGACAAGAACTTAAACTTAAAATCTTCTCAATGATTTTGGAAACTCAATTTGAAAATGAGGTCTAATTATTGTCATCTGCAGATGTACTGGTCATGATTAATGTGTGCGCGTGCGCGTGCGCGTGCTTGTGTGTGCGAGAGAGTGAGTGTGTGTGATGTAGTGAGAGTGAGAGTTTTGTTCTTGGTAGTTTGGTCAGGGTGGAAAGGTTTAGTCAAACTAGCAGGCAAGTAGTAGGGGCGTCAGCAATTTTGTACATAGTATTATTTACCATTAGACATTGGGGTGGGGGGTGGAGAAGGAAGGGTGTGAGTTATTCTTGGTATTAAGGTGGTAATTCACATTGTACATGCTCTTCAAAATATTTATCATACATAGTGTACAGTTCTCTTTAGATGTAAATAAGTGCTTCCACAAATTTATCATACATAGTGTACAGTTCTCTTTAGATGTAAATAAGTGTTTCCACCTGTAAGTATGTTTAACTTACTTCAACAAATAAACCTTCATGTATCATGTTATCACTGTCTGTTTTTGTGTATATTGTTTTTATATAGTTGCTATGTATTTAAAAATTATAGTAATTCCTGACAAATTAATATTCATAAGAAGTGATTTTCAAGATATGTAGATCGAATGATGTATGAAATTGTTAAAAAATTTTGAAATATTTTATTTCAAATTGGTGTTTGTACGTGTTATTCATTTGTGAAAAATGTGGTACCTGCAAGTAGTCTTTCTGAAGTACATTGTAGATGGCTTTACAGACGCAAGGAACAAAATTGCAGATGGTATTCCTTGGCACCCGGTAAAGGAACTCAAGGGAACTGTAACTGTCACCTGTTGGTTAAAAAAAACATGCAATATTTCAAAACACCACCCCTAGCATCAAATACAGTCATTTGCATCAACATTTACATAAATTTCAATGTATATTACATTTGCCAAATCTGTTGTACTCATTATATTAAGTCAGCGGTTCACTAATAACACTCATTTTATGAAGCTTCGTTCACTCAATAAGATCATTTTATTATCCCGCTTCACTCTTAATGCAGAGTCATGTTCCCTTAGTTCAAGGTTGTCAACGCAGAAGAATGAATTGTCGTACCTCTGGATAATAATAATCATAGTAACATTTTGGATTCATTGCTAAATGAAATGTCAGTATCTGTGCTTCATTGATACACCATATAACTTACCGCTTGCCAAATATCGCAAGGTGAGTGCCAGCTTCTCTCCAACGGGACTACTGTTTCTCATTGGGATACACTTCTTCTCAGTGGGTCGGGAAATTTTTTGCAATAAAATGTCAAAATTTGCTTTGTCCATATGGAGAAAATTCTTCAGTGACCCAGAATCTTCATGTTCAAGCTCTCGTAGAAGGGAATTATACACCCCAGCCGTCTTCCACCTAAGAATCCAGTTATGGACCCACACCGATTTAGGTTTTCTCTTCTTCTTTTTTAATGAATGCGACATGAACACTGACATTACCACGGCTAGCGTTTCTTCATCACTCGACAAATCCATGTTGCTGAGTCATACATGAGAATCTCGCTAGATACGAGTTGTATGTGACTCACAAGAACACAAACAACAAAGTCGTTACGATCTTTATTACTACTACAAGTCGCATGCTTCAAGTTGTTACTACAAGTTGCACCATGAGAACGCACCTTAAGCGGAACACTACATATACAAAATGGCTAGTAATCAAGGGCCAGGAATGCGAATAAAAAAGTGCATTATGTTGGTTTATCAGACCTAGGCGATACAAGAGGGTTTGACTCAGGAATAGATGGTAAAATATATGCTTTTAAGCTTATGAACAGCATATAGTTCGCAATGGAGAATACACCCATCGTTTGGTGGTAAATTGCACGATTTAGAAGACTTTGATTGGCCAACAGAACTTACCATACTTTCTAATATACATCAATGACTGCAAGTGGATGATATTACCATCTAAAATCGACAGGTTTCCCAACATAACACTAATTTTACGTTTTCATGGTAAACAAAGACCACTACCTAAACAACGTCGTAAACAACGGAACCCTGTTCATGGCTTATGTCCCATCACAAAGACGCAGTGTAATTATCACACCAGTCTCGAGTAGAGCAACCCACATGCTGTCGTGTAAACCTGTGGAGACCGCAGCATTGCAGTTGGTTACTGAATTCGACAGTGTAACCATCCTCCTAGAAAACCTCGTGGATGGTAGCATGCTGGCCATACAAGTCATACTAAGTGAACCATTATTGGAGAGTGGTGTTGAGATCATGAAAGGAAGCAAACTCCGGTGGTATAGAAATCACAAAGATGAAGTTTACGAAATTTACGTGCGGGTGGGTGGTGATTCATACACCTGTTTGCCTAGTGTCAAAGTGATAGTGGAAGACACTATATCTCTAACCAAGATTTTTCTATCCGAGCACTTCAATTTTATTAGTTTAAAGAACGCACATAGTGCATTAACAGAAAAACAACTGGAATTTTCTAACAGTATTATAAACAATGATAAGCTCCAATGTAACACTCGGTGATCTAGGAGACCCAAAGAGATTCAATTTACCTGGTGAGGAAGCCACCCCATTTCTCTTATACTTTAAAGATAACATATACAAACGAATGTAACTAAATGATTTTACAGAGGTTGAATGGTTAATGAAAATAACACTAATCAACCCTTACATCTTTTTAATCAAAATAATCTCATTTCCAAAATTACTAACAACGGCATCCTCCTCACGTCCTTTAGACCCGTAGAAGATAATAAAATACAAGTGTTATGAATACCAGATCACACTGGCACACTGTTAGCCACATCCATCCCTGTGTATGCCATTTTAGCTAACAATTTATACGATTACCAAGAAGATTAGTTTTCGAATTCATTTATTATAAAACCACACACAACACTAATTATAGACGTATACCTCACAAATAGTATTTCCGATCCAAGATTACTTTTAGGTGGTCATAAAATATCTTGGGATAAAAGGCATGAGAATAAACGCTGTCGAATCATAATAAGGAAAGGCTACCCAACATCAACAAGCTTCAGTGGGGTTTGTATTATAGACGATGCAGATATTTCTGTCTCACACTTTTACCTGTACCATAATTTAAACCTTATAGGCTTAAAATTTAACGTTAAAAAATTAATGACAGATAATTACAAAATAATTTATAAACCATATTATAGACAAATAGAATGGGGTTGTATCCAGCCGTAGATAATGAAGGAAATAAAGGGAAGTGTAGACGGATTTCGACTGAAACAGATATGCGAAATAAAACATCAGCTAGAACAACAGCATGACATTCAGGATAGAGCTTTTAACTACATAGATGGTGCTGATGCCACTCTAATGGCAACTAGTATGGGATTAGGAGCAGTAGGAGTTGGGTTGTTGATAACAGTCATAGGCACACCGGTGGTGTTAGGACTTGAATTAGCAGCTGTAGTGAGTGAACAGTTGGGTCGGTGTTTAAATTTGTATCCCGCAAATAGAACAATAAAGCAGAGAAACATTGAAATTAGAATTCTTGCTGGCGCAAAGTTAAACACGATAGAAGATCATGTTTCCACCACACTCAGTGACAATAAAATAAGAGTTTTGTTTGATTCTAGGTGAAATGAAAATACAACAAAATGAAAGAAGACATTCAATCAAGGTTCATAAAACATCTTCTATAAGTGAGTACAAGAAAAAAAAGTATATAAAAAAGGGATACAACAAACCCCCAACAGGCACTTATTACGAAAACCAATGGCATCATAGAAGATACACATTAAACTGTTTCGCTGAAGTCAATATTGGGGATACCCCACCACCACCTGTTTATAGACGCGCTCACTTTATCGGTTGTGTGAGGCTGTATCCCGCTAGTTCACATTTAAACATTTATGTTTTGATTAGTGTGGGTTACCCTCACACAGTTGAAAGGATTTTTCAGAACCCAAAGTCACCTTATGTGGTTATGTGAAAGCAGATGGGCAGTGCCTATTTTTTTCAGAGTTTGGGAAGAAGTGAGGGTCTAGATTCATGTAATTGGTGACTATATATCTTATATGGGGTGTTGTCCAAAACCGCTATTCCCTATACTACTCTGCTGGCTATCAATAGTTCGATCTTACTGTCATTGAGCTGAAGCATCCTAGATGTCATCCATCTCTTTATGTCAGACACACAGTCATCCACAATCTGCAGGTCTGCCAAAAATGAGCTCCGTCTCAAGATGGTAGTGAGACGGGTGTCATCTGCCTATCCATAGTGGCTGCAACTGTGCTTGTGGATAACTGCTGGTTGCGAGTTCACATAAAGCAGGAATAGAATCGGCCCAAGGACAGACCCTTGAGGATCTCCATGGGATAACTCAAGTCTTGATGAAGTAACACCCTTAACTGACTCTTCTACAGTCTGTATATAGTTGAGTCGAAACCAGACAGTCCAGTGATCAACAACATGAGCATCGATCTGCCCAATTGGGAACCAATGACATGTGTCAACCAAGTCAGCGAGCGTGACCACCTGATCCCGTTAATCGCCTCTTACGACAAGCATGGTCACCTTTTATGGCAAACACAGGTTGCAGAAGGCCAGTTCTACCCTGGGACCTTCACGGGTCTCATCATTTAGGAAAAGACATGGGGAGGTTAGCATGGTTCAACTGAAATTTCTTTATCACTTCTTGGCTTTGGAAAAGACATGGGGAGGTTAGCACAGTTCAATTGAAATTTGTTATCACTTCATGGCTTTGGTACATATTGTTTACCAATCAGAGAATGTGATGGTGGCACTTTGCCTCTCATCTGAAATGTCACCCATGGTGATGCTATATTGGTAAGATTTTTCACTTGGTTTGGGGATAATTTTCAGATGTACACTTCAACCCCATGAGATGTAGTTTGTTGGGTAGGAAAATTTTAGTGAGTGAGATCGTGTCTTCCACAGTCATGGTGACTCCTGGCAGACTGGTGTCAGCATTCACATTCACCCACAGATCATGGTACTGATGTTGTAAGGGTCCGCCAGAGTTTGATTCCCTTCATGATTTGTTGGTGTTGACAGCTGGGGGATCACCGGGGTAGACTTCAGATGGCACAAACACCCCATGCATTGTCGATGGTGAAGACGAGCATGTATGGTGAAAACCAGAAACTTGAACTCGTCCAAGTCGAACAGCTTGCCGATGAATACCTTGGATATCACCCATTCATCCTTGTTCTGAAGAAAATGTCAGTTACATTAGTTCATGATTTTGATGTGTGAGAAACAATAGCCAAAACACACCTTTTCAAGAAACATGAACATCGCATAAAAACGCAACCATCACGTCTCGTGCATTTTTGAGTTTTTTGCATGTGCAGGGTCGTGTAGATGCGCTTTGGACGGCAAGCGATAGGGTCGAAAAAATAGAGTGTGAGTCTGCACTGTTGTGAATTAAGACAAATAGTTGCCATATTCGGGCATTGTTCATAATTCGAAACAGTTGTGTAAATTCAGATAATTTATCTAGTCAACTTAGTTTGGTGGACAGTCATAAAAGGTGTCAATATTTAGTTTGGTGGACGGAGTGGAAAAAGGTGTCATTTTTTAGTTTGGTGGTCAGAGTGGCAATATCATTGTTTGGTTACCGTTTACTTGAGAAGATTTCTTTTTTTCTTCATATTTAGTACTTACAAAATTTGTTTAACAATTCCACTGCGCAACAAATTTTGGTAGCAGAGCGTGGTTACTGCTCTGTATTTCGGAGCTGAGTTTGTTTATTCAGGTAAGTTGTTAGGTATTCTTTTCTTGCATAGATAGTGTTGTTTTTCAATATTTTGTTTTGAAAATCATGGCTAAACCAGAGGCCGATAGTAAGAGTGCTATCCTCACGTTACAAATAATTAAACTTAAACGTGAAAAGACCAGTTCGAAAACAGCACTCACAAAAGCTAAAAATCAGTTGTTAGCTTTAGTTGAACAAGAACTACCATCAAGACAGGCAATAAGAGATTACATTGACAAGGTCGCATCACTACAAAGCAAGACTGTTGGTGTTATTGTAAGCTTAGCTGAAGCTTACCAAGAAAGTGATGATCTAGAAAAGTTTGACAAAACCATTAAAGAGATTGAACCAATTGAAGAAGAAAGTGAAACTGCCGTAAACAAGGCTTTAGTATACTTGAACAACACTGCTAGTACATCAGCAGGTAGTCTGAGAGAGGGTATGAGTAGGTTGTTTTGCAAGGATCATGATTCGGTTCAAGAAGTTAAGTCGGATGATCAGGTTTCAAAGCATGGTGATTATGTAAAGCCAACAGAAACCGTAGCTCCTGGTACACTAAAGGTTGTGACAGATAAATCTGAAAATACTGGAATTGGGCGAGACATGTGGAAACAACTGAAAAGAGTTTCAATTCCTGTATTCTCGGGTAAAGTTCAAGAATATGAAAGCTGGAGAGCAGCATTTATGGCATGTGTGGACAAAGCCGCTGCAACAGGTGAATACAAGTTGCTCCAATTGAAACAATATTTGTCAGGAGAAGCCCTAGCATTGGTCAATAGATTAGGACACAGTGCTTACGCTTATGACATAGCGTTAGAAAAACTTGATAGGCGATATGGCGGTAAGCGGAGGGAGATAGCTCTAAAAATGGAAGAAATTTACAATTTCAAACCTGTTAGGAAAGGAAATGCAAAGGATTTGGAATGATTTGCCGACTTGTTGGATGTCATGGTTGTAAGCCTACGAGACAACGATAAGATAGAGGAGTTGGGAGACGGCTGTCTGCTCTCTGTATTAAAGACAAAACTAACAGAATCAATGTTAGTTCACTTTCAGAGATGGGTGTTCGAATCACAAAGACAAGAGTCAGTGGAAACTCTGCGAGAATGGGTAGTCAGGGAATCTGAATTTCAGACAATAGCATCAGAGGTTAAATATGGTGTTTCTGAAAAATCAAGGAGCGGACAATCCTGTTCACGTACACACAAAGGTGTTTACTTTGGAACAAAAAATGAGAAAACCCTCCAGTGTAATGTATGTCAAATGCAAAACCATACAACTTCACAGTGTCGTAAACTGAAAGCTCTTGATGTTGTCAACAGATGGGAAACGGTAAAACGCCTGCAACTGTGTTTTCGATGTTTAGACAAAGGCCATGTTGGGAAACATTGTCAACAGTGGGAAAAATGTAATGTTGATGGGTGTGAGGCAACGCATAATCGTTTACTTCATAGCAACAAAAAAACGTTACAAGTTGATGTTAACCAAACATCAGGTAGTATAGAACAATTTTCATCTGTTACAATGTCAGCTATCAAAAACCAAGTTAAGACCTATGCACTTAGGACTGTACCGGTTGTCTTAAAGAATGGCACTTCTGAAATAAAGGTCAATGCTCTGTTGGATGACGCCAGTACTCAAACTTACATTAATGAGGACATTGCTAGTCAACTAGGTCTTCAAGGTAGATATCAGCAGATCTCTGTTAGCGTTTTGAATAGCAAAACTGAGACGTTTAGTAGTCGGTGTGTTCACTTTGACCTTGAAAGTGTTTTAATGGATCAGTAAAAATGCCAATGAAGGCGTTGACGACAACTAAAGTGACAGGATCATTACCTGCTGTGAACTGGGAAAAGATCAGTGAAAACTGGAAACATTTGGAACATGTTGATTTTCCTAAACCAGCTTCACCACCAGTAATAGACATCCTCATAGGAATGGATTATATCGAGTTGCACAGTTCTCAAAAAGAACTGTATGGACTACCTGGGGAACCAGGTGCAAGGCTCTCACCTTTAGGTTGGACATGTGTTGGGATTGTTCCAAAAGGATGTGCATCCCAGAACCAGACGTCACATGTATGCTATGTTCAGCATGCTGATGTTGGGTGTGCAGATGACTGTCTCGATGAACTTGTTCAGAGGTTTTGGGAAACTGAAGAAGTTGCTGCTGCAACACCCAAGTTAAGCCCTGAAGATGAGGATGCAATTTAAGCTGTTAAAACATCCCTTATCTACACAAATGAGCGATACAAAGTAGGCATTCCTTGGAAATTGGATCCTGAAATCTTGCCCGACAATTATGAGATGGCATTGAAATGTTTGAAAGATACAGAGAAAAAATTGTCAAAAAATGATACAATTTTAGAAGCATATGAAAACGTCATAGCTAAATACCTTGAAAAGAATTATATCAGAAAAGTTCCAGAGGAGGAAATCAGTAAATCCAAATGGTACTTACCTCATTTTCCTGTGGTGAATATGGATAGAGCAACAACAAAAGTCAGGCTGGTATTTGACGCATCTGCAAAATGTAGTGGCATATCCCTGAATGATGTTATTCACCAGGGTCCCAAAGTGCAAAATGACCTGTTTGAAATACTGTTGAGATTTAGAAGATATCCAGTTGGACTTATCTGTGACGTAGAGGAGATGTATTTACAAATTGAGATTGCAGAGTGTGACCGTCCATACTTCAGGTTTCTTTGGCGATCAAATGATCAGGACAAACCTCCTGATGTTTATGAATTCTCTAGAGTAGTGTTTGGGATAAACTGCTCACCTTTCCTGGCTCAGTACATCACACAGGAACATGCCAAATTACATGAAACAGATTTGACTATGGCATCTACAACAGTTGTTAAATCAACTTACATGGACGACAGTATAGATTCTGTTCAAACTGACACTGATGCTTTAGAGCTTTACAACCAGCTTATGAATCTTTGGGAAACAGCAGGTATGCATGCCAGAAAATGGCTATCAAATTCAAAGAATGTTTTAAATGAAATTCCGGTGGAAGACAGGTTGAAGGAAGTGAGCATATTGACAGATGAATTGCCATCGGTCAAAACCTTAGGACTTGTCTGGTGTGCTGAAACTGACGAATTTAACTTTGGTTGTAGTTCAAACAAGAAAATGCTGACAGTGACAAAGAGATCCTTTCTTAGAGAAATTGCCAAAGTTTTTGATCCGTTAGGATTAATAGCACCATTTGTAGTGAGAGCAAAAGTCTTACTCCAGCAAATGTGGCTTGCTGGACTCGGATGGGATGATAAAATGAATCCTCATCTTGAAGCAAAAACATGGAAGTGGTACAATGAAGTGCAGCTGCTTTCTTCACTCAGATTTCCGAGAGGGATAGATTTAAATCAAGCTACAAGTGACCAGCAGTTGCATGTATTCGTAGACGCTTCTCAAGAAGCATTTGGTGCAGTCATCTATTGTGTAAGTAATCTTTCCAGCCAAGGCAGGTCTAGCACTCTAGTAGCTTCCAAAAGCAGAGTTGCTCCATTAAAAGCAATGAGCATTCCTAGGTTGGAACTGCTTGCAGCTGTTCTTGGTGTACGACTGACACTGATTGTCACAGAGGCTCTAGCTGTTTCTCCAAAATCAGTGAAATTTTGGTCAGACAGTGAAAATGTCTTATGTTGGATTAAAAATCAAAGCAGAAACCTTAAGCCTTTTGTTGCAAACAGAGTTGGGTTCATACAGGACAATACACAACCAAGTCAGTGGAAGTATGTACCAACCAGCCAGAATGCTGCTGACATTCTCACAAGAGGAGCACATGTTGAAGCATTAAATAAAAAGGAATGGCTTCAAGGTCCAGAGTTTATAAAACAAGATGAGAAGGAGTGGCCAAATCAAAGGAACTTGAAAATCAATGAACAGTTAGAAAGACGCAAAGGATGTCAGTCAGATTTTACAATGGTAGCAGGTGGGGCTGCTACATTGATGACCTGGTGCTTAGACCCATCAAGATATTCACATTGAAAGAGATTGTGCAGAGTTACTGCCTGGGTACTTCGGTTTGTTCACAATGTTTCTTCTGGAGGAACTAGAAAATCTGGCGAGCTTGAAGCCGATGAGATACAGGATGCTGAAACACTAATTCTTCTGAACGCTCAGAAAGAAGCATTTACTGAAGAATACTCAGCTTTGACAAAAGGAAAACAACTTCCTAACTTGAGTAAACTATTGAGTTTACATCCATTTTTAGACGATTCTGGACTGATCAGATCAGGTGGAAGACTCAGATATGCCGAGGACCTTTCCTATGAGTCACGTTTTCCAGTCATACTTCCTAGAGGTCACTGGGTAACAATGTTGATTGTGAAACAGTTCCACGAGGATTGTTGTCATATGGGAACCAACTACACATTGGCTGCATTGTCAAGTAGGTTTTGGATTATAGCAGCTCGTGAAGAGATTCGTAGTTGGGAACATCAGTGTGCTTGGTGTAGACGTCAGAAAACCAAGCCTGCTACACAGATAATGGCAGATTTGCCAAGCGTCAGGGTTAAATGTTCGATGAGACCTTTTGCTCAGACAGGAGTAGACTTTGCTGGTCCATTTCTAACAAAACAAGGTAGAGGGGAAAGTAGACAGAAACGGTATCTGTGTTTATTCACGTGTCTATCAACTCGAGCGGTACACCTGGAGATAGCTTACGGTTTAGACACGGACTCCTTCCTGAACGCTTTCTCTCGTATGGCACACAGAAGAGGAATGCCAAATGAAGTCATATCTGATAACGGTACTAACTTTGTGGGAGCCGTAAAGGAACTGAGGCAGCTCATTTCTAATCTCGATGGAGATGATCTAAAAGCATCGTTAGCAAGCAAAAAGGTCTTGTGGAAGTTTAATCCACCACATGCTCCACATTTTGGTGGAATCTTCGAATCTTTGATTAAATCAGCAAAAAGGGCAATTTATGCTGTTCTCAAGTCTGGAGAAGTAACAGATGAAGAACTGATGACCACCTTTGTTGGTGTTGAGGCGTTGTTGAATTCTCGACCACTAACATATCAGAGCGCACATCCAAATGATATGTTGCCCATAACACCAAATCATTTCCTACATGGGCAATGTGGCGGTCCTTTTGCACCTGAGGCTGATCAACGAGACTTTAATCCTCATAAACGGTGGAGGCGTGTGCAGGAATTACTGAGGCATATATGGAAAAGATGGTTGAAAGAGTGGTTACCCACTCTCAATGTTCGCAAGAAATGGCAGGCAACAAGTAAGGACTTAAGCACAAATGACGTTGTCATTATTGTTAGTCCTGATTCTCCAAGAGGAAGTTGGCCGCTTGGTAAAATTGTCAAGATATATCCAAGCAGAGATGGACATGTCAGAGTAGTGGATGTTCAAGTGGGGAAGTCGGTGTTGACTAGACCTGTTACTAAGCTTTGTCCATTGGAGTGGAATCCAGAATAGGTCACCCACGTGTACACTTCAACTTCAGTAGTTCTACACATTTAGCTCAGATGTATATAGACGTCTTTCTGAAAGACCAGGGTCTTGTCAGCGGGGGGTGGTATGTTCTGAAGAAAATGTCAGTTACATTAGTTCATGATTTTGATGTGTGAGAAACAATAGCCAAAACACACCTTTTCAAGAAACATGAACATCGCATAAAAACGCAACCATCACGTCTCGTGCATTTTTGAGTTTTTTGCATGTGCAGGGTCGTGTAGATGCGCTTTGGACGGCAAGCGATAGGGTCGAAAAAATAGAGTGTGAGTCTGCACTGTTGTGAATTAAGACAAATAGTTGCCATATTCGGGCATTGTTCATAATTCGAAACAGTTGTGTAAATTCAGATAATTTATCTAGTCAACTTAGTTTGGTGGACAGTCATAAAAGGTGTCAATATTTAGTTTGGTGGACGGAGTGGAAAAAGGTGTCATTTTTTAGTTTGGTGGTCAGAGTGGCAATATCATTGTTTGGTTACCGTTTAGTTGAGAAGATTTCTTTTTTTCTTCATATTTAGTACTTACAAAATTTGTTTAACAATTCCACTGCGCAACAATCCTTGTCGTTGCAGACGAGGTTGTACCATGTGTTGCTGACCACTCCTGCAGTATCAGTGAAATCACCTAGGTTTTTGTTGTTGCTGGCTGCTTGGTTGTAAATGTTGTTTTTTAGTTGTAAAGCTATATCAAATCTCCAGAGATGTCCCAGAGATCGTAGATGGCTAGGTTGGTGCATTTTCTCAATTGCATATCTCTTCTAAGGACACAAGTCATGGTTGTTTTATGTGCAGTGTCACACTGAGGTAATCTATTCTTACTGGATTACGTTTGATATCTAAAACAGAGAGTATGAGTTCTGTGATGGTGCCTACTGTTAACTTCTTGCAATGCCTCGACAAAAATGATTTGGTTCTGTTGTGGTTCACTTTTCCATTTTCACGGCTCTCAGCAGCATGAAAGGACGTTTGTGGGATCCATGGAACATAGTGTTTTGAATAATAAATATGGTGGGTCTCATTTCGTGTGATAGATGATCCGCATTTTTAGGATTTTGGCAGCAGACATATCCGGAAATTATCTGCCCTTCACTTCCAGTTTGTTTATTTCTGAGAGACATTGCTTCGAGGGCATTCTACAGTGTTGGCGATGACCATAGGTGCTCAAACTTTTGGGAAATGACTGAGTATATATATAAAAAGGCTGGTTGACATGTTGGAGGGACACACATTCATTGGAGTTACATCATTGCCAAGAATCATCAACTGCTGACCTACATTAACAGCTGTCAGACCGATCCCTGTGTTTACATTCTGCATAGTTGATTCTCTCTCGCACTAAGACTTTGGTGAGTTTACTATATCATATTTTGTGGCCCATTGTGAAATCAGGGAAGCTTTGTCGTACCGTGCCCCCATTGATTTGACACTGAAGGATAAACTCACTCACAAGAATGCTAAGATTTGCTATGTGTGACCAATCCCTCAATGGGGATGTGATGAGAGATCAAGAATTTGCTCTGAAATATTGTGTAAAGAATAAAAAAAAGTTGTTATCCATAAAACGTGTCATGTATTAAAATATCAGGACTTCACCAAAATGAAAACTGTTGGAAGCTATTGAAATCCACTGCCACAAACCTTGCATCAACAGAGATCAAAGATACCACATATCACTGACCTATGAAGAACTAATCAAACTACAGACTATCTAAGCATTGTGTCTGTTGTTACTACTTATTCTTCCTCTTCAATGGCTTCATCACTGGTGCCATTTGTTGTTTTAGTTCCCTACTGGCCTTTTCCAATAAGGCATTTTCCAGTTTTACGTTTAGAGTTATCTACCCTTTGTGACATGTGACCGCAGGCATGATGACATGTAAACATCGGCTGTCAGGTTGACGTTCCGTTTGTTTTGTCGACAGACGATATTGTTTACCTTTGGCATGCGATCATTATTTGAAGAAAGTATCAAGTATGTTCTCGTCAAAGACTGGACAACAGTTGAAAATGTATTTGAAAGAGCGTGGTGTGACATTTACAGGCTACATTCGTCGCGAATTGATCACTTTGTGCGAGTGTGTTGTCAACTTGAATATGCCGTCTTGCATGATGTTTCCAGTGTAAGCTGCACATCCTAAACACTATCACACCTGAACATTAATTCTGATCCCTTCCTTATACCCGGCTACTCTAACAATTTGTCACAATCCCTGGAAATTGGAATATATGACGTATTTAATTACTTGGTGTCGTTCAGGCCCGATTATGACAGAAAGAAGCTCCGTGCTTACAAATCTTTTCAAGACTATCGTTTATATGCTGATGGGAATGTCAGCAGTGTAGAGTATGTTGATGCTACTGACACCTTTGGAATTTTTAAAGCATCTGTGAAGCCAACACAATGGGACAAGACCTACTTAAAGTCTGAGTTCTACAACCTATGGATTGCTGTGGACAAAATGAATGTTGACAATAAGACTGCTTACTGTCAGTGTCCAGGAAGGTAAGTGATCTTGGTGTCCTTAAAACACTCATAATGATCCTTAAAATTAAATGGATTGTCTGTTTTTGACTACATAGCATAAAGCTTAAACAAGACTAAATACCGTTAAAGCCAAACTTCCCAACTGTCTTCAGTTTGCAAAGAAACAACCAGTCCCAAACTCTTGGAAACAATGTGTATTTATATCCATGTTTCAGTGGATCATAGCCAAGTTCATAGTAAGTTCCTAATATTTATGTAGACGTAGTCAGAGTACTGTGAAAGTAGTTATTGATGTTGCTCATGAAGATTACATATATTACATATACAATATTTGTTGAAGTAACCTTTATCCTGAAAAAAAAACTTTATGCATATTCTTTTCACATATTGCAGTTCTGATGGAGCTTGCAGACATATAGCAGCAACACTTTTGTAAATTGAAACTTTTGAGAAAAAGAGCATCACTGATGGCCCTTCCATTTGGACCAAAAGACCAAGACCTCATGATGAGCCTGTGCCAATGGGTCACCTGAAAGTCAAGAAAATCAGGTACAAAAAGAAAAAAGGATATATGGGGATTTTCAATAAATTAGTCTGTGAGTGGTCAATAATCTACAACATCATCTGGTTTTAAATAAATTACAAACAACAGGAAATAAATGGAAATATTTTTTATTTCGCTATATAAATAACCAATCTGTACTGTGTTGCAGTTATGGACAAATGCTTGCTGACACACGCAGTGACTATGGCCTGGATAATTTTGATCCTCGACCAATAAGTGACAGATCAAATCCATCACTTGAACAGGTGGCCAATTTTGCAGCCTCAATGACTGAAATATTTCTATTTCAGTTTGCAACATGTGACATGTAACTTAAGCATGAAAATGTTAAGTATTCATATAAAAGGTTTTGGAAAAGGTGAAATCAGTGAATATCTATCTGTAAAACAGTGCACTTAATGCATATATGGGATAACACTTCAAATGTGGAATCATGACAGAAAAGGACAGTTTTCAGTGTACAGCACGAGATGTAACGCAAGTGAATTATATTATACATGTATATGTATTATGTAACTTATCCAAAACTTTCACATTTGCAGACAATCCTGAGGCTTGTGCCTTGGAGAGCCTCCTTGATCCCACTGACACAGAGATTCAAGCAATGAAAATTAATGAGGAATGTGTTGCTATGTCCCTACTCAAGAAGCTAGAGGCCCTTGAGTTCCCTCCTGGTTCTGACATTTCTGAGGACATTATTGATAGACTGAAATATTGTCCTGATGACATTATTTACATTGAACATGAAACAATAGGGCAGAGTGAGAATCCTACATGGTCAGTTATGAGAAAAGGCATGATGTCTACTTCAAATTTTAAACGTGTTTGCACCAGGGCAGATGCTTTTGAAAAGAACAATAACATTGATTGCTCAAAGTTAGTGAAATGTTTGCGCTATGACAGTCTTAGCACTGACATTAGCAATGTACCATCTGCTATTGTGTGGGGAAGGAAAAGGGAAAGCAAGGGCAAAGAAATGTACAAACAGATTGAAAGAATTAGACATAAAAAATTATCTGTGAAAATAAAAGGTTTATTGATTGATAAGGAAAATCCTTTCCTTGCTACTTCAGTGGATGGTACAGGGGAATGTCAATGCAAAGAAAATCATCAAAACAAACTGTTAGAAATTAAATGTCCATGGGCTTTGTGAGACTGTGATCCTAAAAGTGCTGCACATCATAGGGGCGTTACCTGAAAGATGGTAATTGGCACCTTAAAGATGACAGTGATTATTATTATCAAATTCAAGGCCAATTAGGCATATATTTATTTCAGTCCTGTGATTTGGTCATTTACACAAGGAAAGGTATACATGTTAATGTACCTTTTCATGAACAATTCTTTGAGTCTATGATCAGAAAAATCAAATCTATTTATGTAAAACAATTGCTTCCTTCATTTGTTGCAGACTTTAAACAAGTAAAAAAGATAAAGACTTTTGTCAGCTCTGACTGAAACTTCCTTTTTACTGTATGAGGTACATGTATTTCTTTTGAGTGAACCGAAAATCTGTTTAGCAAGAACAATGTCTATGTTACACAGTGAAGCTGCTACATTCACACACTGACAAAGAGAACCTTTCATTTTCAAAGGAATTACACCCTGTAATAGTTTATATTCTTTCAGTCTACCAATAGCTCTCTCAACATGTATTCTAGCATTTGCTATTCTCCTAGTTTTGGTAACTGCTACTGAACTGAGTTGTCTCCCATGAGAAAATGGTGGTATGTTGAGAGATGCCTTTTTTAAAGGCTAACAGATCTCTTAATTAAAAAGCCTCTATCAGCCATGATGTCATCATGTTCAGAGAGTAAATCTAAGAATTCAGATTGCTGAACTATCTTCCTATCTGAAATGCTGCCTGACCATAATTTTGAAACAAAAGTAAATGAACCTTTTGGAGAGCAAGCAACCAAACACTTTAAGGTATTTCTTTATATTTGTAATATATTTACCAGTGTAAAACTTGCTGTTTTTGTTGTTTTTAGTGATGTTATCCATTGTTAATTTTTTTGTCAGCATCTTGGGGTTCTGCATCATATCATCTGTGTATGTGCTGATGTAATCAAAACACAGATTTCTTTGTGTAGAGGCATCAGTAGCAGATTTGACAGTGCAGAAGGCGTGATCACCAAGAGCTGTCATTGGACCAACAATGTCCATGCCCGTTTGAATTTCACCTGTTAAATAATATGAACATAATTAGACCGAAAGAATATTAACATAGAGCATATACAAGTATGTAAAATTATCACACAAAGAGGATTCAGTCCAGAACAAGAGAATGCATTAATTGTAAGGCAACATGCTAAAGTTAATTTTTTTTTTAAACATACATACATTTGGTTGGTAAGACATCATCCTCTACAATTCTCTTTTTGCAAGGAGTGTCTGAAGCCACTGGGTCAGCCTGTCTTTGACAAGGTGGTGGTCTGGGCTTCGAGGGCGTGGAGGTTACCGGGACTGGGTCGAGGAAATCTACGGTTGGTCCACGGCCACCTGACAGGATACTTATAAATCAGTTATAGTTAACACAAGCACTGAAACAGCAGTTTAACACTATGCATAGGTGCATTATATTACAACATGTGACCACTTATAGATCTGTGACTCAGGTTTTCTTTTTTTTCGTTGTGCGAGAAATTAATCATTTGCATTGACGATACATGTACAATTTTCACTTTCACCTGACGCAAACAAACAGAGAAGAGTAGCATATTCACCAAAAAAACTCACCTACGAAGTGTTTGGAACAAATGTAGGTGTGCCTCATGATGCTTTTCACATCAAATCCCTCTCGACCACAGGCCCTTGTCCACCTCAAACATTTCTATGGTAGACTTTTTGGCTTCGGAAAAGGAACAAAAAATACGTTTTCCACATCATGGCGATCCTTGTACCTGTTATAAGTCTTGCACAAGCCATAGCAACAGTGGTGGTGAGGCATCTTCAACTTCTCTCGGTGTACACGTCAGATAGTGGTAGGTGCATGGTCAAACACGTTACAAAATTTGACAGCTGTTTGTTTTGACAGTTTGCCTGCGGTCATGTGGTTTTCTAAAGGGACATCACTCTAAACAAACTTTCATCGCAAACCTGGAGAATGGCTTATTAAGTACCACTTGTTATTCTATGACATACTGTTGTTAATGTTAATCTGCTGTTGGTTGTAGTCACTTTTAGCTTGGTAACGATGTAAGAATCTACACTGAAATAAAGTTGAAGGTTTCATTTTGGACTCACCAACTTCTAGAAGAGGACCATAACAATGTGTTCCAAACAGATAGGGGATGGTCCCTAAGCCATGAAAAACATGTGAGAATCCATAATCCATGTTTACATACATCCCTTCTTCTGTGGTTTGCAATTTACAAGGTAAACAAGAAAATGCTGGATTTTGCACTTAGCAGAATGAGTGCATTTTGTAATCAATGTCATGAAGAAACTAGGAGAAAAGTTCAGTATATTGATTAGAAAACACATATCTTGAAAATTTTTGCACATTTGCAAGCTGCTGTCAAAGTCATGTAAACATTTCTTACTGATGTGAGCCTCAGCCCTGCTTCTTTCAAACAGAATTTCATCTCATCAGCAGTCAAAACGCCACTCTTGTCCTTGTCTTGTTGATAGAAGGCATCCTCCAAGTGGCTGAGGTGTTCATGTGAGAACATGATGAACAGTTTTAGAACACTTGACAAAACCTACAAAATGAAAGTAATCTGTAAGATAAAGATAAAAATGTTAAATTGGAATAAATTTATAACAGAGCAATATGTTACAATAACAATTCAAATATAAATGAAGGTAACATTATGAATGTTACACATCATTTAAATGTCTTCTTAAACAATAAATACCTTTTTGTACTAATGTTTGGAGATTAAGTTGACAGCTTAAGAAAAGTTTTTTCTTTGTAAAAGAGGCACAGAGAATGAAATCTACTTTGTCTCTGATATGTCCTGATCTTGAAAACCTATGAATTCTGCACATGGCAAAAAGTACTTGAAAAAACAGACACAAAAAAATGCATTTTATGACCTCTAGAAATGATGGAGATGTTTTATATCTGTCTCTATATTTAAAAAAACCCAATCACAATAATATATTTAACATTACTGCAAATCCAGCTCGATGCAACAGGGCATGTAACATCAAAATGTGAAAGTAACTGTATTTTTTGTTTATTCTGGCTTAAAATACCATAAACTCCTTCATTTCTTCCCCACTGAAACCAAATGTCTCTAACCACCATCAAAAACATCAGTTCAGTTTTGAGATAATACATACAATTTGTAAAGATTTTCACATTAGCTACCTTAACTCATTAAGCCCGAGAGCCCCTTCACTGCTCAACACCTGAAACCCCATGCTGATTGCCTGATATCCCTGACAGGTTTCAGGGATTACAGGAAACTCTCTCATCATACAAGCCAGTCCTGATTGTTTAATTGTGTTGTAAAGATATATGCTGAAAGAAAGCAAGCGCGAATACATATCATACATGCAACGTTTTACATAATTTTATTGCACTTTCTCTTGTAAACCTTTGGCAGCTTGTACATACGTATTTTCTTAACATATGTGTATGTATTCTTTGTATATAAGACATGAGACATACTTAAACAAATTGTCCCTCTCATATCATTGTGTGAGTTTTTTTAAATTTAAATTTTATTTCTGAATCCCTTTTACATAAAAAAGAAACTAAGCAGCCAGAGGGCCGCTAAGTCGCAGAATACAAAGTAATGTAATGGAGTATAGGAGTAGATATAAATTTCACTCTACAGCACAGACAATAAAAACTATGTTAAAACAATGGTAAAACAATGCAGTAAGTAGCTAAAACAATAGCCCATGACCCACATCCCTCATTTCGTGCTCCAATTAGCAAAGACAACGAAACCAGTGACCGTAAATCCCTCATCCCTCATTTATCCCTCATCCCTCATTTGACCCACATTTCATCCCAAAATAGCCACATGTGACATTATCTAATCACATCAGCTTCATTAAGCATAGTGATACATAATATCACCATGATAAAAAGAAGTTAATGATTTTTAATGAGAAATTATCAATGGATGTTTCACGCTATAGTTGATGGTTATTTGTTACAAAACGATTGGAATGCTGTTTATTCAAATAAGTTGTTTATACAGAACAGTCACGACAGGGTGGCATGACCAGTTGATACCCAGTCCACGGTGTACTCTATATATAGAATCAACAAACCAGGGGTAGCATGACTGGATGATGAAACTTAAATCTTTGAATAGTGCCATGTCATGATTAGTCATCCCTTTCACATTCTTTTTTAAAAACACACGTTCCAGTACGTTTATAACTCTACCAATGAGCGATGATGATTTTGAGTTTGATTCATAGTTTGAATTCACCAATAGGTGTGCGCATGCTCGCATCCATCACTGCTTACAGAAATGTTATTCCAACTGAGTACAAGCAACAGACAAGGTGTGCCTTTGCTGAACAGACATCATGGAAACAGGAGTTACAGATCGGTTCGTATTCCTTTATACAAAATCTTTACCATTTAGCCAGCGCTATCCTGTTAGGATTGAAGTTGATGGTAAAATCTTCAACTGTGCTGAGTAGTATTATATGTACATGAAGGCAATGACGTTTGGCGATGTGGTTACAGCTCAAAACATTTTAAGAGCCTCTTCTGCTGTTATGCAGAAGAGATTAGGAAGATGTGTGAAAAACTTTATTCAACACAAATGGGATGTAGTGAGCTACCATGTTGTGAAGAAAGTTACCCTGGCTAAGTTTACTCAGCCTTCCACTCTTCAACATGCATTAATGAACACCTCCACAAAAATATTAGCTGAAGCCAGTCCATATGATAGATGGTGGGGTGTTGGACTCTCTCTTCACGATCCCAAGCTATTAAATCCATCTAACTGGAAGGGACAAAACTGGTTGGGAAAAGCTTTGATGGAGGTCAGGCAAGAGCTTATGGACAAACTTCTTGTGAGTGAAAAGTGTTAAATTTTTGTTTACAGTCAACTGAATGGTAAAGCAGCATTCTATTCCTGGAAGCAAGTTCTACAATCATCACACAGCTTGGACGAAACAGTTGTCATGCAATCTAACGAATGGTTTCAAGATCACAGTGAATGTGTCAAGGATGCTAAGAGAAAGTTTCAAGATGATTCTAGGTCAGCGAAAAGAATCATCATCAAGAAGACAAGAAAACTGTTCTTGTGTGTTGACGAAGTGGACAGTGTAAATCACATAAAGCATGCAGAACTCTCACTTTGTGTTACACTTTGGAACTAAGATTCTTAGACGGTTATCCTGTGATTTGTGTTTTGGATGTATGTTTGAACCTGAGGGAGAACTGGTGCATACATGTAAGGACATGCTAGAACAGGATCACGTTAATGGTCTTTTCCTGACGGCCATGAGTGAAATAAATGATGAACACGTGACTGATAAATGGCTGGAAGTGTTTAGTGATGACTCATCTCTGAATTACGTGAACATAGTTTCATACCATTGCAAAGACTATCGGGACACTCATTTTAAAACATCAGAGTGGCTTCATGATCTGAAGCAATGTGTGGTTAAGATGCTGTTGTTAGAAAATCGTTTTCAATAATTGTGAATGTATATATGAATGAATGAATTCTATTAATTAAAGCATATGTTCCTTCCTATTCGTACCTTCATATTATATATTGCCTGTTACAACTGGTTTCATTTAGTACATGTGTGAGTTCACAAAAGATGAACAGGGTATTGTCAGAGAGGCACGAAAAAGCATTAGAAAAGTATTATTATGACCCTCACAACCCAGGAGCCTACTATGGTCCATCCAAATTCCGACAGGTATGGAAGACAACACCTCAACCTGATGTCAAGCTCAGGAAGGTGAAATGGTTTGTCAACAACCAAGATCCTTACAGTATACACAAACCAGTCAAGCATAGATTTAAAAGGATGAAAGTCAGTGAATTCCATGGACGAAATGTGGGATGTGGACTTTGCTGATCTTTCAGGATACAGCAAAGAAAATGAGGGTATATGGTATTTGCTTGTCGATATTGACATACTGAGGTTTACTTTTGTCCTTTCCTTGGAAAATGAAAGTCCAGAGTCCGTGTTGAAAGCCTTTAAAAAAATACTTCAAGAAAGGAAACCATGAAAAGTATGTGTAGTTGGTGGTAGTGAGTTTAAGGAAGTGTTCAAATCTGTTTTGGAAAAACAAAATATTACCATTACTATTGCATGCAACGAAAACATTAGAAGTAATTATGTGGAACGCTTCAACAGAACACTGAAGTCGTTGATCACACGTTACATGACACGTAAGAACACCAAGCATTGTCTCAGTGTTCTACCTGATTTGGTGTACAACTACAATAACACCCCACATTCGTTTTTACCCCTTCTATAACTTGCCCAAGTCAATAAAAGCAATGAATTGAAAGTTTGGCAACACTTGTATGTCAAACCTTTGTTGAAGTCAAAGGAAAAAAAAAGGTCAAGTGATAAAGAAATACAGATATAAAGTTTGTGATCTTGTTCGCATCCCATACCTGAGCAAACCGTTCAGCAAAGAACTTAATCTGAAGTGGACGGAAGAACTTTTCAAAGTAACAGAACGTTTAAAAAAACAAGACATACCTCTGTACAGAATTAAAGATTTTCACGGTGAACTTATTACAGGGAGTTTTTACACTGCCGAACTGCAAAAGGTTAACAAAGGAGACAATATTGAGTGGAAAGTGGAAAAGATCTTAAAGAAGAAATGCATAAGAGGAAAAGCGTATGTTTTGGTTTGTTGGTTAGGTTGGCCTAGTTCTTTTGATTCATATGTGGAAGAAAGTCAACTGAAAAACCTATGATGGAGAAATATGTGTTTCTCAAGAGTTCTGACACAAAAAATTATTATTTCAAGGATAACAGCCCTTATCATTTTCGCATTAAGCTCAATCAAAGACTGGTGTTTGATGGATTTGGGGTCATGTCTTTATCCGAGTTAAACTTTGGAAAGATGGACCTCACTCATGTGAACAATCCTTGTGTAGATATACTGTGTAACCTGTGCGATAGTTCCCTGGTGGGTAATACCCAGTTACCACTGTTAAGACGCATTGATCTGAGGAATGGACCCAACTTTTCCTTTGCTAATGAATACAGTATCCATGTGATGGTCAAAGAGTCACCTGACATTGAAATCTGTATAAAAGCGAGCAGTGGAACACCATTGTCATTCTTGAAAGGGCAGACTTATACAACACTTCACTTGAGACGTTATCCCTTTGCTGACTGAACATGGATTCCCTCCCTCTCTATATCCCAGATTATAGCAAATGGCAGAATTACTTCAAGAAACACATGACAGGTACTTCTCATGTTGTGAATGGAAAAGCTCTCCCTAAAGTTATTCCATCTCACTGATCTTATTCTCAACCAGAAGAACCCAAAATCGAACTGCAGATGACTTCAGAACAACAAAGTGTTGTGGAGACAGCGGATGCCAAGAGAAGCGCCATAGGTCTTCAAAAAGAACTGCAGGTGAACAGATTGCCACAACCAAGAGGATATGTCAGACAAGTAACATCGCCTCCAAGACAGCTAAAGCACTCAAGTGTACTCCTGTGAAAGAAAATGACATCTTCAGTTGAGCATCATGTCTTTATTGAATAGCAAAAATTTTGAAGAGTTGGTACCGGATTCGTTCAACCTATTTACCATACCTCCATATCAGACCAGTATCCAGCAACACTATTTTGTAGATGTACGCCCGCTCAGTCAAATCAATGACTCTTCTCCATTGGAATTTCACATATCCAATTCGGGTAGTGATTACATTGAACAAAACTGCACGTAAAACTCAAAGTCATCCATGTGGATGGTGTAATGTATGTTATCGACTAGTACGCGATCTCGCCAGTTACCTTACAGTGCTATGTTATCGACTGCAGATGACACACAATAAACGTAATGACAACGTCTGCCGAGTTGTCTAGTATGTGACATGGTGTCAGAAGTCGGCAATTACAACTTTCAAACTAACAATTTGAAGTTTGACGACCCAGACAAAGGAGTCTAGATCTCTAAAGAACAAAACGGCAAGTTGTTTATGAACTGTTATGCTCCGAAATCATAAATAGAAGCAACAGTTCGCTCGACCGCATGTTCACGAAATTACCAGCCTGTGCTACATTGAGTACGTAGAAGTGATTCTAGTAAAAATCTTCGAAGCTTTCTTGTCAATGAACTATAAACATGGCAACTAGTGAAAGCAATAGGCCTCAGATGAACTGGGAAGCTGTTGATTTAGAGCGTGAATGGAAAAGTTTCAAACAACATTGTCAATTTACGTTCAACGGGCCTCTGTCAGGTAAAACTGAATTACAGAAAGTGAACTATTTAATGACTTATATCGGTGCCAAGGGAAGAGAAGTGTATGAAACATTTACATGGACCGCTGCTGAAGGTGATAATCCTGCAGAAAACGAAACTTTGAATGGTGTTTTTGGAAAGTATGACCAATATGTAGCACCTAAGAAGAATCAGATTAGGTCAACAGTGATATTCAACAGGCGCAAACAAGAACAGAATGAAAGGTTCGACAATTTTGTGACTGATTTGAAGCTTCTAGTAAAAGATTGTGGCTATACTGATTCAGATAGAATGCTTCGAGATGCCATTGTTCTTAGAGCTTATCATGATTCAGTTAGAGAGAAGTGTCTGGATAAAGGTGACGATCTCACTCTTGATGCTGCTATTCAGATAGGTCAGAATTATGAAGCATCACTACAAAGTATGGCAACCATTGGTGATGAAGACCCCAAGGTAAATAGAGTGTACATGAAGAAACAACCCAAAGCGGGTAGGAAACATGGGACACAGAAACCCAAAACATGTGAAAGACATTCTAAATCGGACATTTGTAGCAGATGTGGGTATCAAGCTACTCACAAGAAATGTCCTGCTAAAAGTTCCAAATGTTCTAAGTGTAAGTTATTTGGTCACTTTGCTAAAATGTGCAAAACTAGACTTGATGAGGTAAACAATGTAGCATGTAGCAGTGAAGCCAGAAAATCATGTTCAAAAGTTGAAGAAAATGATGAATATGACTATTCTTCAGATGAATACTCACACTTAGTGCATGCTGTTGAGTCCAATGATAAGAAATGGTGGATAGATGTCAGTGTTTGTGGTAGAAACCTGGGTGTGCAGATTGACACAGGGGCAGATAAATCACTCATGCCATATCAAACTTATGTTGAAATGGGCCTAAAACTTCCACTAGTGAAGACTGACAAATGCTTCAAAAGCTACACACTTCATTCACTTGAAGTTGAAGGTAAGGTTACCTTGCCTGTTGTGTACAAGGACAAAACAGTGAATGTTCCATTTTATGTCATTCACCTGGATCAGAAACCACTATTGTCAGAAGATGTCTGTGAAGAGCTCAAGAGATTGACAAATATCCTGAGTTGAAGTCTACCACAGGAACTCTTCCAGGAACCTATCACCTGAATATTGATCCTACTGTACCCCCTGTAGTACATGGACCGAGACGGCAACCAAAGGCCTTAGTGGAAAAAATCACGTCCAAGCTACATGAAATGGAAGCGAATGGACAAATAGCCAGAGTAACAGAGCCAACTGATTGGGTGAGCTCTATGGTCACGGTGGTCAAGGGTGACAAAGTGAGGATATGCCTTGACCCTAAGGACTTGAATGTGGCAATACGCAGAGAACACTATCCAATACCCACAGTAGAGGAAGTAGTGTCATCGTTTCCTGAAGCCAGGATATTCTCTGTTCTTGATGCAAAGTCAGGATTTCTCCAGATTTGTCTCGACTATGAATCCAGTCTCATAACCACATTCAACAGCCCTATCGGATGATTTAGATGGCTCAGATTGCCATTCGGAATCAAATCAGCACCTGAAATATTTCAGCGTATTATGGATACTATGCTGGACGGAATTGTAGGTGCAAGAGCTATCATGGATGACATTTTGATCAGTGGAAAGACTGAGGCAGATCATGATCGGATCATGAAAGAAGTCAACAAGAGGGCAGCTGACTTCAATCTGAAGATGAACTTTGAAAAGTGCTAAGTAAAACAGACCAGAGTGAAATATGCTGGTCATATTGTTACACAAGATGGCTTGGAGGCTGATCCAAGTAAAGTGAGGGCTCTAAAAGAGATGCCTGTTCCAGAGTCAAAAGGTGACGTGAGACGTTTCCTTGGAATGACTCAGTACCTGGGAAAGTTCCTGCCTAGTCTCAGTGATGAAGATGCACCACTACGTGAGGTCATCAAGAAAGAAGTTGACTTCTTTTGGGAAAAGCCACAACAGAACCTGAAAAAAAAAATGAAAGAACTGTGTAGTTCAGCTCCAGTGTTAGCTAGATTTGACCACAAGAAACCAGTTGTGATCCAGTGTGATGCCAGTAGCTATGCGGTGGGAACAGTACTCCTGCAAGATGGGCATCCTGTAGCTTTCTCCTCAAGGGCACTCACTGACACAGAAAAATGCTATGCCCAAATTGAAAAGGAGATGCTTGCAATCGTTCACAGCTGCAGAAAATTCCATTACTACATCTTTGGCCGCCCAGTATCTGTAGAGACTGATCACAAGCCGCTACAGGCTATTTTCAGTAAGCCACTACTTGCTGCGCCAATGAGACTACAGTCCATGTTGCTGAAGCTGCAGCCTTATGATCTGAATGTAATGTACAGACCTGGAAACGAAATTCCTGTTGGTGACGCTTTGAGCCGCGCAAATTTACCAGACCAGGAAGTTGACATCCATTAGTCAATACATTAGTCAATATGGTTGACTACATTGCTGTTGCGCCGACAAGGTACCAACAGTTTCAGAAGTGTACAGCTGATGAGTTGAACGAACTTCACTCAATCATTCAGAAAGGTTGGCCAGACACTAGGTATGAAGTACCTCATTGCCTAAGAGAGTACTGGAACCAGAGAGATGAACTCTCCATATTGGACGGAATTGTATACAAAGGTATGCGCATTGTTGTTCCTCCCAGCATGAGAGCTGATATGATGAAGCAAATCCATGCTTCCCACCTTGGCATCAGCAAATGCAAACAACGAGCTCGAGAAGCTTTGTTTTGGCCTGGAATGACTGCCCAAATAGAGAGTCTAGTCAAAGACTGTGTGAAGTGTAATGAGTTCCAGAACAAACAGAAGTCAGAGACATTGATGCCAAGTAAAACTCCTGCCTATCCATGGTGTGAAATCGCAAGTGACATCTTTGACTTTGAAGGCAAACCGTACCTTCTTACAGCAGGTTATTTCTCTCGATTCATTGAAGTTGACAGACTTGCAGATATGAGCTGCAGAACTACCATAGAAACTCTCAAAAGTCAGATCTGCAGACATGGAATTCCTGAGAAGTTGAGGTCTGATAATGGTCCTCAATTCTCCTCCAGAGAATTTGCTCAGTTTTGTGAAGATTATAATATTCAACACGTGACGTCTTCATCCAATTACCCCCAGTCTAATGGTGAAGTTGAACGAGCGATCCAGACAGTGAAGAGACTTTGGAAGAAATCAAGTGATAAGCAACTTGTTCTGCTAGACTATCGCTCG
Organism: Haliotis asinina; assembly: GCF_037392515.1. NCBI lineage: Eukaryota > Metazoa > Mollusca > Gastropoda > Lepetellida > Haliotidae > Haliotis > Haliotis asinina. The sequence goes on along the minus strand of NC_090288.1, from coordinate 22,887,604 downwards.
ACACCACTGGAGTCATGTGGACTCTCACCTGCTCAACTGTCTATGGGAAGACGACCCAGGAACAAGATACCTGTGTCCAGAGAACTGCTGCTGCCAAAAGCCTATGACAGGAAGGATGTCACTCTTTGTCTGAACGGGGCGAAGGAGAGACAAAAGTGGTATCACAATCAGAAGGCAAGTTTTGATCTCAAAGCTCTCTCTCCAGGTGATCCCGTTAGAATGGCTCCTCTACCGGGTACCAACAAGTGGCTTCCAGCTAAAGTTGTTGCTCATCATGCCTCTCCACGATCATATGTCATAGAGCACAACAACCGGAAGTACAGAAGAAACAGGAGTCATCTAAGACCCTCAACTGAGACAGCTCACACACAGGGCACCAAGCTCTGTAGACTACCCACTCATGAGCTCCTACCTCCACCCAGTGCTCGGAGAAACTTGAATGTACATGTGTCTCCTGCAATGAATCCTGTGACAACACAGACACGTCAGACTGATGTGTCAGATCAGACATATGTTAAAACCCCACTCAAATCCCCAGAGACTGTGCCAGTAGTAGTCACTAGGAGTGGTAGAGTCAGCAAGCCGCCAAATCGTTTGGATTTATGAATTCTTTGATTGACTGACTCATTGTTGTAACTTCTTGTTAAAGTGACATTTGCAGTTGAGAAACTGATTTTTTTATTTGTGTATTCCATAGGTGCCAAAGGAAAGTGACTCTTAATTTATTACATTGGTAATATAACGTCTCAGGCAAGACTCTAAAAGCCTAAGTTTATTTTGAGTATTCCAGTCAGAGTTTAATGATGTTTTAGACATTTGCATGCAAGTTATGCTGTTAAGTTATGTTGTCTACACGCTTTATCAGCTCCAAACAAAGAGGGATGTAATGTATGTTATCGACTAGTACGCGATCTCGCCAGTTACCTTACAGTGCTATGTTATCGACTGCAGACGACACACAATAAACGTAATGACAACGTCTGCCGAGTTGTCTAGTATGTGGCAGATGGATCGGTATTGGATGCAGACGAACACGTGGCACCTGTCAATTTGCTTTTGCAGGCACAGTTTTCTCAAATTTCAGTGTATATGCAGAACCAGTTGGTGTCTTCGACCAACAATCACTAAGCTTACAAAGATGAGGGTGAAGATAATGATGCCATTGAAACAACTGATTGTGTCACTGGAGCCAATTACGGTTTGACTGAACGTGGTACCTTCATCAAGAAGAGCAATGAACTGACCATGTCTGGACCTTTGTATGAAGATGTGTTTACCATGAAAAGACATTTAATCAATGGAGTAGATTTGACTTTGAAATTGTACAGATCATCACCTACTTACTGTTTGATGAGCGGTAAAGCCAACCAAGAGTATACAATTGAGCTACTCAATGCTTATCTCCAAGTATGCAAACTCAAAGTCAAACTGGCGCTGATTCTAGCTCACAACACCCTGTTCCAAAATAACTCCAATGCACTCTACCCTTTCACCAAGTCTGAGGTCAAGGTCAACAGCATCCCTGTTTTTCAACTGACGCATACCATTGATAATGTGTCCAACCCCATTGCTAATCGTTACATCATCGGCTTTGTGGAAAGCAAGAGTTGAATGGATCATATGACAAGAATCCTTTCAACTTTCAATCCAGCATGCTCAAAACTGTCAGTCTCTATGTGAATGGTGTCACTGTACCTGGATGTCAAACTCAAGCTGATGATGTGAACAGCTACGTAAACATGTTTGATGGCATGGGGTTTTGGAGAGAAAATTGAGGAAATTTCATATCCAGGGGAGAATTTTTGTTAGGAAATGCACTGTTTGTCTTTGAACTGGAAGAGGTGTGTGGAGAATCTGAGTACCTCAATCTGGTGAAGACTGGAAATGTGCAGTTGGAAATCGAGTTCAAAGCTGCACTAACCAAAACCCTGAGCTGCATCATTCTCAGTGAAAGAAACTCCACCATCGAAATCGATCAAGCGCGAAACGTCTTCATCAAGTAAACACAGAGATGAAAGCTTCACAGTTGATGTGCGCCCTTCAGTGTGATTCAACCTTACAGACTCATGTCTTGGGGGTGTATGCCAGAGACACGCTTCCTATAATCGCACCTTTCATGCAAAGACAAGGTGTATGACTTATAGTGAATACTTAGACCAATCAGAACAGTGGTCGTCAATGGGTTGCTATGTACTTTAAAAACAATACAGCAGAATTCTTCGATAGTTTAGCAGATCCTGTTGATGTTACATCTGATCGCTATTTAAAGACTTATGCTGGTTCTTACTTACACAGCAATCACCGGTTACAATCTGTGAATTCAAATGTGTGTGGGTTCTATTGTTTGTACTATGTCTTATGTAAATTTAAAGCACACCAGACTCTAAACCATATACTTCATCAGTTTGATGTACACAACTTCATGTGGAATGACGCCTTTGTATCTGAATATGTTTGTAATTATTTCAAATACTACTCTGCTTCTTGTCTAGATTGTAATGGATGTTATATCTATGTGTGAAAAAATCAATAAAATGAGTGTAGATGAGATTAGGTTTGTGTTGTGTATAGATACGATGGTATCAAGCCCAGTAGTACAGTTCTGTGCTAAAGAGCGATCTGAATACATCATGGGAGAATGTGTGTTACCATTTCAAACTCCTACTACAATATCGGTTGTGGGAGGATCTTCAAGTGGGAAAACCTTTTGGGTTGCACAGCTCTTAAAACAAGCTAGCTGCATGTTCGATCCACCACCCAACCTGATTGTGTATTGCTATGCTATGTGGCAGGATGTCTACAGCAAACTTAAGAGGACGATTCCCAACATTCGATTTAAAGATGCACTACCCACGGAAGAGGAGTTAAAATCATATTCCTTGGAATCCGATAAATGGTGTGTACTGGTAGTAGATGACTTCATGCAAGACATTTGCAAGAAACCTCTGTTCTTACATCTTTATACCACACTATCTCATCATCTGGGAATTACTGTCATTAACATTCAACAGTCAGCCTTTCCTAAAGGCGAATGTAACAGAACCATGTCTCTAAACACCCATTACTTTGTTCTGCTGTCTAACCCGCGTTCAGCACATGAATACAGAATTTTGGCATCGCAAATATTTTCAGGACAAATTAAATATTTTATGAAATCCTTCCAAGATGCAGTTGGGAGAAAACAATATGGGTATCTTGTTTTGGATGCTTCGCCCCATGCTGATGAACGCTATGGACGTTTACGCACAAACATATTTCTTGATGATGAAGTATGTACAGTCTACTTACAACAGTCACAGAAGTAGGACTAAAATGATATATTCGTCTCTCTATGAGTGTTTACATCATTTCACTTAAGTTGAACAGAACCATGGATGTGTGCGGACGGTTCAATGATGTGCTTGCAGACTGTGTTGAAACCGAGCGTTAAACTGAGGAGTATGGTCATAAGTTTAGTGACAGACTGAAGTCGTTCAACAACTGGACTGTTCAAATGGAACAGTCGCCAAAAGCCATGGGTGAAGCAGGATTTATTTACACAGGAGAATCTGATAAAGTCTACTGCTTCAAATGTAGGCTTCGTGTACATCAATGGAAACCTGATGATGATCCCATGACTGAACACTTCAGACTGTCTCCACACTGTAACTATATGCACATGGTGTCTGAACCCAGGGATACCAAGAAAGGTTAGACGTGAGCAACTATGAATAAATATTAATCACCATAGTTTTTCAAACTGACAATCTTCTATATAACAACCAATTCATGTCACTTCAGCCATTGTACAGTCAGCTCTCCCTCAGAATGTATGCAGTGAAAGAAAGGAATTGTCTGATCAACATTATCAAAAAAACACAGAAAGAATTATGCAACATTGAAAGAAACAGCTTCTCGAATGATGTTTACAGTGTCAGTGTGGGGAGACGATTACGCTGCTTTACAAACAGAACATCACTATGACTCATGGACTGAAGTCATTAAAGACTTCTTGTGGAATAACAGACTGTGTCCCAACATATTAGATGAAGACATATGGATAGATGGAAGGGTAGACTACCAATGTTTCTGTAGTGAAAATGAGCGAGTGGTTGCTAACAATATTTTTCGAAAGGCTATGTCTTTACAAGATTACGAAGACTCAAAACACAGTACCACTGTGTCTGTTAAGGGTGTAGATTTGTTGGAAAGCTGGCAAAGCGATCCTCCTCATGACTGTAGTAAGTGCAAAGAAGATGACAACAAAGAAAATGCGATTTTGGGTTTCTAGATAAATAACAATAACCAACGATGTGTGTCTTCATTTGAAAGTGGAACAGCTACCCTAAAGCATCAAAATGAGTGGTCTGCTCCAAAAACATTCATCTTTTCTTATGATGTTGGAACAAGCTAGTGTCAGGCAAAGAAAGGCTTTGTTAATACATGCCACTTGTGAACAGCTTATGTCAGTGATTACTCTTATATGTAACATTTTGAGAGGAATCATACCCTTACCAGACAGTGATAAAATACGCCTCTCACGCTGCAAGAAACGCATTCGATCTTTAGCCAGCAAGACAGTTAGTAGTCGCGAGAAACGTGAGCTGATTCTGACACATCATTCGGTTCTACCCATTTGCATAAAATCCTTTCAAATATACCTCTCATCGATTCACAATGAGCAAGCCTATGGTTCTTCTGACAAGAGAGACCTACCAGAGGTTGATGAACAGTCAAGAAGAACAGATTCTTCCTCAGACAGCGAATCAGATACTGAATCAGAATCCTCTGACGAAACAAGATCTGAAGATGATGAATCATAATAAGAGTTCTAGTGATGAAGCAGTTGCATCTGTCATGGAACATATCATGGACTTTATGCTTCGTGTCCCTGAGCAGATCATTAGAGGTACTTCGTCTACAAAGACCATTGGGAAGCTAATGAGCTTGTGGATATTTGTGAAAGAAAATATTCTGAATGGTCAAATAAGACTAACAGAAGATCTAAGGCTTGTGTTACCTAATGGCGAAGTATTACATGGCTCAAATATAGTGGACTTGCTCCGCTTTCTCATCATGAAAGCAGGTGCTAAGAGTCACCGACCACCAGACAAAAGAAAGACAAAAAAAAGAAGAAGACTGTAAATAAGAGGGTTGGCTGAAAAGTTCTAAGCCTCACTGTGAAAAAAAGTTTATTTTATTTAAAAGTTTAATTTATTTTTCTACATAGTCCCCTTCCAAGTTAACACACTTTTGCCAGCGATGCTGCAAGGCCCGAATCCCGGTCAGGAAGAAATCTTCTTCAGCTACCCTAAAAAAATCAGTCACAGCGGAAATGACGTCATCATTACTTGCAAAATGGCGACCGGCGAGTTCCTTTTTCATTTTGAGGAACAGGTGGAAGTCAGAAGGAGCCAAATCAGGTGAATAAAGAGGATGGTCAATGAGTTCAAAGCCACAATCGCGCGCGGATTGTTGACATGGCCACCACCGATTTCTGAACAGGCGCATTGTCTTGGTGGAAGAGGATACCTTTAGCGATAATCCCTCGTCGTTTGGCTTTGATTGCTTCTCGCAACTGGTTCAGTAGATCAACATAGTATCTGCCGTTGATAGTTTGACCTTTTTCAAGATAATCAATGAGCAGAATACCCCTGGAATCCCAAAAGACTGATGCCATCACCTTTCCAGCTGAAGGAACAGACTTGGCTTTCTTCGGAGCTGGTGAATCAGGATGCTTCCACTGTTTTGACTGTAGTTTTGTTTCTGGTTGAAAGTGATGTATCCAGGTCTCATCCATGGTTACAAATCGTGCCACAAAATCATTGGGATCTGCTTCAAAACGACGCAAATTGTCAAGGGACATCTGGAACCTGACACGTTTCTGTTCTGCTGACAAGAGCTTTGGCACCCATCTTGCAGAAACTTTAGTCATTACTAATTCGTTGGTGATAATATGCTCAACCCTCTCATGAGAGATGCCCACTACACTAGCAATATGTCGAGTAGTCAATCGTCGATCATCCATCAACATATCGAGCACTCGCGTGATGTTTTCTGGAGTGGTTGCTGTTGAAGGTCTTCCTGAGTGTGGGTCATCATCAAGGCTTTGTCTGCCATGCTTAAATTCTGCAGCCCACTTCTTTACTGTGGAAAATGAAGGAGCATCATCCCCTAGAGTGGAGACCATGTCAGCATGTATCTGTGTTGGGGACATCCCTTTCTTTTGCGAGTACTTGATGACTGCCCTGTATTCAGTTTTGTCCATTTCTGATGATTTCAGAGGGTAGGTTTACCAAAAGAGTTGTAGTTGAGATAAAACTATTAGTACGTTTGTAGTTCTTGTGTCTATGATTCACTAAATGATTGTCCTCATTGGTGGCAAACACCTGTCTCTACCTGGTGGGGAAAAACCACTCAGGCTGAGAACTTTTCAGCCAACCCTCGTACTTTATATCTAAAACGCAAAGCGTCTCATGGTGTGCCTGGTGTGGCAAACGTAAGGAAAACAATCGAATCATTTTAATGTACATCCATTCTTCTATACATATTATGTACAAGGAAATGAAAAATGGATTACTAAATGACTAGTTGGTCTTGTTGTTTATGGTAAATGCATGTTGAGTTTGGTCAGCATCACCAGTTTCTCTTTTCCTGTGTTGGAAAGCAAACCAGCATTCAAATATTCAATTTTTTCATAACAGATGGTGTGTCTATCATGGAAGTCTAGTCTGAGTTGTGTACGTTCATGATGTGCACTTTCTAACATGTTTTGATGAGATATTCCACTCAGAGCTTCCTCAAAATAGAGCTCCACCTTTTCATCACTATTCATTATCACACACTGGTGATGGATTTCAGACAGATGGTCGATCTCACATCCATAGCAATTGTCATCACACAATTTAGTGATTTTTGTCTGGAGTTCATTCAGGTAAAGTGTTTCGAGAATAGACTCGAACATTTGGCGATGGTGTCTCAAGTCATGTGCACGCTCAAGAGACTGCCTTGTGGTGTTGATTTCACGCACTTCCACAGGATATACAGTGTTAGCAGGGATCACACCCTGCTCCATTAGTTGGTGCAGAACCCTCTGTGCAGCTTGATAAGCAGCCATTCGCGTTCTTCTTAAGGTTTGCCCTTCGCGCACCGTTTGACCATTGGCACCGATCAGCCTGTACACATATCTCTGAACATTCATTTTAGCGCTGAAAATAAATGAATAATTAGATAAATAGTTAGATAAAGGGAGCAATATATATATATCAACTGGTGTCAATGCCACTTTGTTTTGTCTCTCAGTGTACGAAGTGTTATTGTATGATCGAATCAAGTGAAAGGAACAACCGAACATCTTCTGTTCAAATAATTATTGTTTATACATATCATGCCTGAGAAATTTCTTAATGACAGATTTCTTGATGCCTTTAGCTGTCTTTTTTTTCGATGACGTTTTTAGATTTTTGCATCAGAAAAGAGTACATTTTGCTTTTTAGTCCCACAAACTCTAATATGATGCCCCCGCCTGCTTCATTCTTCATTTTACCAGTTACCTTGCGATTTTCATCCGAATATAGCCCTTTTGGGTCATCGGGTGCATAGTTGGAAGTGTCACAAATGTTGATTGTATTTCATGAACACATAGGAATCCAAAAGGGGTTCATGTGAAGGGGCATGTACATGCATAAACAAACTGTCCGTGGCCATCATCAAAAGGTCAAGTCTTTCTGGCCCATGCTGCCTTTACATGACATCATAATAGAAAGTATAAACTTCATATTTGGCTAAATCCAAGATGGTGAAGCCAACAGCAATGGGTTGATCTAAATGTACAGATAATTTCTCCAACTCTACTGCAGTCACGTCTTCTGAAAAATTTTTGACCTGCTTGAAGTTACTTTTAGATGCACATTTTCGAAATTTTGATCTCTGTGTCACCAACTGAACTGTTTTATGCTTTTGTTAATTCATGCAAAACCGTCCAAACACACAGTTGTTCATGAGTTTATAGCGATCTTTATCACAGTCATCCTTGGCATTTTTGCGGTTCCTCAAATTAAGATCGATGTAAGGTTTCAACCATGCTCCTTGTCTAAATTTTAACACTCTGTGTATTTTTGTACATATCAATCCATGCCTCAGGTACAGCTGTAACGTTTTGAAGTGAACCACGTAGTGGGAATGATCTGTTAGAAGAATTTTTTACCAGATGATTTCTTTGAACCTTTACGCAACGATTTTTTGAGTGGGTTGAAATGAGTTAACAGTTTCTGGTGAGCTGGTGAAAACTCATCACAGGGAATGTCATCATGTGTAGGAGCCATGGGAAAAGCAGCATGAGCTTTGTGTAACTGTTTGGGATACAACAAATCGACTTCAAGGATGTAACCTGTATCTCCTTCTGTATCGACAGTTGTCCAGTCAATGCTGTCATGCTCTTCAAAACTGATGAACTGATAGTTTCCAATGGGGAGCGGTTGTAGCATGACTGTTGCATAGAGAGTTAACATCAAAGTAGAGAAGAAAGGAGGTGTCTTTGAGTGGATCAAAACCCGATAATTGTTAGCAACTGCATATTTCTTGCTAATCATAGACACCCTGCCACGAATGGAATTTTCAATGAAATTGTAAGTGTTGACATTAGTGAACAGATCAAGTTTGGCATCTGTGATTTTCATAGCAGCATCCAGACAAAAACCTGGCATGGAGTGATAATGACAAATGTCAAGACCATAGTCTGTCAAACACCCTGTTCTGAAGGTCTCTAAGGTCGGTTAATAGCAGCACATCAACACTCACATACAACCAGACAAAGTTGCTCATGGTTTCACAGTCAAACGCCTTCCATAATTCATGAACAAATGTATAGTCTTCCTGACTAATATTTTCATCAGACAAAGAACTGAAGATGGATGCTTGAGAAACAAGTCTCATTCAGTTTTCCCCAGTCGTCCATGTATTCATAAGGGAAGGGAAGTTTCCTTGTTAACATGTTTCCATGGTGGGGGAAGTGTTCTTTCAAATAGACAAATGAATCCACGCCTTTGCTCAGTTGGTTTTGTGTCGGTGCATCTAAGGAACTTTGCAGAAATTTGTAACTATCTAAAAAGACCAAATTGTTATCTACTGTAAACGATAGAAACTGTTCTGAGTTGTGAGGGATGACTGTAATGTCTCTGTCACCAAAGTGTTGTGCTACTTCCAGTATCAAGTGAGAATCATAACATTCAGAGTTATGAAGCATGACAACCACTTTCTTGTGTAACTGAAAATTCAGGTTATGTCGTTTATGCAAAACTTGTCGAAAACATCCTGTCAAGTGATGGTGGTCTAACACTCGATCAATACCTAATAGTTCACCACACAAACCACAATGAGTAACATTGGCGATGGTTATCTTATCTTGGTCAGTGAGCTGCATGGGTTTGATAGAATCCAACAATGTCTGGATGCTGTCATATTCCCTTAAAATACTTTCATTAAAGTGCTCAGCTGCCTGTTCTCCTACATAGGTTTGTACAGGTTTCGAATACTGTTCCTCCATGCACACCACTTTGTAAGCATAAGCACAAGGTACATGTTTATTGAGTCGTGAACTACCCAGGTTGCTTTCTGGAATGAGCAAGGACTCAAAATCAGCCACGATAACAAACTTGGCTCGTTCTGTTTTGCTTAGGGAACGTAAACCAAACTGATACACTGCATCCTCCGGGCTAGGCATAACAACTCTTTGTGCTTTGTCATAACAGTAGTCTATATGCTTATCCAGGCATTGTTGTGATGTATAACACCAAAGACATTTGCGACAGATGAACTGAGTGTGGTTATTACTTTGCTTGTTTCTGACTAACCCACTTAAATTGGTAATGAGACAGTAATGTGTATTCAGTTTAACGTCTACGTCCATACGTTCATGTTCTTCTAACCCGAAGATTCCTTCAAAATCATCCGACTCACTTTCTCACGAATTTCATCCTCAATTGCATCAATAACCTGACTTTGTTCACTGATCATGAAATTCAGTAGGTCTGTGCTATTCCGTCCGTCAAAGTCATAGTCTCTAACATCTCCCTGTAAGGAGCGGTTTGAACATGGACGTGAGGCGATATTGGTGGCGGGAGGGACGTTAGGTGGGGGAGAAGTTGTGGGAGGAACGGATACCGTAGCCGGTTTAGCCCTTTGCCTATGTTTACCTTTACCACCACCCAACATGTCATGGTCAGTTTTATGTTTGTGCATTCTTAATGCTTTAGAGGTTGGGAAAGATTGATGACAAGTTTGACATATATGTTCATCAGGAGCAGATGTTTTACAGTTACATGAATGTCGTTGATAACCCAATTCACTGTTAAACTGTGCAAACCAATGTGGACATTGACCACAATAAACAACATTTTCGGAACAACTTTTGACATGGTGTTGTAAATTGTCTTCCCGATTAAACGATCGATGGCAATGGTTGCAGGTAAACAATATGTCCACTCGTCCACAATGTCTCTGATGTCTCAACAAATGACATTTCTGTTTGAAACAATGTCTGCAAATTTCACCTTGGAAGACAGGGCATGTAGTTTGCTCAGACATTTTGTTATTCACCTACTATAAAATTTGAATACGATCCACTATTGCATGTTTTTTCCTTTGAAAACTTCTTCTTTGTTTATCTGAAATAATTAGGTTATGATAGCACATTTCTAACAATGTTTTAAAAAATGATACACAAAAAAGACAATGACTAAATATTCTGATTGTTACTCACTTCTCTGTTGCTTGTACGTTCGCTTGTAGAAGTCGAGTTTTGACTGTCTCTAGTCTTTGATGGACTGTTGAAGGCTGTTTCCGGTCGTGCATAACCTTATCCTTTTATACCGCATAAGTGCGCTTTGTTGCTTGCTATTTCTCATGTCTTGTAACGAAAGAGGGATGTGACTGGACTCACCACGTTTTGAAAAAGTGACGTGTCACAATTAGTCGCTTCTGTTTTTAACACCACAGCGTGGTTGCTCGGTACAAGCAGGGACGTTGATCCAACGTGTTTTGGAAATGAAAGAGGGGTGTGTCTCTCATATGTACTGCTCATCATCACTCATGATGTTGTCCTGACAGATATTCTTGTATATGCGCGGATAGCCAAATATTATGAGTGTGAGATTATATATGTGATCACAACATTCTGTTAACCATGATAAAAATTTTGACCAAACAATTTGCACAAATTAACATTCTCAAAACAAGTGGCAAATAGATTCCTTTTCTTCATTTCAGAATGAACATAAATCTGAATCTTTAATTTTAATTCTTTTTTAAGAAATGTATTGGTAGTTAAAATTCTATAGAGTATCCTGTACTGACACCATCTCAGTTTGGTGTCTTGTGTTGATTTAAACGATTTTAGGAAAATACAGTTCAAGACCACAATGGAAATGCTCTTGCCATTTTAACAGTGCTCTTGGTGTCCTGTTTGAAGAACAGAGGATATAGTAATAGGCTTTAAAGCCTCTGTTGATTGAAACTAACAGCCGAGTAATTGGAGAATTTCCTGCACATTGTCCAATGTTTTCTTTCACTATTGGCAAGCCAGCAAAATATTTTCTTATAGAGTTAATGACACCATAATATTCTAAAAAACACACATTCCTTTGATAGCTTATATCAAAATCAACCAGAGACAGAAAAATGCCATTTTCTTCAACAAGGTCACAAATTTGAGAGATACCTTTTTGGAAACACTCTTTATAAAAAACATTTTTTGTATCTACAATGATATTGCTATTATGAAATGTATGATCAGACAAGAAATCTTCAAAATTATCCGGTTTGATTTTACTTGAAAAATCATAAAAGCATAAACACAATCAATCCAGAAAGGATTTATTAGATTCGCTACATTTGGAATAGCTAGCATTTAAAATATAAATCCTTAGTAACTAGTTGCCTCATCCAAGTCACCTTCAAAGCTCTGACATATTCAAATCTATCCACCCTCTCTACACAATGTTTGTCTCTTTATTCTGTCATTTTTTTTATTCCACACAAACACAAATAACATTTTGTTATGTTCCTTCAGAAAAACACCAGGAGGATTAGGTTGAGTTAGAAAAAGATAATTAAGTTTGGAAATGAGTAGCGATTTGATCAAGGCAATCTTTCCAAGTGGGGTTCAGATTCTGTTTATCCATTTATTCATCACCTGTTTAATTCAAAAGGTTTTCAGCTAGAATTGTAATGAACAACATCTGAAATATTTGTGCTAAGAGTAACACCTAAAACCTTGAATGTTGAGGGGTTCCTTTGAAGTTTTAAATGAGATAAATATCTTTTTGCACTGTTTTTCATACTGCCAATCCATATTACCTGGGATTTAGCATAATTAATCTTCAAACCTGACATAATGGCAAAGACATCCAGTGATTCAACAACAGCTTCAAGAGAATGTTTGCTCCCATCAAGAAGGAAGTCAGTATCATCTGCATACTGTGAAATTAAATATTCTGTATCATTTCCTTGTTTTCACGCACCAGTCCTGCCAATATTTCCACACACAGCAAAAAAATACACGTTGACAAGGACATTTGGCCATTTATAGAAATATAAGATTTAATATCCTTATTCAATTCAATTCATCACCTTATAAGCGGTTCAAAGCCAAAGAAAGATAATGTTTTCTGTATAAAAGTCCATGAAACCATGCTTTAGCAAAATCAACTCTTAATAACATACATGGAATGTTGTTTTTGATTCTTTAAGAACTAAAGTATCATCGATCGATAACCGGGTCAAAACAGTGCACGCCTGGCTGGCACAATGAAATGTGTTATCAGTAATGATGTGCTATATTCAGTGTAACTATATCGATTATGGGGAAAGTGTAACCGTCATCTAGTTCTCTTATTGAGAGTAAGAAGAAGGCTACCCATATATTTAAATGCTGGCATATACTATTAACAAGGGATTCAATCAGAAAATACTCTTTGTAGACCTTTTCTGTAATAACAATAGTCAATAGATAGTCGCCATGCCCTAATTCTTCGAGTTTTTTAACAATCAGAGACTCAACATCAACACAAGATATGTTTTTAGCACGCCACAATTCCATTATTATGTATAGGTGTGAACAAATAGTGTAAATAAAGCAGGTGGTGGTGCGGTGGCTTGCAGCCTGCTGGAGGGTATGGGTGAGTTGTAGTCGGCTGTCCACAGGGTTGTGGGGCATCCCCCACTGCTATACTGATTTCAGCCAAACAGTTTAACGTGTATCTTCTATTATGCCGTTGGTTTTCATGATAAATGCCTGTTGAGCTTGTTGTGTCCCTTGTTTTATGTACTTTTTTTTCTCGTCCTCACTTATAGAATATGTTTTATGAACCTTTGATCTAATCTCATTTTTCATTTTGTTGTATTTTTCTAATTTGCTGATGATCAAACGAAACTCCCCTTCTGAGATTTTATTGTCATTGAGTGCAGTGGAATATGATCTTCTATCATGTTTCTTAGCTTTACGATTCAATTTGCGGGATACAAACTTAAACACCGACCCAACCGTTCCTGCCACTATGGCTGCTAAATTCAAGTCCTAACACCACCGACGCGGCTATGACTGCTACTGCTCCTAATCCCATGCTAGCTGCCATTAGGGTGGTATCAGCACTGTCTATATAGTTTAAAGCTCTACTGTATTTTTTATGTAGTGATGCCCGAGAATCTAGCTGTTCTAGCTGACGTTTTATTTCACATATCTGTTTCAGTCGAAACCCGTCTGCACTTCCTTTAATGTTTCCTTCTTCATCTACGGCTGGATACAGCCCCATCCTGTTTGTCTATAATATAGTTTATAAACTAGTTTTTAATTATATGTTATCAAATTTTTGTTTGATACATTTTAATCTTATAAGGTTTAAATTATCGTACAGGTAAATGGGGGAGATATTAATAGGTGTGTTTTCATCCATAATACGAACACCATCGAGGCTTTTCGATGGTTGGTATCCCTGCCTTATAACAATTCGGCACCGTTTCTACTCATGCTTTTCAAACCAAAATATTCTAAGACCATCTAAAAGTATTCTTGACTTGGAAGTTTTTGTGAGATATGCGTCTATCTATAAGGATGCGAGAAGTATGCCATTGTTTGTAATTTTGGAAATGAGGTCATTTTGATTAGAAACGATGTAGGGTTTGTTAGTGTTATTTGAATTAACCATTCAAGCTCTGTAAAATCTTCTAGTGGCATTCGTTTGTATACGTTATCTTTAAAGTATAAGAGGTATGAGGTGGCTTCCTCACCAGGTAAATTGAATCTCTTTGTGTCTCCCAGATTGCTGAGTGTTACATTAGAGCTTACCATCATTTATAAAACTGTTAGAAAACAGTTTCCTATTGTTTTTCTGATAATGTCTCAAAGTGTAAACTTTAAACTAATAAAATTGATATGCTTGGTTAGAAAAATCTTGGTTAGAGATATAGTGTCTTCCACTAACACTGTGACACCTTGCATACTGGTGCGTGAATCACCCCCCAACCACATGTAAATTGAGCAAACGTGACCTTGGGTTTTTTTTTTAGGCCACCAGAGTTTGATTCCTTTCACGATCTCAATATCGTTCTGTCGTGGCTCACCTAGGTAGACCTGAATGACAAGTGTGGAATTCCCCAAGAGCATTAGATAGTACGGTAAGTCTTCTATATCAAACAATTTATCACCGAACGATGGGTATATTAACCATTCATCAACATTGTTGCGAACTATATCATATCGTGTGTTGATGTCAGATACTGATGTATCTAGGTTAAACTTACTACCAGATTCACTGACAACAGGGACTTCAACGCGTCTGTAAATGTTGTTTCTAAGCTTAAATTCGTTTATTTTACCATCTATTCCTGTGTCATCAAATCCTCTAGTATCACCTAGATCTGATAAATCAACATTAACACATCTTTTTATTCGCATTCAGGGACCTTGATTACTTGCCATTTTGTATATGTAGTGTTATGCTTAGGTAACCTATATTTACAGTATTGTTTTTTGCATCTAAAATTGATACTTTTAATTTGGGAATATTACCATTTGTTAATTTTTTATACTAGCGCGATGACAATGACTTGGTGCGACCCAACAGACCTCAACAATGTGGAAGGATGCTCACTTTGTATATTATCCGTTGTGCTAAGCTGGTCGAGATGAACACATAGCTCATGGTATGGAATTAGATCTGGTGGGGATAAACTAATGAGGTGATATTTCAGCATCAGATACAAAAAACCCTAGTTAACTCTCAAGCGGTGGATTTAATTTCAGTGTGTATCGTTGCTCTTCCGTTTGAGTCATTTATTTACAGTTCAGCTCATGACGGTTTGAAAACTTCATCACTGAGAGAACACACACTATAGTAACCATCAGTTATTTCATTTCGCACCCATTGATTAACAATTCATAACTTCCGTGGGCGATGTTTGTCCATCATGGGTAGTAGGTTATATCGCATATTGCTATTTCGATTTGGCCAGACGTGTTATCAGTGGCATGCATAAGTTGAATGGGCTCACCATTCATTATATCCGAAAGCGAATATACTACCATGATGTATTCTCAAAGAAATAAGAGCTCCAATACCTCAGGATAAGGCATGGAATGCAAGAAACTATCCGTATGATAGACAGGCATTAGAACGAGTTTGTAATGAATTCGGTGTTGATCCGAATACGGACTGGTGTTTGCTGGGACCAAATCAGGGATTAAGAATTCCTATCATTCACAATCAATCACTCGCGGAAGCTATGATGTGGTTAAAAAATGGGGTTACAAGTCGTATCACTACATTAAAGCAAACGAGTGGAATGACCATTACATGGCTTTTGACGACAGCAAGGCTTATCGTGTTTGGAGGTTTAAACAGAGGCCAGGTGATGATTGGAAAAAATTTATGCTAGATACATCAAAAGGATACACTCACATAGGCGTTATCCATTTAAACGATTCGATTAGAACGTACGTGTGGACTATTCTTTGCGCTCAATCACAGACACGCTCCGGCATCATAGGTAAGGGAACCACTTACGGTGCTCCAAAACAGTTTGTGGCTAGTATTGAGGATGCAATAGCATCACCGGTAGACCTACCTAGTTCTATAAAACGATACCAGGACACCTTACAATACGCCAGGTCAAAAGTGTTCTGTGTGGGATTGTACATGGCTCCGAGCGACATGCGCCTGAGAATCAATAAAATAACAGGCTACATCAAAGAAATTATCATCGCCACAGCCAACCAAAAATTAGGCGTTAGTGCTGACATAAACATCTCCCACATAGCCCTACACCCTTATACTGGTGAAATGGGTATAGTGCAGCCACCACCAAAGCCAAGGGTTAAACCAGGGGGTGTGGTTGACCTCCCACCACTCACTGTCAACAAGCAACATATCGATCGTAAAACAGCTCTGGACGTTAGAGGTGTCGTGGTTGGTTTGTGCCTTATATGGCCTTATATGTGGTGAACCCCACACATGCAGGACGACCCTTCTAGCCGCAACATACATCAGTCCAGCCGCGGTGACGATGAATGCCCACAGATTTTGACCAAGCCACGCAGCAGTTTTACCAATCGTGCTGAGCAGCCACGATACTGGGCAGGGCTTCTGCGCCCTTACCAGTGAGTTTAGCCAGGACCCCTCCGAGTGATTTCAGATGTTTTTTTATCCAGTCTCTGACGTCACCATGACTCTAGGGACCACTTGGGGAACCCCTCCAGTAACAGATACGATCAGAGTCGATATGATGAACCCCAATGCTGTCAGAACACTGACAATGGTGATGCCTTGCTCTCAGACTAATATTCGTATGTTGGCTAAAGTTGTATCCTCATTCAGTTTTCTATCGATTGTTTCCCAGATGCGGCTGATCTGATGGGAGCTGTTCAGAATTCGAGGAAGCGGATTCCAATCATGCATGCCTCTCGTCTTCTAAATTACTAATTCGTTCCGTGATACAATGCTTCGTATCCTCATCTTCCATTTCACTGAGTTTGGTTTTTTCACGAGCTATGTGCTCATCGAGTTTGTTCAGTTTTCCAAAGTTGTTCACGAGTTCATCGCGCACGCGTTTCAAGGCTTTGTCTAGGCCGTACATTTCCCTCATTGGAAAGTTAAAACCCAGCAACGGTTTGTCCCAGTATTACTCAACAGTTTTTCAACGCTGTCAGACGCTTCTGTAGCAGGCTGTATGGTGGCCTGCGGACGGCTATCAATCACAAGTTCAGATCTGGTAGCTTGCAGATCTTGAACAACATTGGGGGGTAAGGGGTCCTGCAGACAGCTGGTGGGTATAGGGGGGAAGCCCCATTATTTTTGGTTTTGCGCCACCGTAATCTGGCATGTTTAGTTTTTCACGTATAAATTCGGTACCATGGCGACTGGCGTTTGTTAATGAGGTCAACCTCTGGGTTATGCTTAAGAGGTAGAACATCATAATCATTTAAGGTAAACTTTGAATAGTCTTGGCCTAGAGGCTCAACGTAGTTTCTATCGTTTTTTAATCCGTTGTAATAATCGTCTACTGTTGTTTTCAAAAGTTGGTTGCTCAATGACGAACTAGTGAACGAGGTATCGTCATCGTAATCAACATCAGTAGGAGCAGTAGCTCCAAAATCATCCATCTCAAAATCGCCCATAGTTTTAAAATTATATTATACTAAATATTAATAATATATAATGTCATACGGTAGAAAGCTAAATCCTTTTCAAAGATTAAGAGAACTGCTAGGAGTCAAAGCAGTGCGCAAATCTCTTACTATTACGAACAACCCCAGCAATACAGACCAGAACCAAACACTGTTCGTTAGATTCCCAAACTTGGGTGAGAACAACATCATAGTACCTGGTACAGCCCGAATGGCATTTAACATCAAATTGGGTTCAGGCAACAATAAACAGGATCTTGTGAATAATGTGGGTCATGCTATAGTCAAAAAGGTCATTGAAAAAAAATTAGCGCCAACAAGGTGCTTAGCATAGACGACAGCGATGTATATTACTGTTACACAGACCTGTGGAAAAGTGAGGGAGAACGCGAAAACAGCGTATACCAGGGACTCGGCACCAAAAGATTGAATAGGTTACATATCGGGTACACATTCACACCAGATGAAAAAAAACGAATAGTGAAAAAGCAATTGCTGAAGCTTATGGGAATAGGTTTTGTATCCTGCTTGACTTTGTGTTGCTAACCTCACACATGCCATTGTACCAGGCCGCATTGTGTGACAGGGTGGAATATGAACTCACGTTCAATGATTACAGCAAAGTCATGCGTACGCCAAATGGTGACGAGGCTATATACGAGATTGAAAACATCTCGTTAGAGTTCGACATCGTGACTAGTCCGGATCTTGCCAGGCAGATTCGAAATCAGTACTCTGGGAAAATGACCTTCCTGTACGATAGGATACTGCATCACAGTATGGTACCGCGTGACAAAAGCGACACCATTTGGAATATCAATATGAACGTGCCAATGCGGTCAATGAAAGGTATATTAATCATACCCGTGAAGGAATACGAAAAAGTAGAAGTAACCACAGAGGGAGTGCCTAATCAATTATTTAGTCATGGAATGAAAGCATACCAGCAGTGGGATGAAATAAAGAAACTGCCGGCGATCAGATGAAACTCAATAGTCAACAATGTGACCAGTGACCTTGATCTATACTCCGTGAATATCGGTGGTTACTTAACAACAAAGTATGCGTTATGGTTGGATATGAGATCGACGGATGATAACAGTCTACATGGTAGTGGGCGGTGCATCGAAAATGGAAGTGAGGGGATAGCCATTCAAGTAATGAAGATGGCTCAATCACATGGGAAATTGAAATTATATTTATATGCAATTGTGGATGCGAAACATAATATTGACAATGGGACACTCCCACACCCTCGATAACTGTAATTGATAAAATTGTTATATTTTGCCCAACTATAAACATGAATAAAACGTACAAGGAAAAAGCTTGGGTGATGAATGACCTGGATGTACACAGAGACGACCCAAGGACACGGCTACAAATGTATTTAACCTTGTTTCACAGGAATGCTGATGTTGTTCATCCTGGATGACTGCAGCGCTAACAGAGAGATAACAAAAAAGAGAAACATGCTTTCGTATTTAGCCTTCTCTGGCCGGCACATGAATCACAGGAAATGGGTGCTGACTCAGAAATTCAACTCGGTGTTGAAAGACTTGAGAGAGCAGACGTGTTGGGTGGCATTATTTCATTGCAAGGACAGGGATTCGTTCAAGGAGTGTTTGAGAGAGAATGATGTCAGGAGTAAGTCAGAACAGGAACGGGTGAAGAAACAGCTCGCTGAAACTAAGCACGCTAAGCTCGTGTTGAAAACCGATCAGTCAGTGGATTACCATGCATGGGGGTTCCTGCAGACAGCTGACTGGAAGTCCCCACACCTTAGCTTTAGGTTTGAATAAATGTTAGTAATGACCTGCGGTCAGCTTAGTAATTACCAAGTAATTTTTTGTAATGGCCTGTGGTCAGCTCAGTAATTTTCAATAATGTTTTAGTAAAATGTGTGTTTTTGAAGTTCTAGTCGTGTGTAATCTAACCTTTATCTCCATGTAGTTAGCGTATGTTGGATATTGTTTTTTAAAATGAAAACTAGAGTACTATATCATAAAATGGAGTACGATGAATTACTAGAGCAGTTGTTGGTTCCAGTGGACAACAACCAGTGAGACAGACTCATAACGCTAGTTGTGGGTGGTAAGGGAAAGCAACATTTAGGCGACAACATCACTGCTGAGAAGATTCAGAAAATGTCGGACAAGGAAATCAATAAATTATACACTAGGTACGAGGCACAACTCGGGGCCAAGATGACAAAAGTAATAGGTTCTATTATTACCCAGATTTACACCGGCATAGCGTCGCACTTTTTACTGATCCCACCTGAACGTCGTCTATATTTGTGGGAGGACGAAGAGACGGACCTGTTTATCGATAATGCCTTGAGTTATATAAGTTGTGCTTTGTACCACAAATATGGCATGTATCTGGCCCTGATGACGGCAGTGATCATCACGGCAAAGCATTGTAAATCTAATAAAACAAATGATAACAATAATATCATAAAAGATGGCGGACAGTCAAATGGAAACACCCCAAGTGGGGATACCCAACACCCCTGTGACGCAAGTTACCAAGAAAAAGAACACAAAATGAGTTGAGGCTGGTAGAAAAAATGCCTTGCTAAGACATAACAAACATAATATGAGGGGTCCTGCTGACAGCCGAATGTGTGTCCCCATGTGGATAGCCGTAGGTGGTGTGGTAGCCACTGCTGCTGTTTCATCATATACAGTATGGTTCAAAATTATTGAGAATAGCTAAAGCATTTCATATTATTAAACGAGAACAAATCAGATAAAATTGAATCTATTGTGAAAGTAAACTGACCTTTTCATGTTGTGTAGGTAACAATTTAATATTTTATCAAGTCTCCTTGAGCTTCACGGCACAGTCTAAGACGGGTAGGCATACTTCCTATCAGAGAGGTTAGTGTCTCGTGAGTTATGCTGTCCCAGTATCGGACCACTTCTCTCTTCATGTCTTCAATTTTTGTCAACCCCTTTTGATTCACACATTCCTTCATCATCCCCCAAATGTTCTCAATGGGATTAAGTCAGGACTATATGCAGGAAATGGTAATGCAGTCACATTTTTCTCCTGAAAGCACTGCTTGGCATGTTTTGCGATGTGTTTAGGATCATTATCTTGCTGCAAAATCCAGTCATTTCCATAAAACACATGTGCACTTGGAAGGAGAAAATTATCTAATATGTTAGTGTAGCGTTGACTTGTCAGATTTCCCTCAAACACACACAGCGGGGTCGTTCCTAATAAGGATATCCCTCCCCATACATGAAACTTTGGGCTGTATTTAGGTCGTTGATACAACGGTCCTGACGCAGACTTTGTCCATATTTTCACATTATTGGGACATACCCATATTGAGCTTTCATCAGTAGAAATCACATTTTCCCAGTCAAAGTTTTCTAACTGTAGATTTTGATACAACTGTTGATCCCCTTTCTATCATTTCATACCTGATGTTGGAGATGCTTGCCCTTTGCTTTTTAGACGCTAAAATTCCCAGCCGGACGCGATCTGAGAAGTCCAATTTTCTGGGTCTCCCTGCTCCTTTCTGGTGCCCAAAATCCTTTCCCTCTTTAAAATTCTTCCTAATCCTATACACAGTAGAAAGAGGAGTTCCTGTTCTCTCTGCCAATGTATTTACATAATTTATTCCTTGATTACACAACTCAAAAATCAACCTTCTTTTATCTTCAGCAGACATTGTTGACAGTGCTGAGGAAAATGACGTCTGCTACAAATTCAGGGGAGGTAACTCTAATTGTACTATACTCAGTAGGCCAAGATGAGTTACCTCCCTTATACCATTACTTAGTTTTAAGTATCAGTGAATCAGTTGAGGTGTTAGGATAGCTCAAAGTAAGAAGAAAAATTCTCAATAATTATGAACCAGACTATATGTTGTGGGGATGCCCCACACCCACACGAGAGACACCCCACACTCCTGTGACGCAAGTCACCCCATACTCATAACCAGTTCCAGACAATGGATAGACAACTGACTGCAAATCCCCCCGTAGACCCTCATATTATGTTATAATTAAAATTATATATATCTTAGTATATATTACGTCTGAGGGATAAACGTTCGTTAACGACGAGTACCATGCATTGGTGGTTCCTATGTTAGTAGAAGGGTAATCTCGGTTGACTAAAATGATTATAAATCAACCGACTATAAAACTTGACTTTGACATGCAAGACATGTTTATGCTTACTATGAACATTGGTATGGCAATGGCCACCAAGGACGTTCTGGTAAAGCAAGCTATTATACCACTCCTGACAAAAAGTTAAGCAACAAGTATTTTTTTCCACATATTTTCTTCATGGGTATATGAAGTTATTACTTGGCATATAAACCATGCAGGAGAACCCTTTACGATTGATGAACTTAAAGCATTTCCCATATTGTTTTTCTGAGAACATTGTTAGCACCGCCTGAACACAACCACCCTCAAAACTCACATGCAAAATGCATGGAACACATGTGCTATACACGTCGCACATGCGTTCTTATTGTGTTAAAACTGCCAGCAAGGACAAATTGTTGACAGTAACATTTGAGAAATGGCTAGGTGTCATTTGACACCAACTGAAGTTCCTCAAATTGTTGGAATGGTGCAGGGGGGTCAGACCCAGAGTGCTGTTGCCAACCACTTCAATGTTCATCAATGTTCATCAAAGCGTCATCTCCAGAATGATCACTCGTCACCAACAGACCAGATTGATGACTGAGAGACCACGCTCAGGTCGTCCAAAGGTGACAACTCCCAGAAAGGACCGATACTTGGCCACCCTAGCCCAGCGGAACAGGGTCACCACAGCAAGATCTCTCCAGAATGACTTCCAGAGAGTTGCTGGGAACAGAATCTCCACACAGACAGTGAGGAACAGACTCCATGCTGAAGACCAGTGCAATGTATCCCACTAACCAACGACGTAACTGGAGACTAAATCGCTGGCGTAAATGTTCTCTTCACAGATGAGTAAAGATTCTGTCTGGACTTCAAAGATGGTAGGGCTTGTGAGTGGAGAAACCATAATGAACGATACACCAACTGTACGATTGCTGAACATGATCAGTATGGAGGTGGGAGTTTGATGATCTGGGCTGGAATCCAAGTTGGACGACGAACTGATCTTGTGGTCATCAGACGAGGTACCATGACAGTTATGAGGTACCGAGACGAAATTGTCACACCTGTGATCATTCCGTGGACTCAGCAAGCAGGTCCTAACTTCATCTTCATGGATGACAATGCCCGTCCACATCGAGCAGGAGTTGTCACTGATGTTCTTCAGACCAACAACATCACCCATATGGACACATCGAGCAAGAGTTGTCACTGATGTTCTTCAGACCAACAACATCACCCATATGGACACATCGAGCAAGAGTTGTCACTGATGTTCTTCAGACCAACAACATCACCCATATGGACACATCGAGCAAGAGTTGTCACTGATGTTCTTCAGACCAACAACATCACCCATATGGACTGGTCTGCAAGGTCTCCTGACCTGAATCCTATTGAACACGCTTGGGACATCCTCGGAAGGCGTGTGTACGGCCTCCATGTTCGTCCTCAGAATTCTGGATCAGCTTGAACAGGCATTGCAGAGAGAATGGCAGAACATTCCACAACAGACTCTAGACAGACTCATCTGGTCAATGCCTAGACGTTTTGAAGCGTGTATTCAGGTCAATGGTGGCCATACACATTATTAAACTTTGGATCAGTGCTCAAAACTGACAATAAAAGTGTTTTCAGACATTTTCATACCCTGATGCAACACATTTTGCACGGCTTTTTCAGTGACACTGTTTTTGATGATTTGCAAGTCAGTTTTTGTTCAATGCATTTTGATTTCTTTGTTGGAAAATTGTGTGGATATGCTTTATCTTTGTTGTGTTTGACTCAGTTGTAATGATCGTGAGTAAAGGCATATGTACTGACCAAAAATACACTTGTTGCTTAATTTTTTGTGAGGAGTATATATAATATGGCCACGGTAGCAATGATGGTTGGTGGGGTTCTCGTGAATGCAGTAGCATTTTCCAGGAGTAATTTTCTGTTTTCACAATTGAGAGAGTCAAACGAGGCTGAAGTAGAGGCAGAACGAAAGCGACACAATATAGCCACAGAGAAACTACAAGCCGCACGGGCTGTATACACTAAGAGACATTTTTATCAATAATCAACTCCAGCGCGAAAATTATGCCATTAGAACTTTCACAGAAGTCGATGAACTTATGAAAGAATACTGCGTATTAACGGGTAAGCAAGTGGAACCATTAAATGAACCAACGTTGACACAGTATTACACTCCTTCAGAGGATCAGAAAGATCGCGAATTGATCTTCGTCATACTTGGTTTAATGGTGACAGCGTTAATTGTGAAACAATTAGACTGATCACACATATTTGTATATCACAAAACAAGACATGTTTGCAACTGCGTACTTATGGGGAAAACGAACATTTGTGGTAAAATGAGCCACAGTCAGGGTTATTATTCTTATCACCATAAAAATAGGATTAATTACACTTGTTCAGTGTGAAGTATAGAGGTTAAATGTCATTATCGTTTATGCAAAGTGCAAGGCGTGGATAGAAAGCAGATTCAGCTTATTTACGAGAAGAAAAAAGACTATATCAAAGAAGTTAAACGCCTGTTAAAGATCAAGGTATGATTTGTAATTCCTCGCGAACGAATCCTCCATGCGGCCCATTTACCCGGAAGTACAGGTTAGGCTAGCCAGCTTTGACATCCACTCGATCGACATTGTATGTTTCCATAGACCAGACAGGATCTGTCAGAAGTTTACAGTTGTTTCCCTCGTATTCACCGGGTTGTATAAATATCTAATGAGTAAACGATCTGGAATATTTTTTTCTTTCCCACGATGAGGTGCCGCCGACTCTACCACAACAGGTTTCATATGGATTGTGTCAACTGGTCTCTTATCGAGTAGTCTAGTTATTTCATGATCCATAAAATCAACCACCCGTGGAAGTTGAACTAGCCATTCTCTGTTGCAGTCGGCTGTCTGCAGCTCACGTGAGTATTGGTGTGCAAACAAACGTTCGGCTAAGGAGTGATTGGATCTCTCGACTATAGACTGACTTCAATGTTCACTGAATGCACAACGCCTTATCTCGACATTGTGTTTGGCAAACAGTTGAGACACGATCCCCCTGAATTCATGGCTTGGGTCAACTTGCAACTTGGAAGGCCATGTCAGCAGTCTGCGTTTGTATATGAGCTCGAAACCACATGCTACTTGTGTCGCGTTCTTTGCTGTCAATGGTTCAGCTTCCTTGTAGCGACTCGTTACGTGAATGAATTCCCAGCCTGGGTCAACTTGCAACTTGGGAGCCCAGGTCAGTGGACTGCGTTTGTATATGCGCTCAAACCCATGTGTTGCGTCATTGGCGGTTAAAGTTGCGGCTTCTTCTACAATGGTCAGGGCATACTTATAGGTCTTACCTCTGACCCTATCATGTGGAAGAAACAACAGGTCGGCCTGGTGCACTTGGTTAGGGATATGAATACCGAATTTTCTCCTGGGTATATATCTCGGTGGCAGTAAGTATACTTGCCATATAGCTTGTTTTTGTAACCAGGCTTAGGCTTTTTCTTCTGAAACGCATGTGGCTTTAGCTAATTTTTTAATAGCGTCTGCCCCTTTCCAAACTAGTAAACTTTCTCCTTTATATTTCTATTACTTAAATATGTAGTTGCAGTCAGGTGTCCGCAGGGACTTGCAGTCAGCTGTCTGCAGGACGCCACAGTGGCTGTAAGCATAGGTATTGACACCATACAAGGCTATCCAGGGTTTTGTGTCCAGCGGTGATAGAGATGTCTTGTTTAATGTCAAACCAAATATCTTATGCCCATCACTATAGAGTATGGTCATTTGATGTTTGAACGTTTTTTTCTCGAATAGGGCCTGTATAAGATATGCTTAATATACTCATGGAAAAATATAAGGGAATGCATGTTTCTCAGGGCAATTCAAAATTTCTGTTTTCTAACTTGTATTTTCTAACCATGTATTATCGTTTTCGTGAAGATCAGTTCACTCAGACTGTCCACAATGCTTACCATGCACGTGCACTACATGTTCCTAAAGTTACATGCACTTAGATTTACACGTAACATGTATGTGCACTGTCAAACACAACGATTGAAAACATTGTTAAGAGACAGTACTTAACTTTGGCACAGAAATGGGAGGCAGTTGGCATGATTAATGGTGGAAGCTCATTACGACAGGTTGCAACAACTTTTCACAAGTCTGTTAGCTTGATATACAGACTTTGGGATCTCTATAGAGCAACTGGTGACGTCAAAATGAAGCGTGGTCGGGGATGGAAAAAGAAAACCACCCCACAGTATGACTGGACCCTACGCCTTATTGCTCTTCGAGACAGGTTCAAATCCTCCTCCAAAATCAATAGGGAATTCAGGCGAAGAAGAAACGTCAGAATTTGTTCACGTACAGTGCGTAATCGTCTTAAATCGGCTGGTCTAAAAGTCGTCGTTCATTGGTTGGAATCAACATGACTGAGCGACACAAGCGCGTGAGACTGCAGTGGCCACGGAACCATGCAGGAAGAACCGTACGTCAATGGAGAAACACCATGTTTAGTGATGAGAGCAGGTACACACTAGACCATAATGACAGTCGAATTCGAGTTTGGAGACATGTTGGTGAACGTCAGTGCCAGCACCATCAAAACGCGATGGCCGTTATGGAGGGGCTCTGTTATGGTGTGGGACGGGTTTACCTTTAATCACAAAACAGATCTTGTGCGTGTTGATTGCAGGATAATAAGTGTATGATATCATGACGAGATCTTGAACCCGATTGTGATCCCCTTTGCGCGTACAGCAGGTCGAATGTTCGAGTTCCAACATGATAATGCCCGCCCTCACATCGATCATGTTTGTCGGGACAGACTGAGGGCTGCAGGTGTCCGGGTGTTGCAATGGCCACCTAAAAGTCCTGAACCTTAACCTCCTCGAACATCTTTGGGGTGTTCTTGGCCGCAATGTTTGGGACAGACCTGTTCAACCCAACAATTTGGATGAACTTATCGTGGCTCTCCAGAAAGAATGGCGTAGAATTCCAATTGGTACCATCCGTACACTCATTCGCAGCATGCCATGACGATGCAAGCAGTTCTCCAGAGACATAGGGGACACACCCGATATTGATTTTCATCACTCGACATAAGCCTTTTCACCTGTATAAACTTTTCTCTTACTGTTTCAAAGATCAAAAGTCACAGCTATTTCATGCGTTCCCTTAAATTTTTCCAAATTGTGTCTTTTCACCACATTCTTTTTCACACCCTTAGCCTTTCTTATTTTAGCGTCGTCTGCTTTCTTGATAGAATACATCTTAGCGATTGGTGTTCCAGCACATTCATCTTTCATCCTGCCTAAGACTATTTTATTGGTTTGACTGTGCACTGGGTGGTCTTTCGAGTAGTTACTGGTGTCATACATGTGTATATTAGTTTTCATATCCTCGTACACATCCTCTGTTTGAATTTCCATCAGTAGTGAATCAGTATCCATGTACAGCACTGCACACGTGTTGCCATATTGTTTCTTCAGCTCATTGTAGCAGAAGTCATACGTCAGGTGTTTTGATAGGTCTAGAATACTCATGCCGACACAGACGGGTCAGTTAAGTTTAATGTGGCTCTTTATCATATGCATCATCAAATATGGTACTTCTATTGTACGTGGGGCTCGCCATCAGTTTCCTGAGCTTGTCTTCCTCGTTCGATCTGACTAACTTTTCATAAATTCTCCATCGTTTTAACGAATACGGAGTTGTTCATGAGTTTGTACAGGTTTTTCTCGAAGTCGTTAGTTGCCATCTTTTGCATATCTGTGTTCATCCTGATGTATGGTTCCATCCATGGGCTTTGATTGAACTTCAGTAATCAACTTCAAAATAACTTTAGTAAGCTTCATACCCAGCAATAGATACAGCTGTAAATTATGATAGTGAACTATATACTTTGTTTTATTCCCAAAATTTGGTATCAATTTTTCTACATTTGCTAGCCGTCCATTCATCAGGTTATATTGGTATTCAGACATTCAGTCAGGATTAATCCTCAAACGTTCAGGTGCCAGGGGGTAGCTGTTCACTTTGAGTATATTACCCTTGTCTTAATTCGGAGCTATACACATAAAATCCGCCATAACCCCTGGCTGAACCCATTCGAATCCCCCTGTTGGTAGATATTGACTCATAGCCCAGCCATATAGGTTGTTAGCATCCAGGTAGAGTAGGTACTCGAACGTTTATTAGGGTTGTATCCTTCCACATACTTGTTGTTTGCTTTAGCATAACGTTTTGAAACCATCACCAGAAATACCACCACGTAACCCTTTCTCAATAAACAGGTGCATATCATAATCTGTGAATAATTCTAACTCCACACCTGTTTTCTTCAGAAAGGCATCCCACGACAGTCCAGGGCTTGAATAATACTATACAGGGTCCAACTTTTCCTGAATATCTCAAACACATCTGCCAGCAACAACACGTCCGTTTTCCAATATAAATCGTGGTAATCACCTAGATTCCTATAGCCTAGTTGTTCCCATACATTTTTAGTGTGTTACGTGACAGTGGTCTCGCAATGAATCACCATTCAGAGGTTTACAGCATACATGACAATGTGTGCTTTTGATATGTGCCATACAGTCTGCTTGAGTCATATGTATTGGGGTTATGTTGTGTAATTTTCTCTTGATCTCCCTCTCCTCGTGTTGTAAACACTGAAGAAATCTCCCAGCCGCATCTGGGCCTCTATAAATAATGGGAGTGTTAGTTTGGCCATCACAACGAACAACCACATATCCAAAACCACATGCCTCGTGTTCTTGATTTTTCTGAGTAGATAATGTATGGTACTGGCATCTGATTTTTGTGGTTGATAAATTTCAAGATATTGTTGTTTTCTGTGGCATATCTACCCTAATGGCTGTCTCCCCTACACCCTGACAATCATCCCCGTGTCAATCGAGCAGGTCGGGTCTAGAAAACCTGTGAAGGCACCTTTCACAAAAGTGTTTCTTTTCCTTGTGTTTTGTTTGATCGAACACCAATCGACTGAAATGTGGTATTGGTATGTCGTGACATTATTCACCTTTTTGTATTAGAAATACATTAGCGAACACGTATATAGCGAACAAACGGATATAGCGAACAAATTTAAAAGTCCCGTCAATGGTCCCTTTATAATATCATTAAAATTATACGTGAATAACGAACTCGTGAGTAGCGAATTAACGGTTATAGCGAACTGATTTCCTGACCCCAAGCCCAATTAATGACGTGAGTAGCGAACTCACTCAGTGTCAGCTCAGTGTCAACTCAGCGACTTAGCTGTATACATCAACCTTGTGGGCGGTGAATCAACATTGTTTAACCTCGTTGGCGGTGAATCAACATTGTTTGATAGTCATTAGTTAATTAACAAAAGAAACACATCGTGTTTAAAAGCTTGACTGATACACAGATCTTCAGTTCACTCTCGTCGCTATGGCAGGCAAACTTAAAGCTATCACCTTTGACACAAAGCTTCAGATAATCCAGGCTGTAGAATCAGGAGTAAGATCAAAGACAAACATCGCTCTCGACTTTGGCATTCCGAAATCAGCACTCAGTTCCATTATTAAGAATCGCAACTCGATACTGGCAAAATGTGTCTCTAGTGATTTTGGCCCCGCCCGCAAGAAGTTACGAACTGCAAATCACCAAGATGTGGAAGATGTGCTCTACAAATGGTTTCAAGGAGCGAGAAGTGAAAACATTCCCTTGAGTGGTCCTATGTTGCAGACTAAGGCAAATGAATTGGCATCCAAGTTAGGTCATTTAGATTTCAGTTGCGACAGTGCTTGGATTGACAGGTTCAAACAGGCGTGGTATCGTATGCAAATCAGCTCACGAGGAAAGTGCATCAGTTGACCCTAACCTCATCAATGATTGGCTGAAAACTTGTCTACCTGGCTACCTTGAGGAATACAAACCTGAAAACATTTTTAATGCTGACGAAACTGGCCTCTTCTACAAAATGAAGCCAAACAGAACGCTTCATTTCAAGTCGGAAAAATGCAGTGGTGGAAAAAATTCTAAGGAGAGGATAACATTGTTGGTAGCAGCAAATGCTAAGGCCTGGATGACCAGTGAATTGTTCACAGAGTGGATCAAAAACCTTGATGTATGGCAAGACAAAAGCGCAAAATGTTGATGTTTATAGACAATTGTTGAAATTGTTGTGATTGTTAAACATGTTCTAGATAATGTATTTGAACAATGAAATCAGAATTTTAATGTCAATGTACAAGAATAAAAATATGTAGCCCATGTATATACGTGTCTCTTCATCTCTATAAGCCAATATGGCGGTCAAACGTGACTAACAAACAACGGATATAGCAAACTAAATCCCTTGGTCCCTTGGAGTTCGTTATATCCGTGTTCTACTGTACGTGTACAGCCAAACATGGATTCTGTTTTTCTATTTTAATGCACTGGGAGATAGAGGTTGGTTCATCTGTACCATTCCAAATAATGTCATCATTTACGAGATAACTGGAAAGTCTGCAGGGATTTATCTTGGTTGGAAATTTGATAATCCTCAATGATATCCTCATACAATTTTCACCTTGAATATTTGGAATATTAATCGCAGCCAGTTTGTCTGCGAAATATTTAGGGGTTGGTAAATGCTTACCTCCTTTCAACGGTTTATAGTTTGCTATATCCAGGTAGATCATATTAACCTTATCAACCACCCAACCAGACCCCATATTAGTGAAACGTTCTAGTGATTCACAAATTTTTTTAAATGATCTGTCAACAGAAGTGTTGATAGTATCTGGTTGTGTTGTGACTTCCAGATTATCTCTGAAGTAAACAATAGTCTGGTCAATTGTTTCATTCCCTTGTTGTTTCTTTAATGTGAGCTGAAATTTAATATCTTTTAAATCATTCAGTTCTTCATTCACTTTATCAAATACCAATTGCCTTACATCTTCAACATCTATATTTCTTTGAACTTCCATCTTCCACCCCTCAAATATTTCCCCATAGCATGCTCAGTAGGCGTGAACTGTAAATGTATAGGGGCTTGTTCATTGAGTAATTCAATGAGCTCAGACTTCCTCATATGTGAATAATTTTGCAATCCCCAGTCATGTGCTTGTCTTTTCAAATCTTTCACAGTAGGAGGTTTTTGATATCTTATCCCTAATAAAGTGAAAAATTCAGACTTTCTCATACGAGAATATCCCTGCATACCACGCTGGTGTGCCAACTTTTTTAACTCCCGCACTGTTGCCATGATACAGGGTTCATACCTTATGTGAAACATTTGTCTAATTGGTTGTCACTTATCAATCAACCAGCTCTCAAACCACGAGACCGCGCACTGCTTTGATCCTGTTATTGATTGATTTCCCATTTGGACATTTGGAGTAGTCCAGTTAATAGGTCAGCTCACAGCCAACTGCTGTCTGCTGTGAGATTGTGTGAAGGGAGACGGGTTGTGTCATTTTGGGTTTGGTGCTTTTGAAAGGGGGTCTAGATCGATGTTATTATTGATATTATATACTTAGTTGTTTGAAGTGATTTATAAACCATTGTTTATACTACTTCAGATGTTAGGACTGAGTTTTCTAAATTTTCAATTTCTACAGTCAAGTCATATACTTTCTTGAAGTTTTTTTTTCATGTATGATATTGATTTTCCTCTTATTTCCATTAAGAGAGTTTCTAGAAACAGTTGAACACTTATTTTAAATTGAATGTCAAAGGTAGGTACTTTATTTAAGTTATGAAACTTGTAAACAAGTGCAGGATATTGCTTAATCACATTTGAAATCACTTCTTTTATAGTCAAAACATACTCTCTTTCAGTAGAGAAGAATTAAATCTCCAATATGAACTTCTTTCCCCCATCACTGAAACTAAACTGAACACCTATAAGTGAATGGTCTGTTGTGTAGCCAGCGTTGATATCTGTAGACTGAACATAAGGGAACAGAGATTCAGACATGAGAAAGAAGTCTAGCCAAGCTTGTTCAAGAGGATTTTTTCTACGCCAAGTGAATGTCATAGAATGTGGATTGTTATCTCTCCATTCATCAATTATATTAAGCTCACCAATCAACCTTACTACTTGCTCCCGAGTATTTGGATTATTGACATTAATATAATTATAAACATCAACATCTAAAACAAGATTCAAGTCACTACCAAAAATGAAATGCTCATTGTCAAAGATTAAAGCTGGTTTAAGTATGGAGATATACAAATTTGGACAATCCTCATTAAGCCCGTAAAGATTCACCAGCGTTAATCACTTTTCACATACTGTTATATCAACAATCAGAGAATTCCCCTTGTCACCTTTAATTACCCTTTGAATCTCGTATGAAAACTTGTTTTTGATTGAAATTGCAACACCTTGGGATTGACTAATATTATAATTAAGAATACAGTCAAAACCCCATTCTGCTCGAATGTACAACTTTAAAAAATGAAAAACATTCTTCCTTTTTTTAGGAACTCCCAAGCCTTGACAGTTTTGAGAACAACTAAATTTGTCATCCATGGAACAGACTGTTATCTGGGATGATATATTGGTGTGAAAATCTTACAAAATATTGACACAACTGTGTATTATAAATGTGACGCCCTTTGATAAACATGACTGCGACAAAAAATGCACGACCTTCTAGCGGATTTATGAAACAAAGAGATATTAACCTCTGTTTTGCTCACACACAGAAATATAACAAGAACGTACACATAATCCTTCAGATATACACTCCTTAGCAAGTGCTCTATTGGCTCATAACAGCATGTCTCTGATAATAAATCAAGTTCACAGGTAAAGGGAGATAAACATGTTACATTTATTAGGCTACTGTTGTTGCACTAAGTACTCTACTATGGAATTAATTAACACGACAGGACAATATTATATAAATGCAAACAAAATTCTCCAAATACAGAGATATTAAGGTGGATATTCATATGCAGAAAGCTATAATAGTGTCTTTCGAGACAATTGTGCATATCGTTTCATTTCCTATATTGTTCGTGGCTGGCAAGTAGCATGTCCACATGTGAGCAGGTCGAGCCCTTCACAGAGCAAAACTATAGCAAATAGAATTATTATAGATAAGAAATCACAAGATTAGCACAATATTCTTCTTCTTCCACCTTTTCAAGACAAAAGTGCATACCATTTCATTTCCACTGTCTTTTGTGGCCCACAAATAATATCTAAAAGTTTGGTCTAGTAGAAGTCATAAGCTTTTCACATAGCAGAATCATAGCCAACATGTTTCAACAACTTATCATGAGAAGCAAAAAAAAAAAATTGGGGTTGAATTTTCCAAGATTTCGCAAGTTAAACACACGATCAAAGTAATCACAAGAATGGAAAAGCATGTACATGGACCGAGATTCCATCATGAAATTCTGTTAAACTTGGAGAAATTGCAGATTTATCTACAATCTCTAGATCTAATGTTAGAATTTTGTCTACTTGTCCTTAGGAGACTTTTTGGTCATGATATAGATGTCGGAGTTAGATTCCTGGACACAAGCAATCACGTCAGTCTGCTGTAGTTCCTTGACTTTGTCAGTAGATTTGCTTGTTTCTTTCTTTAGTGTACCAGGTAAATCTGTCACCACGCGCACACTTTGCTTAGAATTCCTCAGTTTGTTTTGGGCAGCAAATAGCACACTGTTTCTGCCAAACATCGAAACAAAATTCACAATGATAGGGGTATGAGCCTCTACCATGTGCCTGCCAGGCATCCTCGGCAATCTGTGAGCATTGATGGACAGCATAGAATCAACTGCATTTTCAGGTAACATCAAGGATGTCTTCAGAAAATCCCTGATTTTCTTCACAATATCTTCACCAGTAGATTCTGTTATGCCATAGATCAGTAAATTTCTTCAGCATGAATAGCATGAAGTTTCCAGCCATCTTTGATTACACACTCTGCTTTCTAAGAGCGTTTTCCATCTCCTTCATGCCTGTTTTCAGATCGGTTATGTCTTTTTAGTGGGATTAAAGGCCTTCTTCAATATCGTCAGCTCGGTCCAACACTTTCTTTATCTGCATAGTTAGTTTTTTACATATTTATTCCATGTGTTTATCCAGAAGCTTTTCAAACTTTTTGATGTTGGCTGCAATTATGGGGTGGGGGGTGGGGTGAATCACGTTGAGAAGAGTTAGCTTGGTCCTCATGACTCGCACAGGCCAAAAATGGATCTATATTGACCTCCCTGGCGACCTGACCACCCCCTTTGCCTTTTTTGCCACTTGGTTTTCTCTCAGAGATATTCATTATTAATAAGGTTAGCAAGAGGACCATGATGCTAGCGTCTTTAACCGTCAGTGCACATACCGGAGGTCCTCATTGTGTGAGGTTAGATTGTACAAAACACGTATGTCAATGGCAGTAAAGAAGAATGTATGTACATACTTAATAATCTTCTGTGAAAGAAGTGTTGTCACTGATACCTTGCTAGTGTATACGGAATATTTCAATGAAAGTACTAATATGCTAGTCTGTGTCTTACATGGAGCAGATTCACAGTTTGTCATTTTGGTTCATCTAGATTTAACGCATATGTCTAGATTTAACATTTACATATTCTGTAATACTTATTCTTTGCACATATACAAGACAAAGAGTCATGGGATGGGCGTCATCAAAGTTCCTGAATAGAATTTCAAATGTTCAATATACTGGGTGATTTGTTATCTATGATCAATCGTATCATGAGATACCTGTCACAGAGGAAATGATAGGTGATGAGACATGGGCTAAGTTTCTGAAGAAGCATGTTTGGTCATGAAACAGCTTGGATACAGATTGAATATTCTCTAGATCATTCACCAATCAATATGCTGGATTTCAGTTTTTTCAACTTTAGCTCTCATGGAAAAGTTTGCTCATTGTGAACATACATAATCGTAACGATGCACGGAATATACACACAAGACTATCCAGCACTTTGGCGAGTTATACAGCTATTTAACTGATGTACAATGGTCAACTGGGTGCAGATCTTGTTTGGAATATATTATGCAAAAATAAGGCAGTAACATATATTACCTAACTGTTTCTTGAATTGAGGATTGATTCTAAGGCTAATGGACCTCTATACACTTTTCGAAGATGTAAGATATATTTTCATGCCAACATTTGTAATATTTACATTTGAAGAAAACATGATTCTCATCTTCAACTTCCAAGGCATTACATACTGTACACAAATAATTTGTTATGGGGACATCTTTCTTACATCCAAATTTGTTTATCTTTAGGTTGTTGTGGAAAATTCAGAATTTGCAGTATGCACATATTAGATATTTGTTTTTCAATTCAGTGATATACGGTTCCAGGTGAAGGTCATATTTGAATTGCGAATAATGTTTCAGAAATGTTGAGCTGCAAACATTATGCCAAGTGTGGTAGGCTATATCTTTGATGCGCTGTTCAAAGGTTAGGATGAATAGCTGTACACTGCCAACGCCTTGGTTTAGCCATACATGTGAAAACCTGTTTCTGAACAAAATAGATCCCCCCACTTGACACTCAACTAATTCTGCCCAAATCATCACACTTTTTGAGCATCTTATAGCACTGTATGGGATAACGATTTGGATTCATGTGTAGCAGTAGTATAGGTAATAGGGGTTCTGGACCACTTTCAAGAAATGTCTCTACAAAGCCTTATTTACTAAATAAGGCTTTGGTTGGGCCATTAGCTCTTGCTACTATTACCCCTACTACAAAATTACTGTGCCTTGGTAGGAGGTAATACTGTGCCGTACGGTACGATCAATAATTCTTCTCTTACAAATCCCCTACCCGGGCCATCCCTCAAGTAGTATAAGTTAGGTTCGTCGGCTTTCATATCCACTTTATCTATGTTGTAAGTTTTGACTGACCATATAGGATCGGTGGCTCGCTTACGGCTATCGCCCCTATGTTATGTTTATATCAATGAAACAGTTTAATGTGAACCGCCTACGATCTCTTTGGTGTTCATAATAAAGGCTTGCTGGGCTTTTTGTATTCCCTGTGCTATGTACTTTTTTTTCTCGTCCTCGCTGATAGCAGACTTACGAGACTTGGACCGAATATCTTGTTTCATTCCGTTATATTTTGTGAGTTCAGATAGGATTGAACGAAACTCCTCTTCTGAGATCTTACTGTCAGAGAGTGCCGTGGAAATTCGCTCACTCACTGTGTTCAGCTTTGCTTCGGCCAGAACCCTGATCTCGTCATGTTTCAATGCCTTACGATTAAGTCTGCGTGATACTAACTTAAGCGCCAACCCTACCAACCCTGTCACCCCAGCCGTTATTTCAATACCTAACACTATAGGTGCAGCCACGATGGTGGTTAACAACCCAACGCCTGCCGCCCCTAGTCCCATGCTGGTTGCCATAAGGGTAGTGTCAGCCCCGTCCACGATATTGAAAGCTCTATTGTACTTTTTACATAGAGCTTTCCGCGTGTCACGGTCTTGTTCTAGTTGGCGTTTCACATCACATAACTGCCTCAAGCGGAACCCATCTACGGTTTCCAACGTCTTCGCTACTTCCTCTACGACTGGGTACAGACCCATCCTATAATATATATTTTGAAAGATATTTTAATTGGGGTTCAGTTAATATTCTATCAATTAATTTGAAGTCTATAAGGTCTAGATTACTAGTCAGGGTAATAGGTGAGAGGCTAATAGAATTTCCTGTTGTAATAAAAACCCCACTGAGGTTTATTAAGCGGTTTATAGGACCCCCGTGGGTATCCTGTTGTATAACAATACGACAATATTTTTTTGTGTGTTCGTCAAACCAGTGTATTGACACCCCGAGTAAAATTTGGTGTACTCTTGATATGTTTTCATGTTGTAAAAACGTAAATAAGACTTCTATGATGAGTGTGAAAGGGGTGTATATATCAGGCCTTAAGTTAGCAGGATAATTGCTAAATGTTAATTTATTTTTTACTTCACTCCTTAACCTATTTTTTTCGGTATTACTAGTTCCTATGGCCACACTATCCGGAATGAAATCCCCGGCCCAGATGCCGTTGTTCCTAATCTTAGCGACAGTCCCATGTTCGTTTAATGTGATATAAGGTGAGGTGAGTGTTAAGTTGATCAGCCATTTAGGCACTTTTAAATCTGATAATGACACCCGTCTGTACACGTTGTCTTTGAAGTGCAGGATGTATAATTCATCTTCCTCACCAGGCTGATCGAATCCCTCCGTGTCTCCTAGGTCGTTAAGCGTAGTGTTGGGACGATGGCTGGTCATTATTATACTATTACGATATAATTTCCAACTGGTTTTCTGATAATAATTCAGGGGTTAACTTCATACCTATGAAGTGTATGTTGTCAGGTAGGAAGATATTGGTTAGTGATATCTTATTTTCCACGATCACGTTGACCCCCTGCAGACTGGTCTTGGAGTCGACACCCCCCCGCACGTAAACATTGCAAACTTGAAACTGATGTTGTTTGCCCCACCCGAGTTTGATCCCCTTCACGATCTCGACATCATTCCCCGATGGTTCCCCTAGGTAGACTTTGATGATCAGTGTTCCGTTTGCCGGTAGACTCTCTAGTGCCTTGACCACGCCTTCGAATTCAGACACCAACTGCAATTTCACGTTTTGTATGGCCGGTTTACTCGATAGCATGTGGGCTGCTATAGTGTTGACTGGGCTGACGACTACGCTACGTCTCTGAGTTGGGACGTAAGCCACGAGCAGGGTTCCATTGTTCACGACTTTGTTTAGGTGGTTGTCTTTGTTATCCGTGAACACGTAAGGGGAGACGAGTTTAATATTGAGAAACCAGTCGTCTTTATCGGGTAACAACACCCACTTGTCATCTTCGGTGAAGACGAGCATATATGGTTTGTTTTTGACGATGGTAGTGCTCTCAACATCGTCTAAGTCGAACAGTTTACCACCGAACGATGGGTATATTACCCAATTATTATTACCGGTGTTGACAAGGGCGTACTTAGTGTTGACTGTTGCTCTTGTGGTATCTATCATATCACTTAGGGTTCCACCGGAGGGGATTTCAACGCGTTTGTAAATGTTGTTTTTCAGTTGCAAGGCGTACGATTTACCATCTACTCCGGGAGCGTCGAAACCGCGCGTGTCTCCGAGGTCGGAGATCCCGATATTGACGCATTTTTTCACTCCGGGTCCTTGTGCGCTGGTCATTTTACGTGAAGCGTTAAGCTGAGGTATCCTATATTTACAGGATTATGATTTATATCTAACACCGATATTGTCAGCTCAGGTATGTTGCCCTGGGTTAATCTCTTATACTGCCGTGGTGAAAACGACTCGGTTCTACCGTCGTTGAATTTCTCAGTTTTCACCGGCACTGCTCTCAGTATAGTGGAAGGGTGGCCTCCTTGAATGTTATACGTTGTGCTCACCTGACCGAGATGAATGTACAGCTCTCGGTACGGTACTAGGTCGGGTAACTTCGTGCCTGTGACGGTTGTTGTTGGTTTTATCTCGTCAGGAGACATACCGAGCATCCTTGCTAATGGTCGGCCGAGCCTCAAAGGGTTTATTCCATTGTTGATTAACACCACTGTACCGTTTGAGTCGTTCATCTTGAGTTCGGCTCCCAGGGGTTTGAAGACCTCGTCGTTTAGAGAGCACACGCTGTAGTAGCCGTCAGTTATCTGGCTGCGAGTTCCACTGACGAACAGCTTATTGTTGCTGATATTAATGTTAGTCCATTGCGGTAGGTAGGTGATATCGCAGAGTGCGACTTCGAGTTGACCTGACGTGTTATCGATCGCGTGCGTCAGCTGAACGGCCTCACCGCTCGTTATTCCTGGAAGTGTTATGTACATATTATAATATATAATTTATATATTATAATATGGATTTAGCACACTTGAAAATCGTGGTGAATGCAGATGGTACGGGGTTTAAAACAACCTTTATTAATATCTTTGAAAAATATATCGTGTCCGTTAATAACGCGCAGGCGGTGGTAAACTGGAATCAAAACCCAATGCAGTTTTGGCAGAACCAACTAAACTTTGCTGTGTGGTGTGCGACGACAGGGTCGGGTGTGACACCAGACTACGGTATAGACGAACTGAGTAAGGCGGTTATTTTGTTTCATATTTATTATCAAACGAGACGAATATTGAAGGAAATAAGTGCTCCTCTTCCCCAAGATAAAGCGTGGAGTATGACGAATAACCCCTATGATAGACGCGCTTATGAACGTATTTGTGGGGAGTTTGAGATTCCAACGAATAAAGACTTTCGCCTTCCTGGTGTGAACCATGGTCTCGGTATAGTTCTCGTGTACTTCTACAGGTCCGGAACATATCAGGCCGGTTCTAAAGATGGTTCATACAACCCAAACCGTCATACATTTACAGGCCCCACAACGAATGAAAAGATCCATGTCAGCTGTATAAAGCAAACCAATCCTGATGCAGCCACAGCCTGGACTAAAATGATCTCAAAAACATCGAAAGAATTCACTCGTGCTGGTACAATACGCTTGAACGACTCGATTCGAACGTACGTGTGGGCGCTGTTGGGTGCGCAGTCGATGACGCGTTCCAACATCATCGGTAAGGGAACTGCTTACGACGCTCAGACACAATTCGTTTCCAACGTTGATGATTCTATCAATTCTCCAGTTGATCTCCCGAGGGCCATCGAACGCTACCAAAACGTGTTAGAATACGCCAGATCGAAAGTCAACTACGTGTTCGGCGTGGGGTTGTACATGGCTCCGAGTGATATGCAACTGAGAATAAAAAAAGTGGTGGGTTATAACAACGAAATAGTCATAGCCACGAAGGATCAAAAGTTGGGTATCAACCCCGATATTAACACCCCACATATCCCACACACCCAACCACGTGAAACGGGTATAGTTGCGCCGCCCCCGGAGCCTAAAGTTCATGTGTCCCCCACACACCCTCATGTGCATGTGGGGGTACCCCCCTATCAGCAGCATATCGATAATAAAACGGCCCTGGTGGTTGGTGGGGTAACTTTGGGACTTATTTGGTTAAAGATTTCTTAGCCGCTACGTACACCAGACCCGCCACGGCGACTATGGCTGCCCACAGGTTTTGACTGAGCCACATGGCAGTTTTAGACAGAGCGCTCAACAACCACGAGACGATGCTACCCAGTATGCCGGGAAGGGCTTCGGCGGCTTTACCAGCCAGTTTAGCTAGGCCTTCCCCGAGTTTTTTAATCCAGTCTTTAACACCACCGCCAGGGGGTGTGGGGGTAACTCCCCCACCGGCAGGCCCCACAGGGGTACCTCCTGTTAGTGACACCACCAGGGTTGATATAATGAAACCCAATGCAGTCAGAATGCTGGCGATGGTGATCCCTTGCTCCCGGAACAATATCCGAATCCTGTCTGCTAACGTGGTGTCTCGGTAGAGGACTTGATTGATGGTTTCCCAACCAGGTCTGCCTTTCCTCTTCCAAATTACGTATTTGTTTCTCGATGTGGGCTTTCAGAGCCTCGTTATCAGTTTCACCGAGTTTTTTCTTTTCATAGGCGATGTTGTTGTCTAACTCACTTATTTTGGCCGTGCTTTTCGCGAGATGTCCGCGAATGGTTTGCATCGTCAGATCCAACCCCCGCAGTTCCCGAACGGTAAATTCGAGCCCCGGGAAGGGTTTGTTCTCGTAGTCGGCCAACACCTTTTTGATATCATAAGTCATGTTTTGATCTGATATGGCGTCCCTGATACTTTCCAGACCTTGAACTAACTTCGGAGGATACTGCTTAGGTCGCGCGCCACCGTAATCTTTGAAGCCTAGTTCATCTTGGACCAACTGACTTCCATGTTTACCGGCCAATGTTGATAAAGCAAGCGGTTCTCTAGTGCGTTTATTCATGAGATCGATCTCCGGGCGAGACTTCAAACGCAGCGTGCCATTGCTGAGGGTAAAATCGGAATAGTTCCTTCCCAACGGTTTGAGTTTGGATTTATTTTCAACTGCGTTGTAATAATCGTCGACGGCGCCCTTAAGGAGCTCGTCACTTTGCGAGAATGAGGTCTCCTGGTCATCATCGAATGCCTGGGCACTATCGTCCCACATATCATCCATAGGTATGTCTTCATCCATTAGTATTAAAAATATATTTCTTTTATATAACAATGTACGGTAGAAAATTAGATCCTTTCAGAAAATTGAGAGAGCCATTAGGAGCCAGAGCCGTGCGACAGTCGGTGACCATCACCAACAATCCCAGCAAGATAGACCAGAACCAAACTCTGCTGGTTAGATTTCCAAACCTTGGTGAGAATGACCTCATTGTACCAGGCACTGTTCGACTGGCGTTCAATATCACGTTGACCTCCGGCAACGACAAACGCGAGCTAGTGCGGAACGTGGGTCGAGCTATCATCAAGAAAACGACCGTCAAGATCAGCGGTAACGAGGTGCTGAGCATCGACGACAGCGACGTGTTTCACTGCTACAAGGATCTCTGGAAAAGCGATGGAGAACGAGTCAATGATGTGTACCAGGGTATCAGCAAATCAACCCGGGCGCGCATAGGATACGTCTTCACGACAGACCAGCAAGACAAGCTATCGGCCGGTGAAAAGGCCATCGCTCTAGCATACGGGAATCGATTCTGCGTGCCGCTCGACTTCGAGTTGCTCACGGGACACGCGCCGTTTTACCAGGCCGCGCTGGGTGATAGGCTTGAATACGAGCTCACGTTTAACGACTATAGCAAAGTAGTGCGTACGCCGAACGGTGATGAGGCCAGTTATGCCATAGACAACATCTCTCTGGAGTTCGACATGGTCACTAGCCCGGAGCTGGCCAGGCAGGTTCGAAGTCAGTACTCTGGGAAGATGGCTATCCTATACGATCGCGTACTGAGACATAGATCAGTCGTGCGAGATAAGAGCGACACTGTGTGGAATATCAACCTGAACGTGCCGGCGAGATCGATGAAAGGTATCCTGGTCGTCCCCGTGGAGGATTACGAGCCATTCCAGAGGGACAGCGAGAAGTTTTTCAACCCCGAGATTGAAAAGGTGGAAGTGACCATCGAGGGCGTGCCCAACCAGCTGTTCAGTCATGGTATGAGACCACACCAGCAGTGGGATGAGATAAAAAAGCTACCAGTGGGGGATTACATAATAAAGGACCTGGACCTAAGCTCCGTGCAGATCGGTGAATACCTGACCACCAAGTACGCCCTATGGTTGGACATGCGATCCACGGATGATGATAAACTGCACGGTAGCGGACGTCGTATAGATAACGGCAGCGAAGGGATAACCATCCAGATTACTAAGAAGGCTCAAACCGCTGGTAAGTTGAAATTATATCTGTACGTTATTATGGACGCGCAACTTAATATAGACAATGGGAGATTCGTGCAAGCCATCTACTAGTGGGGGAGACCCCCACACCCCCCAGGGGTACCCACAACTACCCACTGACCCACACTGCGCTATCATATGCGGGCAGACTGGCTGTGGGAAGACCGTTTTCGTGTTGGATATGTTGGAGGGTTACTACAAGGATGTGTTCGATAACATCGTTATCATGTGCCCTACTCTGGGCATGAATAAAACGTACGCGCGACCTTGGGTAATGACGGACCCTGACGTACACAAAATCGACCCTGGAACACGCCTGCAGGACTGGTTGAAAGCTCTTCACGAGAAATTTAAAGGGG
Source organism: Haliotis asinina (assembly GCF_037392515.1). Lineage (NCBI taxonomy): Eukaryota > Metazoa > Mollusca > Gastropoda > Lepetellida > Haliotidae > Haliotis > Haliotis asinina. The sequence goes on along the minus strand of NC_090288.1, from coordinate 22,845,140 downwards.
AACCGACGCTGTTTATACTGGACGACTGCAGCGCTAATCGCGAGATAACAAAAAAGAGAGACATGCTTTCGTACCTGGCCTTCTCCGGCCGGCATGCAAATCACAGCGTCTGGGTGCTAACGCAGAAGTTCAACTCGGTGTTGAAAGACCTCAGGGAGCAGACGAGATGGGTGGCCTTATTTCACTGCAAGGATAGGGATTCGTTTGAGGAGTGTTTGAGAGAGAACGATGTGATGAGTAAATTAGAACGGGAACGGGTGAAGAAACAGCTCGCTGAAACTAAACACGCTAAGCTCGTTCTAAAGACCGACCAACCAGTAGCATATAGAGTATACTAAGCAAAGCTAAGCTAAAGCTAAGCAAAGCTAAGCAAAGCTAAGCAAAGCTAAGCAAAGCTAAGCAAAGCTATGATATTTGAAGTATTTGTCGTGTGCAACTTAACTTTCATTTCTCTGTGTTTTGTCTGTATCGGGTATTATATAGTTAAAACTAAATCTTACTTGTTATATTATAAGATGGAGTATGAGGAATTGCTCGAACAATTGTCGTTGGAGGGTTCCCCCACTGGGGATTCCCCCAAGCGAGAGAAACTGGTGGCGTTGGCTGTTGGCGGCAAAGCCAAACATTACTTTGGAGACTACACCCCGGATAAAATTCACAAAATGTCAGCCGAAGAAATCGATAAGCTGTACGCTAGATACGAGTCCCGGCTCGGAGCAGAAATGACAAAGACAATAGGATCGGCTATGACCCAGATATACACCGGTATTGTATCACACTTCCTTCCCATTCCACCAGAGCGCCGACTTTACCTGTGGGAGGACCTCGAGAAAGACCCTTTTATCGAACACGCCGTGAGCTCTATCAGCTGCGGGCTGTACCACAAATATGGTATGTTGTTGGCTCCAGTGACGGCGGCGATTATCACGGCAAAACATTGTCAATTTGAGAGAAAGAATAATAATAATAGTATAGATGGATGCTGCACAGGAAACCCCAGTGAGTCCCGAGGTGACGGAACCAGTGAGTCCCGAGGTGACGGTGGAGACCACTTCAACAGTAACCAGACAGAAGAATCCTAAGAGAGTAGCTGCCGGTAAAAAACGGTGGTGTAACCAACATAAAGTGACCAACCCAACCCGACTGTTGTTGGCTGTAGGTGTAACTGCTGCCTTGGCTATCTCGTGGTTATATACACGTGAGGGAAACCCTCACCGTGAGGTGGTACCTGAGGTGGTAACCCCCACTGTTGGGGGTGTGGGGGGTACCCCCACCGTCGACCCGCATATCATGTTATAATTTTAATATTTTATATCATATACATAATGTCTGAGGGGAAAACGTTCGTCAACGACGCATACCACGCCACAGTGGTCGCTAGTCTAGCAGTAGGGTACGCTCGGTTGACTAAAATGGTGCTTAAACAACCAACTATCAAGCTAGATTTCAACCTGCAGGATATGGGTATGCTCATATCTGAACCAACTATCAAGCTAGATTTCAACCTGCAGGATATGGGTATGCTCATAATGAACCTTGGTATGGCGATGGCCACAAAAGACATCCTAGTAAAACAAGGAATAATACCTGATAATATAATGAAATATATATAGGGATGGCCACGATAGCTATGATGGTCGGTGGGGCGTTAGTGAATGCCCTGGCATTTTCCGGGAGTAATTACCTCTTCTCGAAACTACGAGATGATCACGCGGCTGAAATACAGGAAGAAAGGAAGCGACACGATCTCGCTACTGAGAAATTACAAAGAGCACAGGACGAGTATGTTAAAAAACGCCTCCAGAGGATCGATTTTATTAACGAACAACTCAAGCGTGAAAACCATGCCATTAAAACATTCTACGATGTCGATGAAGCAATGAAAGAATACTACCTACTAACTGGTAAACAATTGGAACCGCTCAATAAACCCACACTCGCTCAGTACTACACACCATCCAAGGGACAAATGAATCGTGAACTGGGCTTCATAGTGTTGGGTATAGCAGCTACTGCGTTGGTTGCAAAGCAATTAAACTAAAATACCTATATAAGTAAACATGAGACCCGCTCCATACCGATGCGAATACATACTTATGGGGAAGACCGAGGCCTGTGGTAGGAAATGCAGGAATCAGGGGTTCTGTTGTTTCCATATGGGAAGTCCTAACTACACGTGTTCTGTGTGTGGTATCAGGGTTAAAGGACACTACTGTCTATGTAAAGCTCACGGAGCGAACGTAGTCAGACATCAACTCATCTACGAGAATAAAAAAGGCTACATAAAAGAACGTAGGCGACTGCTCAAGATAGACTCCAGTGTGTGAAAGGGTTACCTCCCCTTACTGTGAACCAATTAGACATTGGTTCTCTTAGGTGTAAACACGATGTCTACTGTAAGCGAGCTCAAGCGGGTCGCAAAACAGAGAGGTGTGATCGGGTATTCTAGAATGCGGAAGTCAGCATTGTTGAGATTACTAGGTTTAGAAGCCCCTCCTACAGTAAAACAATTAAAAGCTCAAGCAAAACAGCTTGGATACACGGGTTATTCAAACCTGGGGAGAGCCGGGTTAACCGCATTGTTATCACATGCCCCCGTAGCACGTCCCACTGTAAAACAACTGAAAGTCGAGGCACACGATTTGGGTTTAGGCGGGTATTCCCGTATGAGAAAACCACAGCTTTTAGAATTATTACGACAGAATAGAGCTATTGACCTACAGTTCGTGCGCACTGAGCGCGCTGTAGGCAACTATTTGAGAGGTTGGCGCATGCACGTTGATAGAAATATAGACATTATAGATATCAAGCCTCTGATAGCTGATAAGGTCAACCAGGAACTAAATAACTTAGGAAGTATCAAGTTTCAGATCACAGTGAAAATGTCGCTCGATAAGCAGGTTGGGAGTACCACTGAGTATGTTCAGCCTTACTTCCGAGGTCAACAAGAGGTCGTCACACATACAGAGACCATTGACGCATCAATCGATACCAGTTTTCAGCAGATACGAGAATACCTAGAACGCTACACACACTTGGGGTCCGGGTGGGTTGTAGATAAAATCGATAATGTCTATCTAGACATAGCTAACTATGTGCCGTTCAGAGGCGGGTCATACCTAGCCTTGCCCCCCTACTATAGGAACAAACATGCCATAGTAAACGTTAAGAATAGAGGAAACGATTGCCTGAGGTTAGCTATCAGGTCAGCCTTATTTCCAGCTGGCACTCATTCAGATAGGCTTTCTAGCTATCCCCAAGACGATGGGCTCAACTGGGATGGTATAGATGAACCCACCCCCATATCCCAGATCACTAAAGTAGAAAAACAGAATAATCTGGCTATACATGTCTTTGGGCACGAAGGTAACACAACAATAGTACACAGGGTCAGCCCGGTGAAGGATCGCCAAGTTATCAATATATTCATGATCCAACTAGGTGAAAAGTATCACTACACGTGGATAAAACACTTTAGCAAGCTGTTGTATGACCAATCAGCATACAAAGGAAAGACCCACTTCTGTGAACGATGTCTACACGGTTTCAGTCGAGCTGATTTATTAGAATCCCACCGGGATGATTGTCAAGGTGTGGGGCAGACGGCCATACGAGTCGAAATGCCTAAGGAAGGTGAAAATATCCTAAAATTCAGTAACCACAAGAACCAAATGTCTGTACCTTATATTATATACGCCGACTTCGAAGCCTTAGTTGTGGGTGGGGATTCCCCCAGTGGGGGTAGCTTCACCCACAAGACACAAGAGCATAAAGCCTGTTCGTTTGGATACATTGTCGTCCGTTGTGACGGGGAAACGAAAGCTCCGGTAGTGTATAGGGGGCCTGACGCGGCTGAAAGGTTTCTAAAGTGTTTGCAGGAGGAAGAAAAAATTATTAGGAATGCATTGTATAGAATCGCTCCCATGCGTATGACCCGAGCCGACAGGCTAGCTCACGCTAGTAGCACTAACTGTCACGTGTGTGAATCACCACTTAACGGTGATTCGGTGAGAGATCACTGTCACATAACTGGTAAGTATAGAGGCGCCGCTCACAACGCGTGCAACCTCAAGCTTAAAATCAACCCTAAGACAATAAACATCCCCGTTGTCTTTCACAACTTGAGAGGGTACGACTCACACTTGATCATGCAGGCCATCGCGAAAATCGATGGTAATATAACGTGCATCCCCAACAACATGGAGAGATACATCTCCTTCAGCTTAAACGGACTTAGGTTCATTGACTCGTTTCAGTTCCTCCTGTCGTCACTCGACAGTCTGGTCAAGGCCAACAATACCTTCCCTATCACCGATCGATACACAGACGCCGAGACTAGACCCCTGCTTATGAGGAAGGGTGTGTACCCCTATGAGTACATAGATAGTTGGGCCAAGTTCACTGAGACCAGACTACCCCCTATTGACTGCTTTTATAGCAAGCTGAATGAGGCGTCCGTCTCACGAGATGATTACTCGCACGCGACTAACGTATGGAATAAACTGGGTTGTAAGAACCTGGGTGATTATCACGACCTGTACTTGAGGACAGATGTACTGCTGTTAGCCGACGTGTTTGAGACGTTCAGGCGGACCTGTTTCAAGCAGTATAAACTCGACCCCGCATGGTATTACACCAGCCCAGGTCTGTCGTGGGACGCCTTGCTTAAAAAGACCGGAGTTAATTTGGAATTGCTCACAGATTACGACATGCACCTATTCATTGAGAAAGGCTTGCGAGGTGGGATTTCCATGGCATCCAAACGATACGCGAAAGCAAATAATCAATACGTGAAAGGTTACGATCCTAACAAACCAACCAATCACATTCTCTACCTCGACGCAAACAACCTGTACGGCTGGGCCATGAGTCAGTATCTACCTACAGGGGGATTCGAATGGGTACCCCACGTTGATGTTATGGGGGTTGCACCAGATTCGAACAAAGGTTATATCCTCGAGGTTGACCTAGAGTATCCCAAGGAATTACACACATCGCACAACAGCTACCCCCTGGCCCCCGAACGTATGAGGGTTAACCCAGACTGGATGTCTGAGTACCAACATAACTTGTCAGGTGGGCGTGTGACAGACGTTGAAAAACTCGTGCCTAACTTAATGAATAAGACCAAGTACATCGTTCACTATCGCAACCTACAGCTGTACCTGTCGTTGGGTATGAGGCTGACCAAAATACACAGGGTGCTCATGTTCGACCAGAGCCCATGGATGGAGCCCTACATCAGAATGAACACAGACCTACGAAAAAAAGCCACCAGTGATTTTGAGAAAAATCTCTACAAGCTCATGAACAACTCGGTGTTTGGTAAGACTATGGAGAACCTGAGGAAACGCGTGACCGTGAAGCTGGTTAGATCTAGTGAGGAAGACAAGCTCAGGAAATTGATAGCCAATCCGGCATTCAACCGTAGTAAGATATTCACAGACAACCTGGTTGCCCTACACATGAAGAAAAGCCACATAAAATTCAACCGGCCTGTTTACGTGGGGATGAGCATCCTCGATTTATCCAAACACCTGATGTACGACTTTTACTACAACGAGCTCAAGAAACAGTACGGCGACAGGTGTGAAGTGCTGTACACTGACACGGATTCCCTGCTGATGGAGATTCGAACCGAGGACGTGTACGAGGACATGAAGAAACACCTCGATTTATACGACACCAGCGACTACCCTAAGACCCATACCCTACACAGTACGGTAAATAAAAAGGTCCTAGGTAAGATGAAGGACGAGTGTGCTGGCACGCCCATAGCCGAGTACATAGGTTTGAGACCTAAGATGTACTCCATACTGAAAGCCGACAATAGTGAGATCCGGAAGGCTAAGGGGGTTAAGAAGTATGTGGTGAAACAACACATCAAACACGCCAGATTCAAGGAAGCCCTGTTCAAGACCCGTACCTTTAGACATAAAATGAACACACTTAGAAGTGATGGACATAAGATATACGGACTGACTATAAACAAGACGTCCCTGTCGCCTATGGACACGAAACGTTGGATAGCTATTGATGGTATAAACACATACGCGTATGGATATGAAAAAATTTGAGGCTATTTACTACAGCCCGCGTGGGTACTGGAAAGGAGCTAGCGCAGTAGATAAGCTAGCTAAACTAGCGCGAGTACCCCCGGAGGAAGCCAAAGCGTGGCTTGAAAAACAAGCCCTGTGGCAGATCTATTTGCCGGCACCACGCTACGTGCCTAGAAGGAGGTTCGGTATTAACATACCCAATAGCGTTCACCAGGCAGACCTACTGTTCCTACCCCACGACAAGAGGTACAAGTATGCCTTAACCGTAGTGGATGTAGCCAGTCGTTACAAGGAAGCCGAACCCTTGACCACGAAAGATTCGGCCCAGGTAGCCAGAGGATTCGAACGCATATACAAACGCAGCCCGCTGACGTGGCCAACAGAGCTGCAAGTTGACCCCGGACGGGAGTTCATGGGTGCCGTGTCACAACTGCTAGCCAAACACGATACAAAGGTCAGGCGTGGCACGGCCGGAGCCCATCGCAGCCAAGCCATAGTTGAGAGATTTAATAGGACTTTGGCTGAGCGCTTGTTCGGCTATCAGTATGCTAGGGAGATGGCCACCCCTGGAAAACGATCGACTGAATGGGTCACGAGGTTACCCAAGGTGGTGTCGGCAATCAACCATGAAGTCACCCGTCTCACCGGTAAGAAACCGGCAGACGCTATCAAACTAAAATCAATAGTTGCAGAGTCGGCCGCTCCATTGCGTGGGAAGGAGAAACAGATACCAGATAGGGCCTTAGTGAGGTATCTATACCAGCCGGGGGAACACGAGGGCGATAGCCGTAAGCGAGCCACCGATCCTATATGGTCAGTCAAAACTTACAACATAGATAAAGTGGATATGAAAGCCGACGAACCTAACTTATACTACTTGAGGGATGGCCCGGGTAGGGGATTTGTAAGAGAAGAATTATTGATCGTACCGTACGGCACAGTATTACCTCCTACCAAGGCACAGTAATTTTGTAGTAGGGGTAATAGTAGCAAGAGCTAATGGCCCAACCAAAGCCTTATTTAGTAAATAAGGCTTTGTAGAGACATTTCTTGAAAGTGGTCCAGAACCCCTATTACCTATACTACTGTAGCAGTTAGAACCCAAACTTAATTACTTTGATCTGACTGAAGACATACATTGACCAATTTGGCAGAGGACGGCCTTGTTGGAGGCAAATTTTTCAGTTTTGAGAAATCTTTTGAAATACTTCGTCTGAATACTTTCAATTGAATCTGAATACCTGTATCCACAGATTTCAGCTCCATAGAGTAGTATTTGTGCTACCTTTTCGTGTCAAATATCATCTGTGCCATAGACTATGTTATTTCCTGGTTTTTCTTAAAGTTCTTCTTTTCTAAACAATGAAAGACATGGTTTGCTTGTTGTGCAAGGGTTTCACACACTTTTGTCCATATAAATCTTGATGAAAATACAATTCCAAGAAATTCAAACACTCCACTAGTAGTATATACAATAGTGATTCTAAAACACTTTCATAAAACCCCTCTACAAAGCCTTATTTACTAAATAAGGCGTTGGTGGGGCCCTTAGCTCTTGCTACTATTACCCCTACTACAAAAAGGTTGGCGGTAATTACTGTGCCTTGGTAGGAGGTAACACTGTGCCGTACGGTACGATCAATACACGTTTATATCGATGAAACAGTTTAACGTGAACCGCCTACGATCACTTTGGTGTTCATAATAAAGGCTTGCTGGGCTTTTTGTATCCCCTGTTCTATGTACTTTTTTTTCTCGTCCTCGCTGATAGCAGACTTACGAGACTTGGATCGAATATCTTGTTTCATTCCGTTATATTTTGTGAGTTCAGAGAGGATTGAACGAAACTCCTCTTCTGAGATCTTACTATCAGAGAGTGCCGTGGAAATACGCTCACTCACTGTGTTCAGCTTTGCTTCGGCCAGAACCCTTATCTTGTCGTGTTTCAATGCCTTACGATGCAGTCTGCGTGATACTAACTTAAGCGCCAACCCTAACACCCCCGCTATCCCAGCCGTTATTTCAAAACCTAGCACTATAGGTGCAGCCACGATGGTAGCCAACAACCCAACGCCTGCCGCCCCTAGTCCCATGCTGGTTGCCATAAGGGCAGTGTCAGCTCCGTCTACGATATTGAAAGCTCTATTGTACTTCTTACATAGTGCTTTCCGCGTGTCACGGTCTTGTTCTAGTTGCTGTTTCACATCACATAACTGCCTCAAGCGGAACCCATCTACGGTTTCCAACGTCTTCGCTACTTCCTCTACAACTGGGTACAGACCCATCCTATAATATATATTTTGAAAGATATTTTAATTGGGTTTCAGTTAAAAATCTATCAATGAATTTGAAGTCTACAAGTTCTAGACTACCAATCAGGGTAATAGGTGAGAGGCTAATAGAATTTCCTGTTGTAATAAGAACCCCACTGAGGCTTATTAAGCGGTTTATAGGACCTGTGGTATCCTGTTGTATAACAATACGACAATATTGGTCTAGGTGTTCGTCAAACCAGTGTATTGACACCCCGGGTAAAATTTGGTGTACTCTTGAGGTGTTTTCATTACCTAAATAAGAAAAGAAGACTTCTATGATGAGTGTGAAAGGGTGGAATATTCTATCAAGATAGTTACTGTAAGTATTAATGCTAAATGTTAATTTATTTTTTGCTCTAGTCTTTAACATATTTTTTTCGACACCAAGAGTTATCATGTATAATTCACTCTCCGGAATGAAATCCCCGGGCCAGATACCGTTATTCCTAATCTTAGAGACCCACTCCAATTCTTTTAATGTGATATAAGGTGAGGTGAATGTTAAGTTGATCAGCCATTTGGGCTCTTTTAAATCTGATAACGACACCCGTCTGTACACGTTGTCTTTGAAGTGCAGGATGTATAATTCATCTTCCTCACCAGGCTGATCGAATCCCTCCGTGTCTCCTAGGTCGTTAAGCGTAGTGTTGGGATGATGACTGGTCATTATTATACTATTATGATATAATTTCCAACTGGTTTTTTGATAATAATTCAGGGGTGAACTTCATACCCATGAAGTGTATGTTGGCAGGCAGGAAGATATTTTCCACGATCACGCTGACTCCCTGCAGACTGGTGTTGGAGTCGGTACCCACCCGCACGTAAACGTTGCAAACTTGATACTGGTGTCGTTTCACCCACCCGAGTTTGATCCCCTTCACGATCTCGATATTATTCCCCGATGGTTCCCCTAGGTAGACTTTGATGATCAGTGTTGAGTTTGCCGGTAGACTCTCTAGTATACTGACCACGCCTTCGAATTCAGACACCAACTGCAATTTCACGTTTTGTATGTTCGGTTTACTCGATAGCATGTGAGCTGCCATAGTGTCGAGTGGGCTGACGACTATGCTACGTCTCTGAGTTGGGACGTAAGCCACGAGTATGGTTCCATTGTTCACGACTTTGTTTAGGTGGTTGTCTTTGTTATCCGTGAACACGTAGGGAGAGACGAGTCTAATATTGAGAAACCAGTCGTCGTTATCGGGTAACAACACCCACTTGTCATCTTCGGTGAAGACGAGCATATATGGCTTGTTTCGGGCGACGGTAGTGCTCTCAACATCGTCGAACAGTTTACCCCCGAACGATGGGTATATTATCCAGTTATTATCACCGGTGTTGACAAGGGAGTACTTAGTGTTTACTGTTGCTCTTGTGGTATCTATCATATCACTTAGGGCTCCACCGGAGGGGATTTCAACGCGTTTGTAAATGTTGTTTTTCAGTTGCAAGGCGTACGATGTACCATCTACTCCGGGAGCGTCGAAACCGCGTGTGTCTCCTAGGTCGGAGATCCCGATATTGACGCATTTTTTCACTCCGGGTCCTTGTGCGCTGGTCATTTTACGTGAAGCGTTAAGCTGAGGTATCCTATATTTACAGGATTATGATTTATATCTAACACCGATATTGTCAGCTCAGGTATGTTGCCCTGGATTAATTTCTTATACTGCCGTGGTGAAAACGACTCGGTTCTACCGTCGTTGTATTTCTCAGTTTTCACCGGCACTGCTCTCAGTATAGTGGAAGGGTGACCTCCTTGAATGTTGTACGTCGTGCTCACCTGACTGAGATGAATGTACAGCTCTCGGTACGATACTAGGTCGGGTAACTTCGTGCCTGTGACGGTTGTTGTTGGTTTTATCTCGTCAGGAGACATACCGAGTATCCTCGCTAATGGTCGGCCGAGCCTCAAGGGGGTTCTTCCGTTGTTGATTAACACCACTGTGCCGTTTGAGTCGTTCATCTTGAGTTCGGCTCCCAGGGGTTTGAAGACCTCGTCGTTTAGAGAGCACACGCTGTAGTAGCCGTCAGTTATCTGGCTGCGAGTTCCACTGACGAACAGCTTATTGTTGCTGACGTTGATGTTAGTCCATTGCGGTAGGTAGGTGATATCGCAGAGTGCGACTTCGAGTTGACCTGACGTGTTATCGATCGCGTGCGTCAGCTGAACGGCCTCACCGCTCGTTATTCCTGGAAGTGTTATGTACATATTATAATATATGAATTATATATTATAATATGGATTTAGCACACTTGAAAATCGTGGTGAATGCAGATGGCACGGGGTTTAAAACAACCTTTATTAATATCTTTGAAAACTATGTCGTGTCCGTTAATAACGCGCAGGCGGTGGTAAATTGGAATCAAAACCCAATGCAGTTTTGGCAGAACCAACTCAACTTTGCTGTGTGGTGTGCGACGACAGGGTCGGGTGTGACACCAGACTACGGTACAGACGAACTGAGTAAGGCGGTTATTTTGTTTCATATTTATTATCAAACGAGACGAATATTGAAGGAAATAAGTGCTCCTCTTCCCCAAGATAAAGCGTGGAGTATGACGAATAACCCCTATGATAAACGCGCTTATGAACGTGTTTGTGGGGAGTTTGAGATTCCAACGAATAAAGACTTTCGCCTTCCTGGTGTGAACCATGGTCTCGGTATAGTTCTCGTGTACTTCTACAGGTCCGGAACATATCAGGCCGGTTCTAAAGATGGTTCATACAACCCACACCGTCATACATTTACAGGCCCCACAACGAATGAACAGATCCATGTTAGCTGTATAAAGCAAACCAATCCTGATGCAGCCACAGCTTGGACTAAAATGATCTCAAAAACATCGAAAGAATTCACTCGTGCTGGTACAATACGCTTGAACGACTCGATTCGAACGTACGTGTGGGCGCTGTTGGGTGCACAGTCTATGACGCGTTCCAACATCCTCGGTAAGGGAACTGCTTACGACGCTCAGAAACAGTTCGTTTCCAATGTTGAGGATGCTATCAATTCTCCAGTTGATCTCCCGCGGGCTATCGACCGTTACCAAAACGTGTTAGAATACGCCAGATCGAAAGTCAATTACGTGTTCGGCGTGGGGTTGTACATGGCTCCGAGTGATATGCAACTGAGAGTAAAAAAAGTGGTGGGTTATAACAACAAAATAGTCATAGCCACGAAGGATCAAAAGTTGGGTATCAACCCCGATATTAACACCACCTATATCCCACACATCCCACCACGTGAAACGGGTATAGTGGCGTCACCCCCGGAGCTTAAAGTTCATGTGCCCCCCACACACCCCCATATGCAGGCTCAGCAGCACATTGATAGTAAAACTGCCCTGGTGGTTGGTGGGGTAGCTTTGGGACTTATTTGGTTAAAGATTTTTTAGCCGCTACGTACACCAGACCCGCCACGGCGACGATGGCTGCCCACAGGTTTTGACTGAGCCACATGGCAGTTTTAGACAGAGCGCTCAACAACCACGAGACGATGCTACCCAGGATGCCGGGAAGGGCTTCGGCGGCTTTACCAGCCAGTTTAGCTAGGCCTTCCCCGAGTTTTTTTATCCAGTCTTTAACACCACCGCCACTTGGAGTTCCGCCGCCGACAGGCCCCACAGGGGTTCCCCCCACCAGTGACACCACCAGGGTTGATATGATGAAACCAAATGCAGTCAGAATGCTGGCGATGGTGATCCCTTGCTCCCGGAACAATATCCGAATCCTGTCTGCTAACGTGGTGTCTCGGTAGAGGACTTGATTGATGGTTTCCCGCACACGGTTGACCTGGGATCGAAGCTTTTCTTTGTAGCCGGACGCTGTCTCCAACCAGACCTGCCTTTCATCTTCCAAAGTACGTATTCGTTCCTCGATGGTGGCTTTCATAGACTCGTCCTCAGTTTCACCGAGTTTTTCCTTTTCACGGGCGATGTGGTCGTCTATCTCACTAACTTTGGCCGTGCTTTTCCAGAGCTGACCACGAATGGTTTGCATCAACCGGTCCAACCCCTTCAGTTCCCGAAAGGTAATTTCGAGACCCGGGAAGGGCTTGTTCTCGTAGTCGACCAACACCTTTTCAATATCATAAGTCATGTTTTGAACCGATGTGGCGTCCCTGATGACTTCCAGATCTTGACGGGCCTTCGGGGGAATCTTAGGTCGCGCGCCACTGTAATCTTTGAAGCCTAGTTCATCTTGGACAAAGTTAGTATCATATTTCCTGACCAATGTTGATAAAGCAAGCGGTTCTCTCGTTTTTTGATGAAAGAGATCGATCTCCTGGTTATTATATAAAAAACGCAGCTTGCCCTGGTCATCAATGGTAAACTTGGTATAGTCCTTTACCAACGGCTTGATTTTGTCTCTTTCTTCAACTGCGTTGTAATAATCGTCGACGGCGCCCTTCACGAGTGTGGTCCTTGGTGAGAATGAGGTCTCCTGGTCATCATTGAATGCCTGGGCACTATCGTCCCACATCTCATTCATAGGTATGTCTTCATCCATTATTTAGTATTAAAAATATATTTCCTTTATATAATAATGTACGGCAGAAAATTAGATCCTTTCAGAAGATTGAGAGAACCATTAGGAGCCAGAGCCGTGCGTCAGTCGGTGACCATCACCAACAATCCCAGCAAGATAGACCAGAATCAAACTCTGCTGGTTAGATTTCCAAACCTTGGTGAGAATGACCTCATTGTACCAGGCACTGTTCGACTGGTGTTCAATATCACGTTGACCTCCGACAACGACAAACGCGAGCTAGTGCGGAACGTGGGTCGAGCCATCATCAAGAAAACGACCGTCAAAATCAGCGGTAACGAGGTGCTGAGCATCAACGACAGCGACGTATTTCACTGCTACAAGGATCTCTGGAAAAGCGAGAGAGAACGAGTCAATGATGTGTACCAGGGCATCAGCAAATCAACCCGGGCGCGCATAGGGTACGTCTTCACGCAAGACCAGCAAGACAAGCTATCGGACGGTGAAAAAGCCATCGCTCTAGCATACGGGAATCGATTCTGCGTGCCGCTAGACTTCGAGTTGCTCACGGGACACGCGCCGTTTTACCAGGCCGCGCTGGGTGATAGACTCGAATACGAGCTCACGTTTAACGACTATAGCAAAGTAGTGCGTACGCCGAACGGTGATGAGGCCAGTTATGCCATAGACAACATCTCTCTGGAGTTCGACATGGTCACTAGCCCGGAGCTGGCCAGGCAGGTTCGAAGCCAGTACTCTGGGAAGATGGCTATCCTGTACGATCGCGTACTGAGGCATAGATCAGTCGTGCGAGATAAGAGCGACACTGTGTGGAATATCAACCTGAACGTGCCGGCGCGATCGATGAAAGGTATCCTGGTCGTCCCCCTGGAGGATTACGAGCCATTCCGGAGGGACAGCGAGAAGTTTTTCAACCCCGAGATTGAAAAGGTGGAAGTGACCATCGAGGGCGTGCCAAACCAGCTGTTTAGTCATGGTATGAGACCACACCAGCAGTGGGATGAGATAAAAAAGCTACCAGTGGGGGATTATATAACAAAGGACCTGGACATCGGCTCCGTGCAGATCGGTGAATACCTGACCACCAAGTACGCCCTATGGTTGGACATGCGATCCACGGATGATGATAAACTGCACGGTAGCGGGCGTCGTATAGATAACGGCAGCGAAGGGATAACCATCCAGATTACTAAGAAGGCTCAAACCGCTGGTAAGTTGAAATTATATCTGTACGTTATTATGGACGCGCAACTTAATATAGACAATGGGAGATTCGTGCAAGCCATCTACTAGAGGGGGTGGGGGGTACCCCCCCATACCCCCCAATAAACTACCCCACCTCCCCACTGACCCACACTGCGCTATCATATGCGGGCAGACTGGCTGTGGGAAGACCGTTTTCGTGTTGGATATGTTGGAGGGTTACTACAAGGATGTGTTCGATAACATCGTTATCATGTGCCCTACTCTGAGCATGAATAAAACGTACGCGCGACCTTGGGTGATGACGGACCCGGACGTACACAAAATCGACCCTGGAACACGCCTGCAGGACTGGTTGAAAGCTCTTCATGAGAAATTTAAAGGGGAACCGACGCTGTTCATACTGGACGACTCCAGCGCTAATCGCGAGATAACAAAAAAGAGAGACATGCTATCGTACCTGGCCTTCTCCGGCCGGCATGCAAATCACAGCGTCTGGGTGCTAACGCAGAAGTTCAACTCGGTGTTGAAAGACCTCAGGGAGCAGACGCGATGGGTGGCCTTATTTCACTGCAAGGACAGGGATTCGTTCGAGGAGTGTTTGAGAGAGAACGATGTGATGAGTAAATTAGAACGGGAACAGGTGAAGAAACAGCTCGCTGAAACTAAACACGCTAAGCTCGTGCTAAAAACCGACCAACCCGTGGCTTATATAGTATACTAAGCAAAGCTAAGCAAAGCTAAGCAAAGCTAAGCAAAGCTAAGCAAAGCTAAGCAAAGCTAAGCAAAGCTAAGCTAAAGCTAAGCAAAGCTAAGCATATAGCTATGATATTCGAAGTGTTTGTCGTGTGCAACTTAACCTTCATTTCTCTGTGTTTTGTCTGCATCGGGTATTATATAGTTAAAACTAAATCTTACTTATTATATTATAAGATGGAGTGTGAGGAATTGCTCGAACAATTATCTGGGGGTACCCCCACTGGGGGTGTGGGGGATTCCCCCAAGCGAGAGAAACTGGTGGCGTTGGCTGTTGGCGGCAAAGCCAAACATTACTTTGGAGACTACACTCCGGATAAAATTCACAAAATGTCGGCCGAAGAAATCGATAAGCTGTACGCTAGATACGAGTCCCGGCTCGGAGCAGAAATGACAAAGACAATAGGATCGGCTATGACCCAGATATACACCGGTATTGTGTCACACTTCCTTCCCATTTCACCAGAGCGCCGACTTTACCTGTGGGAAGACCTCGAGAAAGACCCTTTTATCGAACACGCCGTGAGCTCTATCAGCTGCGGGCTGTATCACAAATATGGCATGTTGTTGGCTCCAGTGACGGCGGCGATTATCACAGCAAAGCATTGTCAATTTGAGAGAAAGAATAATAATAGTATAGATGGATGCTGCACAGGAAACCCCAGTGGAAACAGTGGAGGAGACCCCTTCAGTGAGGGAAGTGGGGGTACCCCCAACAGTAACCAGGCAGAAGAATCCTAAGAGAGTAGCTGCCGGTAAAAAACGGTGGTGTAACCAACAACATAAAATTGTCACCCCAACCCGACTGTTGTTGACTGTAGGCGTAACTGCTGCCTTAGCTATCTCGTGGTTATATACACGTGGTGGTACTCCCAACAGTGAGGTAACCCCCAAGCCGCTGGCAGGCCCCAACAGTTGGGGTGTGGGGGGTACCCCCACGGTCGACCCGCATATCATGTTATAAATTTAAATATTTTTTATATATACATAATGTCTGAGGGGAGAACGTTCGTCAACGACGCATACCACGCCACAGTGGTCGCCAGTCTAGCCGTAGGGTACGCTCGGTTGACTAAAATGGTGCTTAAACAACCAACTATCAAGCTAGATTTCAACCTGCAGGATATGGGTATGCTCATAATGAACCTTGGTATGGCTATGGCCACAAAAGACATCTTAATAAAACAAGGGATAATACCTGAAAATATAATGAAATAAATATAGGATGGCCACGATAGCTATGATGGTCGGTGGGGCGTTAGTGAATGCCCTGGCATTTTCCGGGAGTAATTTCCTCTTCTCGAAACTACGAGATGACCACGCGGCTGAAATACAGGAAGAAAGGAAATGACACGATCTCGCTGTTGAGAACTTACAAAGGGCACAGGCCGAGTACGCTAAAAAACGCCTACAGAGGATCGATTTTATTAACGAACAACTCACGCGTGAAAACCATGCCGTTCAAACATTCAACGATGTCGATGAAGCAATGAAAGAATACTACCTACTAACTGGTAAACAATTGGAACCGCTCAATAAACCAACACTCGCTCAGTACTACACACCATCCAAGGGACAAATGAATCGTGAACTGGTCTTCATAGTGTTGGGTATAGCAGCTACTGCGTTGGTTGCGAAGCAATTAAACTAAAATACCCATATAGGTATGCTAAACATGAGACCTGCTCCATACCGATGCGAATACATACTTATGGGGAAGACCGAGGCCTGTGGTAGGAAATGCAGGAATCAGGGGTTCTGTTGTTTCCATATGGGAAGTCCTAACTACACGTGTTCTGTGTGTGGTATCGGGGTTAAAGGACACTACTGTCTATGTAAAGCTCACGGAGCGAACGTAGTCAGACATCAACTCATCTACGAGAATAAAAAAGGCTACATAAAAGAACGTAGGCGACTGCTCAAGATAAAATCCAATTAGAGATTATACACACCTACGTATAGCTATGTCTGCGGAAAGTGTGATTAAAAACATATTCAAATATGAACTGGCCTTATGGGGAAGCTTCAGATTTAAGATAATATTGGACGTGGTATGGATTAAAGAGGGTGTTAAGTATACTCACCCCTTCGAATGGGAGCGGGATATCGCGACTCAATACCATATAGAACGTTTTTCAAGTCTAAGTGAATACTATAACCAAGGCGAGTGCTGGATTGAAACAGCCACACTATATATTTTACCAGGTACGTGGGACGATTTGACAGAATTACTAGAATTGGACCCGGCTGCCCGAGTTTGGTCTCTTCTGGATTGAAATATTTTTTTATTAAGGTTACTGTGAACCAATTAGACATTAGTTCTCTTAGGTGTAAACACAATGACTACTGTGCGCGAGCTGAAGAGGGTCGCAAAACAGAGAGGTGTCATCGGGTATTCTCGAATGCGGAAGCCAGCATTGTTGAGATTACTAGGTTTAGAAGCCCCTCCTACGGTAAAACAATTAAAAGCTCAAGCGAAACAGCTTGGACACACGGGTTATTCAAAACTGGGGAGAGACGGGTTAGTCGCATTGTTATCACATGCCCCCGTAGCACGCCCCACTGTAAAACAACTGAAAGCCGAGGCACACGATTTGGGGTTAGGTGGGTATTCCCGTATGAGGAAACCACAGCTTGTAGAATTATTACGACAGAATAGAGCTGTTGACCTGCAGTTCGTGCGCACTGAGCGCGCTGTAGGCAACTATTTGAGAGGTTGGCGCATGCTCGTTGATAGAAACATAGACATTACAGATATCAAGCCTCTGATAGCTGATAAGGTCAACCAAGAACTAAATAATCTAGGAAGTATCAAGTTTCAGATCACAGTGAAAATGTCGCTCGATAAGGAGGGCTCCACAGGGGTCACTGAGTATGTTCAGCCTTACTTCCGAGGTAAACAAGAGGTCGTCACACATGCAGAGACCATTGACGCATCAATCGATAATAGTTTTCAGCAGATACGAGAATACCTAGAACGCTACACGCACATGGGGTCCGGGTGGGCTGTAGATAAAATCGATAACGTCTATCTAGACATAGCTAACTACGTGCCGTTCAGAGGCGGGTCATACCTAGCCTTGCCTCCCTACTATAGGAACAAAAATGCCATAGTAAACGTTAAGAATAGAGGAAACGATTGCCTGAGGTTAGCTATCAGGTCAGCTTTATTTCCAGCTGACACTAATCCGAACAGGGCTTCTAATTATCCACAGGACGATGGGCTCAACTGGGATGGTATAGATGAACCCACCCCAATATCCCAGATCACTAAAGTAGAAAAACAGAATAATCTGGCTATAAATGTCTTTGGACACGAAGGTAACACAACAATAGTACACAGGGTCAGCCCGGTGAAGGATCGCCAAGTTATCAATATATTCATGATCCAGAAAGGTGACAAGTATCACTACACATGGATAAAACACTTTAGCAGGCTGTTGTGTGACCAATCGGCATACAGAGGGAAAAAACACTTCTGTGAGCGATGCCTACACGGCTTCACACGAGCTGATTTATTAGAATCCCACCGGGAGGATTGCCAAGGTGTGGGGCAGACGGCTATACGAGTCGACATGCCTAAGGAAGGTGACAATATCCTAAAATTTGACAACCACAAGAACCAAATGTCTGTGCCTTATATCATATACGCCGACTTCGAAGCCTTGGTTGTAGGGGAATCCCCCACACCCCCTGCCGGCGAGGCTCCCAGTGGTAGCTTCACCCACAAAACCCAGGAACATAAGGCCTGCGGTTTTGGATACATTGTCGTCCGTTGTGACGGGGAAACGAAAGCTCCGGTAGTGTATAGGGGTCCTGACGCGGCTGAAAGGTTTCTAAAGTGCTTGCAGGAGGAAGAAAAAATTATTAGGAATGCATTGTATAAAATCGCTCCCATGCGTATGACCCGAGCCGACAGGTTAGCTCACGCTAGTAGCACTAACTGTCACGTGTGCGACTCACCACTTAACGGTGATTCGGTGAGAGATCACTGCCACATAACTGGTAAGTATAGAGGCGCCGCTCACAGCGCGTGCAACCTCAAGCTTAAAATCAACCCTAAGACAATAAACATCCCCGTTGTCTTTCACAACTTGAGAGGGTACGACTCACATTTGATCATGCAGGCCATCGCGAAAATCGATGGTAATATAACGTGCATCCCCAACAACATGGAGAGATACATCTCCTTCAGCTTAAACGGACTTAGGTTCATTGACTCGTTTCAGTTCCTCCTATCATCACTAGACAGTCTGGTCAAGGCCAACAATACCTTCCCTATCACCGATCGATACACAGACGCCGAGACTAGACCCCTGCTTATGAGGAAGGGTGTGTACCCCTATGAGTACATGGATAGTTGGGCCAAGTTCACCGAGACCAGACTACCCCCTATTGACTGCTTTTATAGCAAGCTGAATGAGGCGTCCGTCTCACGAGATGATTACTCGCACGCGACTAACGTATGGAATAAACTGGGTTGTAAGAACCTGGGCGATTATCACGACCTGTACTTGAGGACAGATGTACTGCTGTTAGCCGACGTGTTTGAGACGTTCAGGCGGACCTGTTTCAAGCAGTATAAACTCGACCCCGCATGGTATTACACCAGCCCAGGTCTGTCGTGGGACGCCTTGCTTAAAAAGACCGGAGTTAATTTGGAATTGCTCACAGATTACGACATGCACCTATTCATTGAGAAAGGCTTGCGAGGTGGGATTTCCATGGCATCCAAACGATACGCGAAAGCAAATAATCAATACGTGAAAGGTTACGATCCTAACAAACCAACCAATCACATTCTATACCTCGACGCAAACAACCTGTACGGCTGGGCCATGAGTCAGTATCTACCTACAGGGGGATTCGAATGGGTACCCCACGTTGATGTTATGGGGGTCGCACCAGATTCGAACAAAGGGTATATCCTCGAAGTTGACTTAGAGTATCCCAAGGAATTACACACATCGCACAACAGCTACCCCCTGGCCCCCGAACGTATGAGGGTTAACACAGACTGGATGTCTGAGTACCAACATAACTTGTCAGGTGGGCGTGTGACAGACGTTGAAAAACTCGTGCCTAACTTAATGAATAAGACCAAGTACATCGTTCACTATCGCAACCTACAGCTGTACCTGTCGTTGGGTATGAGGCTGACCAAAATACACAGGGTGCTCATGTTCGACCAGAGCCCATGGATGGAGCCCTACATCAGAATGAACACAGACCTACGAAAAAAAGCCACCAGTGATTTTGAGAAAAATCTCTACAAGCTCATGAACAACTCGGTGTTTGGTAAGACTATGGAGAACCTGAGGAAACGTGTGACCGTGAAGCTGGTTCGGTCGAGTGAGGAAGACAAGCTCAGGAGATCGATAGCCAGTCCGGCATTCAACCGTAGTAAGATATTCACAGACAACCTGGTTGCCCTACACATGAAGAAAAGCCACATAAAATTCAACCGGCCTGTTTACGTGGGGATGAGCATCCTCGATTTATCCAAACACCTGATGTACGACTTTTACTACAACGAGCTCAAGAAACAGTACGGCGACAGGTGTGAAGTACTGTACACTGACACGGATTCCCTGCTGATGGAGATTCGAACCGAGGACGTGTACGAGGACATGAAAAAACACCTCGATTTATACGACACCAGCGACTACCCTAAGACCCATGCCCTACACAGTACGGTAAATAAAAAGGTCCTAGGTAAGATGAAGGACGAGTGTGCTGGCATGCCCATAGCCGAGTACATAGGTTTGAGACCTAAGATGTACTCCATACTGAAAGCCGACAATAGTGAGATCCGGAAGGCTAAGGGAGTTAAGAAGTATGTGGTGAAACAACACATCAAACACGCCAGATTCAAGGAAGCCCTGTTCAAGACCTGTACCTTTAGACATAAAATGAACACACTTAGAAGTGATGGGCATAAGATATACGGACTGACTATAAACAAGACGTCCCTGTCGCCTATGGACACTAAACGTTGGATAGCTATTGATGGGATAAACACATGAAAAAATGGACATGAAAAAATTTGAGGCTATTTACT
The DNA here is from genome assembly GCF_037392515.1 of Haliotis asinina. Taxonomy (NCBI): domain Eukaryota; kingdom Metazoa; phylum Mollusca; class Gastropoda; order Lepetellida; family Haliotidae; genus Haliotis; species Haliotis asinina. The sequence continues at coordinate 22,824,227 of NC_090288.1, read as the reverse complement.
ACAGCCCGCGTGGGTACTGGAAAGGAGCTAGCGCAGTAGATATGCTAGCTAAAATAGCGCGAGCATCCCCGGAGGAAGCCAAAGCGTGGCTTGAAAAACAAGCCCTGTGGCAGATCTATTTGCCGGCACCACGCTACGTGACTAGAAGGAGGTTCGGTATTAACATACCTAATAGCGTTCACCAGGCAGACCTACTGTTCCTACCCCACGACAAGAGGTACAAGTATGCCTTAACCGTAGTGGACGTAGCCAGTCGTTACAAGGAAGCCGAACCCTTGACCACGAAAGATTCGGCCCAGGTAGCCAGAGGATTCGAACGCATATACAAACGCAGTCCACTGACGTGGCCAACAGAGCTGCAAGTTGACCCCGGACGGGAGTTCATGGGTGCCGTGTCACAACTGCTAGCCAAACACGATACAAAGGTCAGGCGTGGCACGGCCGGAGCCCATCGCAGCCAAGCCATAGTTGAGAGATTTAATAGGACTTTGGCTGAGCGCTTGTTCGGCCATCAGTATGCTAGGGAGATGGCCACCCCTGGAAAACGATCGACTGAATGGGTCACGAGGTTACCCAAGGTGGTGTCGGCAATCAACCATGAAGTCACCCGTCTCACCGGTAAGAAACCGGCAGACGCTATCAAACTAAAATCAATAGTTGCAGAGTCGGCCGCTCCATTGCGTGGGAAGGAGAAACAGATACCAGATAGGGCCCTAGTGAGGTATCTATACCAGCCGGGGGAACACGAGGGTGATAGCCGTAAGCGGGCCACCGATCCTATATGGTCAGTCAAAACTTACAACATAGATAAAGTGGATATGAAAGCCGACGAACCTAACTTGTACTACTTGAGGGATGGGCCGGGTAGAGGGTTTGTAAGAGAAGAATTATTGATCGTACCGTACGGCACAGTGTTACCTCCTGCCAACACACGTTTGTAGTAGGGGTAATAGTAGCAAGAGCTAAGGGCCCCACCAAAGCCTTATTTAGTAAATAAGGCTTTGTAGAGGCTTTTTTTGAAAGTGTTTTAAAACTATCATTATGTATACTACTACTTGCGAGGTCATCTACAACAAACTGGCACCACTTCTGATCACCAAAGGTCGGGTCATCCATGTGTGACGTCATGAGCAGAAGAATATCAAATCGTCCTATGTCACCTATGTGACAGATTTCTGTCAGCTACACGAACCAGGGCTGAGATGTTGATAGGTCGATTGTCCACACAGACCATTGGACTGACCATCGAGGTCCCCTGACCTTACTTCAACAGAGCATGTTTGGGATGAACAAAAAAAGCATTAATATTTGGTATTCCTGCATATCACTTGGATTTTTTAAACACAGATTTCAGCATGAAATTGCATTCAACACTGATCATGGAATGATATCTTGTAAATGCCCCTGAAAATGAGGTGATCCTTTTGGATGGGTTAACCATAAACTGGGTAACAAACAAAAACATCAACATTGTCGTATTTATATAAAACCAGGAGCAGTTCCTGCCATCAACCCTGTTGCTAGTTTTTGTTTCTATTCCAGATACCACGAAACCCCTTACAATATCAAGGGTTTATTCATATGACAATCTCAATCTCATAGCTATAAATATATTAATCAATGATTGGTGGGCAACCAATTAAAGCTTATGTCTTAACTTATAGAAAAAAGGGGATTGTATTCAGCCATGGACAATGTGGCTCAAATGCTTGAAACCATGGATGCTTTTCGCTTGAGACAGATCATTGATATTAAACACCAACTGGAACGGGAATGTGACATGTGACTTGGATTACACAAGAAATACCATAGGGTGACATGTGATTGACAGAGTTGACAACGCCCTCGTGGCCACAGCCATGGGATTAGACTCGGAAAATTGCTGATGTCATCAGAGACAAGAAAAACAAGTTAATCAAACAGGGTCTACAGAAAATCATTCCACCCTTCCTGACCAGAAACTAAGTTCTCCTAAAAGATTCACCTTGAACTGTTTTGTAGTTCAGCATGGTGATTCGAATTCAAAGTAATGCAGGTTCCCACTACACCAGGAGACCCGCTGTACCAGTAGCTGTGAATTCGAGCTATATATGAGTCATAGCATTGCAAGCTTATGTAACTTGATTCTAAAATAGTCAACTGCGGTTCCAGACTTCCTTTTGCGCTATTATAGATAGAGCCAAGCTTAGCAGGATAATGCAATCTCAGGATGGACCTGTTAAACCGAGCACTTGACTTTCGGGCCCTCTGTGGTGTAATAACAGTGACTGCAGCTGACGCGCCTCCTCACCCAATGTGCAGTCTAAGGAAGGTAGCTCTGAATTAAAGTCTCTCTAGTAGGCTAACTGCTTGTCATGTTGTCTATGAGCGAGGGTCATGAGCATGCTATCGAGACGACCATTATTACATGGGGGTCAGTTGAAGGAACTGCACCGTCAGCAAGACAGAGTAGCAAGGAATATCATAGGCCTAGGTAGGAAATACCTCATTCTCAGACAGATTTAGCCTGTACAAACCCAGGTAACAAAAGGAAACCTCCCAAACGAGGTTAACGACTAAAACTTGCTTGGCGTTTGTTCGGGAGTGTTCTCAAAAATGCATCTTGTTAAGTTAGTGTTTTTGGATTAAACAAACATTTGTAGGAACACATCCATTTCGCTCTTTCCACTACACAGGATCCCAGATTCAATGTTAAACATTTTTTAGTTGTTTTTTCAACATCGCAGACTACAGACGTTTTGAGTTAGGCTAGGTTTATACTTTAGTTTAGACAATCAGTTGGTTTTTCATGGTTAAGAAAGTTAGAAGTTAGATATTTCGATAAGTTTGGTAATAGTCGGGTTTCGAACATTAGTACAGTTAGCATTTAGATATTGGGAGTTAGTAAATTTAGTTACATTATTAGAAATACATCAAAAAAAGGTTTGAATATTTAATTAGTACTTCACACATTTGTTTTTACACATGGGTGTTATCATATTTAGTTCTTTAGTTGCTCATTAGAAATAATTATTATCACGTTTAGTTCCTCACGGACAATAAGTGTTATCACGTTTAGCTGATTAGATACATTCACACAAAAACCTTCAGAACAAAAAATGGTAGCAGAGCGTGGTTAGCACTAATTCAGTTCAGTTCAGTTCAGTTTTAAGTCTGTCGTGTGTTGACGGATTAGCGTTAGGTTAGTGTTTTGATTGTGAAGTCGATATTTTGTGTGTGTTTGCTGATTGGTGACAACACTAGCACATCTTGAAGGGGTCCATCAGGTTGTTGCCGCAAAGCAAAAAGGAACCAGAGACCTATGAATCTCATTGAGAGAGAGCTAAAAATACTAAAATTAAAAAAGCAAAAAGCAGCTGCAAAAATATCTCTAACAGAAAGTAAAAACGAATTGTTGGGGCTAAAAGAAAAAGAGTTACCCTCTAGACATGCTGTGAGGGACATGATAGACCAGAGAAGAGTTCTTCAGAACAAGGCTATTAATGTAATCTGTGAACTGTCAATACCGTATAGTGAGTCTGGTGAGGTTGACCTGTTCCAGCAAACAAAACAAGAATTAGCAGCAGTCAAATGCTAAACTGATGGTGCTGTTGAGCAGGCTAATTTGTTTCTAAAAAATACACTAGAGACAAGTTCTGTCAGAGCAGTCAAGAGTGACATTCCAAGGTTGTTTCACTCGGAGAGCCATGTGCATTCACAATCACACATGTTACTCACATAGCACAGAATCAAGAAAATGAAAGAGATGTGGATTCCAGTAAAACTGGAAAAAAAGATGTATAGATGAAACCTTTAGAAAGTTTGAATAGGTACAATGCCAGACATAAACATGAATGCACTGCAGATTATTTAGAGTCTCCACATTCTATGTTTCTTGATAGAACACATGTTAGTGCAATATGGCCAAATATTGGATTTATCGAGACAACTTAAGTGAGTGTCAATCCCTTTTTTCTCAGGCAAAGTAGTAGAGGATGAAAGGTGGAAAGAAGCATTCATGGCCTGTGTTGATAGAGCACCTGGCAGCAATGAATATAAGCTGCTTCAACAGAAACAATACCTGTCTGGAGATGCAGCTCAGGTTATTGTTATGATATGGATCTCGGGTCCAAGTGAGCTCCCTTATCTAACTGGCGTGCTGGTTTGCTCGGGGGAATTAACTCAGCAAAGAGTCCGAAGTCACAAGAAGCTAATTACAATTTTATTTACAAGAGATGGAGTAACAAGGGTGGCCACAGAGAGTCGGTACAACCCTCTGGGCTGAGGGCTAGAGCTGACCTGTGTTGGGAGTCTAAACCCTACTGATGGACAAATGAAGTTGGAGACTATTTAACTACAATTTAAACAATACAAAGATTCTGATTTGCTGACTGATACAAAAATGGGTGTAACCTACAATAGCCAATGAAATACAGAATAAACAAAATGGTGTGTGTCCTACCATTACAACTTCAGTGACCAGACAGGGGGAGTACTTAATTTTTTAATCCTATTCTAAGTGGCATTAATCTTGTTGGCACATTTACTGGATGCTTGATTGCTTACTCTGGGCTGGATCTTTAACGACCCTTAACTAGTGTTTGCATAATGTTATTTTACTGTAGGTGATAGCATGTTTACCTCATCAAAGCAGTTTATTAACCTGTCTAGACATAACCCTTGTCTTAGTGAATGGTTTGTCTTACAGTGGTGTTCTGATTACCTCAGGCTAGGATTTTAACTATGAAATTGTGTGGTCATAACTTATACCTTTTTCAATAGAATTTCTGTGAGATAAGCTTTACTACTTTTGAGAGGAGTCTTGTCTAAGCTATTACTGATACATGATGAAACTAATATTCTATATTCATATTTTCCTAATATTTGAATGCTAATATATTGCTTGTACTGGTTACCATTTATAATGAATTTTGGTATGAATTATCATTTCATGATATTATTGCAAAATTAGGGTTATAGCACTGCAGTTTATGATATTGCATTAGAAAGGCTTGAAAGAAAATTATGGGGGTAAGAGGAGACAGATTGCGTTAAAGTTAGAGGAAATATCCAACTTTAAATCAATGAGTCCTGGAAATGCAAAGGAATTAGACAAATTTGCTGATCTGTTGGACATTGCAGTGGTTATTTTTTGAAAGGCTGGTTTAGGAGACAGGTGTCTCTATGCTCTGTTGTTAACAAAGTTAACAGAAAGCATGGTTACTCGTTACAAAAGGTGGTTTACGAACAACAGTGACAGGAGTCAGTAGGGACCCTATGAGAATGAACATTGTTAGAGTCTTTCAGACAGTTTGCAGTTGAAGCAAACTAGGGCTTCTCAGGAAAATCAACAGTTGGTAAATCAAATTAAGGCATATTCTTTGGCATTCAAAATGAGGATCAAACATTAAAGTGTCCTGTGTGTGGGGCTACAAATCATAAGATTTCGAAATGTAAACAGTTTAAGGAATTAGACTTAAGAAGTCGATGGGACAAAGCCAAAGAATTCAGTCTCTTCTTTCGATGCCTATTTACAAATTATCGTGGAAAGTTTTGTAGTAGATATGTTGTATGTGGAATTGATTTTTGCAAAGCAGATCAAAATCAATAATTGGCATGAGACCACTATTAATTACTCTACTATTTAATACCAATAACAAAGATCTAGACCCCCATTTCAAACACTAAACCCAAAATGACACAACCCGTCTCCCATTCACACAAGCTCACAGTGGAGGGCAACAACCTCTGTCGGACAGATATTACCTTTACTACGTGAATGTCTAAACGGATAACTGGGTCACAGCAGTGTGCGGGTTGCACAACCTATTAGCGAAATGATTTACATAAGGTATGAATCCTGCAATATGCTGACAGTACGTGAACTAAGAATGAGGGTGAGGGCTCTTGGTATGCAGGGTTACTCTCTACGAAAAAGGCTGAATTACAAACTTTACTAGGTATAACATATCCAAAACCTCCTACTGTGAAAGATTTAAAATTACAAGTGCATGACTGGGGATTGTGGAATTATTCACATATGAGGAAGTCTGAGCTCATTGAATTACTCCATGAACAAGCCCCTATACAATTACAATTCACGCCTACTGAGCGTGCTTTTGGGAAATATTTGAGAGGGTGGAAGATGGAAGTTCAAAGAAATATAGACGCTGAAGATGTAAGGCAATTGGTATTTGAAAAAGTGAATGAAGAACTGAATGATTTAAAAGATATTAATTTCAACTAACATTAAAGACGACACTAGAGAAACAATAGGGGAATGATGCTATTGACCAGACAATTGGTTATTTCAAAGGTAATCAGGAAGTTACAACACAACCAGATACTATCACCTTTTCTATTGACAGGTCATTCGAAAAAAATCGTGAAACACTAGAACGTTTCACTAATATGGGGTCTGGTTGGGTTATTGTTATGATTAATATGGTCTACCTGGATATAGCAAAACTATAAACCATTGAGAGGTGGAACGTACTTACCCCTCCTTAAACACACAAGCTATGGTTAACGTTAAAAATCGTGGTAATGATTGTATGAGGATAGCAATAAGATCTGCTAAATTTCCAGCTCAAACACATTCTGACAGACTTTCCACTTATCCGGAAGATGATGGGATAAATTGGGGAAGTATAATTGAGCCCATCCTATATCTCAGGTCACAAAAGTAGAAAAACAGAACCCAGACTTAGCTATAAATGTATTTGGGCATGAAGGTAAAAATGTGATAGTGCACAGTATAAGCCCTTTATTGTATAAGGATGGTCGAAAAAACGATCAATATATTTATGGCACAACAAAGTGTAAAATGTCACTATGTATGGATTAAGTATTTCAGCTGACTGTTGTATGATCAATTGAAATATGGGGGAAAGAAAGGTGCCTTCATGTGTTTTCTAGGGCTGATCTACTCGATTCAAACAGGGATGATTGGCGAGGTGTAGGGGAGATGGCTATATCTGTAGATACGCCGAGAGAAAGCAACAATATCTTGAAATTTATCAACTATAAAAATCAGATGCCAGTACCATACATTATCTACGCTGACTTCAAAGATATCAATAAACCAATTGATACCGTAGCTATATCCCCTGATAAAAGTTTCACGCAAAAATATCAACAACACAAAGCATGCGGGTTTGGGTATGTGGTCGTTCGTTGTGATGGCCAAGCTAACGCAGACATGGCTGAGAAATTTCTCCAGAAAAATTTCTCTCTGAGAAATTTACAGCATGAGGAGGTAGAGATCTGGAAAAAATTGTATAACATAACACCAATGCATATGACTCTAGCAGATAGGGAGGCCTTTATCAAAAGCACATATGCATATTGTCATGTGTGCTATAAACCTCTGAATGGTGATTTAGTGAGAGACCACTGTCACGTGACAGGGAAATACAGAGGTGCAGCTCACAGTGAGTGTAACTTAAAGCTTTGAATAAATTCCAAGCTTATTCATATTCCGATGGTGTTTCACAATTTATGAGGGTATGATTCACACTTGATTTACTCAGGCTATTTCAAAGATATCTTGTATCCAAAACAATATGGAGAGATATATATCCTTTTCGTTAAATGGGTTGAGATTCATTGATAGTGTTCAGTTTCTGTTGTCGTCTCTAGACAGTTTGGTAAAGGCTCATAACCCAGACGACTTGGCTATAACTAATCGATACACGGAAGAAACTAGAGCCTTGCTACTACGTAAGAGTATTTACCCATATGAATATATGGATGACGGGTCTAGGTTTAATGAGACAGAGTAACCTCCCATTGACCACTTCTACAGCAAGCTGACTGACGCGTCTGTCTCACAAGACGATTACAAACACCCGAAAAATATATGGGAACAACTAGGCTGTAAGACACTAGGTGATTACCACGATTTATATTTGAAAACGGACATGTTGTTGCTGGCAGATGTGTTTGAGATATTCAGAAAAATGTGTTTGAAGCAATATGGGTTGGAACCGGCATGGTATTATTCTAACCCTGGGCTATCATGGGATGCCTTACTAAAGAAAACAGGTGTGGAGTTAGAATTATTCACAGATTATGATATGCACCTGTTTATTGAGAAAGGGTTACGTGGGGGTATTTCTATGGTATCAAAACGTTATGCTAAAGCTAACAACAAGTATGTGGAAGGCTATAACCCTAATAAACCTTTGACTCATCTACTCTATCTCGATGCTAACAATCTGTATGTCTGGGGTATGAGTCAATATCTACCAACAGGGGAATTCGAATGGCTGTCCAGTGGGGCTTTACCCTACTTGGATGTTATGAGTATTGCACCTGATTCTGACAAGGGTTATATACTTGAAGTAATACCCAAAGGAATTGCATACATCACACAACAGTTATCCCCTGGCACCCGAACCGTTGAGTGTTATCCCAGACTGGATGTATGAATACAAAAATAAGTTGATGAATGGGTCTCTAGCAAATGTAGATGAATAAAACAAAGTATATCATTCACTATTGTAATTTACAGCTATATCTATCGCTGGGTATGAAACCTACTAAAGTACACAGAATACTGAAGTTCGATCAAAGCTCATAGATGGAACCCTATATGAGGATGAACACGGACTTGAGAAAGCAGGCCACTGAAAACCTGTACAAACTCATGAACAACTCTGTATTCGGTAAAACAATGGACAATTTACGAAAACGTGTCAGCATGAAGCTAGTCAGGTCGAGTGAGGAAAAAAAGACCAGGAAACTGATAGCCAGCCCGGTGTACAATAGAAGTATTATATTCAACGATGACCTGGCAGCCATACATATGAAAAAGAGCCACATTAAACTTAATCGTCCAGTCTATGTCGTCATGAGTATTCTAGACCTGTCTAAACATCTGATGTATGACTTCTACTACAACAAGCTTAAGAAACAATATCCGGATAGGGGTGTGGGGGGTGCTCCACATGTGAGGTGCTGTACACGGACACCAATGGAGATTCAAACCGAGGACGTGTATGAAGATATGAAAACCAATATACACCTGTGACTACCCGAGAGACCACCCCATGCACAGTCAAATCAATAAAAAAGTCATGGGCAGGATGAAAGATGAATGTGCTGGGACACCAATCGCTGAATAGGTGGGGTTGAGGCTTAAAATATATTCTATCAAGAAAGCAGATGACGCTGAGAAAGAAAGGCTAAGGGTGTGAAAAAGAATGTGCTGAAATGACATATCAAGCATACCTTGTACAAACACGCCCTATTCGAGAAAAAAACGTTTAAAGACCAGATGAACACACTCCGTAGTGATGGGCATAAGACATACGGGTTGACTTTGAATAAGACATCTCTATCACCAATGGACACAAAACGTTGGATATCCCTGGATGGTGTCCATACCTATGGCTTCGGCCACATGGGGGTGACCCCCAACCCAAAAAGATATTTAAGTAAGCAACATATAATGGAGAGAATATACTACAGTCCGCGTGGATATTGGAAAGGGGCAGACGCTATTAAAAAATCAGCTAATCAAAAACCGCACGTGTTTCAGAAGAAAAGGCGAAAGCCTGGTTACAAAAACAAGCTATATGGCAAGTATACTTACTGCCACCAAGATATATACCCAGGAGAAAATTCGGTATTCATATCCCTAATCAAGTTCACCAGGCCGACCTGTTGTTTCTTCCACATGATAGGGTCAGAGGTAAGACCTATAAGTATGCACTGACCATTGTAGAAGAAGCCGAACCTTTAACCGCCAATGACGCAACACATGGATTTGAGCGCATATACAAACGCAGTCCACTGACCTGGGCTCCCAAGTTGCAAGTTGACCCAGGGAGGAATTCATGGGTGCCGTCTCGCAGCTGTTTGCCGAACACAGTGTCGAGATAAGGCGTGATGCAGCTGGGGAACATCGAAGTCAAGCTATAGTTGAGAGATTCGATTGCTCCTTAGCCAAACGTTTGTTTGCTCACCAATATTCATGTGACTTACAGTCGGCTGGGGGTATGGGCCTTTCCCCCATTAATAGAGAATAGTTAGTACGACTTGCTCATGTGGTTGACTCAATGAACCGTGAAGTAACTAGGTTACTCAATAAGAGGCCTGTAGATGCAATCCGTATGAAATCTGTTTTATCTCTGTCTGGAGCACCCCCTAGGCAGTCCGCAGGACAAGAAAAAAAGATTCCAGATCGCGCACTCATTAGATATTCATATCAAGCAGGTGAATACGAGGGAGACACCCGTAAACATGTGATTGATCCTGTCTGGTCTATGAAAACGTATAATATCAATCGAGTGGATGTTAAAGCTGGGGAGCTTAACCTGTACTTCCTGGTAAATGGTCCAAGTAGAGGATTCGTACGCAAGGAATTACAAATCATACCGTGATCTTAAACAGGCGTTTAACTTCTTTGATGTAGTCTTTTTTCTTCTCAAATATGAGCTCTTTGCATAAACAATAATGATCTTTCACCCCCCTACCACACACTGAACATGTGTAATTGATACTATCTTTATTGTAATAAGAACAATAACCCTGGCTGTGGCTCATTTTACGACAAATGTTTGTTTTCCCCATATGTACCCAGTTGCAAACATGTCTCATTTTGTGATATACTAATATGTGTGATTAATTTAATAACACTGCCACCCCTAAACCAAGTATGCCAAAGATCAATTCGCGATCTTTCTGACCCTCTGAAGGAGTGTAATACTGTGTCAATGTTGCTTAATTTAACGGTTCCAGTCGCTTACCCGTTAATACGTAGTATTCTTTCATAGCTTTGTCAATGTCTGTGAAAGTTCTTATGGCATGGTTTTTGCGCTGGAGTTGACTATTGATCAAATCTAGTCTCTTCAAACGTCTCTCGGCATATTCAGCCTGTGCGGGTTGTAGTTTCTCTGTGGCTATATTGTGTCGCTTTCTCTCCTCCTCTATCTCAGCTTTGTTTGCCTCTCTCAATTGTGAAAACAGGAAATTATTCCCGGAAAAGTGCATTCGCGAGAGCCCCAGCAACCACCTTTGCTACCGTTGTCATGTTATATATATTACTTTATTACTTTTAAATATTTTCAGGTGTCATACCTTGGTTTACCAAGACATCCTTGGTGACCATTGCCATACCAATGTTCATAGTAAGCATAAACATTTCTTGCATGTCAAAGTTGAGTTTTATGGTTGGTTGCTTGATGATCATTTTAGTCACTCGAGCGTACCCTACTGCTAATCTGGAAACCACTAATGCGTGGTAGGCATAGTTAACGAATGTTTTCCCCTCAGACATAATATATATTATAATATATCATTTTAATTACAGTAGAACATGGATATAGCGAACACGGATATAGCGAACAAACGGATATAGCGAGTCCCGTCAATGGTCCCCTTATAATATCATTAAAATTATACGTGAATAACGAACTCAAAATTAATAGCGAATTAACGGTTATAGCGAACTGATTTCCTGACCCCAAGCCCAATTAACGGTTATAGCGAACGGATTTCCTGACCCCAAGCCCAATAAACCACATGAGTAGCGAACTCACTCAGTGTCAGCTCAGTGTCAACTCAGCGACTTAGCGGTATACATCAACCTTGTGGGCGGTGAATCAACATTGTTTAACCTTGTTGGCGGTGAATCAACATTGTTTGATAGTCATTAATTAATTAACAAAAGAAACACATCGTTTATTAAGAATCGCGACTCGATACTGGCAAAATGTGTCTCCAGTGATTTCGGCCCCGAAGAAGTTATGAACTGCAAATCACCAAGATGTGGAAGATGCGCTCTACAAATGGTTTCAAGGAGCGAGAAGTGAAAACATTCCCTTGAGTGGTCCCAAGGCAAATGAACTGGCATCCAAGTTAGGTCATTTAGATTTCAGTTGCAACAGTGCTTGGATTGACAGGTTCAAACAGAGGCGTGGTATCGTATGCAAATCAGCCCACGGGGAAAGTGCATCAGTTGACCCCAACCTCGTCAATGATTGGCTGAAAACTCGTCTACCTGGCTATCTTGAGGAATACAAACCTGACGCTGACGCTAGTCCATGTATATACGTGTCTCTTCATCTCTATAAGCCAATATGGCGGTCAAACGTGAATAACGAACAATGGATATAGCGAACTAAATCCCTTGGTCCCTTGGAGTTTGTTATATCTGTGTTCTACTGTATAACATAATATGAGGGTCAACCTGCGCTCAGCTAGGGGTGACTTGCAGTTGACTGTCTGCAGGGACTTGCAGTTCCACAGGACACATAATGAAACAGCAGCAGTGGCTACTACACCACGTACGGCTATCCATATGTAATTATTTTGTTTATTGTGTCTTAGCAAGGCATTTTTTCTACCGGCTTCAACTCTCTTTGGGTTCTCCTTCTTGGTAACTTGCGTCACAGGGGTGTGGGGTGCCCCCACTTGGCTGTCTATCACATAGCTGTCCTCAGGACTCTCCTCTGTCGGGGTGTGGGGTGTCCCCACTTGGCTGTCCATCACTTGGATGTGCGCCATATTGTATAATATTATTGTTATTATTTGTTTTATTAAATTTACAACGCTTTGCCGTGATGACCGCTGCTGTCTTCGGGGCCAGATACATGCCATATTTGTGGTACAAAGCACAACTTATATAACTCAAGGCATCATCGATAAATGGGTCCTTCTCTCTAAGTCCTCCCACAAATAAAGACGACATTCGGGTGGGATCGGTAAAATGTGCGATGCTATGCCGGTGTAAATCTTGGAAATAGTAGAACCTATGACTTTTGTCATCTCGGCCCCGAGTTGTGCCTCGTATCTAGCGTATAATTTATTGATTTCCTCGTCTGACATTTTCTGAATCTTATCAGCGGTTATGTTGTCACATAAATATTGCATTTCCTTACCACCCACGACTAGCGTTATGTGTCTATCACGCTGCTTGTTGTGCTATTTTTCCTCGGCAACTAACATCTGCTCTGGTAATTAATCACACTCCATTATATAATATAGTACTCTAGTTTTTATTTTTAAAAAACAATATCCAACATAAGCTAAACACATAGAGATAAAGGTTAGATTATACACGACTAGAACTTCAAAAACAGTCATTTTACTAACATTTACTACAACATTACTAAAACTTACTAATTTTACTAAAAATTACTAAACTAATAGTAAACTATTACTAAGCTGGCTGCAGGCCACCACAGGTCATTACTAACATTTACTAGGTCACAAGGGGTGTGGGGGGAGTTGCAGTCGGCTGTCCGCAGGAGTCCCCCCATATGTGGTCACCCACTGGCGGGTCGGTTTTCAATACTAGCTTAGCATGCTTAGTTTCAGCGAGCTGTTTTTTCACCCGTTCCCGTTCCTGATTTAGTCATGACATCGTTCTCTCTCAAACACTCATCAAACGAATCCCTATCCTCGCAGTGAAATAATGCCACCCAACGCGTCTGCTTCCTCAAGTCTTTCAACACCGAGTTGAATTTCTGTGTCAGCAACCATATGCTGTGACTTGTATCATGAAATGATAATTCATACCAAAATTCTTTATTAATTGTAACCAGTACAAGCAATATATTAGCATTCAAATATGAGGAAAATATGAATATAGAATATTAGTTTCATCATGTATCAGTAAAAGCTTAGACAAGACTCCTCTCAAAAGTAGTAAAGCTTATCTCACAGACATTCCATTGAAAAAGGTATAAGTAATGACCACACAATTTCACAGTTAGAATCCTAGCCTGAGGTAATCAGAACACTGTAAGACAAACCATTCACTAAAACAAGGGTTATGTCTAGACGGGTTAATAAACTGCTTTGAAGAGGTAAACATGCCATCACCTACAGTAAAATAACATTATGCAAACACCAGTTAAGGGTCGTTAAAGATCTAGCCCAGAGTAAGCAATCAAGCATCCAGTAAATGTGCCAACAAGATTAATGCCACTTAGAATAGGATTAAAAGATTAAGTACTCCCCCTGTCTGGTCACTGAAGTTGTAATGGTAGGACACACCCCATTTTGTTTATTCTGTATTTCATTGGCTATTGTAGGTTACACCCATTTTTTGTATCAGTCAGCAAATCAGAATCTTTGTATTGTTTAAATTGTAGTTAAATAGTCTCCAACTTCATTTGTCCATCAGGAGGGTTTAGACTCCCAACACAGGTCAGCTCTAGCCCTCAGCCCAGAGGGTTGTACCGACTCTCTGTGGCCACCCTTGTTACTCCATCTCTTGTAAATAAAATTGTAATTAGCTTCTTGCGACTTCGGACTCTTTGCTGAATTAATTCCCCCAAGCAAACCAGCACGCCAGTTAGATAAGGGATTTCACTGGTACCCTCACTTGGACCCGAGATCCCTATCATAACACTTGCATGCCGGCCAGAGAAGGCTAAATACGACAACATGTTTCTCTTTTTTGTTATCTCCCTGTTAGCGCTGCGGTCATCAAGGATGAACAACGTTGGTATTCCTTTAAATCGGTTGTGAAACAAGGTTAAATACTCTTGTCGGCGTGTCCTCTATATACATCCGGGTCCATCATCACCCAAGTTCTTTCCTTGTACATTATTCATGTTTATAGTAGGGCACAATATAACGATTTTATAAAATACTTCCTTATAACACCCCTCCGACAAATCCAACACGAAAACGGTCTTCCCACAACCCATCTGCCCACATGTAAAAGCGCAGTGTGGACTGTGGGGCAAATGGCTTGTACGAATCTCCCATTGTCTATATTAAGTTGCGCATCCATAATTACATATATATATAAATTCAACTATTGATGTTAGCAACTCAAAGTCAAGCGGGATACATAACCTATTCAGCGATTGCTTTTGCACTTTTCGGTATATTGGTTAACTCATCTGGCTTGAAGGTGAACCCAGCACGTAACATATTTGCTTTTTTGTTACTGAGACCCTGGTATGAGCTGTTTTCTCGTTCTTTCTCACTTTTCCACAGGTCTACATAATAGTAATATATACTCATGGACAAATTTAAAGGTCACGTGCAACCAAAAAATCAAACAGAATTAAAACACATTTATCACTTATTCAGGACACATAATATACATTGCTGCTTTTAAAAAAACAAATAAACAAAATTATAAGCGTACAATCGCGATTCAAAAGTGCAATATTTTGTACTTGGGCTTACTTCCCCCGAAACGAAGCCCTCGGGAGACCGAACCCAGTCATAGCGGGTGGATATGCACTCAAGTGTAACGACGGCTTCCGATTGGCTGTTTCATTGGCTGATATGCTGTTGGTTCATTGTGTGTACAGAAAGGTGATCTGTTTGATGGGCAATTTAGAAGTTTAGCAAGTCACAAGAAAGTAAGATTCTTTATGGATAACAACTTCTTTTTGTGTACTTGATGCGTGGTTTCAGTATGGATTCATATACTGTTGTCAAACAAAATCATACACACTAAAAGAAGTCGTTATCCATGAAGAATGTATATAGAGATGTTGGGTTTGGAAAATACATATGCTCTGAATTTGCGCTCGATCTAATAAAAAATCACGTCAGTAGAGATGGTAAACTACTGCGTGGCTGGAAATTCGTCATTCGTCCAAGTACAAAGCAGGACTTGAAAGTGTCAAGAGTTTGCACCAGTTTCCGTCAGATCCAGTCATCCGAAAAAAAATGAATGTAGTTTGTTTGCAGTCCACAGACATAAAAACATGTCATGTGTATCACACGTGCCTAATTACATAATGTGGCAGACACGGGACTCGGGTGCACGAGTCATAAATCAACTTGTTTTCTTTATGTCGTATAGTCTGATAGGTGTTAAGTTTAAATTGCATGTGGTCAATGATTGAAGCAGTGTATTGCATGTTGTCCTTAGCAGACAGACAGGCAGACATATAGGTGTGAATAAAGCAGACATTGAGCTTTCTCTGTGACAGAGGCTGCTTACCACAATCAACAAGTTTTTTTACGTAACGAGTAGATTATTTTATTTACTTGTTTGTGTACATACCCAAGATTGGACTACTGCTCACAACCTCAGACGCTGGGTTGTTTCAAGCTCCGCGAACCTATTCACTGCGCATGCGTTATGGACGCAGCGCAGCGCAGCACGGTTGTTGAAAACAGTTTTCCCCCCAGCGCTGGGGGGAATTTAGTGAAACGTTTGAACTCCGATTTCGCTTACTTTTTTTTCATCGCGTTTTTTTCAACTTTATAGGTTGAATTGGCATTTTTTATGATTTGTTTCGGTAAGTGCATACCGGAAGGTACCAGAATCTGCAAAGTTGTGTTTTACGTTGCATGTGACCTTTAAGGAAATGCATCTGTCTTAGGGCAATTCAAAATTTCTGTTTACTAACTTCAGTGCCGTGTATTATCGTTTTCATGAAGAGCAATTCACTCAAACTCACCATAATGCTTTCCATGCACATGCACTACATGCTCCTGAAATTACATGCACTTAGATTTACATGTTACATGTATGTGCACTGTCAAACACAACACTAAAAACATTGTTAACATGGCGAGACAGTACTTAACTTTGGCACAGAAATGGGAGGCAATTGGTTAATGGTGGAAGCTCTTTATGACAGGTTGCAACAACATTAAACAAATCTGTTAGCGTGATATCCAGACTTTGGGATCACTATAGAGCGACTGGTGACGTCAAAATGAGGCGTTGTCGGGGACGGAAAAAGAAAACCACTCAACAGGATGACTGAACTATATGCCTTATTGCTCTGCGAGACAGGTTCAGCATCTCCTCCAAAATCAATACGGAATTCAGGCAAAGAACAAACGTCAGAATTTGTTCATATACAGTGTGTAATCGTCTTAAATTGGCTGGTTTAAAAAGCCACCGTCCATTGGTTGAATCAACATGACTGAGCAGCACAAGCGCTTGAAACTGGAGTGGGCACGGAACCATGGAGGAAGAAGCATATGTCAATGGAGAAACACCCTGTTTAGTGATGAGAGCAGGTACACACTAGACCATAATGACGGTCAAATTCAAGTTTGGAGACGTGTTGGGGAACGTCACAGTGCCTACACCATCAAACAGCATGATCGTTATTGAGGGGGCTCTGTTATGGTGTGGGGTGGGTTTACCTTTAACCACAAAACAGATCTTGTGCATGTTGATGGCAGGATAACAGGTGTACAATATATTGACAAGATCTTGAACCCGATTGTGATCCCCATTGCGTGTACAGCAGGTCGAATGTTCGAGTTGCAGCATGACAATGCCCGCCCTCACATCGCTCATGTTTATCGAGACAGACTGAGGGCTGCAGGTATCCGGGTGTTGCAATGGCCGGCAAAAAGTCCTGACCTTAATCCCATTGATCATCTCTGGGATATTCTTGGCCGCAATGTTCGTGACAGACCTGTTCAACCCAACAATTTGGATGAACTTTTCGTGGCTCTCCAGGAAGAATGGCGTAGAATTCCGATTGGTACCATCCGTACACTCATTTGCAACATGCCAAGATGATGCCAAGCAGTTCTCCAGAGACATGGGGGACACACCTGATACTGATTTTCTGGTCTATCATGCTTGGGTTGTTCGTAATAGAAACCATATGGTGCACAGCTTTGACGCCTAGTGGCTCTCGTAATTTTTGGAAAGGATTTAGCTTTCTATTGTAAAACATTATACATATATTTCATATAATATAATTTCAAAATATGGATGATATTGAAATGGATGGTCCTGCGGACAGCAGAGATCCTGCAGAACTGCAAGTTGATGCTGATGAAACTTCGTTCACTAGTTCACCATTGAGCAAACAACTTTTGAATACAGCAGTAGACAATTATTATGATGCATTAAAAATAGAGGGTCCTGCAGACAGCTTACCCCAAAAGTTGTTCAAAATCTGCAAGCTACCAGATCTGAACTTGGGGGTGTGGTGGTACGCCCACTGGTGCTACAGAAGTGTTGGATAGTATCAAAGAACTGTTGAGTAAATACTGGGACAAACCGTTGCTGGGGTTTGAATTTCCAATGAGGGAACTGTACTTCCAGATCCACAGAGCACATACCCATAGCAGGAGAAATAGTTCACATACCTTTCATCTTGAGTTGTTAGTCCAACAAAATCATAACATTTCACACAACAGGAAAAAACCTGAGCATGGTACGGAAAACTTGAAGCATCTCCACCATCTGTTACCTGAGGGTGTCGGGGTGTTATACCCTTCTCCCTAGGCAATCTGTATTTCCTCCACTCTTTGTCTGGGGATGATGTAGCTAGACGGTATACTCAAGGATAAGTCCAGTTTGGCGTTCAAGTCCTTTTATTTTGGGGTATGGTTTTCACAAACAAAGGTCCTCAAATATTTCCTAGACTCTGGTCTAAACACAACATTAGTTTACAATGTCCTGGAAGAACTTGTAGGTCTCTTGCACAACTTCTGATACTGTAAGTTCATCTGAGCCATTCTCTCAATATACGGAGAGAACCTCTCAAGTCAACGGTGGGGCCCAGAATCACGCACCACTCACCGGACAACTAACAAAATAGAAGTTGTGACAATTTAGGCTCCTCCCCCCGAAATAATGTCCTCCGTCATACAAAAATGACTCATACCCAATCTTAATAATTAGTTACTTTCATTAGTCCCTTTTTAAGACTTTATCAGTACCATCAAATTCTTCCAGTGTAAAACATCTTGGTTAATCAACTTTTAGCCATCCATCAACCAAACACTGACATACCTGACAAAATATCAAATAATATTTCAGACTGGTAGGTGCCAGAAGATACTTAAACAACTTATTTCCGATCCTCTGCGTGTCCCATTTATTGACACACTGACCATTAGTATCCAAATGTCCATTTGCCTACTCATGTATGATCACAAGGTCTTAGTTTCATGTTACTTCAGAGAAATCGCGTTTCCCCCGGGAAAAATGAATCCATAAAATTTGATTACTTGGTTAATGCACTTTCCCAGTACATTGACCCTTCCTAACTTAACTTCAATTTCTCCTTATATATTTATCAATGTTTTATAGACTTTCTAACTCTAAATGTTCTGGTTATACATGCCCCTCCTGTTGGAGAGCATGTCCCATGCGACTGATAAATGGCTTAAGTTTCATCGTACACATATAAACATCATATCCATAGCAATAGCAAAGATTAAGATATACATAAATGACACAATATCAACAGAGTACCTATATATCTGAGGACCCGAAAACTCAAAATGCCAAAATACAAGTAAATGTCTCAGATAGGATCTGTCTTTGGTTGTACCTATCTGAGAAGCGAAACAGTCATGTATCAATCAATAACCTTGAAACAGTATCCCAATGAACATAGCCAATGCAAATGTTTAGTACAATCAGTACAAATCGAAATGCACGTAAAAATTCTTGTTTGGACTCTTGAACATTTTCACATTTTTCTTTTCACAAAGACTACAATAGTTTTACAACACCATTTTACACATTCTAATTATAAATTCACAAATCATGCAACATTTAAATACAGTATAGAATAATTAATAGATGAGGACACTAGTATGTCTGAGTTTACATATGTTATCATGAGTGAGTTTCTTTTCTGAGTCACATGTGCTGAAATCATTGCAATGTTCTCTAGTATTAAAAAAAAACTTAACAAGGTTTAACTTTATGTATTCTGTCTTTACTGTTACACAAGGTGATGGAGCAGAAAGTCTACCCGACTCATTAATAAGTACTTGGTACGGTTCATGTCCATGTATGAGGGAAACAAACATGAATGAAATAATGTGTCCAATTAAGTGTCTCTATAAAAGATATGAAGTTCATAATAGCCATAGCATGTCCCCTATCAGAGTCTAGTTATCAGTAGATAGATGACCACTTGAGTGTAGGTAAATTATTATTTTCTCTTCCACTAATTTTACAACTCTCAAAGACTAAAAGAAAATACTCACAGGAATGACTTTACTTGATATGGTTAAGTCGTCTTGTCATTGGATGTTGCAGTGAGCATCATTGTGACATAAACAGTACTGTCCTGACTGATGAAATATACCTCGAAATTGTGTAGTGTTTGAGTATTCCTATCCTTTGGAAGTGTATAGTATCATGAAATTCTGTTACCAATGGAAGATACTGTGGAGTTTGGTGCATAAAGATAACTCACTCCCCTTTGACTAAAGTTAATACCCCAGTGAAATTTATAGATATGTAAGGAACATGTTGTCAATGGTATTTAGTTCTGTTGTCAACGGTGTATTGAAGTTCTGAAGCTGAAAGGTCCCATGAAACATCAACAATTGGAAAAAAAAATCTTCTGATTTCAAATACTCTGTTCCTTCTCCTTATCCTAATGAGACAATATCTCTCCTAAGTAAATGAATATCCAACAATCCCAATTGTTCATCTACCCCACACTAGAGAGTGTCAGTCATCTCTAGACTCTTTTGAGCTTTTATATATACCACGAATGCAGGCATGTCCCTCTGCTTCGTATTCATCAATTCTCATAAATGCAGGAATGTCCCTCTGCTTCATATACATCAATACTCATAAACGCAGGAATGTCCCTCTGCTTCATATACATCAATACTCGTGTGCGCGGGCACGTCCCTCCGCGACTTTTCCATATCACTTCTCATAACTTTGGGTACCCATATAAGTTGACACGTGTCATAATAATATTGGGACTTCAAAAAATAAGTATAACTATCTCATACTCGGAGTTTAGGAACATGTTGATCAGGAATTCTATCATTTGGACTTGTGCTTCCGTTTTGTTTTTCCCTTCATTGTCCTTCTGATGTGGAAATCCTCCACTATTTCTGCTGGAAGAAATTCCATAGGACCACTTCACTTTTGAAGACACCTAGATAACTGACCTTGTGCATTTTACCCCTGTGATACAACATGCATTGTCTACTGCTTTGATTTGTCTGCTATCCATTGCATTACTGGTTTCATACCACAGTCCCTGACAAATTTGATAGAGTTTCCCTTAACCGTTTTAATATCTACAAAAACTGAGACTCACTCTATAGTTTGACCATCATGTCAGCGTCAGCTACGAAAAGTGTTATTCACCTGCCTTAACTATTATATTGTCAAACTGAGATTCAGGAAACATAGGTGTAACTGCACCTGTGGTACCACCTGGGATTTACTTGTCTAAAGCAAATCACCTATTAATACGCCTGCAACACCTGATGATATGCCTGTGGATATACCTAAACTCTCACCTGTAGTCATACCTATTGACATGCATATGTCATCACTGACATGTATGGTGTTTATGTGTTCATTATTAAACAATATGACATTGCCACCTGCATCACCAACTGACTATTCAGAAAGATGAGTCGTCATTTGGTGAACCAACCTGCAAAGACAGGTCACTTCGTGTATCCAACATGGAGGCAAGTACTTTGTGTACCTGGATGCATAGCCAAAACCATGTCAGGACATGTCACATAGTTTCTTACGCAGTGACTAGTAGGTAAAGAACTGTCACCTGCAACAACTTTTATAGTGTGTTTGCTGTACTGGTCTCACTGTACATATTATCCAAGACAACTTTCTCTTTTACCTATATAGCTGCCTAAGTGAGTATTTTAATGACTTAATGACTGGTAGCATTCATCAATCTGAATGATTCAACTTGATGTTCAGGTGGAGTAATACATCTAGTACCATACACATGTAAAGATTCAATAATGGACTCAGTTGGTTCACAAACCCTTAATTCTATGTTCAGGTCATCCACATGAACATGTAATAGTGTGTCTGTACTAGACACACTATTTGCTAAAAGAACAAGCAATGAACTCTGCCATTCCAAATCCATAAGTATAAGTTTCTGAGTCAGTCTATTGCGACTTATGTCAATGGCAATTTTGTTTCTTCGAAAAAAAATCTAAACCTGACAATACCTGTAGTTAATGTTGAATGGTCATGAAATTCCTGACCAATTCTTAAGATATACCTAATACATCTAACTGATTTTTATCCGCTCCAACCAATGTCCTTGCAACTTGTTTTGTAATAGGAAATGTGTTCTTACTCTTGTTAGATAAGAAAACATCTTATTTCATGCAGCTCAAACTAGCACCTGAGTCACATAGCACATTGTATTACCCTGAATCTTAACCACTACTTGTGAAAACATCATCACTCAAATCACCATTCTCAATCTTACTGTGATTTGGCTCTGGATTATCTTCAGTTGAAAGTTTGTGCCTACTGGTGTTAACAGCATTGTCTTTTAATTTGTGCTAATTTGTCAGCATTTAGTATCATACTGTGACTTTGGTGGAAGTTTGACTGAGAACCACCTAATGTAGTCTTAATTTCCTACAATATCAATAACTTAATATAATAACTGTAATAATTCAGCAATGCACGCAGACATACTAAAATGTGTCCTACCGCAACCTCTGAATATCCTCTTAGGATTTGGCATCTGTGTACCCTCCACATGGTCCACGGCACCAAGTTCTGTCTATGGACTGAGACATCTGATACAGAGTCCGTGGTTTCTGTCCCTGAGAGCAATAAAAGTTCTGTGTTCCACTAGGCTCTTGAGGCTGAAATCTTCACTCTGAAATGTTACTTGGCAAGGAGTAGCACTATGCTGTCCATATGAATTGTTCCTCTGATCCCTCGAGTTCTCCCTCAATGTCAAGAGCAGTATCTCTCCCTCAAGGTCCTCAATATGCTTCACAAGTTTACGCGAGGAGGGCAATGTGCTACCAAAAGCAGCATCTGCCATCCTAGCACTCTCAAGCACCTCATCCTTTGTATCGTGAGGCCTGGTCAAGATTTATCTGAGGCTTGGAGTTCCTGATCACAGCATCCTTGACAAAGTTATCAAGACTGATCAAGACTTCTGGCCTCATGTTCTACATCTTTTATGAAGTCCTCTATCTAACCTATCATACGCTTACTCAGAATTCTGCTTGTACCTAGCAAGAAAAGCAGCTTTTACTTACTCCCATGAATCATTGTTGAAGTCTTTCGCCTTGAACAGTTTGAAAGCTTTTCCATCTTACTG
Source organism: Haliotis asinina (assembly GCF_037392515.1). Lineage (NCBI taxonomy): Eukaryota > Metazoa > Mollusca > Gastropoda > Lepetellida > Haliotidae > Haliotis > Haliotis asinina. The sequence goes on along the minus strand of NC_090288.1, from coordinate 22,801,242 downwards.
CAAACTGAAAGTTCTCTTCTTGCCCTCATTAGAATAACTGTTCAGAGATATAAACTTTTCATTATGTTTCAACCAAGCACTGACCTTCCCTGATTCACTTAGATCAAATTTCTCTAGACTGATGTGACTAAGGGCCAAAGATTTAGATCTAAGATCTAACATGAGCTAACAACATGACCAGTTAAAGCAGTGAAACTTGGTGAGAATGCTGGCAGATCAATTGAGGCATCAGTATGGTTAATGGGAGTAGAACACTCAACTACTGTACCCTTATCATCAGATGACATGAAATATACATAATAGGTACAAACAATAGTCACAAAGTTAGATAAAAGTCAGATTCAGAGTTTCACAGAACACATACTAAACATTCAATCAACACAGAAGAAAGTTACTAATCACACAAGTAGTCTGCTTGGGGGGTCCGTCCCGCTGAAACTGTCCAACACCAGGAAATCAATAACACTGTTCTGGTAGTGACCACACTGTCCAGGAAATCTATAAGTCCCGATGCCCATAGAGTTACTGTTCACTATCAGGCATGTGGAGATATGTTCACACTGATGAAGGGGTGAATTCACCCTTCTCAGTACATAACCTCCCATGAATGGCAACAGTTTCTTCCATATCCACAGAGCACATACCCATAGCAGGAGAAATAGTTCATCTTGAGTTGTTAGTCCAACAAAATCATAACATTTCACACAACAGGAAAAAACCTGAGCATGGTACGGAAAACTTGAAGCATCTCCACCATCTGTTACCTGAGGGTGTCGGGGTATTATACTCTTCTCCCTAGGCAATCTGTATTTCCTCCACTCTTTGTCTGGGGATGATGTAGCTAGACGGTATACTCAAGGATAAGTCCAGTTTGGCGTTCAAGTCCTTTTATTTTGGGGTATGGTTTTCACAAACAAAGGTCCTCTAAACACAACATTAGTTTACAATGTCCTGGAAGAACTTGTAGGTCTCTTGCACAACTTCTGATACTGTAAGTTCATCTGAGCCATTCTCTCAATATACGGAGAGAACCTCTCAAGTCAACGGTGGGGCCCAGAATCGCGCACCACTCACCGGACAACTAACAAAATAGAAGTTGTGACAATTTAGGCTCCTCCCCCCGAAATAATGTCCTCCGTCATACAAAAATGACTCATACCCAATCTTAATAATTAGTTACTTTCATTCGTCCCTTTTTAAGGCTTTATCAGTACCATCAAATTCTTCCAGTGTAAAATCTTGGTTAATCAACTTTTAGCCATCCATCAACCAAACACTGACATACCTGACAAAATATCAAATAATATTTCAGACTGGTAGGCGCCAGAAGATACTTAAACAACTTATTTCCAATCCTCTGCGTGTCCCTTTTATTGACACACTGACCATTAGTATCCAAATGTCCATTTGCCTACTCATGTATGATCACAAGGTCTTAGTTTCATGTTACTTCAGAGAAATCGCCGTTTCCCCCGGGAAAAGTGAATCCATAAAATTTGATTACTTGGTTAATGCACTTTCCCAGTACATTGACCCTTCCTAACTTAACTTCAATTTCTCCTTATATATTTATCAATGTTTTATAAACTTTCTAACTCTAAATGTCCTGGTTATATAACACCCAATTTTTTATCTGCTGTAGCAATGATAATTTCATTGTTGTAGCCCTTTATTTTATTGATTATCATATGCATGTCGCTCGGAGCCATGTACAATCCCACACCGAACACGAAGTCAACCTTTGACCTGGCATATTGCAGCATGTCCTGGTATCGTTTTATAGCACAAGGTAGATCTACCGATGATGCAATAGATTCCTCAATATTAACCACGAATTGTTTCTGCGCCTCGTAAGCGGTTCCCTTATTACCTATGATAATGGAGCGTGTCTGTGTCTGTGAGCCCAACACAACCCACACGTATGTTCAAATAGAGTCGTTCAAGCGTATTGTACCAGCGCGAGTGAACCCCTCCAATGTTTTAGAGATCATGTTAGTCCAGGCCGTGGCTGCCCCAGGATCGATTTGCTTTATGTGGCCGACATTGATCTGTGCATTTGTTGTTGGGCCCATAAATGTATGACAGTGGGGGTTGTTTGTACCATCTATAGAACCAAGGCTATATGTTCTGGATTTACAGAAGAACACTTAGACTTTACTGAGACCGTGGTTCACACTGGGAAGACGAAAGTCATTATTCGTGGGAATCATGAACTCCCCACAAATACGTCCATATGTGCGTTTATCGTACGGGTTATTTGTCATACTGCACATTTTATCTTGGGGGAGAGGAGCACTTATTTCCTTCAAGATCCATCTCGTTTGATAATAAACACGAAACAAGATGACTGCCTTACTCAGTTCGTCTATACCATAGTCTAGTGTCACACCCAACCCTGTCGTCGCATACCACACAGCAAAGTTCAGTTGGTTCTGCCAAAACCGCATTGGGTTTTGATTCCAGCTTACCACCACCTGTGCGTTATTGATGGTCACGATATAGTTTTTGAAGATATCAATAAATTTGGTATTAAATGTGGTTGGCTGAGGGGTATGGGAGTCTTCCCCATGCCGCAGGCCAACCATAATTTTCATGTGTGTCAATTCAAAGGCATTTATGTTGTACATATCATTATTATATATATTTTTTATTATAATATGTACATTACGCTTACAGATATAACGAGTGGTGAGATCATTCAACTTATGCATGCCATTGATAACAAGTCTGGCCAACTCAAAGACACAAAGACCATGCGTTGTTCGTTAATGGAGTGCAACATAAAATAACTGATGGTTACTATAGTGTGTGTTCTCGCAGCGATGAAGTTTTTAAACCCGTGGGAGCTGAACTTATAATAAATGAAATTCAATGAAGAGCTTTCGGAAGTACTAGGGTATTTTCCATATACTGATTTATCACCTGGTGAATCCATAACTAGTATCACTGTGCCAGATCTAATTCCTTGCTATGAGCTATCCGTTCATCTCGAACAGCTTAGCACAACGGATAATATACATAATGAGCATCCTTCCACATTGTTGAGGGCTATCCCAGTTAAAACAGAAAAATACAATGAGGGCCGCACCGAGTCATTTTCATCGTGTCAGTATAAAAAATTAACAAACGGTATTGTTCCCAAATTAAAAGTATCAATTTTAGATAGAAAAAAAAAGATATATAGATATAGGGTACCTAAGCATGACACTGCACATATGAAATGGCTAGTAATCAAGGACCGGGAATGCCAATAAAACCATGTTTTAATACAAGTTTATCCGACCTAGGTGATACTAGAGGGTTTGATGATGTAGGAACAGATGGTAAAATATACGCTTTTAAGCTTATGAACAGCATTTACAAACAAGTTGAAGTTCCCACTGTTGGTAGTAATTTAAACCTAGATACATCAGGATCTGACAGCAACATGTGATATAACATAGTTCGCAACAATGCTGATGAATGGAGAATACACCCATTGTTTGGTGGTAAATTGCTCGATTTAGAAGACTTTGATAGACCAACAAACGTTGATCAAAACAAACCGTGCTATCTAATGCTCACTGACGACAACAGGTGGATGATATTACCATCTGGTTAATTAAAATAACACTAATAAACCCTTACATCATTTTTAATCAAAATGATAACGTTTCTAAAATTACTAACAACGGCATACTTCTCACATCCTTTAATCCCTTAAAAGATAACACTGTGCAAGTGTTACGAATTCCAGACCGCACAGGCAACATGCTAGCACCAGTCGACTTGAATGCCAGTTTAGTCATTCACAGTATATACGATTACCAACATGGTTTTTTTCTGGATTCATATGGTATAAAACCACACACAACACTAATTATAGATATATATCTCGCAGAGATTTCCAAGCCAAGTATACTTTTAGATGTTCTTAGAATATTTTGGTTTAAAAACCATGAGAACAAACGTTGCTGAATTGTTATAAAGCAGGGCTACCCACCATCAATAAGCCTCGATGGTGTTCGTATTATGGTTGAAAACACACCTATTAATATCTCTCCCATTTACCTATACGATAATTTGAACCTTATGAATTTAAAATATATCAGTCAAAAATTAGATAACATATAATTAAAAACTAATTTATAAACTATATTATAGACAAACAGGATGGGGCTGTATCCAGCCGTAGATGATGAAGGAAATATTAAAGGAAGCGCAGACGGATTTCGACTGAAACAGATATGTGAAATAAAACGTCAGCTAAAACAAAAGCGCGATAATCAGGCATCACTACATAAAAAATACAATGGAACCTTAAACTATATAGATGGCGCTGACACCACCCTGATGGTAACTAGTATGGGATTAGAAGCATTAGGAGTTGGATTTTTGACAACAGTCGTAGCCGCTCCAGTGGTGTTAGGACTTGAAATAGCGGCTGTAGTGACGGGAACAGTTGGGTCGGTGTTTAAATTTGTATCCTGCAAATTGAATCATAAAGCAAAGAAACACAATGAAATTAGAATACTTGTTGTATCAAAGTTAAACACGATAGAAGATCATGTTTCCATCGTGCTCAATGACAATAAAATCTCAGAAGATGAGTTTCATTTGATCATAGGCGAACTAGAAAAATACAATGGCTGCAAGTCCCTGTGGAAAACCCACTGCAAGCCTCTGCACCACCTGCTTATTCACACCTAAATTCTTTTTATAAAAAATCTCATGCACATGCAAAACTCAAACAAGTTACACGGAAGTTCTGTCAATACATGTTTATTCTTTGATACATGAAGTCAGGCACAACACACCAAATGACCACAGACGTATTTGCCACTGGTGACAGGTTTGTTTCACATGTTGTCCGACAATATACAGTCAAACCCCATTGTCTCGAACTCGGTTGAGACGAATTCTCGGATGTGTCGAACTGACATCTCGGTCCCTGCCGATTTCCTTATATTTATCATTATTTTTACCCTGATGTGTCGAACTAGATGTGTCGAATTCCCGGTTGTGTTGAACTCATTGTAGGGTCCCCAAAGGCTCTAACAAGTACAAATTTACCCTTTTGTCTCGAACTGTCAAAGCTGGTTGTTGCAACTGAAAACTTCATTCGCGCAATCGGAAGTCATCCTCATAAACGTGCTACCTACAGATCAAAAGTAACGATTAATGGACTCAACAATCAAGTGACATGTTTAACTACGCATTTATACACACATTGTCAGCACACTTACCAACTGAACTTTACTCAAACAATTAACCATAATTAAGTTGTTATCAGTGACACGTTGATCACGGACCGACAGGATATCTCTAAACAAACAATGGCGCATGTTGTTGTCATGTGACAGTCTATGTTAGTGGTCATGTGATTTCCTTGAAAATACAAAATGAGAAGTGAGGAAAACGAAGTTGGATTATCTAAATTGATGTTTTGTTTTTGGTTTAGTATTTAAGGTGTAGGATCATTTTTTTTAACCAGTACGGTTAGTAACATGGCAGAGCAATTCAGCGAAGGAAAATGAATTAGTGCTGTCAACTAAATGGGATCGCTTGTGAGTTTGTTAAATTATTCTTGTTCTTATCTTTTTGTAAGCATATTTATTTGCCATGACGAATAAAGTGATTGAATTGATTTACATTTGTATATGTTGTAATTTAAAGATCAATACTGCCGTAAACGTTTATTGCAAAGATATATTTTTCGTATGTGTATCCTAGGGTCGTGTTGGTTCTTGGTCTTTTTCAGTGCTGACGGATGTGTCGAACACTCGGATAAGTCGAACTTTCCCCTTGGACCCGACGAGTTCGACACAACGGGGTTTGACTGTATAGTAATACAATGTTTCTTCCCTGCAAAGTTTTTAACAGGAAATAATATAAATGGACATGTCACATGATGACAGGTTCATGCTGATTTTACATATAGCCATAACGGCCCTCCATAGCAAAACACATTTCTCGTACAAGCAGATGTCCTAACAATATCAAATCTCAAGTTCCAACTCACACTCACGTATCTGACAAATTACCAAAGTGGCCATCACAAGACAGCATATCAGAGGCATGGAATTATGATTTATTATAATAATAGCGAATCATGGCCGAGGAATGATTATTGTGGTTATAAGGTTAGATCTAAGGAGGATGTTATTAATAATAAGTGATCAAGGTGTTCTGATAGTATATTTAGAATGGGAAATAATAAATAAAGGCCTGTGAGGTGGAAAACATATGCAATGTAGGAGAGGTAGGTAATCAGCTGTGGAGGAAATAAGCATGAAAGTAGGTCGTCAGAACTTAGTGGGGGCAAGTCGAGATGACTCATAGATTAGGTAAAGGGATAGGGACGGTACTATCAAGATGGAGCAACTTGTCCGGGGACCTTGGCAGCAGTTTGTAGTATTCCACAGGACATATATCGTTAGGAGGTAGAAACTTACCCCTGGAACTGCAACAGGCATTAAGGCTATCAAAAAAAAAAGGTGTTTGTGAACTAGTTTGTGTAGTTAGAGAGTGCAATTATTCCCCTTAGTTATTTTATATTTGTGCAATTCAATTTGGTAAACTCTAATAAACCTTTACTTGTATCATGGCTTCATCAAACACTCACAGCGTGGTTGATCCTCGACGACGCATTCACCCAACGATCCCCGACGGTTAGTATCCGTCATAAAGTATGGGGTAAATTGTGTTGCCTCTCCCTTGTCCTTAAATGCCTGTTTTCGTACGTTTATAATATGGGGGACCTGCGGAATTCAACTATCCAATGAGCAGACAGAAAACTAAAAAGAGGTGTCTTTTTCCTGGCAGCCAGCTGTTCTGTTCCCACCCATCCCCCCTGATTTGTCTGACAGGATAAGGCAGGTGCTACTCGTGGCCGCAAGGCTGTCACGCCTGGCTGCGAGAAACCCGTCCCATCAGGAAAACATAGATCAGGTGTTGGATATCGGGGCGGCGGTACTCCTAATGTACGGCCTGTACTTTGATCTCCCTCTCCTCGTGGGCCTTGGTGTTAAAGCGGCAATTAGGGATAGAGACGTGACCATCTTGTTTCAGTTGACTGCACTTCACAATGACATGGGTGCGGAACTTCGAGGTTACGCGGAAATACGTTGGCAGCTCCTACCTATTCCAAGGTCTAGGCTTTGGTCAGCCCTCTACCATACACAATCGGAGGAGGTAAGGGCTTATGTGAATCAAGTGGCATCCCGCTTCCAACCTACTAGGACGGGATTCCTGTTGGCGGAGGAGACTCTGGGCTACTGTGCCCTTTGCACCCAGAGAATATTCCCAATCTGTGATGCCAGTAAGAAATACCCGCCTGTAAACTTCTGTAAATGGTGTCATCGTGTTCAACACACGGAGTGTGCGGCCACACTTTTGAAAATCACAAGGTGTGAATTCCGCCAGGTATCTCGCAGGAACATGGAACCAGGGGAGCAAACATGCGTACGCCTGGTTGTACCCCGAAACAACGGATTGGAGACCTACTTGGACGGGGGTCCGCCACTCTCCCGACTACCATGTTGGTTGGATACCAAACAGTGCCCGGATTGTAAAGTCCCCTATGAGGGCTCGGTCATTACGGTATCGGGCACCATTCCGCCCATCCTGAAACAGCATCTGGTGTTGTTCCCACCCAGCAAATTTCTTGACCGGTATTACTTCCGCCCACAAAGGGTTAAAACTGTCACTGAAGAGTCAGCTATTTATTTGTATTTAGGGAGGCTGTCAGCATCACCCGACCTACCCGAAGGTCTCGTCGCAAAGATCAAGGGGTGGATGGCTCCTTATGCCATTGACCGGCTGACAACAAAATTAAAATTATTTAACCCCCCACAAAGTCAAGCCTTCTGGGACCAACTGTCATTTACACAAGTGTGGACAGATTTCGGGGACTAAGTTGTGGGACATCGGCAAATTAGGGATGCTGGGCCATTAATACAGAACAAACCCCATAATACACCCACCCAACTGCGCCGTCGAGGGAAGCCAAACCAATATATACTTAGATATTGTTAAAACCTTATATACGTCATATTGTATACAATTAGCCGGACTGCCGTGTTATGTATATCTATTATCATGTATGGATTGTTGATTTATAATATTGTACCCTGTATTATTGTAATCAAAACTAACCTGACATGTCCGTTTTTACTTAAATAATTATTGTTATTTATATACATATCCATTAGCATGTACGATTTGTTGGGGTATAATGTTGTAACCTGTATAATATGGTTGTGAACAATTAACTCCATGGTCACAACAAGAATAGGCAGAATGCCAAACTAGCAGGATCGCTGACAAAAGCGAGGACACACTCTTCGGTAGAGGAGGGATCGTATCAGAGGTATGGAATTATGATTTATTATAATAATAGCGAATCATGGCCAAGGAATTATTATTGTGGTTATAATGTTAGATCTAGGGAGGATGTTATTAATCATAAGTGATCAAGGTGTTCTGATAATATATTTAGAATGGGAAATAATAAATAAAGGCCTGTGAGGTGGAAAACATATACAATGTAGGAGAGGTAGGTAATCGGCTGCGGAGGAAATAAGCATGAAAGTAGGTCGTCAGAACTTAGTGGGGGCAAGTCGAGATGCATTGTTACCGGGGGCTGCGTGCGCCAAATGTCCAACTGATGATGTTCTTCCCACTGACGATTTACTCTATACCTGTGGCTTAAATAAGGGTTTCAATACAAATTCCTGGGCTGCACAAGTTTTTCCCGTAGGCCTTTCAGACACATGGTAGCTCGGCATGTTTCACGGGCAAGCCTTGTACCCAGAATTAACTAAAGTGTTCTGTCGTACATGCCCAAAGATTTTCCGGAAACATTTACCACTGGAAAAGTTGCGTTCGGGCTAATGTTCAGGCAAAACTTCATTACAATATTATCCAAAAATCAATGGAACATCGGAATGGGAGATACAGAGTTGCAATACCTTGGAATGACAATAAAGATTGCCTTGCAGCTAACTATGACACTGCACTTAATCGCCTTGTGAATTTGGAGAAGAAACTGTCAAACGGTAAGAGTGTTTCTGAGGCATATGCTGCAGTCATTATTGAGTATGTTGAGAAAGGCTAAATTAGAAAGCTAGATCCAGGAGAAACTAGGAATAGTAAATGGATTATGCCTCACTTGTGAAAGCTAGTTGTGAAACTTGACCGAACAATCACAAAGGTTTGTGTTGTTTTTGATGCCTCTGCCAAGTGTAAGGGGATATCTTTGAATGACTGTATTTATCCAGGGCCAAAACTACAGAATGACCTGTTCAAAATTCTCTTGAGGTTCAGACAATTTCCTGTTGCTGTCATCTGTGACATAGCAGAGATGTATCCCCTGATCAAGATGTGTGAAAAGGATCGACCATACTTTAGGTTTCTCTGGAGAGATAAAACACCTAAGGTGTATGAGTTTTCTCAGGTATAATTTTGGAATAAACTGTTCCACTTCCTTTGCTCAGTTTCGCAGAATCATGCCAAACTGCAAAGAACAACATCTCCTTTAACTGCGCAACAGTTTTGAAATCGACATACATGGATGATAATATGGATTCAGTTAAAACAAAGGAAAAGGCAATAGAAATGTATGAGCAGTTGAATGCAATATGGTCTAGGGCAAGGCAGGGATGCATGCAAAGAAATGGATATTAAATTCAGCAAATGTACTTGAAAATATTCGAGCAGAGGATAGGCTGAAAGAGGTTCAAATATACATGAGGCACTACATCAAGTCATCTTGTTGCTTCAAAAACACATGTAGCACCCATTAAGGCTGTTAGCATTCCTAGAATGGAGCTTATGGCTGCTGTTCATGGCGTGAAGCTTCTTCTAGCTGTTTGTGAAGCAGTTGAAATGGCACAACACAGAGTGATTCTTTGGACAGGTAGTTCTAATGTGCTATGTTGGATCAGAAGTCAAAGTCGCTGTTTCAAAACATTCATTGCCAATCGGATAGGCTTCATACAAGAAAACACAATGTTCCATAATTAGAAAATGCAGCAGACATTCTTACCCGAGGTACACATGTACAAAATTTAGGGTCCAGAGAGTGGTTGCAAGGTGCTGATTTTCTTGTGTCGTGTTTTGCATGGCCGACAGACGTGGAATGCCAAAGCTGATCATATCAGATAGTGGCACAAACATTGTTGGAGCATTCAAAGAACTGAAAGGGTTGATTTCATATCTAAAATCAGACGATGTAAAATCCATATTGGCCAACAAAGGTATCACTTAGCCATTCAATCCACCACATGCTTCACATTTTGCTGGAGTATTTGAATCAATGGTAAAATCTGCCAAATGAGCAATTTTTGCCATTTTGAGCTCCAGCAGTATTTCCAACAAGGAACTGATGAGTGCCTTTACTGCTGCAAAAGCCTTCATCAATTCCAAGGCCACTCACTTATCAAAGCTCTCATCCTGAAGACATTGTGCCTTGGACTCACAATCACTTTATCCATCGTCAAATGGGAGGGGAGTACTCCCCGATTTAGATGCCTGTGATTTCCATTTACGTAAACGTTGGCGAAGAGTTCAGGAACTTCTCAGACATCCTTGGCAACGATGGATGACAGAATGGTTACCATCACTGAATGTTCGCAAAAAGTGATTCAATCCAGCTAGGGATGTACGAGTGGACGATGTTGTGATGGTGATCTCCCCAGAAAACCTTAGAGGATCTTGGTCTTTTAGGTTGGATTGTCAAGACTCATCCTGGGAAGGATGGTCATGTCAGAGTGTTTGATATTCAGGTTGGTAAAAGCAACATTACAAGACCAGTGACAAAAATCCGTCCCCTTCAGTGGGCATAAACCGGGGCAAGGGACAAAAAGTATATATCAGTGTATATAGCTTACGAAATGTTAGTTTAGAAACATTTTAATTAGCTTTATATTGATAGTCTGTTTAGGTTGATAGATATGAATCTATCATCAAGTGGGGGTATGTTCGGATGTGTCACAAAAAAGCATCTTGTTCAGTTAGTATTTATGGAATAAACAAACATTTGTATGAACACATCCATTTTGCTCTTTCCATAGACATTTACTGCACGAGATTTACCTCCAAGTGAACTACACAGGACAAGAAGATAGATGACCTGATGACATTGTATCCTGGAGATGTATGCCCAATATAAAAAACAACTGTTTCATCGGGACATAATGTCCACTACAGCAGGATCATTTGCTGTGAGTGACATGCAGATGATGCTGAAACCCCATGTTTATGCCAGGATGACGATGCTACTCTGACCTTTAGTATGTTTGTCACAGCTTTTTGCAGATTCAAGAACATAATGTGTATCATGTGGCCACCACAGGACAAGGAGCTGGACAAATACAAATGTCATATCTGAAGAATACTAATACTGTGAGATGAACTTAGGAAAAATGTTGGCTTGTCGCTTGAACCTGTGAATCTGAAAAGCAGTGTAGGCCATTTTACCATACAAAAATTTGTAATTTGATTGCTCTGTGGTGGATTTTCTGCTATTTGCTACATGGAAGTCTCTTGAATTTGCTACTCGTCATCAATATCACTGATATCACTGTCATCAGTACCTATGCCAAGTTTGATGACAGGTTTTTCGATTTCATCCTCTAGGGTAATTTCTCAATGCAACAGTCTAACCATTCCTTTTGACCAATAGATGACAATCATTCTCAGCATGTCCTATGTTACGAAAGCCATTTTGAAATCTAAATTCTGGGGCCTGATCAAATTTTTCAAATTCTCCCAAATTAATTCTATGTCATTGAAATTGGTTAATGAGGACGCAATCGGAGAACAGCATGGCCATGGGTTTTCAGAATTTCATTGACATGATCTACTGTGCCACATGGACGTGATTTCACAAGTGCAAGCCACAGTCTCCTTCAAATCCGGGAGATTCCCCATTGACACAAAAAAGTTAGTCGGCTACGATGTGGTAGACCTATTTACCACTATACCCATGAAAGAAGCCATTCACATCCTATCTACTAGACTGGAAACATCTCTACCAGGCCTAGACACCAAACTCACAGCCCAAAGCATCGTCGATCTCATAAGTAAATGCTTTGAGACTTCATATTTCAACTGGAATGGCCAGCTCTACCAACAGATCCATGGATTGCCAATGGGATCCCCTCTATCACCACTACTGACAGAAATATACATGATTGCCTTTGAAGAAACTGCCCTGATAATTGCACCATTCACACCAAGTATTGGTTCCGCAAAGTAGATGATGTCCTAGCCCTCCTGGATGACAACCATGATCCAGAGGCCCTGCTGCAACACTTGAATTCCCAAAAGCCAAGAATTCATTTCACAATGGAAAAAGAGACACACCAACAGCTTCCCTGCCTGGACATTGTTCTCCACCGATGCCAACAATCATTAGCCACCAGTGTTTACCATAAACCAACACATACAGATCAGTGTATTCATCACCAGTCCAACCATCACCCCCAGATCAAGAAAGGCATAGTAGCTACCCTGGCACGAAGAGCAAAAGTGGTCTGCAGTCCTGACAGCCTCCACAGCAAATTAAAACACCTGAAATCCACCTTCCAAGACCTTAACGAGTACCCACCCCATCTAGTCAACAACACCATCACCAAGACCCTGAAACAAACTCCTAAGTCAACTAAACCAGAACCTTCCCCCATCAGAATTAACATACCAAACCATGGCCAGATAAGTCATCGCACAAGCCGTCTCATCAAGAAAACAACAGGAATAGACGTCACCTTCTGTAGCGACACCAACCTGAAAACACTACTAACAGCTACTGGATGCGGGCCAACAAGACCTAAATGCAACAATCCAGCAGGATGCATCTACCAGATCCAGTGTAGTTGTAAAGAGACATATATTGGAGAAACTGGTCGACCACTGGCTGTCAGGTTAAAAGAACACAAAACATCATTCCAAAATTTGGATCAGAAGTCTGCTGTATGTGAACACATCATGCACAACCCCAATCACAAGATTGTTTGGGACAACACCAGGACATTGGTTAGGAACACCATGGGCTTAAAAAAACGGAAGCTCCTAGAAGCCATTGCAATCAAGCGGAACAAGCCCTCAATCAACAGAGACGGGGTGTTTACCTAGACAATGCATGGAACCACCTAATCCTCAGTGACTAACCTTTATCCAAACATCTTTACCTGTAACTCATTAACCAATCAGAATGCACGCCAATAAGTTGAAGCCTATACATCAGTTGAAGCCTGTACATCAATCAATTGAAGCCTGTACATCAATTAATAGAAACCATATCTTGTTACCCATTGTTATCTGTCTACTGTTATGTGTATATATACTACATCCCTTTAGTTTCACCCTCACATCACCTGAAGAAGAGACTAGGAACTGTCTCAAAACGTTGTGACCTTGTATAATAAAGAAGTTCAACCATAAAGCATTTTTAGTTTGATTCCTGTTACGGTGCTGATCTAAAACAACCTTAACTAGAGGAAGGTCGGTAAATAACCTTAACCATGGGTTCAAATATGTATAGGTAACTTGGTTCCAACTTGTGGCATCGGACAACCTCAAGAATTATAAGTTTGATCTGAATTTTGTTATTATAGCTACATACTACAGAGCTACATATGAGGTAACAGTGAACATGAGAAATAGAATTTAAATATAATCTCCGTATTCACACAATGGAGATATAAAAAGCCAATAACGTGGTATCACGACTGAGGTTTAAACTTGCCCAACCCCTTACAAAATACACTGAGACATATTTGAGTGCTTATATCACCGTGCACAAGTGTATGGAGTTTAAGGAGACTTACATTGTTCCTAAAATTTGTCTTCTTACAAAATACACTGAGATTTATTTGAGTGCTTATATCACCATGAGTTTAAGAAGATTTATATGGCTTCCAAGAATATTTACTCGAAGCCAAGGTGTAGCGGAGGAATGCACAGTGGAAGTCTTTATTTAAAAAAAACAGTCTGAAAAGAAATACACCAAACTAAACGAACTGAAAGGATCCTAGAAACTATGTGCAAGTAAAAAAATAAACTGGGTGGCTTTAGGTAATATTTCAACCTTGGGCCAAAACTCAATTAAATAATATTTACAGTGAAAACCAACTAAATGAACTGAAGGGACCCACAAATTGATTCAACAAGAAATGTATTCACAAATACAGTAAATTTCAGGCCCATTTGAAAATATGCTCAGCTAAATGTCTTAAAACTAAATTTCTAAGTACTAAATGTCTAACAATTGGGCTCAAGAAACTATTATTCTCCCAATACTAACGAGGCAAGTTTTCACTATCCAACCTAAGCCCCAACAACTAACAACTGAACACATGTGTTTTTCTCTCTTCCATCGCATGTAGAGCATGTGCCTTTCGTGATATGTGTGCCTTTTTTGAGTTTGAGCGTCACGTTTAATGATTTGTACACGAACAGTTTCACACATGGATGCATTTTGGAGAAACCCTTCTGAACACAAGGTATTGATTTGATAGGAATCAGCTAATGAATTAGTGAGATGTCTTATAGTTTAGATGGTTATGTATAAATATGAAAATTTGACATGTCAAGGATATCAAAAGATAGTCAATTTGGGATACATAAACACAGCTGAAAGACTCTTAGTCTACCATGAATTATTCCAAAATTGAATACACCTCAGTGGAATTTTACCATGTTCCAATAAAAGGTTAAAGTATTCTTATAATAGGATTCACTACACTACACAGCTATTACACCCGATAATATGGCATAAAACAGTACTGGACCTACCTTGACATTTAGAATCACATCCCACACATTATTCCAATAAATATCCGGTAAGTGAATATAACACCACACACTGGTAGTTCAATCCAGAAATGGAATAAAGTTCCCACTATCTGATTATCCTGAATGTCTTGATTAAGGAACGCTGAATCAGCGACTGACTCATGCCGACATGCATTATGTCTGAAGGCGAGATCTTGACTGAGTGATGCTAACAAGTGTTCAACATATTTTATATGAAAGGCGCGGACGTCAAAGTAGACAACATTACTCGACCTTAGGTTATTCTTCAGCCGAGGCCGAAGTGTGCTTTGTCGAACCCAATAAAATCACTATTATGAAACAAAAACAAGCAGTAATAAGTAATTCTTAACATCATTACAGAGTTCACGATCGTGTAAGGAAAGTCAACAGTAATGCATTAAACAAAAGACTAGACAACTTAATGCCTGACTGACCTACATGAAAATGATGAAGCTACCAGTTCAGAAAATAACTGTGTTACAATTAGAGATTAATGGATGTTAAAACACACCTGAAATGTCAGCCACAAACTGAAGCTACCAATAGCTATCAATTTGGTGAGTCTTACATAGGGAATAAGTGACCGAATAAGTCCATAAATAGAACTTTGTCGAAAACAGGTTGCCATCGACCAAAGGGAGAGAACTCTTACGGTCAACCTCATAACAATTCCACCAACTTCTAAATGCCTTTCAAACTACTCACACCACATGCTTGGGTAAACCCATGCTAGGGTTAGTATGACAGATGCTGAGTATGGATTATGTTCCAGTCCAGGCAGAGATAACAGTATGTGCAGTGTTACACAATACTAGAGTGGCAAGGACCGATGCTCAGTCTAGACTATGTTCCAACCCAGGCAGAGATAACAGTATGTGCAGTATTACACCATACTGTAGTGGCAAAGACCGATGCTCAGTCTTGACTACGTTCCAGCCCAGGCAGAGATAACAGTATGTGCAGTATTACACCATACTGTAGTGACTGGGGTAACAATATGTGCAGTATTACACCATCCTGTAGTGGCAAGGATCTGATGCTCAGTCTTGACTATGTTCCAACCCTGGCTGGGGTAAAAGTATGTACAGTATTACATCATGCTGTCATACATTCAACTGTGAAAGAAATATGCCTACTGTTACGAAATAATCTATACATGGAGCAAATTACTTTACTAGCTTTGAGGGAGATAGTTTGACATGCTTTTTGACCACTTCAATGATGATGAGAACAGAACACAAAGGTAGCTATAATTACTTACAATTTTAACATCTTGACCACTTGATGTCAAAACTCAGTAACACAGACTGGTAAGTTCTTCAGATTGTGTTTATTTCGTAAGGGGGGCAAAGGCCCATGATGAAGCTACAAAAGGACAGATATTTGTTGAGTACAGAGACCTTGAAATGGTGGCTAACAATTATAGTACATGTATTTATACAAGATTTTTACAAGATAAATGCATTAGAAATGTTTATCTAAGAGGGGCATCTTTGAATAACATTTCTCTTTCGTAAATTTGTCATATAAACAACTGTAGAATAATCAGTTTTATTGGTTCAGTTATATTAAGGTGCCAAATTGTGATATATAAACTTTATTCATGAAGTACTAATTAATCTGTTTAAACAGATGAATTACATAAATGATGGTATTACAGTTCAAACACGCAGAGATGTTTTCATTGTACTTTAATATAGTCTTAGGTGTGACTGTAGTGAGTGCATTCCGATGTCTTGAAAGTAAGTGCTCTTGACTGAATGATTGAAACATTTCTCTTGTTTAAATCTGACTTTATACTTGTACTTTATACTTACTTAGGGGCCACCACCACAGCAGCATTACACTGGGTCAGTGCACAACAGATACAGGGAACTGTGCCTTTGGAGGTTGGATGATTACCAGACATCTGCATACCTTCCTTTCTATGATCTGTACAGGTGTCATGTCAAATGCATGGGTGCAATCCTATAACTACCTCCATGAGTTTCAGATGCAGCCTGGTTCATTGAGTCCAGTTACTTGGCCTGGCCGCTACATTACACTGAGGCAGGACAGAGATTTGCCATCAGCAGCAAGTGGTTGGCCAAAGGGGGGATGCCTTGGGACCAGTTCCGTCCTTGCATCGACAAGCACATAGCCCAGCCAAAAGTTGTAGTTATATATTTAAGCTTGAATGATCTCTGTTATACACCAGCAAAACCCCTCTTCGACAGTATAGAAGGTGATGTCAATAAGTTTTGAGCCTTGCATAGAAAAACACAAAGTATTGGTATGAACCACATTTATTTTTCAACATAGTCCCCTTGTGAGGCAAGACACTTGTTCCATCTTTTCTGCCAGGCACTGATGCCATCTCTGTAGAAGGCACCATTTTGGTCCTCAAACCAAGCCTCAGTAGCAGCAATAACCTCATTATCATCCTGAAATCTACAACCACGCAAGTGTTTCTTGAGATTTGGGAACAGATGGTAATCACTTGGTGCCAGGTCTGGAGAGTAGGGGGGATGCAGCAAGATTTCGTACCCACATTCCTGGACAGCAGCGGCTGCAACGCGAGAGGTGTGTACTGGAGCATTGTCTTGATGTAGAAGAATACCACGTCTGATCTTGCCCCAGCGCTTCTCCTTGATTGACTGTCGCACTTGCCTCAACAAGTTAGTTAATATTCCTCATTCATTGTTCTTCCTTTTGGTAAGTAATCTATGTGGATGACGCCTTTGCGATCCCAGAAGACTGTCGCCATTACCTTCTGCACTGATCTGGAGGCTTCTCCTGGGAGAAGTGATATGTTTCCATTCCATGGATTCTTGTTTGCGCTCAGGATCATAGTGGTGGATCCAGGTTTCATCACAGGTTACTAGCCTAAAGTGAAAATCTTCTGGATTCTTGTTGTACCTGGTTAGCATGGAGTTGCTTATGGTGACCCTTGTTTGCTTCATTTCATCTGTAAGCATTCTTGGCACCCATCTTGTGCACACCTTAGACATGACGAGATGTTCATGAAGAATTGTCTCGATGGATCCGTGTGAAATGCCTGTGGTCTCCTCTAACTCGTGGAGTGTGATTTGACGATTTTCCAGCACAAGTCTATGCACTTTGTCAATGTTTTCCTGACTGGACGGGGGTCATCTTCAAGACTCTCTCTACCATGCTTAAATTCATTGACCCATCGTTTGATGGTAGCAGATGAAGGGGAAGACTTCCCATAAACTGCTGAAAGCCTTTCTTCAATGTTCTTCGCTGAGTTTCCTTCAAGAACTAAAAACTTAATTACTGCTCTATACTCAAATGTATTCAGTTTCACTGCCATGAGGGGGGTCTCTTTCTGTCAATGTGAGCTGTTCAATAACTTCTGAGAGTAGGATACCAAAACTTATATATCACATCAGCTACACCCCAAGGTTCAATGTCGCACCATAGGCTGTGACACCTGGGTATGAAAAATGCTCAAGGCTCAAAACTTATTGACATCCCCTCGTATATGTCTGGGAGAAAACACGCCTCCGATTTTTTGGTAGACAATGTCAAACCGGAGGGGGAGGGATTTCCTGACCCCGATGCTTTTACATTGTCTACCAAAACCTCGGAGAAGTGCATTCTTTGACATATATACTGTCAATGATGGGTAATTACAATGTAGATGATCATTTAATGAAGCTACGTAACAATAACTGAAGCGCGTGTAAAATCAATTTAATGACAGTAACTACATGTAGATAATTTAACCCCATAAGCTTTGTTGGCTTGGTGGCTGGGCGGTAGAACATCTGCCTACTGATAAGCGATATGCGGCTCCAATCTCTCTTCGGAAAACATTTTTATTATGAGTTTAATCTTGAACGATATTTTTCAATTGATTTCAAACACTCATGTATCATTTGAATGTTGATGTTCATGTAAAGTTAGGAAACCACCTGGGAAGTGTTTTTTCTAGCGAAAAATAAAACCTGTCCCTCCAAAACAAAAACTTCAAATGCGGTTATTCTGGGAAAACAAGAGATGACCTAATATATAGTGAGAAGCACACTTTGGGTTTATATCTCGATTTACTGCACTTGCATTTTAGATGTCAGAAGTGCACAATCATATGGTCATGTTTGCTGCCCAGGTTAGCATGGAGGAGGTCACAAAACACACAGGCCATTGATATTAAGCAGCGCAAACTCAACAGACATGTTGCCAATGTTGTGAGAGAGCTGGGAGGGAAAGTGGCTCAGCACTCCAATATCACTGACATCCACACCAGCGTTAGAGACAAAGTCCATTTGAACTGGCAGGGCATGCAAGCGTTCTTCCACTTTCTCAACTGGGCCTTAAAGATCACATATACTCTAGTAGGGTACAAATACAAAATCACTTGCTGACATCCCTATGATTAAAACTACTCATTTCGGCCTTTAATTAACTTAAATCAACCTTTTTGTCAACAGTGCACAATTCTCATCCACAAACGAAATTTCAACCAATCAGAGCGGCGTGTCTCAGTGACATAATTGTAGGTAAGCTGTTGTGAAAAATTAAAGCTATATGTACTCACAATCTACTGGTAAATACATATAAGATGATCCACGACCTGACTAATGACCCCAATTTGCATACTTGGGAACGCCCCACAGAACGATCCACTTGAAACAAGAGGGAGACAGGTTGTTTGATAAATATAGAGAAGTTCATTTTCCCCGTGCGTTTCACGCATGAATTGTTATAGCACACTCGATTTGGGAACAGGTACAATGCCAACGAACTGAATCAACATGATATACTGAGCAAATATGTTTAGGACCACCGATCCATTTCACGAAGCAAATGACATTGAATATCTAAAATGCTTGTCAATGCCCATGTCATCTATTTGTCTTCGTCTTAACTAAAGGTTAGTGTGGAATATCAGTATCTTATGCTTGAAATTGCAGTCTTATCATTCGAAGGAATATGCGGTGTTGTTTTAATGGGTAAAGTTGACTTTTCGTCTGCTGAATATTAAATAGATAATAACTACATACAGTTAATTGTGTTTCATTTAACCTTTTAATATGTTAAAAGTTATCTGTTACTGAATGGTGGTGGCTAAATCAGAGTAGCAAGGGGGAAATATTTTTATCCCATAATTTTGTTCCTATTTCTCTGTACGTGCTGATTTTCATCCATAATTCCGCTGGTGATCGACCGGGAATACATGTCTTGGAAATTTATATAACCTGTTCCAGAGAAATGGTTAGTATTCAAACAATATTTCCAAATTTCTGTCATATTTTTATTATGGTCACCAAAATTGTGTACAGAAAACTGAAAATACCTTTTGACATTGATAAGTCAGTGAGAAATATCTTTGTACACAAATTTGTCGGTTTGAGGATTACTCAGTACCAGACTCAGTAGATTTATCAGTGACTAAAAAAATATAAAATACAGACAACTCATCAAAGATTACTCTTTTTTTATGACAAAGTATGGGAACAGGAAAAACCTGATATAGTATGTGTCAATTATTATACAAGACACAACATGCTGGAAAATTAGGCGGACCTACTGATTAATGCTTTAATTATCACTCTTTGAATCAGTCTCGGTGGCTAAATCACTTGCAAGTCCTAAGTCAATCACTAGTCTGTCAATTTCCCTTTCAACTGTGATTTCACATTGCCAGTAATCATCTTCAATTGTTTTAACATGTTTACAACATTCCGACTATTCTTTTGCACCAATTGCAGACATCCTTTCATTTATGGCAACTCTTAAGGAACCTTTTGTGAACTGCAAGTTTTGTGAAGTGACATAATTTTTCACATTTGCCCAAATTAACTCAATCAGATTTAGTTCTGTGTGGTATGGAGGGCGACGTTGTACATCATGACCACGTTGCTTCAACATCGTGTCCACTCTGTAGACAGGGCCCGATTTGTTGGATTTTGCAAGAAACAATAATTCGGCTTTAAGCATTTTCTCATCAAATGAGATATTGTGCCTTTGTAGTGATGCTTGTATTTCATCTTTCGTGTTGGCGGTTGGCGGACATTTGTCCACTTGCTTGCTATGATATGGTGCATTATACATAACGATGACAGAGTGCAGTGGAAGGTTTGGGATCAACTTTTTCTGGAGCCATTTGGAAAAATTATCAAAGTTCATCTTGTCATGACAGTCTGCTGATTTGAGTTTGGAATAAAAAACATTCAAAGCATTTGGAACAAAACCGTTTTCACCGCCTGCATGAACCACAATCGGCCGAGGTCCGGTGCCAGACGGAGGTTGAACCTCATTTATTACAACTTCACCCTCAAGTTGCCAACACTTTGGGACAATGTTGTGTACATGCAACCATGTTTAATCGATAAAGATGCACGCAAGTATTGCAAACGCTTGGAAACAATGTCTTTACGTTCCATTAAAAGTTTACGGTTTGACTGCATTTTTCGCCACCTAAACCCCATGTCTTTGAGATTTTTTCAAAAACTTTCCTTAGAACCCTTGTAGTTCAACTGGCACTTTGCCATATCATACATCGTATCCAGAGTGGGTAGTTGTTTTTTTATGCCATATTAACTTTGTACAAATTGATGGACTGCAAACCGGTCGAAATCATCAAGTTTGTAACTGCAAGTTTTGGGTTTGCGCAACTTGGTGGGACTGATAAATGTAGGTCCACTCGCACTCCTACCACCTTCTGCCTTAATGCGCTTTAAACTTGCCGTTGAGAGTCCAGTAGTAAGGCTACTTTGTAAAAGAGAATCTGCTTTGGTTGCACAATTTTTGTCCATATACATGATAACATTGTATGCGATCTCCCTTGCCGGAGAATGAACTATTTGCCCATGTTTTCCTAACTTGGACATTTTTTACTAAAACTGAAATCTGTTTAACAGTATTGATACAGGTGTAAAACAGTAGCGAGACAGGTGTTACACAGTAGTGAGACAGGTGTTAATCAGTAGCGGTGTTGATTTCATGTCACGGTTAGCATGGATTGCACGTGCATAATCGTCAAGCTACCTGTAGCAGCCAAGTGTACTCACCCAATTCGTTGTACCGCCTCTCTTGTCACAAATGCGTTTAGTGTGCAGGATCATCTAATATGTGTCTAGCAGTACTATCATTTAGTTTTGTCCCCTAGCCTTGTTTTCATAGATGATTCTGTCAAATTCACTTGGTGTTGCTAGGTTGTAATCCATGTTAGGTGGTATAAACCTACACATTATTTGTCATCATTGCCTTGATGATCAATTAATGAATTTATAACAGGTATGATTAGTGGTAACGCCACTCAAATTACCCGACAAAGGCCCCCATTATGGATCGATCAAAGGATTAATCGATAACACGGTGATTGATTAATTAGTTCTATGCAGATCTAAATGGGGGATTTGTCAAAAGGTAGTGTTTATGTATGTACATTTACTAATCTATGCTGAATACACTCTGTCGTGTCTGTGTCTACGTAAAAACAACACCCTTCTTTCAAAGGATTAGCCGTCAATACATTGATTGATTGCTCATTATTGGCAAACTAAATAACTTGTTAAAAAGAATGACACACATTATGCAATTAGTTGCCAAGTGTGCTCTCTTGGGTGACCAATGAAACTATACAGCAATGTGAAAAACCTGAAAGGATACATCACGTGTTCGTATGTTAGACTGTTAAAAGACACATCATTTGGGAAATCTGCAGATGAATTACATATCATTCATTTTTGTGGATATTGATGGATACATTACTTGAACAAGGTAATAGCCTGACATTGCTCCTATAACTTTCATTTTAACATTTGCATTTTTGTTTTTATTAAGTTTGTTTTTATTAAGTTGTCATAGCTTTCAACAGATGATTCTTTTCATCGTGAAGTGTAATGATGCAGACAACATACACTAGGGCATGCGCGTGAATTATGATTCATATAGCCAAACTATAAAATGTCTAGATATTACATTCCTGTTATACATTCGCAGATCGCTTCTTTTTATTAAGTTTCAAAATGCATACAAGTAGGATTATAAAGTAGTTAGGATTATGAGACCAAATATAAAGACGCATATTGACAAGTGTCTACATCCTGGTGACGTTACAAATCAAGTAAATTTAGAAGGTGAAGAAATTTATCACGCAGTGTCATGCAAACTCCTTTTGGTAATGATTCAAATACATATTTAACTACTAGTAGAAAGTAGTTTGGATTTTCTAACTAAAACAAACCATAATCTCATTAATTCAAATGGATTTGACTTCAGGATTTTAAAAAATGGCAGCACCCTGTCTTAAGATGAATGCTATTTAAGTTTGTTTTCACCGATTTACAAAAGCAAAATTACTTTCTACTGGTAGTATGTATATGTATTTTAGTGATGGACAATAGGATTTTACATGACATTGCTTATAACATAACAATTTCACTCTTGGAAGTGAGGTGGAGGTGAATATAATATTGCTTACAATATAAATGTTTTTAAATCCATATTTACCTACTAGTAAAAAGTAGTTTTGATTTTCTAACTTGATGAGAACAAATCATAATCTCAGTAATTCTAACGGACTTTAGCCTGTGACTTCACGATTTTCAAAAATGGCGGCACCGTGTCTGAGGATGAATGTTATTTAAGTTTGTTTTCACCAACTTACAAAATCAAAATTACTTTTCACTGGTAGTAAAATATATATTTTATTGATGGACATTAGGACTTTACATGACATTGCTTATAACATAACAATTTCACTCTTGGAAGTGGTCAATATGAGGGGTCAATAAAACATTACTTAAGATAATATTGTCACTTCGACCACAACCTCGTTTCCAAGGAAGAAAGCGTTATATCCATGCAAAATCCTTTTTGGTCAGTAATGTGTAGTAAGCAGTCTTGATTTTATAAACTCGATGAAACTTGAACTCCATTTTCTATCCTGGAAGCGTGGTTGGGGGTGAACCATCCGATTTCCACAACGCTCGCTTCGCACACACTAACAGCCAATTTAAGCACAAACTACGGGGTCCGGTGGAAATCTGTGCATAGTGACACCATCACCCTACCCCAAGGAACATTTGACGGCAACACAACAATTCAGCATGTCTTTGGTGATGTTGAGAATCAGCAAAATGACGAGCTTCCTACACATTTTCTATACAACTAACTGAAAATCGTTCCTTCTATGATGTCACTGTAGGGTTCTGGCAACAGAGTTATGTAACCTGTCTGCGGTTTCGCAAGCGAGAGAGAAGCAGACGGCTTTTTGGCAACTTTTGAGCGCTTAGTATTAATTAACCACAAGTTGTTTTTTTTAAAAAAAAAAAAAATGGTGTTCCTTTTATGACTAACCAGAAGTCTTTCATATGCAGTGGTAAAAAGAGTACCAAAAAATTGAGTTTAGTTGTTCTTTAATGCTGTAATTGGCCATGTGATTATTGCCTAAATTTGCTGTAGATGCGAGACCAGTCACGCAGTGTGGGCATTAACGCTTGGAAATAGTAATTTTAGCGACATGTCAGTTCAACACATGTGATGTGGGCCAGCTAGAGTGGTAGCTGTGGCCTGTGCTTGCCATCTGCAGTGACAACAGGTGGTGTGCTTCGGTGTGGTTTCCTGTTCTCACCATCCACACTGTGCCCATTTAACTCAACACTGGGTTATGTCTTCACATGTTGGTGCATTTAGGTTTACTTAACAGTCAGCTCATAACAACTTTAGTATGGTTCCACAGTGCAAGATGCCATAGGCCTCCATGTTAAAGGAGTTCTTGGCACTGTACATGTGTTGTTTTACTTGTTGCCATTTGACAAAAAGCAATGAAAGTTAAACAGAAGTTATGTGAAGTTAGATGATTCCTCACGAATGCACATTTGGCTGTTATGCTTGTGAAGTTTGAATCAAATATGGTGCTGGTGTGTTTAAACACCTTTGTTTTTCTCTGCTTGATGCCAATCTTTCACTTCACTCAGACTCAACGAATACTCAATCAGTTGCTTCACTGTATGTTGTAACAGAATGTTTAAAGTGCCAATGAAACACACAAAAAGTTGCATTCACCTCAGAGTATACATCACCTCACCATGATGAAGTTTACTCATTCCTATCAATGTTTAGGCTGTTCCCATACTTTTTGCTTGTAGTATAATGGAGTAATCAGAGTGACTGATAAATTTACACTCCCCACGCCAAACATTTAGGGTTACATCTAATCTACTTACACTTTATAAACAAGGCTGGTTTGACTTGGATCAAGGTTAATTTGCTAGCTGGTATTCAAATGAGAGAGTGATTGAGTTGAGTTTTAAATAACCGAACCTGGACCAGGCAATCCAGTGATCAAAAACATGAGCATCCATCCACGCAATTGGGAACTGATGACGTGTCAACCAAGTCAGTGAGTCTGACCACCCGATCCCGTTCGTCGCCTCTTACGACAAGCATATTTGCCTTTTATGGCAAGCATGTGTTGCTGAAAGTCTATTCTACCCTGGGACCTTCACTGTCAGTATTCAGTTGAGAAATAGTATAGAAACATAAAGAGGTGGTTTGGTTCAATCAGGACAAAAATATTTCTAAACACTGGTGCAGACACAAATACAACCAACCGTATGTCTGTGGTATCCCCCCAAACCTCCATGTAGGATGATGATGTTCTTCGTTTCCTCTAGTTGGTGGATAATGCGGATGTTGGAGGCATTTATGGACAGCTCCTGAGCAAAAAGAAGGCCTATTAATGTTAATAATTAATGACTTTATTTACACTATTTAAAGTTTTGATAGGTCAAACTACAGTCTATATTGGTATAAATGAGAATGATGAATGAAATAACTCGAAATAGCAATACGTAGGGTCGCATTATACGTGGGTATACACGGTAAGTGCATATGCATGATTGACACACATGGTCCTGAAAGCTCTGAACCAAATAGGATCTGAAATCGGATGCTTTATGATGAAAAAAACAAAAAGTTGATGTCTTTCAACGGCATTTAGATGTTGTTATAGATGACCAAGATCTTTTAAAGATAAATATTATTGAATTTTTCACTCACAACACTAGTTGTCCAAGTAACTATCATGTATCATTGTTCTATTTTCAAGTTCCACACTGACGGGTGGCAAATGCATGGTGGAACAGTGTCAGGCTGTAGTAGAGGGCTGTGCGGAGATGCACTGAAGTCAGTGTTGGTGCTGTTCCACCAGCCACTTATAACCTTCAGCGTGATGACATACATATGAGTATAGACCAGATTGAACATGACAATGCTGAGGCCACTGATGGGTAATCCAGAGTTGCTGGTCAAAGTTTCATTTACCAAACTCAAGAACACAAAGCTTGGAAATTATATGGTCATCCAGATAATGGAAAAACAAATGTGTCTGTGATATATAGAGGTCATTATGTGTTGGACAAGTTTCTTGTATCTGTGCAACATGAAGAGAAAACGATCAGGGAAACTTCCACAAACATTATACCTATTGTTATGGTTAATAATTTGCTGTGAGAAGGTATGAGAAATATCCTATGAACCAGCAAAATGTAACACTGACAAGTCTAAAATATTATTAAAATCTAAATAGTTTAGATATTTAAATACTTACCTTACAATAGGGCTTATGCATATTACCACAAGCATCGCTTAAAGGTCACATATACTCTAATAGTGTACAAATGCAAAATCAGTTGCTGACATCGTTATAAATGAAACCCCGTCATTAAAAATGCTCATTTCAATAGTTAATTACCTTAAATCGACTTTTTTGTCAACAGTGCACAATTCTCAACTGCAAACGAAATTTCAACCAATCAGAGCGGCGCGTCTCCGTGACATAATAGTGGGTGTAGAAATGAGGGTCTGTGCAGTATTCATCTACATTTCAGGGGTTAAACTATTTCGTTTACAGGTTTGTACAAACCTGAAATCACGAAAGCTGTTGAGATAAAATGAAAGCTATATGTTCTCACAATATACTATCATTTAGTTTTGTCTCCTGCTTTGGCTAGTTTTCGAGTTACAACCCTTGTTTTCATAGACGATTCTGTCAAAATCACTTGGTGTCGCTAGGTTGTAATCCGTGTTAGGTGGTATAAACCTACACATTCTTTGTCATCATTCACTTGATGCTCAGTTAACAGGTATAATTAGTGGTAACGCCACCTAGATTAACCCACAAAGGCCCCCATTTGGCATTTCTTTTGTCTGGATCGATCAAAGGATTAACCGATAACACGCTGATTGATTAATTAGTTTTATGGGGGTTAAAATGGGGGATTTTTCAAAAGGTAGTGTTTATGTATGTACATTTACTAATCTATACTGAATACAGTCTGTCGTATCTGTGTCTATGTAAAACAACACCCTTCTTTCAAAGGATTAACCGCCAATACATCAATTGATGGATACATTCCTCGAAGAAGGTAATAGCCTGACATTGCTACTATAACTTTCATTTTAATATTTGCATTTTTGTTTTTAATAAGTTGTCATAGCTTTCAACAGAATCATTGTTTTCGTCATAATGATGCAGACGACATACACTAGGGTGTGCATGTGAATTATGATTCATATAGGAAAGCTATCAAATGTCTACATATTACATTCCTGTTATACATTCGCAGATCGCTTCTTTTTATTAAGTTGCAAGCAAATGCATGCAAGTATGATTATAAAGTAATTAGGATTATGAGACCAAGTATAAAGACGTATATTGACAAGTGTCTACATACTGGTGAGTGAACGTTACAAACCAAGTAAATTTAGCAAGTGAAGAAATTTATCGCGCAGTATTTTCACTTCGAACCCGACCTCGCTTAGGTTATGTTACAGGTTGTGTCATGCAAACTCCTTTTGCTAATGATTCAAATACATATATATTTTTTGTTTTGATTTTCTAACTTGATGAGAACAAACCATACATAATCTCATTAATTCAAATGGATTTTAAAAAATGGCGGTGCCCTGTCTTGGGATGAATGCTATTTAAGTTTGTTTCCACTGACTTACGAAGGGACAATTACTTTCTACAGGTAGTAAAATATGTATTTTATTGATGTACAATAAGTTTTTGCATGACATTGCTTATAACATAACAATTACACTCTTGGAAGTGAGGTGGAGGTTCATACAACATTGCTTGCAATATAAATGTCACTTCGACCCCCACCTTGCTTCCTTGGAAGAAGTCCTTATGTTAAAAGTTGTGTCATGCAAAATCCTTTTGGCCATGATTTAAATGCATATTTAACTACCAGTAAAAAGTAGTTTTGATTTTCTAACTTGATGAGAACAAATCATAATCTCAATAATTCTAACAGACTTTAGCCCATGACTTCACGATTTTAAAAAATGGCGGCGCCCTGTCTGAGGATGAATGCTACTTAAGTTTGTTTTCACCAACTTACAAAATCAAAATTACTTTCTACTGGTAGTAATGTATGTATTTTATTGATGGACATTAGGATTTTACATGACATTGCTTATAACATAACATGCAAAATCCTTTTGGTGAGCAATGTGTAGTAAGCAGTCTTGATTTTGTAAACTCGATGAAACTTGAACTCCATTTTCTATCCTGGAAGCGTGGTTGGGGGCAAACCATCCAATTTAGTATATACCACAGGTTTCCACAAAGCTCACTTCGCACACACTAACAGCCAATTTAAGCACAAACTACAGAGTCTGGTGGAAATTTGTGCATAGTGACACCATCATCCTACCCAAGGAACAATTGAGGGCAACACAACAATTCAGCATGTCTTTGATGACGTTGAGAAATGAGCAAAATGACGAGCTTCCTACACATTTTCTATACATTTAACGAGAAATTGTTCCTTCTATGGGCCACCACCAGCGGACCGAAAGACTGGAAACCCTCTACATCTTCAACTGCTACATCTTGAAGGTAGTGGCTCGCAAACACAGTGGAGGATGGCCAGAAAGATCCCCCCATAATCATCAGAACAGAGCAGTTTCTGTGAAGAGGCATAGTTGATGCTAAGGCCCGAATCTCATGCAGGTTGCTGTCTGACAGGTGCAGTAGGTGATCTCGCATCATAGGCCACCAAAATAGTTGCTCGAACAATAGAGCCACGGTATTCCTAGACACCATTCCTTTAATGGACGAAGAAAATATGAACGGAATGAAAAGTCTTTTACAGTTCAATCTCGATGCTGACATGGAGATATACAATTTCAATGTATTATTATTCAATTTCAGTATACTAGAAGTTTCTAGTTGGAGTCCTGAAGGCCTAGAATGGACAGTGGAGGAATAGAAGATAAACTGTCTGGTTGTCCAGGGAGCTGGTTTTGGGAGACAAAATCCGATTTTGGTCCTAAATAAACCCGGACATGACCAGCTTGTTAAAAATTCACATGGGCTACATCCAAAGTATGAATCTCGCTGACTCTTGCTGCCGTGGCCAATGCCAGAAGGAAAACAATCTTCTTTGAAAGATTCTTGAAGGAAGCTTCATCCAAAGGTTCGTAGGGAGCACCACGAAGATGGTCCAAGATAACATTTAACGCCCATACAGGAGGCCGAAACTTAACCTTTTGATCTTCCAGCTTAAACACCTTCAACATGGTGAGGAGTTCTGACACCAGAAACCTGATGGTCACACTTGACTCCTAGAATGGAAATGAAAGCAGATAAATACATCGCAATAGCTATCTCAAAGATGTTTGGACCTTCTCAGGTAGAGAAAAAAATCTGTGAGAAACTGAGGAGAAACTGTTAAGGGATCCTGGCCTCCTAGAGTACAGAACTTCTCAAAAGATGTCCACTTGTTATCATAAAGAGATATAGTAGATACCCGGTGAGCATGAGAAATTTCTTCCGCCACCTTGGTAGAGTAACCCTGTGCCCTCAGAGCGTTTTGAAGATGGTCCAAACGTGTAGATGGAACCTCACCGGATCGGGATGCAGATGACAATTGTGAGGATGATGCAGTAGACGCAGCCACTCTGGAAGTGGTAGTGGGTCTCTGTCAGCAAGGCGGTGCAGTTCAGGAAACCAAAGTCTGGGTGGCCACCAGGGTGGAACCAAAAGCAGATGAATCTGCCTAGTCTGCTTGATCTTGGCCACAACAGCCGGTAGAACTGGTGGAGGGAATGCAAAGGCGTCCAGCCTCTCCCACCACAGGTCCATGCCTGCGGGTCTGGCATGGGGGACATGTACAAGGGAAGTTGACAGTTGAGATGAGCGACTGGCCATGTTGGTGACAGTTAAGACGAAAAGCTTCCAGATGCAACATCCACTCCATCAGCAATGGTCTGCCTGGTCTGGAGAGGGCATCTGCCAGTACATTCTTGCACCTGGGATCTGGCGAGCTTGTACACGAATGTTGCCATCGTTGAGAATGTTGGCCAGCCGAAACATCTGGTCTAAGAGCTGTTTGGATCTTGTTGTGCCTTGATTGCGAATCAGCCACACTACCGTGGAGCTGTCGGATACTATAAGAAGGTGAGTGTTCCGCAATTGAGACATCCAGTGCTGTACAGTGAGGATCACTGCTTGCAATTCCAGAATGTTGATATGCCACCTGCGTTTGTCATTGGACCACAGCCCCGAGGTAGTCTGACTGCTGAGGTGAGTGACCCAGCCTTGACAGGAAGCGTCGACAAAAAGTTCATGGTCATGAGTGAACTCTGTCAAGGAGACACAGACGCAAACGTTTGATTCTCAGGTCCACCAATGGTGATACAGCTGAAGATGGCCCGGCAGAGAAAACCTGACATGTAGATCATCAGCCTGAATATAAGGGAAGAGAAAACGTTGCAACAGTCTGAGCATCAGACGACCCCTGAGTGTCAAATCCTGAGTCTAACAGAGACTGCCACTCACTGATGGTCATCAGCTGAGAAAGTCTGTGATCAGCAAAAGCAGCTATCTTCCTCCATCAGTCCAGTGGAATTCTGACAAGGTTGGAATGTGTCATGAAAAGGCCTCTGATGAACGTCTTGAGATGGTTCCAGATGGGTTCTCGATATTGACAACCCATCCCAGTTGCTTGTGTAGCCACTGAGGATTGAAATCTACCATCTGGAGATGGAGAAACCATGTGATTGGCATTGTAATGTGGGCGAATAGCCACGGGGCTGTGGAAATGCCAAACGGGACCACTTTCCATTGGTAATGGCAGTTGTTGAACGCAAAGCGCAGGAACTTCCTGTGCGTCTGATAAATTGGAACATGTAGATATGCGTCCTGAAGGTCTAGGCTGGCTAAGTGAGACTTGGGACTGAGTTTGTCCCAGAGAGACCATGTGGAAGTGCGGTGGAAAGCTTGAAAGCATTGCTTGTTGAATGTCGCCGTGTTGTGGATCAAGTATGTTGGTGACGAAGGGATCTCCTAGAAATGTCCAGTTCATCCAGAAGATCCCTAACCTCCCGCCTACTGGAGTAGGTCAAATCAGGACGACTGGGGGCGGGAGGTCCCAGTTGTGCATGACTAAGTCTTCAACTCTGCCCCTACTAGGTTTGGGAGGAGGCTCCAAAGCGCGTTTTGGCACACAGCGCTGTCTATCGGCATAGGCCCTGCCATGTCCATGTCCTCTGCCGAAGGCTGAGTGAACTGACTCCTGTCGAGGGATGTAACAACGCTTCCCTTGTCCTTTAGAGGCTAAACAGCTACAAAAAGCAGAGCCCAAGGCTTCAAATGTTGAGAGCAAGACCTCCGTATTAGTCAGGTCGGCATGTTGTTGAACAAAAATTGTGACGAAAAAAATTGTGTACCTCCTGCAAGGTACAGGGTCTGAGAAAGCCTGAATGACAGACTGTAGTGGTCATGGCTAACGCCGCTCTCAGATGTGCTAACAAGTCATGCTGAACTTTCCCTCACCACTGGAATAAGGTCGACAAGTGGTCCACCCTAGAGGCGATCCCAAGCGGCTGAAGACGTAGCTCAGACTAAGGCTGATATAAGTTTCAGCATGCACTTTAATTCCAAGTCAGTCACTAAAATCCTAGAATCTTGGACCCTATACGAGGTCTGCGGTGAGCTAGATAGGCACTTGAGTGGTTCATCGTGCGCTGCCCCATTGTCTGCAAAACCCAGACTATGAAGTTTACAATCACCCTTCCTAAACTTAGGTGCCTTAATTGTAGATGTGAGGGAGGGCTTGGCAAAATCAGCGTCAAGGGAAACAATAAATCAATGAATCAACAACTCTGGACAGAAACAAATGGCCTTTTGATCATCAGTGCCAGCAGAAGGGGAAGGACAATCCAGAAGCCTGTCAGCAATCCAATCATAAATAGCGGATGAGGGAAGGTAGGTGGCTCCATCATGTGAGTCTTCTAACACATCCCTGTTATAATCAGGCAAAAAGAACCTCTCTTCAGTATCATCCCATGAAACTGTTGGACCCTCATGTAAATGGCCAGAGGCAGCAGATGAAGGCCGAGGCTCACTACCTGAGCTATGACAAATATCGGTGGAGCGCCTGTCTTGACTGTCTGACAAGCGATGGGGAGAGAAAGATCTAGATCGTGAGCATCACCAAAGACAATGACATCGACTCCTGGAGTGTCGGCGAGACTTGGGTGTGGTAGAGCGAGATCGCCTGAAGTGTTGTGAACGTTCTGCCTCTGGGCGCCAAGCATAAAACTTGTAAAAACTTGTTGTAAATCTTCTTCACTAGTGAGTGTAGCAACAGGCATTCTGTTGGGAATCCTATAAGAAGCAATGGGTGTCGGTGTAGGCGGAGGCACTGGCAGTGGGGTTCTAAGCAGGCGCCGGTGCCAACACTGTAGAAAACAGAGGTTTCAAAGGCACAGGCAGAGGCGTTGGCATTGGCATTGGTATTGGATGACTCGAAGACAAAGTAAGGAGTAGCACTGGAGTCAGCGCTGGACCAGCACTCAGTCGCAGTAAAGTTCTCAAGAGCGTCTGCACTTCAGAGTGAGAGAGAGCATCCGGATGAGATAGGTCGACATAAGCATCAGAGGGGCGCTGCAGGACTGGTGTTGAGGTCTGTAGGAGGAGGAGCTGAAACTGAAGGAGGCGCCGGAGTGAAGGATGGTGAAGGATGACCCCTACAGCAGAAGTGAATACAAACATCCCCGCAGGAAACACATAGGCACGCCCAAACGGCGGGACAGTACACAGTAAACAACCAAAATGGCTGCCCCCACTGAAATGCGATGAGCGTGAAAACTACTGGACACCTTAAGCAAAGAATGAAGATTTTATGGATATCAACTTCTTTATATGAGAACACAACGTTTTAGAGTTAACGTTTCAGAGTAAGCATTAACTCTGAAACGTTGTGTTCTCATATAAAGAAGTTGATATCCATAAAATCTTCATTCTTATGCATTTCACT
Source organism: Haliotis asinina (assembly GCF_037392515.1). Taxonomy (NCBI): domain Eukaryota; kingdom Metazoa; phylum Mollusca; class Gastropoda; order Lepetellida; family Haliotidae; genus Haliotis; species Haliotis asinina. Next base: position 22,768,153 of record NC_090288.1, on the reverse strand, counting down.
TCTAAATGCCCTTCAAAGACTTAACCTTAAGCAAAAATATATAAACAGAACACAAAATGGTAGTAGAGATATACCAGACTGTAAAAATTACCATCGAGCACAAGGAAAAAAGGACTAGCAACATGAAAAAAAGAAGACATATTGCCAAGAGTCGAAAACACAAGGTAGCCAGATAAGTGAAGAAAAAATACTGTAGTCTTCACCACACAGATAAGAGAAATAGTAACAAAAACATACCCACCAAGACAAAAAACACAACTTAAATGCTTAAAGTAGGTAGTGAAATAGCAAATCAAAAACATGTCTGACACATAAGACCCTTTTGGGGGGCTCATGGGGCATGGTGGTGAAGCTGGTTAAGGCATCAGGATAGTGATCCAGTGTGATTTAGATGATGTGACCGAACCCACCTGTGACCAAGTGTTACAAAAATCAACTTTGTGTGTAGACTCTTTCAGTGTTTGTCACAACCCTGTGCACTTAAAAGAACCAACAAATCTATTGGTGTATGACCAGATGGCGGCCACATGAATACATGCAAACAGCTACTTGCTTGTACAACAATGTGCAGTAAACTTGGACAAAGTGCTGTGACTATGTGTCCAGCTATGAATGGGTACCTCGTAAGGATGGGAAAGCGACATTAATATTGTTATGCCTAGTGGCTGCAAGAGTTGTATGATCCTAAAGGAGTTGAGATTGATCATTGTGCCATTTGACATCCAACGATCAAGGGGAAAATCAAAGCACCTTTGAGCTGGTGATCTGGATATTGGCATTATATAAATATAGTTTAGTTTTATGCCGCACTCAGCAATATTCCAGCTATATGGCGGCGGTCTGTAAATAATCGAGTCTGGACAATCCAGTGACCAACAACATGAGCATCGATCTGCGCAATTGGGAATAGATGACATGTGTCAACCAAGTCAGCGAGCCTGACCACCCGACCCTGTTAGTCGCCTCTCATGACAAGCATAGTCGCCTTTTATGGCAAGCATGTGTTGCTGAAGGCCTATTCTACCCCCTGACCTTCACAGATCTGACAGTTGTGAGAGCAACAGCTTAATTTGTCATCCACATTACAGACTGTTATCTAGGATGAGGTATTGGTATGAAAATCTTAGAAAATATTGATATAACTGGTGAACTATCACGAATGTTGCACTCTTCAAGAAAAACTATGACAGAAACAATAAAACATAACCTTCTTTTGAATTTATGAAACAAAACCATGATTCCGCTAACACAGAGAACAAGCTTAACAAGAAAAACATAAGTATAATCCTTCAGATATACACATCTTAGCAATTGCTCTGTTGTCTTGTAACAGGAGATAGTAAGTCCTACGTGGAGATAATAAGTCCTGCGTAGATGATAATAAGTCCTATGTAGGGTATAGTGAGTCCTACGTAGGATATAGTAAGTCCTATGTAGGTCTTATTAAGTCCTACGTAGGAGATAGTAAGTGGAAAATGGTTGCCTTGTGGTAGTTTGGTGCACGGAATTCAGAGACTACACTTCTTCATAGCCTTTTCTAAACAAAACAGAGGATTTGAATGATTTTGGACTTACCAAATCTCATGTTTGAATCCCTTAATTTTCCTAGAATTTTTGGTTGTGATCTACCCCTCGCAGCAGCATAAAAATCAAGTGCATTTGCTCACTTGTCTTCAAGATGGACGTGCCACAAGGAATGTGTGTGCAACATTTGGCTTTAGAAAGGCTTGTTGTAATGAAACTGGATCAACTTTTTCAACATGCCACAACGTCGACATCTCAATATTGAAGACCGAGCAAGAGCCATTGGCTGGCTAAATGAGGGTGTTTTATAGCTGCTCACCGACAGTGGACATGGCAGCAATGGTCAAGAGTTCTCTTATCAGATGAATCCCAGTTCACACTGCAGCACAATGACGGACACATTCATGTCTACACACAATTTGGGCAACATTTTGCTGATGTCAATGTCTGTGAACGCAATTGTTTTGGTGAAGACAGTGTGATAGTATTGGGGGGGCATACACATTCCATCACAGAACCAACCTGTATGTCATCAATGGGAATCTGAATGTCGTTTGCTACAGGAATGAGATTCTGAGACCACTTGTGATTCCTTGTCTTCATGGAATAGGCCCACAGGCAGTTTACCAGGATGACAATTCCAGGCACCACCGTGCATGCATAGTCAATGACTTTCTTCAACAGAAAATCACGCGGATGGATTGGCCAGTTTATTCTCCTGATATGGCACCTATTGAACATGCATGGGATCTGTTAGTCAGATGTGTTAGAGACAATCACCCTCCACCTCAAGATCTGAGTCAGCTTGCTCAGTGGTTGACCCAAGAGTGGCAGGCTATCCTACAGAGCACACTACAGACACTGGTGACCTCCATGAGATGTTGTTGTGTTGCATGCGTTGCTGCTAGAGGCGGCCTTCGACTGAAGCCTTGAGTTCCAGTTTTGACCCCATTCACATTTTTGATATTACAACTTGTTCTCCTTATGAAATGTTAGCAATTTCTTCATGATTCTCCATTTCTTAAGACTCACTAACAATTAATTTACCAAACATGCCTCTGTTTTTTGCTTCTCTTTGATTTTAAGCATTAATTTATCACACTGTTCCTTTTGTGTAGTATATGTATTGAGAGATGTATTACTTACTTTCTGAAAAGATACATATTTATTTAAGTACAGTTACTTTGTTTTGTTATCATATCAAACATTTCTGTGTAGAGACAGCTCATTTCACATGTTTACAAAGATAGAATGACTCATCTGAATGTACAGCAACGAGCAATACTGCAAAGTGAATTTTCTCCTTCAATAAATATATGCGTATATGTTGATAATTTTAACAGTTCACCAGTCAGGTATCAGACACAATGTACCACATGATATATGGCTGTAAATGCTTTCCTCAAATGCTCAGGATGTGTACAAATATCATGTCAGCTGTATATTACAAAACTAGTATAACAGATTTGTTAGCTTACCGTACATTTGAACACTTCTGTCCTACCTTTTAGAAACCCATTAGAAACAAAAAGCATACCTGCTGAAACCAGCCACTGCAGAATCATCATGGTAACTTACCCCACAGTTCTGAAAGAAAGAAATCAACAAAATTAAACTGACCATTAAGTTTTATATATCAATATTTTGTCCAAATCCCTTGCAAAAGTAACCCAAACAATATCCTGCCTTTTACCAGGTATTTTACATTGTTTTGGGGATCAAGAAACTGGTACCATTTGTCCATTGCAACAGTTTTCAGCCTATCCTCAGGAAATTATGTTTACAGTGCATATAAGTGTCTCCTATTTGTCGTCCTATGCCATCAACTAGGAATCAATTCTATATATTTGTATCACTCCACTCATCTGCATCCTTCTTGTCCTAAGTGTCAAAAATTGATATTGACTGTTGTACTTGCCCCTATTATGGCCAGCATTTTCAATGATACAGTTTTAAGTGTATGCTTTCCACAGAAGAGCAAATAATTTTTCCCTGTCACAGACTGAATAAACATAAATTACATAAACCTACATTACATCATGGATTAAATACAATTTTACCAGACACACTGACTTACACACTGTCATGAAAGTGAATCCTTTACAGGGAGTAATAGCCTTATTGTTGCAGAATATATTCTCTAACTGGTACACTCTAATTAGCACCTGCCACAAGCGATGGACCATTTAAGTGGTTTTTCATTGCAGACCATGAAATGTTGTTTACAAATTCACATGCAACCAAAAAATCAAACATAATCAAAACACAATTATCACTTATAGGTAAAGAAGACTAGGGGATACCTTCGCCAACTATTTTGTCGTTGAGGCCTTGCGAGGCGAACGTGTGGAGTCTAAATTTTCACCTAAGTTTGAAGGATCTCCTCTTTTGGGTGGTGCTAACAAGTTCAGGGTCTTCGCTGAGTTGTGTGAGATCTGATTTTCCATGCTCCTCTGAACTGAAATGAATTGCAACAGGTTTGTCTCTGTTGTGAGTGATGTCGGCAAAGTGTTCATTCAGCCTTGTTCTGAAGAATCTTTTGGTTTCCCCCACATATTGTTCTTTGCACTTTTGGCAGGTGAGCAGATAAACCACACTATTGTTGGTGCATCTGTATTGTCATTTGCTGTATTTGACACCAGACACTGTACTGTGGAAAGTGTCTGATCGATTTAATACGATACAGACTTTGCAGTTATGTTTACCACATGGGTCGTCAATGAATGTGACTACCCAGCTGCTGATCTGTGGCGTAATTTTAGGGTATTCTAGTGAGGCTCGTACTTGGTCCTTCAGGGTTTTGTTCCTCCTGTAGGCTGCAATGTGGGGTGAGTTGAGCACTTTTTGGCATATTTATGATCCTGATAGCAAATGCCATCGCTTTCGGATGATGGTGTTAAGCTCCATGTACATAGGGTTGAAATCGCATACAAAGACCATGGCCTTTTATTTGATCTTAGATGTTTTGTTGTGGGGTATCAGGAGGGTGTTCCTGTCCTTGCCGTTGGCCTTATGTTTGTTCTGTTGTATGAGTCTCTTGGGATATGCTCATTTGAGGTAAAAATTTATGAGGTTGGCTTGCAATATAGAGAGAAACAGAACTTGTTGTTCTCTTTGTCTAGACTAACCCATGTGTCTAGAAAAACTACCTTATTAGGTGAAAATTCAGCCATGCATTTTATGGTGGGATGAGCTTAATTGAAGTATTTAATGAAGGCTTGTAGGCGGGATAGGCCCAGTGTCCATACCAGGAAAATGTTGTCAATGAATGCATGTAGATGTGTGGTTTGTCAGCATGTAGTGAGAGGAGTTTAGTTTCTAATTGCCCCATGAATATGTTGGCATATGATGGTGCAAGTTTGGTACCCATAGAAGTGCCTCCCATCTGCAGGTAGTGTTGGTCGTTAAAAACAAAATTGGTTTTGTGACTTACAGTTTTGAGAAGGCCCAGGATGCCGGCGGCACTATCTGCCTGCTTTACAGTCATTAGGTACGAGGCCTAGAAACACTTTTTGTATTATTTCCTCTTTGTCATAGAGATTTGTTAAATCTCTCGTGATTTGGGCCAAGATTGTTTCTGTGGGATTGTCATCTAGTTTGCAGTAAAATTGATCATCCGAAAGTTGTCGTAATGATTCATTTATGTTGTCCAAAGTATTTTGAATTACTACTGCTGAACCCTTGTCTGCCTTTTAATAATGATTTCATTATTATTTTTGAGAGCAGAGAGTGCAGTCATTTCATCACAAGTAAGGATGAGATGTTTGAATTTTGTATCCTTCAGTTTGAAGAAACCATTGGTGGCTGCTTTAAAGAATGATTCCAGGCTGTGATCATTGCTATATGGTGGGTTCCAATCGCTTTTTGGACCAAACTTTTTGTCAAGGGCTGAGATGTTAGTGGTCCCTCCTACGTCACTGAAGTAGTGAGTTCAATTTTCTAAAAAATGCTTTTAGGTCAGTGAATGACTGGCTTTTATTGCAGATGTGGGGGTAGGGCTGAATGTTAAGCCTTTAGATAAGAGACTCAATTCCGGCTCATTTAGTTGATAATCAGCTTTTGTTAAGATTTAGACTACGGGTGAGCAGGCCAATGGCCTGTTTTACATCATTCCTGTTCTCAGTGGGTTTGTGATTGTTTCCTGGTGGGCCACAAGGTCCGGAGGGGCGCAACATATATTGGGTTGGTGGCGGCGTTTGCTGGCACTCTTAGATCTCGACATAGACCGGCGTGTTGTCTGCTTGGTTGTGTCATCTTTCTCATGTTGTTGTAGCCGGTTCGTTGAATCTTTGGTCCAGTTTTTTAAACAGTATGTTTGTTTCCTGAGTGGTGACTGTTTCAATGGCTTTGGCGATTGTAGACTTCGACTGTTGGTTTAGGTCTGTCAGGATGCTGTTTTCGCATTCCTTAATACTATTTTCCAGAGACGCCTGCTGTTCAGAGAGCGGGCGCATGTGTAAGCGTAACGTGTCTATGGAGGCCAACTTGATGGTAGAGCCTCTAAGGGTGTCGATATCCTTCGTGAAGGTAGCTTGTAGGGCAGGAGTTGTAACCCTGTACGCAGTACGCCCTAGGGCAACATTGCAAAAATTCCACAAAAATTCTGGCTGCATTTGGTGCTTGTGTTTCTCAAGTTCCAGTAAGGCATGGCTCTTGCCAGTGATTCGACCGCTTTGGTTTCTATTGTAGTGCCGGCCGGCGATTTGGTGCCGAAAGTGAGATGGGGTTGTTTCCCCGGTGGTGCTACAGGTATGTGGTATATTTCCACTTTTGTATTTATGCTCATGAATGAGGCGGCAGACATTGTCTACGTTGGTAGACATCTCAGTCTGAAGGGGAAGAGAATAACAAGTGAAACTGACGGTGGGTCCTGTCGGGGTGGGATAGGCACTATGTGCGAGAAGCAGGGGGGTTGACCAATTTCATTCAAAATGAGCTCATCAGACCGTTAGAAACATAAATAAACTTTTTCACACAAATTGCAAGATTTCTTTCTGTATTATAATAGCCATTTATTACTAATCCGTTGAAGATATTGTTGTTAAATAGTAAAGCATGACATCAAAGTATAGTTATGATGAAACAATGCTAAAAGTAATTCTTCAACACATTGTATCGTTTGCTTTGGCGGTACTTCCCCATTTGCTTGGAAATTAGCTCTCCTGGGAAGTCCAAAATATAAATATCACAACATCTGAAAAATAAATTTTAGCCTTCCCAGGACGACACTCGTGGTGTTATGCAGTTTGTGTTTTCATGAAATATCAGGAATTTGTTAATAGATAATTGGTTATATGGTCCACGCTAGGGCAGACTGAAGCAAAAACAACCCTAATGAATTCCTTCTTAAAACCTTCATAATGTAACTGATTAATTTGGTCCTTTACAATAATAGGTGACTGAATGTTTTATACGCTATTCATTTTAGGTCACGTTGAACAATTTCTCGGAAATCAGTAGACAAGTTCATATCACAGATGATTCCAGAGACAAATGGCTTATGAGATTGCAGCTTATGAAAAGCATTAAGCAAGCCAGTCTGACCCTTATGCTCAGGACTTACTACCACTTATATGACAATAGTTTGAGAAGGTGTTAGCACAGAAAGCCAACCTTTCAATTTTACAAGCAGTACGCTTTGAAGTTAGGGTGCTGCTTTAAGCACATAACTCATCTCCTGCGACATATTACTTCAAGGCTGGTGGTGGATCCAAGTGAGCATATCTCACAGAGAAGCTGACCATGTCAAAATCTAAACAAGATAATGATATGAAGAACACACTGAAAGGGTGTTTTTCTCTGGGATGATATCAACAGAATTCTCGACTGGTTCATGACCTCTGCTGCACCCCTGCATGCACAATTGATAGTATAGGTATAGACTGATCAACAAAAATGAAACCTTTTCACTTGATAATATCTCCATCTTTATTTTCATGATAACAAACAAAAACATTTGGAAGTTGAACCATTGAAAATGTTAGGAATGAAAAATAAATGTGTGTATTTATATTTTGTCTTATAATCCTAATTAGTTTATTATCCTTTTTTGTATGCATTTTCAAACTTTATAAAAAAGTATACAATCTGCTTATACTTGTAATGAATTTATAACATTACAGTAATATCTTGACATTTTATAGACTGCTAACATGAATAATTTTTCACACATGCCCTAAATACGATCTTGTGCATGTTGTCTGTCTCATTACACTTCACAGTGGAAAAAAGAAAATTCCGTTGAATGCTGCCACAAATGAATAGAAACAAAATGCAAATATTACAAATAAAACAGGCTAAACTCTGCAGCAATGTCTGGCTATTACCTTGTTCGAGGTATGTGTTCATCAATATTCACATAAAGGAACGACAAAGAAAAAGAATCATGTTCCATGTCAAGTGTCTATTAACAGTCTAATATACTGTCCAAAAAGTCCGAAATGAAACTTCACAAAATGTGATTTTTAAAAATAACGAATAATTTTTCTCTGATGATACACCTATGTATCTGAAATGGGATTCCTATCTTGCAAAGCCCACTCAAAGCCATTCATTTGTCATGCAAATGACGTTAGCGCCAAATCAGGTTTTGCATGTGCAGTCGATCACGTGATCTTCACATCAAAGTTTTCTTCATTTGCATGTGTTTGCATTGGCCTCTAGAATTGGAAAAAAACACACTTTTAAGCCACAGTTCTAATGGTACTTTAAATATTAAATGTCAAATATGCAAGGTGAACATGCTGTTGGCATGTTGCAAGCGGGAAGATCAGTTATTGCAATGGGATGCAGCCGTTATACTGTGTATGACTTGCAAGCTCGTCTGCAACAAACTGGCACCACTTCTGATTGCCAAGGTCAGGTCGTCCACGATCAGAAGACCGTCAAATCGTCCTACATCACGTTCTGCCGGCTACACAAACCAGATGTTTAGAGGTCGACTGTCCTCACAGAACATTCATAAGACCTCTCGTCTTAAGTGATGATTTGCAGACGGCAGGCTGGTTATGGTGTCGTGAACGGTATGTTCAATGTTGTCTACAGGAAGTCAACAGATTCGGGGGCGGAAGTTGCATGGTGTGGGGTGCTTTCTGTGGGAACAGCCATTCCCAACTTCTGGTCATCTATGGAAACACAATTGCTGCTTACCGCGACCAGGTGCTCACCCTTGAACATATTCCTTTCATGGCAGCTCATGGGCCCAGGTATGCTCAGCCACATACCGCAATGTTGACACAAAATTTCCTTCAAAACGCTGGAATCAACGTCATGGACTGGCCATCGAGGTCCCTGTGAATGCGTGGGGCTGTCATACACAATACTGAACTGAGAAATTCTGAATTTTTATTCTTGTGACTTGACATTCTGTATACCCATGTTTTGGAACGGCAGTGTAGCCTAATGGAACTGATTAAATTTAAACATCTTACCATCTTTTGTTCTTTTATAGTGCCCAGAAGAAAGAATGAGAAGTTTCTTTTCTGACTCAGTATACACGCACGCACGCACGCACGCACGCACGCACAACATTCAATAAAATTGTTGAACCTGAACAATGTAGATCAAACTGCCACTCTATGCAATAAACAGGGAGTTATTAGCATGAAAGTAGTATGTTTCATTATATATCCCCATACTGTTTACTGCAGTATACGTGAGACAAGTGCTTCAGTTTGCAAATAATCAATCTTTTGAAGTTGATTCACGTTCTACTTTAGTAAACTGCTACGTAAAAAAATTATGTCAAATTCAAATGTCTCATTCCAAACTCGTGCAATCCTATTTCAGGTACTAAAATATGATCATCTTTCATATATTAGATAATAGATCTGTCAGTACCAGTTTGATGTGTTTGGTCATCAGTTAACTAACATGGTGATTATATACTGGACAATATAAGTTAGGGATATTGTTAGTTTTATGATTGACAGTTTTAGAGGTGATGAATGGTCTACAAAAGTTCTTGCAAGAATGGAACAGAAAGTTGCCTCAAGCTGTAGATAGTTATTTCCCAGAACCTCAAAAGAAGCCACGCTAGGGAAGACTGGAGGGTCCTGTGAAACTTCCTGCGTTCCTACAAGTTACTGACCATATTGTGAACATTTTGGTTATAAAATAATCATTGCTGAAGCGGATGGAAAACCTCATGTTGTAACCTTTCAACACAATGCTTCATCTATTCTGTATGATTTCTACAAGGCCCCGCAAAAGTCAGATCCAGATGGAGAGAAACTGCGGCTGATTAGAGCAACTGCTGACCTCCTGAAATGTGACATAAAAGCCATAAGCGGAAACCATCCAACTTATCCTAGCATTGATGATATCAAGTCAACTGAAAATCAACTTGAATACGTGCCACAATCCCTTCGACTTCTGTTGACTCGTCTATTTCATGGAAAAGGCTCTGAAGTTAAAGTTGTTTCCATTGGTCAAGCTGTCATACAAGCAACTCAGCTGAGATCCCTGATGCCACCACTTCAAATTGGACTTGGTGTCCAAATGCATCACCACTTTGCATCATGATTCTTGATAGACACACTTCATCAAGAGGGGTTCTGTTAAGCGGTTTGAAGCTAATGCAGCAGCAACAGGAAGTCCTGAAGTCTCACACCTCAGATTAGCGTCATCCCAACCATTCGTCGCTGATAACATCGACCACAACGTGCGCACTTCAGATGATAATAATACATTCCATAATTTCAACAGCCACACCAGGGAGAGCCACCATCAAGCCAATCACAAGAGCCAATCCCAGCATAAAAGACATTGTAGCAGTTGGCCGAACTGGAACGCATTTCTACAAATCCGACTGCAATGGACTGGCATAAATGGTTTGTGAACAACTTTCATCTTGTACTCATGAAGAGTCTTCTGACACAAGATCAGCTTTGGACATTCTCTGGGAAGAATATGTGGCCACTTAAGTCACGCACGCTGCGTTTGCTGGCACTCTTAGATCTCGACATAGACCGGCGTGTTGTCTGCTTGGTTGTGTCATCTTTCTCATGTTGTTGTAGCCGGTTCGTTGAATCTTTGGTCCAGTTTTTTAAACAGTATGTTTGTTTCCTGAGTGGTGACTGTTTCAATGGCTTTGGCGATTGTAGACTTCGACTGTTGGTTTAGGTCTGTCAGGATGCTGTTTTCGCATTCCTTAATACTATTTTCCAGAGACGCCTGCTGTTCAGAGAGCGGGCGCATGTGTAAGCGTAATGTGTCTATGGAGGCCAACTTGATGGTAGAGCCTCTAAGGGTGTCGATATCCTTCGTGAAGGTAGCTTGTAGGGCAGGAGTTGTAACCCTGTACGCAGTACGCCCTAGGGCAACATTGCAAAAATTCCACAAAAATTCTGGCTGCATTTGGTGCTTGTGTTTCTCAAGTTCCAGTAAGGCATGGCTCTTGCCAGTGATTCGACCGCTTTGGTTTCTATTGTAGTGCCGGCCGGCGAGTTGGTGCCGAAAGTGAGATGGGGTTGTTTCCCCGGTGGTGCTACAGGTATGTGGTATATTTCCACTTTTGTATTTATGCTCATGAATGAGGCGGCAGACATTGTCTACGTTGGTAGACATCTCAGTCTGAAGGGGAAGAGAATAACAAGTGAAACTGACGGTGGGTCCCGTCGGGGTGGGATAGGCACTATGTGCGAGAAGCAGGGGGGTTGACCAATTTCATTCAAAATGAGCTCATCAGACCGTTAGAAACATAAATAAACTTTTTCACACTAGTTGCAAGATTTCTTTCTGTATTATAATAGCCATTTATTACTAATCCGTTGAAGATATTGTTGTTAAATAGTAAAGCATGACATCAAAGTATAGTTATGATGAAACAATGCTAAAAGTAATTCTTCAACACATTGTATCGTTTGCTTTGGCGGTACTTCCCCATTTGCTTGGAAATTAGCTCTCCTGGGAAGTCCAAAATATAAATATCACAACATCTGAAAAATAAATTTTAGCCTTCCCAGGACGACACTCGTGGTGTTATGCAGTTTGTGTTTTCATGAAATATCAGGAATTTGTTAATAGATAATTGGTTATATGGTCCACGCTAGGGCAGACTGAAGCAAAAACAACCCTAATGAATTCCTTCTTAAAACCTTCATAATGTAACTGATTAATTTGGTCCTTTACAATAATAGGTGACTGAATGTTTTATACGCTATTCATTTTAGGTCACGTTGAACAATTTCTCGGAAATCAGTAGACAAGTTCATATCACAGATGATTCCAGAGACAAATGGCTTATGAGATTGCAGCTTATGAAAAGCATTAAGCAAGCCAGTCTGACCCTTATGCTCAGGACTTACTACCACTTATATGACAATAGTTTGAGAAGGTGTTAGCACAGAAAGCCAACCTTTCAATTTTACAAGCAGTACGCTTTGAAGTTAGGGTGCTGCTTTAAGCACATAACTCATCTCCTGCGACATATTACTTCAAGGCTGGTGGTGGATCCAAGTGAGCATATCTCACAGAGAAGCTGACCATGTCAAAATCTAAACAAGATAATGATATGAAGAACACACTGAAAGGGTGTTTTTCTCTGGGATGATATCAACAGAATTCTCGACTGGTTCATGACCTCTGCTGCACCCCTGCATGCACAATTGATAGTATAGGTATAGACTGATCAACAAAAATGAAACCTTTTCACTTGATAATATCTCCATCTTTATTTTCATGATAACAAACAAAAACATTTGGAAGTTGAACCATTGAAAATGTTAGGAATGAAAAATAAATGTGTGTATTTATATTTTGTCTTATAATCCTAATTAGTTTATTATCCTTTTTTGTATGCATTTTCAAACTTTATAAAAAAGTATACAATCTGCTTATACTTGTAATGAATTTATAACATTACAGTAATATCTTGACATTTTATAGACTGCTAACATGAATAATTTTTCACACATGCCCTAAATACGATCTTGTGCATGTTGTCTGTCTCATTACACTTCACAGTGGAAAAAAGAAAATTCCGTTGAATGCTGCCACAAATGAATAGAAACAAAATGCAAATATTACAAATAAAACAGGCTAAACTCTGCAGCAATGTCTGGCTATTACCTTGTTCGAGGTATGTGTTCATCAATATTCACATAAAGGAACGACAAAGAAAAAGAATCATGTTCCATGTCAAGTGTCTATTAACAGTCTAATATACTGTCCAAAAAGTCCGAAATGAAACTTCACAAAATGTGATTTTTAAAAATAACGAATAATTTTTCTCTGATGATACACCTATGTATCTGAAATGGGATTCCTATCTTGCAAAGCCCACTCAAAGCCATTCATTTGTCATGCAAATGACGTTAGCGCCAAATCAGGTTTTGCATGTGCAGTCGATCACGTGATCTTCACATCAAAGTTTTCTTCATTTGCATGTGTTTGCATTGGCCTCTAGAATTGGAAAAAAACACACTTTTAAGCCACAGTTCTAATGGTACTTTAAATATTAAATGTCAAATATGCAAGGTGAACATGCCGTTGGCATGTTGCAAGCGGGAAGATCAGTTATTGCAATGGGATGCAGCCGTTATACTGTGTATGACTTGCAAGCTCGTCTGCAACAAACTGGCACCACTTCTGATTGCCAAGGTCAGGTCGTCCACGATCAGAAGACCGTCAAATCGTCCTACATCACGTTCTGCCGGCTACACGAACCAGATGTTTAGAGGTCGACTGTCCTCACAGAACATTCATAAGACCTCTCGTCTTAAGTGATGATTTGCAGACGGCAGGCTGGTTATGGTGTCGTGAACGGTATGTTCAATGTTGTCTACAGGAAGTCAACAGATTCGGGGGCGGAAGTTGCATGGTGTGGGGTGCTTTCTGTGGGAACAGCCATTCCCAACTTCTGGTCATCTATGGAAACACAGTTGCTGCTTACCGCGACCAGGTGCTCACCCTTGAACATATTCCTTTCATGGCAGCTCATGGGCCCAGGTATGCTCAGCCACATACCGCAATGTTGACACAAAATTTCCTTCAAAACGCTGGAATCAACGTCATGGACTGGCCATCGAGGTCCCTGTGAATGCGTGGGGCTGTCATACACAATACTGAACTGAGAAATTCTGAATTTTTATTCTTGTGACTTGACATTCTGTATACCCATGTTTTGGAACGGCAGTGTAGCCTAATGGAACTGATTAAATTTAAACATCTTACCATCTTTTGTTCTTTTATAGTGCCCAGAAGAAAGAATGAGAAGTTTCTTTTCTGACTCAGTATACACGCACGCACGCACGCACGCACGCACGCACGCACGCACGCACGCACGCACAACATTCAATAAAATTGTTGAACCTGAACAATGTAGATCAAACTGCCACTCTATGCAATAAACAGGGAGTTATTAGCATGAAAGTAGTATGTTTCATTATATATCCCCATACTGTTTACTGCAGTATACGTGAGACAAGTGCTTCAGTTTGCAAATAATCAATCTTTTGAAGTTGATTCACGTTCTACTTTAGTAAACTGCTACGTAAAAAAATTATGTCAAATTCAAATGTCTCATTCCAAACTCGTGCAATCCTATTTCAGGTACTAAAATATGATCATCTTTCATATATTAGATAATAGATCTGTCAGTACCAGTTTGATGTGTTTGGTCATCAGTTAACTAACATGGTGATTATATACTGGACAATATAAGTTAGGGATATTGTTAGTTTTATGATTGACAGTTTTAGAGGTGATGAATGGTCTACAAAAGTTCTTGCAAGAATGGAACAGAAAGTTGCCTCAAGCTGTAGATAGTTATTTCCCAGAACCTCAAAAGAAGCCACGCTAGGGAAGACTGGAGGGTCCTGTGAAACTTCCTGCGTTCCTACAAGTTACTGACCATATTGTGAACATTTTGGTTATAAAATAATCATTGCTGAAGCGGATGGAAAACCTCATGTTGTAACCTTTCAACACAATGCTTCATCTATTCTGTATGATTTCTACAAGGCCCCGCAAAAGTCAGATCCAGATGGAGAGAAACTGCGGCTGATTAGAGCAACTGCTGACCTCCTGAAATGTGACATAAAAGCCATAAGCGGAAACCATCCAACTTATCCTAGCATTGATGATATCAAGTCAACTGAAAATCAACTTGAATACGTGCCACAATCCCTTCGACTTCTGTTGACTCGCCTATTTCATGGAAAAGGCTCTGAAGTTAAAGTTGTTTCCATTGGTCAAGCTGTCATACAAGCAACTCAGCTGAGATCCCTGATGCCACCACTTCAAATTGGACTTGGTGTCCAAATGCATCACCACTTTGCATCATGATTCTTGATAGACACACTTCATCAAGAGGGGTTCTGTTAAGCGGTTTGAAGCTAATGCAGCAGCAACAGGAAGTCCTGAAGTCTCACACCTCAGATTAGCGTCATCCCAACCATTCGTCGCTGATAACATCGACCACAACGTGCGCACTTCAGATGATAATAATACATTCCATAATTTCAACAGCCACACCAGGGAGAGCCACCATCAAGCCAATCACAAGAGCCAATCCCAGCATAAAAGACATTGTAGCAGTTGGCCGAACTGGAACGCATTTCTACAAATCCGACTGCAATGGACTGGCATAAATGGTTTGTGAACAACTTTCATCTTGTACTCATGAAGAGTCTTCTGACACAAGATCAGCTTTGGACATTCTCTGGGAAGAATATGTGGCCACTTAAGTCACGCACGCTGCGTTTGCTGGCACTCTTAGATCTCGACATAGACCGGCGTGTTGTCTGCTTGGTTGTGTCATCTTTCTCATGTTGTTGTAGCCGGTTCGTTGAATCTTTGGTCCAGTTTTTTAAACAGTATGTTTGTTTCCTGAGTGGTGACTGTTTCAATGGCTTTGGCGATTGTAGACTTCGACTGTTGGTTTAGGTCTGTCAGGATGCTGTTTTCGCATTCCTTAATACTATTTTCCAGAGACGCCTGCTGTTCAGAGAGCGGGCGCATGTGTAAGCGTAATGTGTCTATGGAGGCCAACTTGATGGTAGAGCCTCTAAGGGTGTCGATATCCTTCGTGAAGGTAGCTTGTAGGGCAGGAGTTGTAACCCTGTACGCAGTACGCCCTAGGGCAACATTGCAAAAATTCCACAAAAATTCTGGCTGCATTTGGTGCTTGTGTTTCTCAAGTTCCAGTAAGGCATGGCTCTTGCCAGTGATTCGACCGCTTTGGTTTCTATTGTAGTGCCGGCCGGCGAGTTGGTGCCGAAAGTGAGATGGGGTTGTTTCCCCGGTGGTGCTACAGGTATGTGGTATATTTCCACTTTTGTATTTATGCTCATGAATGAGGCGGCAGACATTGTCTACGTTGGTAGACATCTCAGTCTGAAGGGGAAGAGAATAACAAGTGAAACTGACGGTGGGTCCCGTCGGGGTGGGATAGGCACTATGTGCGAGAAGCAGGGGGGTTGACCAATTTCATTCAAAATGAGCTCATCAGACCGTTAGAAACATAAATAAACTTTTTCACACTAGTTGCAAGATTTCTTTCTGTATTATAATAGCCATTTATTACTAATCCGTTGAAGATATTGTTGTTAAATAATAAAGCATGACATCAAAGTATAGTTATGATGAAACAATGCTAAAAGTAATTCTTCAACACATTGTATCGTTTGCTTTGGCGGTACTTCCCCATTTGCTTGGAAATTAGCTCTCCTGGGAAGTCCAAAATATAAATATCACAACATCTGAAAAATAAATTTTAGCCTTCCCAGGACGACACTCGTGGTGTTATGCAGTTTGTGTTTTCATGAAATATCAGGAATTTGTTAATAGATAATTGGTTATATGGTCCACGCTAGGGCAGACTGAAGCAAAAACAACCCTAATGAATTCCTTCTTAAAACCTTCATAATGTAACTGATTAATTTGGTCCTTTACAATAATAGGTGACTGAATGTTTTATACGCTATTCATTTTAGGTCACGTTGAACAATTTCTCGGAAATCAGTAGACAAGTTCATATCACAGATGATTCCAGAGACAAATGGCTTATGAGATTGCAGCTTATGAAAAGCATTAAGCAAGCCAGTCTGACCCTTATGCTCAGGACTTACTACCACTTATATGACAATAGTTTGAGAAGGTGTTAGCACAGAAAGCCAACCTTTCAATTTTACAAGCAGTACGCTTTGAAGTTAGGGTGCTGCTTTAAGCACATAACTCATCTCCTGCGACATATTACTTCAAGGCTGGTGGTGGATCCAAGTGAGCATATCTCACAGAGAAGCTGACCATGTCAAAATCTAAACAAGATAATGATATGAAGAACACACTGAAAGGGTGTTTTTCTCTGGGATGATATCAACAGAATTCTCGACTGGTTCATGACCTCTGCTGCACCCCTGCATGCACAATTGATAGTATAGGTATAGACTGATCAACAAAAATGAAACCTTTTCACTTGATAATATCTCCATCTTTATTTTCATGATAACAAACAAAAACATTTGGAAGTTGAACCATTGAAAATGTTAGGAATGAAAAATAAATGTGTGTATTTATATTTTGTCTTATAATCCTAATTAGTTTATTATCCTTTTTTGTATGCATTTTCAAACTTTATAAAAAAGTATACAATCTGCTTATACTTGTAATGAATTTATAACATTACAGTAATATCTTGACATTTTATAGACTGCTAACATGAATAATTTTTCACACATGCCCTAAATACGATCTTGTGCATGTTGTCTGTCTCATTACACTTCACAGTGGAAAAAAGAAAATTCCGTTGAATGCTGCCACAAATGAATAGAAACAAAATGCAAATATTACAAATAAAACAGGCTAAACTCTGCAGCAATGTCTGGCTATTACCTTGTTCGAGGTATGTGTTCATCAATATTCACATAAAGGAACGACAAAGAAAAAGAATCATGTTCCATGTCAAGTGTCTATTAACAGTCTAATATACTGTCCAAAAAGTCCGAAATGAAACTTCACAAAATGTGATTTTTAAAAATAACGAATAATTTTTCTCTGATGATACACCTATGTATCTGAAATGGGATTCCTATCTTGCAAAGCCCACTCAAAGCCATTCATTTGTCATGCAAATGACGTTAGCGCCAAATCAGGTTTTGCATGTGCAGTCGATCACGTGATCTTCACATCAAAGTTTTCTTCATTTGCATGTGTTTGCATTGGCCTCTAGAATTGGAAAAAAACACACTTTTAAGCCACAGTTCTAATGGTACTTTAAATATTAAATGTCAAATATGCAAGGTGAACATGCCGTTGGCATGTTGCAAGCGGGAAGATCAGTTATTGCAATGGGATGCAGCCGTTATACTGTGTATGACTTGCAAGCTCGTCTGCAACAAACTGGCACCACTTCTGATTGCCAAGGTCAGGTCGTCCACGATCAGAAGACCGTCAAATCGTCCTACATCACGTTCTGCCGGCTACACGAACCAGATGTTTAGAGGTCGACTGTCCTCACAGAACATTCATAAGACCTCTCGTCTTAAGTGATGATTTGCAGACGGCAGGCTGGTTATGGTGTCGTGAACGGTATGTTCAATGTTGTCTACAGGAAGTCAACAGATTCGGGGGCGGAAGTTGCATGGTGTGGGGTGCTTTCTGTGGGAACAGCCATTCCCAACTTCTGGTCATCTATGGAAACACAGTTGCTGCTTACCGCGACCAGGTGCTCACCCTTGAACATATTCCTTTCATGGCAGCTCATGGGCCCAGGTATGCTCAGCCACATACCGCAATGTTGACACAAAATTTCCTTCAAAACGCTGGAATCAACGTCATGGACTGGCCATCGAGGTCCCTGTGAATGCGTGGGGCTGTCATACACAATACTGAACTGAGAAATTCTGAATTTTTATTCTTGTGACTTGACATTCTGTATACCCATGTTTTGGAACGGCAGTGTAGCCTAATGGAACTGATTAAATTTAAACATCTTACCATCTTTTGTTCTTTTATAGTGCCCAGAAGAAAGAATGAGAAGTTTCTTTTCTGACTCAGTATACACGCACGCACGCACGCACGCACGCACGCACGCACGCACGCACGCACGCACGCACGCACGCACGCACAACATTCAATAAAATTGTTGAACCTGAACAATGTAGATCAAACTGCCACTCTATGCAATAAACAGGGAGTTATTAGCATGAAAGTAGTATGTTTCATTATATATCCCCATACTGTTTACTGCAGTATACGTGAGACAAGTGCTTCAGTTTGCAAATAATCAATCTTTTGAAGTTGATTCACGTTCTACTTTAGTAAACTGCTACGTAAAAAAATTATGTCAAATTCAAATGTCTCATTCCAAACTCGTGCAATCCTATTTCAGGTACTAAAATATGATCATCTTTCATATATTAGATAATAGATCTGTCAGTACCAGTTTGATGTGTTTGGTCATCAGTTAACTAACATGGTGATTATATACTGGACAATATAAGTTAGGGATATTGTTAGTTTTATGATTGACAGTTTTAGAGGTGATGAATGGTCTACAAAAGTTCTTGCAAGAATGGAACAGAAAGTTGCCTCAAGCTGTAGATAGTTATTTCCCAGAACCTCAAAAGAAGCCACGCTAGGGAAGACTGGAGGGTCCTGTGAAACTTCCTGCGTTCCTACAAGTTACTGACCATATTGTGAACATTTTGGTTATAAAATAATCATTGCTGAAGCGGATGGAAAACCTCATGTTGTAACCTTTCAACACAATGCTTCATCTATTCTGTATGATTTCTACAAGGCCCCGCAAAAGTCAGATCCAGATGGAGAGAAACTGCGGCTGATTAGAGCAACTGCTGACCTCCTGAAATGTGACATAAAAGCCATAAGCGGAAACCATCCAACTTATCCTAGCATTGATGATATCAAGTCAACTGAAAATCAACTTGAATACGTGCCACAATCCCTTCGACTTCTGTTGACTCGCCTATTTCATGGAAAAGGCTCTGAAGTTAAAGTTGTTTCCATTGGTCAAGCTGTCATACAAGCAACTCAGCTGAGATCCCTGATGCCACCACTTCAAATTGGACTTGGTGTCCAAATGCATCACCACTTTGCATCATGATTCTTGATAGACACACTTCATCAAGAGGGGTTCTGTTAAGCGGTTTGAAGCTAATGCAGCAGCAACAGGAAGTCCTGAAGTCTCACACCTCAGATTAGCGTCATCCCAACCATTCGTCGCTGATAACATCGACCACAACGTGCGCACTTCAGATGATAATAATACATTCCATAATTTCAACAGCCACACCAGGGAGAGCCACCATCAAGCCAATCACAAGAGCCAATCCCAGCATAAAAGACATTGTAGCAGTTGGCCGAACTGGAACGCATTTCTACAAATCCGACTGCAATGGACTGGCATAAATGGTTTGTGAACAACTTTCATCTTGTACTCATGAAGAGTCTTCTGACACAAGATCAGCTTTGGACATTCTCTGGGAAGAATATGTGGCCACTTAAGTCACGCACGCTGCGTTTGCTGGCACTCTTAGATCTCGACATAGACCGGCGTGTTGTCTGCTTGGTTGTGTCATCTTTCTCATGTTGTTGTAGCCGGTTCGTTGAATCTTTGGTCCAGTTTTTTAAACAGTATGTTTGTTTCCTGAGTGGTGACTGTTTCAATGGCTTTGGCGATTGTAGACTTCGACTGTTGGTTTAGGTCTGTCAGGATGCTGTTTTCGCATTCCTTAATACTATTTTCCAGAGACGCCTGCTGTTCAGAGAGCGGGCGCATGTGTAAGCGTAATGTGTCTATGGAGGCCAACTTGATGGTAGAGCCTCTAAGGGTGTCGATATCCTTCGTGAAGGTAGCTTGTAGGGCAGGAGTTGTAACCCTGTACGCAGTACGCCCTAGGGCAACATTGCAAAAATTCCACAAAAATTCTGGCTGCATTTGGTGCTTGTGTTTCTCAAGTTCCAGTAAGGCATGGCTCTTGCCAGTGATTCGACCGCTTTGGTTTCTATTGTAGTGCCGGCCGGCGAGTTGGTGCCGAAAGTGAGATGGGGTTGTTTCCCCGGTGGTGCTACAGGTATGTGGTATATTTCCACTTTTGTATTTATGCTCATGAATGAGGCGGCAGACATTGTCTACGTTGGTAGACATCTCAGTCTGAAGGGGAAGAGAATAACAAGTGAAACTGACGGTGGGTCCCGTCGGGGTGGGATAGGCACTATGTGCGAGAAGCAGGGGGGTTGACCAATTTCATTCAAAATGAGCTCATCAGACCGTTAGAAACATAAATAAACTTTTTCACACTAGTTGCAAGATTTCTTTCTGTATTATAATAGCCATTTATTACTAATCCGTTGAAGATATTGTTGTTAAATAGTAAAGCATGACATCAAAGTATAGTTATGATGAAACAATGCTAAAAGTAATTCTTCAACACATTGTATCGTTTGCTTTGGCGGTACTTCCCCATTTGCTTGGAAATTAGCTCTCCTGGGAAGTCCAAAATATAAATATCACAACATCTGAAAAATAAATTTTAGCCTTCCCAGGACGACACTCGTGGTGTTATGCAGTTTGTGTTTTCATGAAATATCAGGAATTTGTTAATAGATAATTGGTTATATGGTCCACGCTAGGGCAGACTGAAGCAAAAACAACCCTAATGAATTCCTTCTTAAAACCTTCATAATGTAACTGATTAATTTGGTCCTTTACAATAATAGGTGACTGAATGTTTTATACGCTATTCATTTTAGGTCACGTTGAACAATTTCTCGGAAATCAGTAGACAAGTTCATATCACAGATGATTCCAGAGACAAATGGCTTATGAGATTGCAGCTTATGAAAAGCATTAAGCAAGCCAGTCTGACCCTTATGCTCAGGACTTACTACCACTTATATGACAATAGTTTGAGAAGGTGTTAGCACAGAAAGCCAACCTTTCAATTTTACAAGCAGTACGCTTTGAAGTTAGGGTGCTGCTTTAAGCACATAAC
Source organism: Haliotis asinina (assembly GCF_037392515.1). Lineage (NCBI taxonomy): Eukaryota > Metazoa > Mollusca > Gastropoda > Lepetellida > Haliotidae > Haliotis > Haliotis asinina. Next base: position 22,746,671 of record NC_090288.1, on the reverse strand, counting down.
TCATCTCCTGCGACATATTACTTCAAGGCTGGTGGTGGATCCAAGTGAGCATATCTCACAGAGAAGCTGACCATGTCAAAATCTAAACAAGATAATGATATGAAGAACACACTGAAAGGGTGTTTTTCTCTGGGATGATATCAACAGAATTCTCGACTGGTTCATGACCTCTGCTGCACCCCTGCATGCACAATTGATAGTATAGGTATAGACTGATCAACAAAAATGAAACCTTTTCACTTGATAATATCTCCATCTTTATTTTCATGATAACAAACAAAAACATTTGGAAGTTGAACCATTGAAAATGTTAGGAATGAAAAATAAATGTGTGTATTTATATTTTGTCTTATAATCCTAATTAGTTTATTATCCTTTTTTGTATGCATTTTCAAACTTTATAAAAAAGTATACAATCTGCTTATACTTGTAATGAATTTATAACATTACAGTAATATCTTGACATTTTATAGACTGCTAACATGAATAATTTTTCACACATGCCCTAAATACGATCTTGTGCATGTTGTCTGTCTCATTACACTTCACAGTGGAAAAAAGAAAATTCCGTTGAATGCTGCCACAAATGAATAGAAACAAAATGCAAATATTACAAATAAAACAGGCTAAACTCTGCAGCAATGTCTGGCTATTACCTTGTTCGAGGTATGTGTTCATCAATATTCACATAAAGGAACGACAAAGAAAAAGAATCATGTTCCATGTCAAGTGTCTATTAACAGTCTAATATACTGTCCAAAAAGTCCGAAATGAAACTTCACAAAATGTGATTTTTAAAAATAACGAATAATTTTTCTCTGATGATACACCTATGTATCTGAAATGGGATTCCTATCTTGCAAAGCCCACTCAAAGCCATTCATTTGTCATGCAAATGACGTTAGCGCCAAATCAGGTTTTGCATGTGCAGTCGATCACGTGATCTTCACATCAAAGTTTTCTTCATTTGCATGTGTTTGCATTGGCCTCTAGAATTGGAAAAAAACACACTTTTAAGCCACAGTTCTAATGGTACTTTAAATATTAAATGTCAAATATGCAAGGTGAACATGCCGTTGGCATGTTGCAAGCGGGAAGATCAGTTATTGCAATGGGATGCAGCCGTTATACTGTGTATGACTTGCAAGCTCGTCTGCAACAAACTGGCACCACTTCTGATTGCCAAGGTCAGGTCGTCCACGATCAGAAGACCGTCAAATCGTCCTACATCACGTTCTGCCGGCTACACGAACCAGATGTTTAGAGGTCGACTGTCCTCACAGAACATTCATAAGACCTCTCGTCTTAAGTGATGATTTGCAGACGGCAGGCTGGTTATGGTGTCGTGAACGGTATGTTCAATGTTGTCTACAGGAAGTCAACAGATTCGGGGGCGGAAGTTGCATGGTGTGGGGTGCTTTCTGTGGGAACAGCCATTCCCAACTTCTGGTCATCTATGGAAACACAGTTGCTGCTTACCGCGACCAGGTGCTCACCCTTGAACATATTCCTTTCATGGCAGCTCATGGGCCCAGGTATGCTCAGCCACATACCGCAATGTTGACACAAAATTTCCTTCAAAACGCTGGAATCAACGTCATGGACTGGCCATCGAGGTCCCTGTGAATGCGTGGGGCTGTCATACACAATACTGAACTGAGAAATTCTGAATTTTTATTCTTGTGACTTGACATTCTGTATACCCATGGTTTGGAACGGCAGTGTAGCCTAATGGAACTGATTAAATTTAAACATCTTACCATCTTTTGTTCTTTTATAGTGCCCAGAAGAAAGAATGAGAAGTTTCTTTTCTGACTCAGTATACACGCACGCACGCACGCACGCACGCACGCACGCACGCACGCACGCACGCACGCACGCACGCACGCACGCACGCACGCACAACATTCAATAAAATTGTTGAACCTGAACAATGTAGATCAAACTGCCACTCTATGCAATAAACAGGGAGTTATTAGCATGAAAGTAGTATGTTTCATTATATATCCCCATACTGTTTACTGCAGTATACGTGAGACAAGTGCTTCAGTTTGCAAATAATCAATCTTTTGAAGTTGATTCACGTTCTACTTTAGTAAACTGCCACGTAAAAAAATTATGTCAAATTCAAATGTCTCATTCCAAACTCGTGCAATCCTATTTCAGGTACTAAAATATGATCATCTTTCATATATTAGATAATAGATCTGTCAGTACCAGTTTGATGTGTTTGGTCATCAGTTAACTAACATGGTGATTATATACTGGACAATATAAGTTAGGGATATTGTTAGTTTTATGATTGACAGTTTTAGAGGTGATGAATGGTCTACAAAAGTTCTTGCAAGAATGGAACAGAAAGTTGCCTCAAGCTGTAGATAGTTATTTCCCAGAACCTCAAAAGAAGCCACGCTAGGGAAGACTGGAGGGTCCTGTGAAACTTCCTGCGTTCCTACAAGTTACTGACCATATTGTGAACATTTTGGTTATAAAATAATCATTGCTGAAGCGGATGGAAAACCTCATGTTGTAACCTTTCAACACAATGCTTCATCTATTCTGTATGATTTCTACAAGGCCCCGCAAAAGTCAGATCCAGATGGAGAGAAACTGCGGCTGATTAGAGCAACTGCTGACCTCCTGAAATGTGACATAAAAGCCATAAGCGGAAACCATCCAACTTATCCTAGCATTGATGATATCAAGTCAACTGAAAATCAACTTGAATACGTGCCACAATCCCTTCGACTTCTGTTGACTCGCCTATTTCATGGAAAAGGCTCTGAAGTTAAAGTTGTTTCCATTGGTCAAGCTGTCATACAAGCAACTCAGCTGAGATCCCTGATGCCACCACTTCAAATTGGACTTGGTGTCCAAATGCATCACCACTTTGCATCATGATTCTTGATAGACACACTTCATCAAGAGGGGTTCTGTTAAGCGGTTTGAAGCTAATGCAGCAGCAACAGGAAGTCCTGAAGTCTCACACCTCAGATTAGCGTCATCCCAACCATTCGTCGCTGATAACATCGACCACAACGTGCGCACTTCAGATGATAATAATACATTCCATAATTTCAACAGCCACACCAGGGAGAGCCACCATCAAGCCAATCACAAGAGCCAATCCCAGCATAAAAGACATTGTAGCAGTTGGCCGAACTGGAACGCATTTCTACAAATCCGACTGCAATGGACTGGCATAAATGGTTTGTGAACAACTTTCATCTTGTACTCATGAAGAGTCTTCTGACACAAGATCAGCTTTGGACATTCTCTGGGAAGAATATGTGGCCACTTAAGTCTCTGAGACCCTCCTGGTCAGGTTATATGCAGTCAGTTCACACAGATCACGCGGGGATATCAACTGTCACCTTCTTGCCCATGATTGATATGAATCCTGGTGACATGTCATGGATATATTCCACACTGAAGTATGTTGGGGCTCAAGCAAGATAGCAAAATGTAACACTTGTTATCACCTTTGATCAACCACTTTGGTGGAAGGCAACTACCATTGTATCAAGTGCAACAGCACATAAAGATCTCCAAGCATTTGTTCTAAGACTTGGATCCTTTCATACAGAAATGTCCTTCCTGGGTTGTATTGATCACCTTATGTTGGGTTCTGGACTTTGTGAGGTCTTGGAGACGGTGTAAGCTCCATATGCGGTTCCACACATGATGGCAGGTAAAGCTGTTTCCCGAACCATCAGAGGCCACTTTCTTGTGGACAGAGCTCTCAATACACTCCTTATAGGCCAGGGATTTGAATATCCTTGGATTTGAAAGTGTGATGAAGATATCGATTGAGGACATACTAATCAGAATAGATGGTGCAGCACAAAGGACGTGACCAACATCGATCTCAAAAATGTAATATACCTGTTTGAACAGCTTCTAAGAGGGCAATTATCAAATGAGGACGCTTGTCAAGACATTGTCCTAAAGAGAGTAAAGGCTAGGCTGGATGAGTACATGACACAGTTAAAAGCTAGTAGGACATCCAAGTTATGGCTGCAATACACACAGATGATAGACATTTTGCGAAGGTTCATAAAGGCTTAAAGAACGGGTAATTGGGATCTCCATCTTGCTCTCAGGGAAATGATTCCTTACTTTGCACCTTCTGGACATGCAGACATTCACTGGAATCTTGTACAGCACAATGAGCAAGACAAGGATGCTACCCAGGCTCGAATGGACAAAGACAACAAGGACATTCTGGCAGTGTTATTGTTCTTAGAAGAGAGGAACCCTTTCAGTGATGGCTACTGGAGAAATAGCTGACAAATCTGTAAATGTTGGGAGTGTCCGTTCAAGATTATGTCTTCAGAAAGAAAGTCCAAGTTTGTACACTTAACTCTAAAGCATCTGTACAGCTTGAGGGTGACACAGTACAGACTGATCCTAAACTTCTGTTCCAAAGAATTGTAACCAGTGCAAGGAACATGGGCGAGAATCTGGCATCAGTGCTTGAGTTTGAACTGTGCAACATTCCTCCTGCACTCTTTGAACCATTAGGTCTTCCTCTACTAACAAACAAAGCTGCGCTTGCTGACTTGTTGTGCACTTTATTACAAAATCCTGATTGGCAACCTCCAATACACATGGTCCAGCTAGCATAGTTTGGCCTCAGGGATGCACTTGTGACACCATCCTTCATCTCCACATGGAGACTTTCTGGCCAACCAATCTAACAAAAAGAGGTTCATCAGTTTCCTTGGTACAGCCTTAGAGGAACAGGGATGTTGAGTGAAACACACACATAGTGATGCAGACCTAGAAATAGTTATGACAGCTGTGGAACTTGCCGAGGAACACATAACTGTTGTAATTGGTGAGGACACAGACCTGCTGGTACTTATATACTACCACACAAGTTTATCAGAAGAGTCATCAGAAATCTACTATATGATAGAGGCAAGGAGTAACAGTAAAAAGAAAAGGAAGGTCTGGCAAATATGGGAAACAAAGCGGCAGGTAGAAGAAGACATCTGCAGTAACTTCTTGTTTGTCAACACTTTTACAGAATGCAACACTACAAGTAGAGTGTTTGGAATTGGAAAATTGTTGGATGTAAAAGAACTGGTCTCTGACATGTCCTTTTGTCAACAGGCATCTGCATTAAGTGTGGATGCAAAGAGAGAAGATATCATAAATGCTGGTGAAAGAGTTTCTGTGAAATTGTTCAATAATGACACAGACATAGGTCTGGACAAATTGCACCATGTCTGCTTTTGCCTAAAAGTGCCAGCATATTCAACGTTCTTCGAGCCGAAACAATTGCCTCCAACTGCAGATGCAGCAAAATATCATTCAATGCATGCCTACTATCAAGTTCAGGAGTGGATGGGACAGAGACCGTTGGACATGTTGCCTGAGAACCAGGGATGGGAACTACGAAATGGTCTTCTATATCCCATTCTCACAGATATGAAACCAGCACCCACCCCAAGCACCTGCAATTATCAGATGTAACTGTATGACTGACTGCGGCTCAGCACAGTGCAGCTGTAGGAAACATGGTCTGGAATGTTCTCCAGGATGTGGTGAATGTAGGGGAATCAGCTGCTGCAACTCAATGCATGTATGACATCTGATATAATATTAGAGTCACACGATGCATCCCTATTGGCTTCATATCATCAAGTGAGGTTTCTTTAAAGAACATTTAATTCTGTTCACTAACTACAACCAGTCTCTTATCAAAGTTTATGTGACCTGATTGTATGTACCTACTACATTTTCTGACAATCTTATTATACTAATTTAAGTATGTGTAGTAGGGTAAATACTTACACAAATGTGTATTTCATACTATCTGCTGTTCAACATACACATAAAATGAAATGATGATTTGAAATCCTGCAATAATAGACACATGGATCAGCCTGCTGTTTTATGTACCTATGAACTAATGCGTTATAAACAGAATTATAATCTTATTACTTGTATTTATGTTAAATACTGTAAATTGGAAGTTATATATTACAATATATTTAAGAGCACTTAAATTCAATTTCAGTGGTAAATGCCCTTTTTCGTGACATATCTCTGTATAGTGTGCTCACTCAATCGTCTTGTGACTAACAAACATCACATGCGTGGACTGATATTGGATTTACAAGAATAATGAAATGGAGATCATGAAGTCAAAAAGGAAACAAATGACAAAAACATTAAGGGAACATTTGTCAATTTAATCGAAACTCTGGGTACAGTCAGTGCAGCACAGATTTTCCAGAGTAAGGGTAGGCACAAACACAGGGTGAAACAGCAAATTTAATATCACACTGAAACAGAGTCAGTAGCGAGTAAAACCCGGTAGGCTGGACAAGCTTGAATTTGACGTGGCATACTCCTAACGAGGCTTCCAGGTCATTTTGGGGAAGGTTATTCCATTCCTGTTGCAATGCTGCAGCAAGTTCTTGAACATTGGAGATGCCTCCCCACACCATTACAGATTCACCCCCATATGGATCATGTCTAATGATGTTAAATCTAACATAAACATTGACATTGATCTAAAGGTCGTGGGCGGAGTTGAGATATCACTGAAGTCAGTTCGGTTTATTGCAAGTCCACTTGAAGTTATGAAATTCCAATTATTTACGAATACAAAAGTTTAAATTCTTGTGACAAAGGATCTTATGGTAATTCTTGACATAGACATGAATAAACTGTATTATACCTCACCTTACAATATAAAACAGAACATGACTCGCATGTGAAAACTGTAAACAAAACTCAACTTCTGGTCTAGTAGTTCTGAAGTGAATAACATTACTAAAAACAGAAAAGCACATGGTAATGTTTATAAACAGCCTCAGATGTTAAGGTATTCATAAATGATAGATTTACTACTGATCTGAGTACTTACGCATACACAAATTTGAATAGAAGTCTTAGAAATGTCCAATAAAATGTGTAATCTGTCCAAAAAGCATTGCACAAACTAGAAGAGGGGAAAAACTAAACTGTCATAGTTAAATCGGTGCATTTTGTTGTGATGTTCGTCTTATGGCGTCTGGTTGATATCGATAGTTCTCCATTCGTCGTGGGAACTTTTTCTGATTTGGAGGCTGATGTCTATTCCTCTCTCCAGGATTCGAGTCTGCACCTTACAACGCTCAAACGCTCTGTTGGCAGCCATCTTCTGTTTCTTCAGGGAAACTGGGAGGTCAGTGCAGATTGTAACTTTCTTTTCTTTCAGGAAAGCCCATCCTTAAACTGATGCGCTGAAAACTCTCTGTTTGTCCTCTGCCCTGACGAATTTCACCATGATAGATTTTGGCATTGATGGACGATAATTGCCTGGATCAGTGTTTTTTCGGGGAAGTCTGTGAACATTTACAAACTGTATATCAATCACATCCTTGAGTCCTGAAAGCGTAATTATCTTTTTCACTGCAGGTCCTGGTTCTTTATCATCTGGCACTCCATATATAAGAAGGTTGTTTTTCCTTGAATACAACTCTTGGATCAGAAAATGTTTTTCAAATTCATTCTTCATCTCTTTCATCTCTGTTCTGAATAAGTCAATCTCACTTTCTGAATTGATCTGGATTTGTTCGCCTTTATACTGAGCAGATTCAAGGACACTGGAGGTATTATTATGGAGTTCTTTTATCTATGTATTCATATTGTCCATTTTACTCACAAGTTGTGTTGTTTGGTCCTGAAGAACTGAAGTTATGAACTGTTTGAGGTCGGACCTGTCGACATAGTAGTGTCAGTCAACCTCACTGACATGTTCATAGTAGTTGGTGACACCTCTGGCAATGTATGAGCTTCTGTGTGTAATGTGTCATCTGATTTATCCCCAGCAGTGTTCATTGGTTGTTCACTGGTAGCATTACCCCTGTTACTTCACCTGAATTTGGTCATGTTCATTATATTTCGGGTTGAGAGCGAGAGAGAAAATTCCACATGTTGCCATTAGCACAGTGCCGCCTGTCCGATGAATTTCTTTCCTCTTAATTAACCCATGAGAACCTGGTATTTGTGCCTTTCATCCAAATAAGGGTGGATGTTGACTAGGTGCTGTAAAGCCATCTTCAATAGGGCAAAGTCACGCAACGTCTGTTGACAAAAGTTGGCAATGATGATCTAGGGACACCATAAGATGAAGTGATTAACAACATCGCCATATTTGGTTTTGGTGGCTCAGCATGTGGCAAAACTTGAGGTTGTTGAGGTTGTTGAACATAAGCATGGGCATAGTATTTAGCATAGTAGTTGACACTCCAAACTACTATGGGTGTGTCACTTGTCATTGAGATTTGGCACTGATGAAACATCAGACCAACTCTGTGAGTGATTTAGAGTGGCATTTAGAAGTGAAATACATAAGAATGAAGATTTCTATAGATATCAACTTCTTTATATGAGAACACAACGTTTCGGAGTTAATGCTTACTCCTTTATCTCATCTGTATCACTAGTTCTATTGGTAAAGGTTGGATCGACCACATGATTCATAGAAACATATACTGTCATGTGTTATGTTATCACAACACAATCTCTATCATTTAGCATATTATCAGAGGTGACAAGGTGATATTGTTTATGGTTATTGTTATTCACTGTTCCCAAACACAAAATAAGTGGGATACTGAGTTGGAATTCTTTTCTAAACAGCTTGCACATAGTGAAAGAAACACCCATGCATCTTCACTCCACCGAACACTGTAGTAAGAGCATCAGCATCCTACCCCTAACAGAGTGATCCCTGTCCACTGAACAGTGGTCGGTCCCACTCTTATTTCACGCTCCAATTACCTCTTTAATTATGTCGAAGGGTCAAACTGTAATTAGCCTTTGGGATTTATTAGGTGTGAATCTGTGGCCTTGCGGAGCGTTTTACCATCACCCACCAGTTATCTCCCCTTGTGGATCTTTACAAATTGTAAATGTCTTGTAAACATCATCTTTCCAAAAATTTAAATGTCTTGTAAACATCTCCTTTACAGAAAATTTACAAGCTTGTAAAGGTGAACTTTTTTTCCAGTTCATGATGAAAGGCCTTGCTGATATCACAGAAGACAGCTTGAACTTCTTTACCCTCATCTGGAGCCTTAGATAAAATGTGATGAAGTTCACTTTATTGGTACACTGAGAAGTCCCATGGTTTATATCCAGACTGTTTCAATATGATATCATTATTCATGAAGAAATTGTAAACATGCTTGAATATACACTTTTCAAATACTAAAGCCAAACAAGATAGGGCAACTGGCCTATAATTATTACAAAAGTGCACACTTCCTTTTTTAATGAGGAACAAGTGCCAAATCTTTCCAGGTGTCAGGAAATGGAGAATGTAAATTAAATTGCTTCGCAATGAGTCTATGAAGAGATCGAGCTAAAACCTTTAATGATTTATTGCTGATATTATCAGGACCCTTAGCTCTGTTCGTGTCTAAACATAGCAGGATATCATAGATGTCCTTTTCCATCACAGAAAATATATCTTATTTGTTTTTGCTGTAAATGGGAGGAGGTGGATCGATATTAAGATCAACAACTTGGGTTTGCTTTGTGAAATAGTCATTGAATGCATTAGCAATTTCATCTGCATCTTCTAGAACAGTACCGTTTTGTGTTACAGGAGGAAACTGTTTACAGGAATTTCTATTTTTCTTAACATACTTATTGAGTAACGGCCATGATTTAGTTCCTTTCCCTGTTTTAGTGATATCATCAAGTTTCAAAACATAGCTTAGCTTTTCTAACTCCCAAAATGACTGTTTCTAGTGACTTCAAAACATTCCCATTGATAGGTATCACTTTTTGTCTAGCATCTTTATGTTGGTGGTTTCTTTTCCTCATTATTTTTTGCAGATATCCGTTAATCCACATACAATCTCATAGTCTTATAACGACTTCTTTATTTGGAATATGTGTGTAGATGTAAATGTTTCCGGCAGGGGCATTGATATCATCGCTAAAAAGAGCATCCTACTGCACTGCACTGAATATGAAATTGAATATAACTGTCAATGCTGAAAGTTCAAATGCAGAGCATAACAATTCAACAAAACAAATCCATTTAAAACCTCAATGTTTTTCAGAAAATTTTCATTTTAGAGACATGTTTATTGGTGACAATATGATAATCCCTTCAACCTACCTCCATTGACAAGAACCTGAGACAGTCATGTGTTTCCACAGCCTTCAAAATGGCTTCCACACCACTATCTCCTAGTGGGTTCAAATTTAACTGAAATGAAGAGAAAACAGTTCTTTCATAAGGGAGGAACAGTATGGTGGTGTGTGTTCTTGTGTCAAAAATAAGGGACAGTCATTAAAAACAGGTGACAAGCAAAAGTACACAGCTCATCAGCATGGAGAGAGAGAGAGAGGAGGGGTAGGTGGGAGGGATACTGGGGGATGTTTTTTTAGTTTTTGCTTCAGATAAAGACCTGTTACATTTAGAGATCTGTGCCCAGGTTACCTTGTAGAATATGTTTCATTACACTGACCTCGACTTTGTTTTGAAGGCAGTACAAACACACACACACAAACATCCACCTGTACATAACTAAATTTTGTCTGTTGTTTTAAATAGTCTATTATTTTAGGAAAAAATAATTATGTTGACTGATCCCTTCAAGAAAATTACCTATAAATTCTCCATATTAAACTGTCTAACCCCATCTTGAACAAAGTGAGTGAGTGAGGTTACTTTTACGCTGTGCTCAGCAATATTCCAGTTATATGCCGGCGGTCTGTAAATAATCGAGTCTGGACCAGACAGTCTAGTGAGCATCAATCTGCATAGTTGGGAACTTATGACATGTGTCAACCAAGCCAGCAAGCCTGACCACCTGATCCTGTTAGTCGCCTCTTACGACAGGCATAGTCATCATTTATGGCAAGCATGGGTTGCTGAAGGCCTATTCTACCCCCTGACCTTCATGGATCGAATCCTGTTACAACAGACTACTTGTAGCAGTGTTGTGGTGCATCTCTTTTTTGTAACTTAAATTTCATTTCTGAATCCCTGTTTTAATAAAAACTAAGCATCCAGGGGATAAGCAAAAATCTAACGGGATACAGGTGTAAAATTCCAACAAAGACCAGACTTTTAATTATTAAACATTTCAATTAAGAATGCACTCATTTCAGTCATCTTAAACTACGATATGATATAAAAGCCCTTTAGAATAAAGCTTTTATTAAAGGAAATACATTTTTCAATACTATATCTCAATTTCAACTCGCTTTTGAACTAAACAATATTTGGTAAACAGAATTGAGCTTGCATTTATACAAGTAATTTTTTTAATGATAATATGAATGTCAAAAACAGAGTCATTTTACAGCAAACGTCAGGAATTAGGAATTGTATTAGTAGTTCAAATTCTATGGAGTATCCTGTACTGAAAGCACGTCAATTTGTTGCCTTGTGTTCATTTAAATGATTTTAGGAAAATAAAATTATTCCAGTCAAGACCTCACTAAAATTTCTCTTGCTACTTTAACTGTGCTCTTGGTGTTTGAAGAACAAAGGATATAGTTATAGACATTTCATCCTTTATTAAGTAACTGCCGAATAATTGGTATTTCCTGCACACTGTCAAGTGTTTTCTTTCACTATGTATAAGCCAGCAAATTATGTTCTCATAGAGCTAATGACACCATAGTGTTCCAAAAACATACAATCAATTGATACCTTTCCTTAAAATCAACCAGAGACAAATAACTGCTATTTTAATAAACAAGAATAAACGAGATTACAAAATATGAGATAACACTTTGAAACCACCATCATAAAAATATATTTTCTTATCAATCACAATAATCCTACGATATAACATTTATGATCTGACAGAAAATCTTCAAAATTATCAGGTTTAATTTTCCTTGAAAAAACATTGAAACAATCAATCCAGACATTTTTTTAGATTTGTGACAATTGATTTTCAAAAATTCTTTGCCATGCTCATCAAATTCACAACATTTGGAGTAACTAGTATGTAAAATATATTTCCATTTGTTGATGACATCCATCACTCATATGCTTAGTACCCATTCTGTATTTAAGTTTTAGGTATAGGTTATGTGCATTCTAGTTTGAGTACAGGTGTTCTCGATGATGGCTTGGCTTCTGTGGGTACTGGTCAGGCTGCGTTTCACCAGGACTTGGTGCTTGGCCAGCAGCTGTGACACGATTCCCATAAACTCACATCTGGGATCGATTTGCAAGACAGTAGGCCAGGCCAAGCAATTGCATTTGTTCATCCATTCTGAGGCTTTGGTGACTTCACGTGAATCTTTGGTTGTCAATGGTCAGCTTCCTTGAAGCAGGTGGTGACATCAATGATGGTCAGGGCATACTTGTGTGTGTAGGTTTTACAATTTACCCTGTCATGCAGTAGAAACAGGAAGTCAGCTTAATGGATGCGATGACATGTTGAATTTTCTTCTCCGGATTGTCTGAGGCACCAGCATTTAGACTTGCCAGAGAGCTTGCTTTTTCAACCTTTGGCTTTCTCTATAGAGACTCAAGCAGCATTGGCAAGTTTTGGGATGGTCGCCATGCCTTTCCAGTATCCATGTTGGCTGTAATAGATCTTTTCCATGATTGATGTATTTAGGATATTTTTCACTTTAGTATTAGATCCTGTGTCCTTTGTTTCTTAAACTGTTCATTTAGTGTTTAAACATTATTCTTGAACAGGGCTTCCTTGAACTTGTCATGCTTAATGTGATTTTTCACGCCTTTCACCTTTCAGATTTTGTTGGAGGCAGCTTACTTATTGGAATATATTTTGGACATTAACCAGATGCTTTTTTGTTGACTTGACTGTGTAAAGGATGCTCTTTCAGACAATCGCTGGTGTCACACAAATGGATGTTATCAGCCATGTCCTTGTTGCGGATTTCCATCATCCACCTGATGCTGCAATGCTTCTTGAACTTGTAATAAAAGTCATACATGAGGTACTTCAATCACTTGAGAATACACTTCCCAACGTAGACTGCTGGGGTGAGCATGATGCTTTAGCAGCGCTGCTAAATCATCGTCAAATATTTTACTTCATTTGAATGCCAGACTCACTATGAATTTTCTCATTTTGTTTTCCTCTCGAGACTGGACTTCTTTGTTGTTCACCCTTTTTCTAAAATTCTCCGTTGTCTTGCAAACACTGAGTTGTTCATGAGCTTATACATTTTTATTTCAAAGTCGTCTGTGGCTTGTTTTCACAAACAAAGTGTTCAATGAAACATAATGTAAGTCTCCATCCATGGACTGCAAGCACCCTGCCCAGCGATGAGTACAGTTTCATGTTGCAATAGTGCACGACATATTTTCTCTTGTTCATGAAGTTCGGTACGAGTTTCTTTAGCCAGTTTGTTTTTTCCCCAACAAGTTTCGCTGATATCTGGACATCCAGTCCGACTTCACAGTCAACCATTTGGGAATGAGCAAACAACTGTTGTGCAATTCATACAATTCCACAGGACAGTTCAAGTCCACTTTGAGTATGTTGTCTTTCAAACTTGGCACGATGCTCATAATATGCAATTCCAAGTATGATCAGCCTTTGAACAGTGGAACATGTCACAGCTGATGGAGTTCAAATCATTGTCAATGAACAGATAATCAACAGTTCTTTGCAAATGTGCAGGCCTTGGTATTTAATGTTTTCCCATTTGCTTGCGGTTCTCCACACAAGTCTTCAGTCGCTGATGCTCAGGATCCTGTTCCCACTGATTTTGATTGTTTATTTTTTTCATGATGGCACAACTCAGGGTCCATACGATTTTGTCTTTATCATCATTGGAATCCAAACTGATCTGAAAAGACAGGTGACTTTCGATGATGACATTGTTCACACCCAGATTAGGGAATCACACCAGCAGCGATGGTCATCAACTGACACACGGCTTTGATCCCAAGAGGTTCCCTCAATCCTCAGAAAGGAAAACAATATGTGGAGGATAAGATTGCTGTCATGGCTTAATACTTTCAGTATCAGGTGTGACACCAGAATGCCTGTTCAATGGTGCGGAATGACTCGAATCGCGTTATTGATATCTGGGCTGATGCTCTACTTTGGACACTGGTCACGATGATGATTTCAGTATTATAGCTCACCATTCTCTTCACACTCAGATACATGTTGCTCAAAGCCATGTACAACTCCACACTAAACAAATAGTCCACTTTCAACCAGATGTATTCCAGCATGTTTTGCAAAAGCAACACTGCCTTTATAGTTCATACGATCATTTCAATATTCATTAGTCAACAGAGGAAAGTCCTGATGAAGTAAACCTCTGCTCACTGCCATCTTTCATGGATCACGATCCATCATACAGAATGCCCAAACAGTGGTTTGAACCCGACACACAGTCCGTTTTTTTTTTTGAGTTCAAATTAGCCACATACACATTTGAAAACCCAAGCATACAGACTCTTTACTACATTGCATGCCTTATGGAAGTGGTGCACTGACTTCTTTCAGGATGCTTCGATGCGCACCACACGACAAAATTGAAGTGATTCAGCTTGAACTGCACTGGGTTGTGATTCTTCAAAGTCATTTAGAAGTTGGCGTAGTAATACAGGACAAATTTTATGGACAGCAAGTTCTTGAGTCTATTTTCACAATGTTTTGGGGCTTAACCCTCTGGACCTCTGGATGCCAATTTCTTTTACTGGCACAAATTTTCATAAACTTTGAAAAGTGAACATTGTACAAGATTTGCACTCGCGTGGTCCTGGATCTGCGTATGACTATAAAATTTTACAGAAATGTAGAATATTCAATTTCCTATCCATTGGTATAAATATAACTACGACTTACTCAGGGGGTTGAGAAAAAGACCAAAACTTTTGTGTCTGTTTAAAAACAGTAAATTGCTTTGTTTTTTATCGTGCACCAATAAAAGCACTCTGCTACGATTTTTTTAATTTGTTATCTTTACGGAAAGTGTGAGCGAAGAAAATACAGCTCGATATCTCAACGATATAAGTCTATGTGAACTGGATTTATGTGCTCATGCATAATGTCATACGCACAAAATAAAAAATGACCAGCAATAAGTGCCAAAAATCGATTTTCTTCTATGATGTCAAACGTCGACAGAGAGGTCATGCCCGTATAAAGATAAGGGGGCACAACATTGACATTAGGTCAATGTAATTTAGACCACATGAAGAGAATTTGGTGTAGATACGGACAGTATAGTTGCGCTGTTTTGTTCACAGTGAACCTAACTATTCCAATACAAAGTCCTCCAATGTGATAATAGCGATGTGGATGACCCTATCCAATACATAATTCAGTTCTGAAATTCCCATATTCTCCTGTTTGTGTAGATGTATTTTGATTAATTTTGCATCATTATTAATGGAGTAACAGCCACATTTTCAAATGTAATGAAATAACTGAAAATAATGTGACATTTTAGTTGATGTCATGGCATGTTTTATGCATTTGTGACGTCGGAAAAAGACGACACTGGTTTGCTGATTAGGATATATCAAACCTAATTCCCTCTGAATGTATAAATAGTCTCAACTTCTGTGACAGAATTCAACACTTTTTAGACAAAACATAAAATGAATGGTTTTGCCACTGAAATATTGCCCTGAATATGTCTACAATTAGACGGTTTTACTGCGGATCTTATTGTGTGTAACACGCACACATGTCTGGCAATTTAGCGTAAATGAAAATTTCAAAACATCCGAATATTCATTGAATATTCATTTAGGATACAAACTTTTCTTCTTATGATTATGTAATTATTTCACTTCATAAGTATGCAATGAAAGGTACAAAGAGATTGTTTTTCCAGTATCGAACTATTAGAATATGGACGTAAGGTTTGTCCAAATTAGGACATGACCTGGTTTATATATTTTTAAGTATTGTTTGAGTTAGATATTCTGCCATTAGATATGTTTTAATCAAATTTGAATTGACTTTATTATCTAAAAAATGATAATGAATTATAAAACGTTTTTGACAAAACTCCCATCTGGTCAATCAATATTCATAATTGTTCTGTCTATAAAAACGACACAGGCCAATGCAATGAACAAGACAATTCCTTTAAATATGTGTGCCTCTACATTTCATAAAATGTACAAATCATTTTCATTAATATTATCAGTTTTTCTGCAAGGTTGAATTAAATCACTGTTTATTAACCTGTTCATATGAAAATTCAATATTTATCCCTACGTATTCAATATTGTACATTAAAGTTAGCTAAAGCACATGTTGCCGTAATGGCTACGTGTGATCTTCCAATACTTGTGTAAAGGCTTAAAATGTGGTATAATACACTTACTGAGTCAATTTCCCGTGTAAGTATCATTCAAACAATCAGAAGCTTTCAAAGAATACAAACACATACCTTATATCTACATATGATATGGTGTTGAACATGGATATCTGTAGATACTGAAATATACATTTTGTATAGTGTGAAAATGGCGACATTTATTTTGAAAGGCAATTTTAAGCACTTCAGCTTGGTCTGAGATAATAGTGGATGGTATCACAAAAAAGGTAATATTCCGCAGAATTCAAAACTGTGAAGTATACATAGGTGCGTTGTATATTTTAGAATTTTATTTGACTTCAAATTGAGGGGTGAGGAGGTGGGACATATATGTCCCTGTGGCATCCAGGGGGTTGACTTAGCCCCCTCATCAGGTTGAGCTGAACTGAACAGAAAGGCTTAACCCCCTGGATGCGTTCACTTTTCAAACCTTACGAAAATTTGTGCCTGAAAAAAACCCTCGGCATCCAGGGGGGTTAACTGTTACTTCTCTGCCATGACCTCACAATGCTTATGACATCACAATGCTATGACAACATGATACAAGTAACTGACAGGAATACTATGACAACATAATAAAATTAGTCGTGAATGGTTACAACTAACATGACTCATAAAATGAATACATCTTATTTTGAATATATAGTAGTGTTGTTGGATAAACATAGAATTGACAGATCCTTATCATACCAAACTGTAAGTTTGGACATGGAGATTTTTTGAGAAACGTATTGCATGTATAGCATGTAAAGTAATACTATTAACAGTACACAGAAATTATTGTTCATTCATGGGTGCCCTTGTCGGTCTTATTACTACGATTTCATGGTGATGCACCAGGTACTAGGGAGGTAAACCCCTAGATCTCCGTTGATCTCCATGACATGACATGACAAACAAGTATACATGAATGACGTGAGCAGACTTCCAGCTCAACCCCAGGGCCTTTCCTGCAAGCGGCAAAATCCTGCTCGTGGTCACCCATAAAATGACAGTCGGAATGCCTGTCTCCAGAGTCACATCTCACCTCCCAGTATAGATGTGACCATACATATATATAGTTTTTAATAACAATAGACAGGCAAAGATTCAACAATGGACAGATAGAGAAACAATAGTACTTCCTTATACAGTTGGTGTGATGACAGACACAGCCAAGGATATATTTTAACAGCCAACAATTCTGATTAGGTCAATCATTTTATTCACAGAGGAGCCATTTATGTTCATTTATCTGCTATAATTAAAAAAACATATATCCTTGAAAATAACCTTAGATTCAAGTAGCAGGATGAAATATTGTTAACAATGTTAGATACATAATGGCAATGGTATTCAGCATATGCCAATGAGAACTTCAGGTCAATGGCCTATCGCTTGACACAATGCCTCAGAATAATTTTAATGAGTGACTTTGTGAACCAGAACTCACATACTCATTGTCAGAGTTTTCTTGTTCCTCATCACTCCACTCGTTCATGTTCACGGCATCAATTTCAAGGATGAGATTTTGCAGCAGCTGAAAATGTGCTTCCAGTTCACCAGACATTTCTTTGTCAAATCCCACAAATGGGTCGTCACTGTAAGAGATGTCTGAATCTAGAAGAAGGCTATCCCAGGAACCATCTAGAGCATTCCTGATGCCACATTTCTGGAACGACTGCACAATAATTTGTGGGGTAACTGCCTGCCAGGCCTGCTTTATCCAGTGTAGAATTTTCCGGGCCTTTTCAACTGCTGCCTTTTCTTAGATCCACCTTTCCACTGAACAGCCATATGGAAACTCTAATGGCCAATCTTGTACTATTGACAAAAGGTTCTTTCCACAGAGTAGCAAGTCAGCCCATACTTCCCACATCTAATGCCAACCTGAATGAGTTCTGCAGTAAAGAGAGTTCACTGACAAGACACCAATGTGCCACAATGTCTCACAGAAAATATTCCAGAGTCACATCTGGTGCCAACTTGAATGCTACAAAACAGCAACATACATCAACATCTCGCAAACTCTACATGTGACATATGATGCCAACCTGACTAGATTCTGCTGTAAATGACCAACTGCTACAACTCAAGGTGAGACAACAACTCACGACTGATACAAACTCTATCAAAACTGATGCTAACTCAACTAGGTTCTGCACTAAACATCTAACTGGTACAGTACAACAAGGGGAGTGAACCTCAAATGAAGCCTAAGAACTGTGTCTTACTCTCATGCCAACTCGACTAAATCATATAATACCTGCAATGCACCATGTTTAAAAAAAAGGTGCATAAAATCCTCCCCCTAGAACCCAACAAGATCAGATACAATACTCTTTTATTTACTTTCCTGCTTGTTCTAACCTTTACTGTTACACAAATACAACTTTATTGGTAAACAAACATTATAAGAGGGGGTTGGGAAAAAGGGTTTCGTTCTGACAAAGAACGTACGAAGTGGGGAGCTCTCACCTCCAACCAGCTACTGGTCATAATGGACCCACTACTGACAGGTGCTACAGTGCTTATATATCCGGCCTGACCCCGGAAGAAGAAAGTGATTGGCCTGCAATACTGATACCTCTCCCATCAAAGTGCTCTAGTATATGTTCAACTGGATAGCTAAAACATGTGTCAATTAGCCGCAGCAGACGGACTGACTGACTGAACAAGGAAATCACTACCGCAGCCGGGATACCTACGAGCTGCTACTCTCATTAGTACATGTAAGTATTGAGGAGTTACAGAAGGTGAAAACCTGTTTTATCACACACACAAAAAAGCAATGTGTTGGAGAGTTTCTTCTCAAAACACATTTCAGCCAGAACTGCATTACTTCTTCATTTGCCCAAGGCTTAGGGGTCATCTTGACAATCACAGCCATCTTTTGGGTTTCTCACGCCTTTTAGCAAAAAATGACATCATTTTGTCACTGAGAATTTCTTCACTCTTCTGATCAGTATAAGTTGCTTTAAGAAATGAAATTTTGTTTCATTTCATAAAGGAATGTAACCACCCACAGCTGGCCTTGAAAGTTTGGTTTCAATGTTCATTGTGAAGTTGTAGAGCTTCTCTCTTCACAGCCTTTCCGTTGCCTTGAATACCATGACTCCTGCATTCATTCAGCCAAGTTAGTAATGATTCCTCAATTTCTGGTTTTGATACTTTTTTACCCGACCCAGCTAATCATCTCCGTTTTCATTAACAACAAAGATTGCTCTTGCTTTCGCTATTCACATACCCTCTTACGGTTGATTGTGAAATGTCTTGATGCTGATGCGTTGTTTGCATATTTGGCAAATGCAACAACTTTCAGTTTAACGTAACATCACATTATGCTACTTTAACAATTTGCTTGATTGCTTCTTAACATAATGAAACAAAATGTATCTCGATGATGGATTTGCTATTCACTGTTTCCTGCTTGGTGACAGTTTCCAATCTTGTTTCCCCGAAACGCGGCCAATGAGAAGCGTGATAGGGTATATTGTGCTTTCCCAACAACTAACAAGATCAGTTATTGCCATTTCTGGTGTTATATTCTGCACCAAAGATCTAGTAATAAAAAAATTGTGTTTTAGAAGAACATTCATATTGCTTAAGAAATTGTAGTTTACTATTTTTCTGATTGCTTAAGAATTAAAATATAAAAACAAGAGTCATCAGAACATAGCCCCCACATATTTGAAAGAACAAATAATCTGACAGTTACTTGATGTTTTTTTAGACTAAGTTTGAATCGTTTCCATGGAAGTCATGAAAAAGGCACCACTTCAAGATTTGTCTCATATATCTGCTAAGATCTGTTGAAAGAATGGTTTTCGAGTTATGCTCGGGGAATGAATTCCATCTCTCCATTATGAGAGTCTGAATTGTCTCCATGGAAACCGGGAAAAATAAAATGCCAAAAATTTAAGAACAGCAAAAAAGCCACTTTGTGGTCTGCCTCAAATGTCTGCCAAGTTTTGCTAAAAGATATTGAATAGTTTTTGAACTGTGCTCCGGAAACGAAGCCCATCCCTCCATTTTGAGATTAAGTCAGAATCATTTCTGTGGAAACCCAGAAAATGATAAATCACAAAAAATATTCAAATGGCAAAAGGCACACTTTGAGGTCTGTTTCACATATATGCCAAGTTTTGCAGAAAGATATTTTGATGTTTTTGAGTTGTGTTCTGGAAATGAAGCCCATCCCTACCAACTGAGACTAAGTCAGAATCACTGCCATGGAAAATGGAAAATTGGTAAATCACAAAAATCTGTTGGGGTCTGTCTCACATATCTGGGAAGTTTTGCTGAAAAATATTAAGAAGTTTTCAAGTTGTGCTCTGGAAACAAAGTTCATCCATCCCTTTTGAGACTATAGTTTGGCATGAAATGCATGTGGATCTGTTTTTAATGTAAATTACTCTTCATTCAATGATCCAATCGATCTCAAACTTTGCAATGGGATGTTTTCTCAGACAACCTAATCACATTATAAAGCACCAATTTAATGCATTTGTAGGAAAGAATCTGTCTATGTAACTGTCAACAAAATAAACAGCAGAACACAGACTGCTTGCAGAGGGAGGGAGCCAATGACCTGTAAGAGCAAGTGTTGAGTCAGAAACGTCAGTGTTTGTCAACGTTGGTCAGCTATGCATGTGATATCCGAAATGTTTCCATGTAAAACGAGAAAATAAGAAATCACTGAAAAACGTAAATAGCAAAAGGCACTACTTTGGGGTCTGCCACAAATATGTACAATGTTTTGCTGACAGATATTAAGAAGAGTTTGAAATGTGCTCCGGAAATGAAACACGCCTTTCACATTTGAGACTAAGTCTGAAATGTTTCCATGGAAACTGAGAAAATAATAAATAAAAAAAAATGTAAATAGCAAAAGACACCACTTTAGGTTCTGACTTTAGGTTTTTCAGAAAAATATTGAACGGTTTTTGAGTTTTGCTCTGGAAACGATGCCCATTTCTCATTTTGAGTCTAAGTCCAAAATGTTTCCATAGAAACTGAGAGAATCAGAAATCACCAAAGCCTATAAATACCAAAATGAACCACACTGGGGTCTGACACAAATATCTACCAAGTTTTGCTGACAGATATGAAAAAGTTTTTGAGTTGTGCTCCAGAAACGAATGTTGGCTGTCACTAAATCTGAAGATATGGGGTACAATAGTTCATGAGATATCACGTTAACAATAATCAGAACGTACGTATGGACATACAGACGCCACTGAATGCATAGTGCCCCGATGCATGTTGTGGCAGGGGAAAAAAAATCAGTACTTACCACAAGTGTTTCCAGGCCAAAGTTTTTCTTTAGTCCCAAAGCTAGTTTCAGTGCAGCTTGGCAATTGATGCGATTGTTTCTGAAAATATTAAACCATTCAGTAGAGCCAGTGAGGAACCAATCTGTACAACTAATGCAATACTGAGTTTCATTAATGCAAACTATTTTTGTGCCGAAAATTCCTGAGCTACTTTCATGGAATTATATATTCAAGTAGAAATAATCCCTTTAATGTGTGTAATTAAAAAGTATATCGAACATCATTAATGTTTTCCCAAAAAAAAATTCCGAGGCCACAGCAAAAATGCAGGGTGAGATGTAGATTGGTGAATTCTCTTATACACTGACAACCATTTAGAGAAGTGATTATCACATAGCATAAACAAATTCGGGTTATTTCAGAGTTTTGATGAATTATATTAGAGAAACATTTATCGTATAGGTATATTTAATGAAAATGTTCACAACATGTAAATTGAAAAAGCAAGCACGTGAATGTGGACTGCAAGGTTATTCTTGTATGTACCAGAATTACTAGCACAACCTGGTCTATAATATGATAAACCCCCTACTGTTTGGGATTTATAAAGACAAACACGTGAATGCGGCTTGCAAGGTTATTCATGTATGAGGAAATCGTAACTCCTTGAACTGTTAAAGTGAGTGAGTTTAGTTTTACGCTGCACTCAGCAATATTCCAGCTATATGGCAGCAGTCTGTAAATAATTGAGTCGGGATCAGACAATCCAGTGATCAACAACACGAGCATCAATCTGCGCAATTGGGAACCGATGACATGTGTCAACCAAGTCAGCAAGCCTGACCACCCGATCCAGTTAGTTGCCTCTTACGACAAGTATAGTCGCCTTTCATGGCAAGCATGGGTTGCTGAAGGCCTATTCTACCCCGGGACCTTCAAGGGTTGGAACTGTTAAAAGATGGACAGCCTCTCGAAATACAGTTCATGTCTATGGAGCATATTGTAGGTAAGTATTTGACAGGTTTGGAACTGGAAGTTCAAAGAAAGACAGACATTGAATGTATAAAACCGTTGGTATTTGACAAAGTAAAGATTTAAAAGGCATTAAACTTCAACTCACGATTAAGATGTCCCTAGAGAAACAACAGGCAAATGACACCATCGAATACACCCAGCCAAGAAGTGACAACGCAACTATACATTATAAACTCTTCTGTAGACAGATCATTAGAAAAAATACGAGAATCCCTGGAATGCTACACGAATATGGGGTTGGGTTGGGTTGGGTTGTTGACAAGATTAACATGGTCTACCTGGACATAGCAAAGTATGTACCGTTGAAAGGTACATTCCGCTTTCCAATTGACTCAAGAAAAAAACTAGATGACAACTGTATGAGGGTAGCGATAAAATCCGCTAAGTTTCCAGCCAACGTAAATTCGAACAGGCTTTCCAGCTCTCCCGAAGACAATGGGATCAACTGGGAAGGTATAGAAGAACCCACCCCCATCTAAATTTAAACACTGACCCAGCTGTTCCTGTAACTATGGCTGCTACTTCAAGTCCTAAAACAACTGGTGCGGCTATGATGGTCGTCAACAATTCGACTCCTAAGGCTTCTATGCTAGCTGCCAATAGGGTGGTATCAGCACCATCTATGTAGTTTAAAGCTGTATTGTATTTTTTATGTAGCGATGCCTGAATATCACGCTCTTGTTCTCGCTGACGTTTTATTTCACATATCTGTTTAAGTCAAAACCCCTCTACACTCCCCCTTTACATTTCCTTCTTCATCTGTGGCCAGATAATGCCCCATTCTGTGTGTCTATAATATATTTTCTAAATTATTTTTTAATTATCTATCATTTAATGTTTGATTAATATATTTAAGGTTTATAAGATTTAGATTATCATACAGGTAAATGGGTGAAACATTAAAAGGTGTGTTTTTATCTACAATACGAACCCCATCGAGGCTTATTGATGGCTCATAACCTTGTCTTATTTTAATTCAACAACGTTTATTCTTCATGTCTTTTAAACAAAATCATTCTAAGGCCATCTAAAAGTATTCTTGGACTGGAAATCACTGCAAGATATACGTCTATAATTAGTGTTGTGTGTGGTTTCATACCATAATTGAATCTGAAAAAAATTCATGTTGGTAATCGTATATTCTACGAATGACTAAACTGGCATTCAAGTTGACTTGAGCTAACATATTATAATAGTTCAGGGCGAAAGTGTGCTTTATTACACTATACATGGTGGTAGAGCGAACTGTATTTCTTTTCTAAGATGCCGTATTTAATAACTTCTAAGCCTAATTTCGATTAACCTATGGCAGAAAACAAACGACAGTGTCTGTGACCTAAATTAAGAATCCTCGCACAGGGCTAACTGACGTGCTGTTCTTTTGACGTGTCAGCCCCCTACGTTAAGACAAAGGTTACTAGAAAAACAAATGATGAACAGTTTGGTGAAGGTTTATGTTCGGGTTAAATATCTTCTCTAGATCATTTTAATTACATCCATGATTCTCTTAAACCATACAAGGCAATGTGACCGCCTCATTTCTACTACCAATGAAAGTTTAGATCAGTAGATTCAGAGGAAGCTGACAAGTCAAGCGACATTACAAGATTGCATTGTGGGAATGTAAACATTGCCAACATTACTGTGTCTCTGTAAGATTTTGAGTCTAACTATGAGACATTTTACCCGTCGGAAAACATAAACGTAATGTTTCCACAGTGATGTTAGCTATGTGATGCAACTGCAAACCAAGAAACGGGATGCGACAAAGCAGTTTACTGTGGCAGGCTGTACGAGGCGATGACAGCTGACATCCATCGTGACGTTGGTTACATTGTGACACATATTGCAAAAAAAGTTCCATTACGAGGGGGCAGTCTGGAATGGCGCAGTGATGTCAACACATTGTGACGTAATGCAAAAAGTGCACATTATCGTCTGATAAAGTATTGTCGGCGCCTTTGATCTTTCACCGAAGCATCTTAGAATGAATCCTAATGCTATAAGAACACTGGCAATAGTGATACCTTGCTCATGGAACAATATTCGGATCCTGTTGGCCAATGTGGTGTCCTCATTAAGTATTTTATCAATTGTTTCTCGTATTCGGCTGATCTGGGAGCTGTTCATGATTTGATGAAGTGGATTGCAAATGGGGTTGCCGATTCTAAATTGCGTAGTCACTCTGTGATATGACTCTTAATATCATCATCTTCTGTCTCTCATCTAGTTCATTAAGTTTGCCCATATTATTAACAAGCTCACCACGCATATTTTTCAAGGTTTCATCAAGGCCGATTAGTTCCCTTATTGGAAATGTAAATCCTGGTAATGGCTTGTCCCAATAACTACTCAACAGTTTTTCGATGATGTCCGACACTTCTGTAGCATGCTGTGTGATATCACCACTACTACTTAGATCAGATCTGGTAGCTTGCAGATCTTGAACAACCTTTGGAGGAATGCACCACCATAATCCTGCATGTTTAGTTTATCATGGATAAAACTGGTACCATGGCGACTGGCTAGAGTTGATAAGGCAAGTGGTTTTCTAGTGCGCCTGTTAATGATGTCAACCTATGGGATATCCTTAAGGCGTAGAATGCCCTTATCATCTATGGTAAAATTTGAAAAGTCTCGACCCTGAGACTCGACTAGTTTTTATCACTTTTTAATCCATTGTAATAATCGTCTAGCTACTCAATGATGAACTAGTAAACGAAGTATCGTCATCGTAATCAACATCAGGAGAGGCAGTAACTCCAGAATCATCCATCTGAATATTGTCCATATTTTTTAAATTATATTATATTAAATACAAATATATAATAATGTCATATGGTAGAAAACTAAATCCTTTCCCAAGATGAAGTGAACCACTAGGTGTCAAAGCCAAAGTCAGTTGGTTACTATTACAAACAACCAAAACAAAGATAGACCAGAAACAAGTACTGCTGGTTAGATTCCCAAACTCGGCTGAGAGCGATGTCATAGTAACATTGACATTTATCATCACGTTGACTTCAGACAACACCAAACGTGAGCTCATATTATCAACCCTCATATTATGTTATAATTGAAATTATATTTCCATTAATATATATTATGTCTGGTGGAAGAACATATGTTAACGATGCATACCATGCATTAATGGTTTCCGGATTAGATATAGGATATGCTCGGTTGACTTAAATGTTTATAAAACATGAACATTGGTATGGCGATGGCCACCAGGGACCTTCTGGTAAAACAAGGTATTATATCTGAAAATATTTTAAAGTAATATATATATTATATGGCCACAGTAACAATGATGGTTGGTAAGGCTCTTGTGAATGCCCTAGCATTTTCTGGGAGTAATTTTCTATTTTCTCAGTTAAGAGAGCCAAACACGGCTGAGGAAGAAGAGGCATGAAGATACTAGATTTTACCAATAATTAACTCCAACACGAAAATCATTCTGTTAGAACTTTCAAGGACGTCGATGAAGCTGTGAAAGAATACTACATGTTAACAGGTAAACAACCAGAACCATTAGGCAATGCAGCAACGATTTCTCAGTATTATACTACTTCAGAGTGTCAGAAAAATCATGAGTTGGCCTTTGTGGCACTGGGTTTAGCAACGATAGTATTCATTATCAAACAATTAGACTAATTACACAAATTATTATATCAAAAAATGAGAACCGCACCATATATTTGTAAATGGGTTCTTATGGGAAAAACTGAAATTTGTGGTAAAGGAAGCAACATGGTTATTGTTGTTTTCACCGTAAAGGTTCTACTAACTATGCGTGTTTGGTGTGTGGTATAGGAGTTAAAGGCCATTACTGATTATGGAAAGCCCATGGCGCGGATAAAATACAATTTAAACTTATTTATGAGAAGAAAAAAGACTACATCTCCGAAGTTAAACGTTTGTTTTTTATCACTGTGGTATGATTTGTAATTCCTCATGAATGAATGCTCTATGTGGCCCATACAGGTTAGGTTTCCCGTCTTTAATATCCTCTCGATCGATTGTACGTTTTCATAGACCATATAGAATCTGTAGCACGTTTACGGAAGTCTCCCTGGTATTCACCCGGTTGATATAAATATCTAATAAGTGCGTGATCTGGAATTTGTTTTTCTTTTTTCACGATGGGGTACTGCTGCCTCTGATACAATGGATTTCATACGGATTGCTTTGACTAGTCTCTTATCAAGCAGTCTTGTTATTTTGAGCGTTTGAATGTCTTGACTATGGCTTGACTTCGAGGTTCTCCAGCCATGCCAAGCCTTATCTCGGTATTGTGTTTGGCTAGCAGTTGTGACACAGCATCCAAGAATTCCCTGTCTGGATTGAGGGCCATTTCAACAGGTTGCGTCTGAATATGTGTTCGAATCTGCTGGCTATTTGTGTTGCATCCTTCGCGGTCAAGGGTTCAGCTTCCTTATAGCGGCTGGCTACGTCTACAACTGTCCGGGTGTACTTGTAGGTTTTACCTCTGACTGTGTCATGTGGAAGAAACAACAAGTCAGCCTGGTGAACTTGATTAGGTATATGAATACCGAATTTTCTCCTGGGTATATATTTTGTTGCTGGTAAGTATATTTGCCATATAGCTTGTTTTTGTAACCAGGCTTTGGCTTTTTCTTCCAAAACACATGCAGCTTGAGCTAATTTATTAATAGCATCTACCCCTTTCCAATATGCTCGCGGGCTGTTGTAAATTTTCTCCATTGTATATGTAACTTAAATATTTTTATGACTGTAAGCGTAGGTACTAACACCATCTGAAGCTATCCATCGTTTTGTATCCATTGGTGCTAGAGATGTCTTATTTGTAGTCACCCCATATATCTTATGTCCGTCACTATGAAGTGTGTTCATCTGGTGTTTGAACGCTTCCTTCTCGAATAAGGCCTGTTTGTAGAGGGTATGTTTAATATGTCATTTCACCACGTTCTTTTTCACACCTTTAGCGTTTCTTATTTTAGCGTCGTCTGCTTTTTTGATAGAATGCATCTTAAGTCTCAATCAAACATATTCGGTGATTGGTGTGCCAGCACATTCATCCTTCATCTTACCTAACACCTTTTTGTTGACTTAGCTATGCATGGGTTGGTCTTTTGGGTATCATACAGGTGTATATTGGATTTCATATCCTCGTGCACATCCTCAGTTTGAATCTCCATCAGCAAGGAATCCATATCCATGTACAACCCTTCACATCTGTCGCCATACTGCTTCTTGAGCTTGTTGTAGTAAAAATCATGCATCAGGTGTTTTGATAGATCTAGAATACTCATACCATCATAGACTGATCGATTAAATTTGATATGACTCTTTTTCATATGTATTGCTGCCAAGTCATCATCGAAGATAGTACTTCTGTTGTATGCTGGGCTTGCCATCAGTTTCATGAGCTTGTTTTCCTCACTTGACTGGACTAGCCGTTTGTGTAAATTCTTCATCGTATTAGCAAATACAGAGTCATTAGTTTGTACAGGTTTTTCTCGAAGTTGTTGGTGGCCAGCTTTCACAGGTCTGTGTTCATCCTGACGTATGGCTCCATCCAGGGGCATTGATTGAACTTCAGTATTCCATGTGCTTTAGTTAGTGTTATACTCAGCGATAGATACAGCTGTAAATTACAATTGTGAATTTCGGTATCAAATTCGGTACCAGTTTTTCAACATTGCCAGCAGCCCATCCAGCAAGTTATGTTGGTACTCGGACATCCAGTCTTGGTTAACCCTCAACTGTTCGAGGGTCGGGGGTAGCTGTTGTGTGATGTGTGCAATTTCTCAGGATATTCTAAGTCCACTTCAAGTATATAACCCTTGTTCCAATCTGACTTTATGCTCATGGTGTCCTGTTGGTCCTGTAAACCTGTTGGTCGAGCAACCATGGGAATCCCCCTGTGGGTAGATATTGGCTCATGGTCCAGCCGTACAGGTTGTTGGCATCCAGGTAGAGTAGATGGTTTGATGGTTTCTTAGGGTTGTAGCCTTTCACATACTTATTGTTAGCTTAGGCATAAAGTTTTGATACCATACAAATACCACCGCATAAGCCTAAAGATGTATATTGTAATTGGTGAATAATTCTAATCCCACACCAGTTTTCTTCAGTAGGGCATCCCACGATAGCCCAGGACTTGAATAATACCATGCCATACATTTTTTTGCATGTAACGATTAGTTATAGCTAAATTGTTTGGGTTATTAGCCTTGACCAAACTGTCCAGAGACGACAACAGAAACTGAACACTATCTATCAGTCTCAACCCAGTTAGTGAAAAGGATATATACCTCTCCATATTGTTTGGAATACAGAATATGTTACCTTTTACCTTGGATATAGCTTGCATAATCAAGTGTGAATCATACCCGCGAAGATTGTGAAACATCACTGGGATTTGAATAAGTTTAGGATATATTCTTAGTTCAAGTTACATTCAGTGTGATCCGCACCTCTGTATTTACAGTCAGACCTTGTATATAGAACTTCAGATATGCGAATACCTTGGTTTCTGAACATTTTTCACAAAAAAAATTTTCAAGTGACAATTTACCTTGTATATCCAAATGTTCAGTTTCCGTATCCGAATGGTCAATTTTGCTAACGAAACATCAAAATGTGTGCCTCGTATATCTGAATACCAAAGCTGACATCGGCAAGATGTCAGATGTTTACCACTTATTAACAGTGATCACTGCTTTTACCTTTGTTGACACTGAATTGACACTGAGTCGAATCGTTGATTGGGTTAGCATATATAAAGATGGCTCGGGTTCTCTTCAAAGACAGTTACAAATCATTACAGCCACTTAAACATAATCACAGAGGCAAGCGGCGACAGTAAAGACCCGGAAGATGATACAGTTCTGTCAGAATTGGAGGAAACCCTTCGCTCTTATGATGACAAGACTGAGACCACACCCATCGCACAGTGTGTGAATTTGTTGATGTGGATCACAATGAGGAAACCGGAGAGACCCTCTCAGATGAAGACATTATCCACATTGTGTCAGAATTCAAATGATGAAAAAGAAGAGGAAGACTGTTCCAAGTATACACCAGACAGGCAAACATTGACTTCACACCAGGTGAGATCTCACATAGAAGATCTGATTTATCACTTCGAAAATGCCGGCGACATCACAAATCTGGAACTGTTATTAAAAATTCAACCAGCAAATAATAACTCTGCAGCCCGCCAACAGTCATCAGTCCAAGACTTTTTCAAGCCAATGTAATTTATGTTATGTTATGCTATACAAGATGTTATGTTGAATAAAGAATGTACATGTGTACAATGTAGTTATGCTTCAATGTTGTTTTGTTTTCATGTGTAGCCGACCGCCTAGATCCTGATTCAGACATCCAAATGATTCGTATATCCAAACAATTCAATAAAAAACCAAAGTGTTTGGATAAACGAGGTCTAACTGTACCAGTATTGTGACAGTGATCTCCAACTGAATCACCATTTAGAGGTTTACAGTCCGATCTTCTTGTGTCATACGCATTGGTGTTTTGTTGTACAATTTTTTCGCAATCCTGTCGTCTATGCAAAGAACCTTGTTACCGCTAATTTTTATGGTGGTCTTCTTCTTGACTATATGTCATTTTCTGAAGTCAACTTGATATTAAACGCCAATCGTGCCGTCCCTGGTACTATGATGTCGTTCTCACCCAAGTTTCTGAATCTAACCACAAGTAATTGGCTCTGATCTTACCGGGATTATTTGTAATAGTAACTGTCTGACGCATGGCTTTGACGCCTAGTGGTTCTCTTAATCTCCAGAAAGGATTTAGCTTTCTACCATATGACATTATTATATATTTATATATTTATATTAATATAACATAATTTAAAAAATATGGACGATTTTGAGATGGATGATTTTGGAGCTACTCCTTCTCCTGATATTTATTACGATGAAGATACTTCGTTTACTAGTTTGTCATTGAGTAATCAAATATTAAAAACAACAGCAGATGATTATTACGATGGATCAAAAAACGATAAAAACTATGTTGAGCCTCAAGGTCGAGACTATTCTAATTTTACCATAGATAATAAGGGCATCCTATGTCTTAAGGAAAACCCGGAGATTGATATCATTAACAGGTGAACTAGAAAACCACTTGCCAGTCGCCATGGTAGCAATTTTATCTGCAAAAAACTAAGCATGCAGGATTACCGTGGTGCAAAACCTGAGATACCTCCGAAGGTCGTTCAAGATCTGCAAACCATCCGATCCGAACTTGTGGGTGATACCCCCATTGGGGGTGTGGGGGATACTCCCACTGACATAACACAGCGTGCTACAGAAGCATCGGACAGTATCGAAAAACTGTTGAGTAAACACTGGGATAAACCATTACCAGGATTTGAATTATCAATGAGGGAACTGTAAGGCCTAGATGAAACCTTGAAACACGTACGTGGAGAACTTGTGAACAACATGGGGAAACTGAACAAACTCGAAGAGCACATAACTAGTGAGAAAGTTAAACTCAGGGAAACGGAAGATGATGCTATGAAATGTCGTATCACGGTACGAATGAGACACGTACCCGATTAGAATCTGCTTCCTCGAATCGTGAAAAGCTTCCAACTCAGATCAGTCACATTCGGGAAACCATAAATTTTGTTCCATGTGCAGGGTATCACTATTGTCAGCATTCTGACACCATTAGCTTTCATTGTAAACCAAAAGTTACTGTGTTCTGTAATCTGATTGGTTGAAAAACATGATTAAATGGTATTAGATTCCCGGAAACTGAAAGACTATTCACTGCTTATTGACACGTAAACAATTGTTTTGTTGTGTCATCAACAGTGGTGACGTCATTCAAATCATATTGTGACGTAAAGTCAGAATGACGTCACAAATGAGCAACTCCAGATGCTACCATGGGAACCAGCTGAAATGGCCAGTTGATGACACTTCACTGCTGTCTCCGTGTTCGATGTAAACGAGTGCAGACACTAAAACCCTTTGGTTTACTTTTGTGTTTACAATGTCGATAAACATCATGTGTTGGCCAATTTCCGGGTGTTATTGAGTATTTGAAGCACAGGAATATTTCATTTGAAACCTCCGGCTGACGCCGTCGGTTCCAAATGCATTCCTGTGCTTCAAATACTCAATAACCTCAGTAAATCATCACTGGCATCTTTAACTGGTTTTGGTCCATATTTGGTAGGTTTAGGAACAATATCATCTAAAGCATGGAAAATATTTTCAGTACTAAACAGTTTTCGTTTCATAAAGTTTGTTAGTAAATCTTTTTTAAATGCTTTTACCAAGATCCCATCGCTGTACAGAATTCCTAAACCATGGTTTAGACCTGGTAAATGGCAATCGGTCTTTGGGGCAATTCTGAAATTATTACAAATCCTTTCGTAAGCACGTCTATCATATGTGTTGTTTGTTACATTCCACGCCTTGTCCTGTGGAAGTGAAGCGCTGATCACTTTTAGCATACGCCTAATCTGGGGTAGTATACGTGAAACTTGAAAACTGATTTACTCAAGGCATCAGGCCTAGTGTCTGTCAACGTCAGACCGCACCCAGTCGTAACACACCATATCCCGAAATTGAGTTGAGAAAACTGCATCACATTATTGAACCACGCGTGGACAGATTTCTCACCAGTGACTAATATCTTATACTTTCCAAACACATCTACTAACTGCGTTTTAAAATACGAACCATCTACATCAACTAAGATTTTCATGTGTGTGAAGTCATTTATATTATATATACGTTATATTGGATAACATACTTCGGGTTTATACATATTATTATTACATAATATAAAAATATAATAATATGTACATTACTCTTCTGGATATAAAGAGCAGTGAGGCCGTTCAACTTACACACGCTTTTGATAACACATCTGGGCAACTAGAATTGGCACTATGTGGTATAACCTACTACCCACAATGGACAAACATTAATAAAAATAATAATAAGATGTTTATTAGTGGAGCCAGACACTTAATAAGCGATGGATACTACAGCGTATGTCCTCTCAAGAATGAAATTTTGAAACCCTTAGGAGCTGAACTTAAAATAAATGACTCAAATGGAACAGTGGTGTTGATTAACAACAGTCCAACAACACTTAGACTAGGCCGACCATTGGCAAATATACTTGGGCTACCATCAGAAGAAATAAAACCTAATATTATCGTCACCGGTAGGAAATTACCAGAGCTAGTTCCATACCGCGAGGTATATGTTCATCTCAATCAGCTTAGCACAACGTGTAACATAAAACATGAAAACCCTTCCACATTGTTTAGGACTGCCCCTGTTAAAACAGAAAAATACAATGATGGACAAACCAAGTCATTTTCATCAAGTCAGTATAAAACATTAATAAATTGTAATATTTTAGATACAAAAAATAATATGATAAATATAAGATGCTTAAGCGTAACATTACATATACAATAATGACTAGTAATCAAGGCCCATGAATGCCTGTAGAAAAATGCTTTAATATAGGTTTATCAGACCTAGGTGATACTAGAGGCTTTGATGACTCAGGAATAGATGGCAAAATATATGCTTTTAAGCTTATGAACAACATTTACAAACGCTTTGAAGTTCTCACCGTCTGTGGTGATTCTGGTAGTGCCTTTAACCTAGATACATCAAGATCTATCAGCAACACAGGATGCAAAATAGTTCGAAACAACAAGGATGAATGGAGAATATACCCATCATTTGGTGGTAAATTATTCGATTTAGAAGACTTTGAAAGAATGAACGTCGAACAATACAAGCTGTACTATCTAATGCTCACTGATGATAACAAGTGGGTGATGGTACCATCTCAAATCGATAGGATTCTCAACATAACACTAAGTTCACTATGCTCAACAAAGTCTTAAACAACGGAACCATGCTCTCGTGGCTTAAGTCCCATCACAGAGGCGCACTGTAATCATAAAACCTGTCTCGAGTATTGCAGCCTACATGCTATCATTTAAACCCTGGGAGCAAAGCGCGGTATTGCAGTTGGTTATTGAATTCAACGGTGTGGTCGCCCTTCTAGAAAAACTCCTGTAGAATTCAGCGTTGGCCATCCAAGTCTACCTAGGTCAATCAAGATTTGATCCTTTTGGAATCGTAAAGGGAATCACTCTCACTTAGGAAAAAAACCATAAGAATCGGGTTTGCTCTATTTATGTGAGGGTTATGCATGAAGCACGAACAAGCATACAATGTACGCGTTAACTTGGAAGGTACTATATCTCTAACCAAGATTTTTCTATCAGAGCACATAAGTTTTATTGGTTTGAAAGTAACACCTGCAACATTATCAGAAAAACAATTGGAAACTATTTTCTAACAGTTATATAAACAATGGTAAGCAGTCACTCTAATGTAACACTCGGTGATCTAGGAGACACAAAGCGATTCAATACACCAGGTGAAGAAGGCACCCCATACCTCCTATACTTTAAAGACGACACATACGAACAAATGCCATTAGCAGATTTTACAGAGCTTGAATGGTTAATTAAAATAACACTAACCAACCCTTACATCTATTTTAATCAAAATGATTTCGTTTCCAAAATTACTAACAATGGAATCCTTCTCACTTCCTTTAATCCCTTAAAAGATAGTACTATACAAGTATTACGAATACCAGGTCACATTGGTAACATGTTAGCTCCATTTGACTTGAATACCAGTTTAGTCATTCGTAGTATTTACGATTACCAACATGATTTTTTTTCTGATTCAAATTATAGGAAATTAATACCACATTAATTATAGACGTATATCTTGCAGAGATTTCCAAGCCAAGAATACTTTTAGATGGACTGAGAATAATTTGGTTTAAAAGACATGAAAATAAATGATGTCAAATCATAATAAGACAAGGCTATGAATCATTAATAAGTCCTGATGGAGTTGGTATTATAGATAAAAACATACCTATTAATATTTCACCCATTTACCTGTACAATAATCTACACGTTATAAGCCTCAAATATATCAATGAAAAAATAAATGACGGATAATTAAAAAATAATTCATAAAATATATTATATACACACAGAATGGGGCATTATCTGGCCATAGATGAAGAAGGAAATGTTAAGGGGAGTGTAGAGGGGTTTTGACTGAAACAGATATGCGAAATAAAATGACAGCTAGAACAAGAGCGCAATATTCCAGCATCACTACATAAAAAATACAATAGAGCTTTAAACTGTATAGATGATGCTGATACCACACCAATGACAACTAGTATGGGTTTAAGAGTCGTAGGAGTTGGATTGTTGACAACAATTGTAGCCGCATCTGTGGTGTTAGGACTTGAATTAGCAGCTTTAGTTACAGGAACAGCTGGGACGGTGTTTAAATTTGTATCCCGCAAATTGAATCGTAAAGCAAAGAAACACGATGAAATTAGAATCCTTGCTGAGGCAAAGTTAAACACTATAGAAGATCATATTTCTACCACACTCAATGACAATAAAATCTCAGAAGAAGAGTTTCGTTTAATACTAAGCAGGGAGCCTATATAGAAGGGGAGAAGAAACTCCTCGAAAAGCCGCTGAACGTATGTCTCGGGTCTTTACGTAACCAGTGTAGCCAATATGGTGGCAGCGTAGTGAGCCCGGTTTATTTTCAACAGCTGATTACATTCGCTGAGTGTTGTAACAAATAAAATCCTACATGTAGAAGATAAGTTAGCTATTTTGTCACTTCGGTAGAAGTGAAATCATTGGTATTAGAGTCCGTAATAGCACAGTAGATTTGTAGTAAAGTTTCAAGGCCATATGTTATAGCTCACTGGCTTCTATTCCCAATTCACTGCAAAGATAGACTAAACTGTGCCGATAAAAACTTCTTTCACACATTTGTTTAATTTTTAGAAGGAAAATATACCTTTAGTTGAAAGGTATTTGCAAGTAATAGTGACAGTTTTATGACTTAAAACATTGTGAGGATGTAATTGAGGTGTGTCAAAAATAAGACATAAACATCTTTCACATACACCTTTAATTCATATGAGGGGAATATACTATCAGGTGAAATGTGTTTGCAAGTAATAGTGATAGTTTCATGACCTAAAAAGGAATGTTAGGGTGTATATGAAGTGCATGAAAAATGTGACATATTGCCGATCTGCTCTAATCAGCCATTGCAATACTACACGCCGCTGTTTGAGTGTTTCTACTTATTACTTCAAAAACATCTTTCACATACACCTTTAATTCTTATGAGGGGAATATACTATCAGGTGAAATGTGTTTGCAAGTAATAGTGATAGTTTCATAATCTAAAACAAAATGTTAGGGTGTATTTGAGGTTTGTGAAAAATATGATAAATCGCCGATCTCATCTGATTCGCCATTGATGCTAGATGGTTATAGTTCCATAACTTCTTTCTTTCTTGAAGATCTTATTATTTGACAAAACTGGAAAGGTGTTTTAGAAAGCTTTGTGACAGTTGTACACTTTATTTTTGAGGGCAGTGTGACAGTGCCAGTTAGCATTTTGTTAATGTCCATTCCATTCACCACATGCAATAAGATATCTGCATTAATTATTCATGTAAAATGTCTCAAAACAGATTTTCTAAAAGGACAGCTGATGTTAACACGTGTTCTTGTGATACTTTTGCGTTCTTTAACATGTTTGGGGAGGGACGCCCGCTGTGTATCATTTATTCTTTCATTCATATATGTACTTCTTTCTATTATTCTTTTTTTTTATTTCTTTTATTTATGCGCATAATTCATGGTCTTAATTCTTGCTATAATTCATTCATTGTAAAATCAACAAGAATACAACAAGCCCAACAAACATTTATTTCAAAAACCAATGACATAATAGAAGATACACGCTAAACTGTTTCGCTGAGGTCAATATTTTAAATTGACCTTATATATCATGGGTTATATGGTTTGGTCCAGAACCACTCATAGTGCATTTTTATCAATAATTGTAAACTTTTACAGGGAAGATGAAAAGTGGTCATGTTATGGGGTTTATAAATTAAGATGGGTGAGGGAAGGATAGGTTATTATATTATGGATAATATAGGTTGAGCCACAACAACCATTATGTATACTACTCATGTTAATCTTATCAACAACCTAACCAGACCCCCTATTAGTGTAACATTCTAGTGTTTCTTGAATTTTTTCTAATGATCTGTCTATAGAAGAGTTAATAGTATCTGGTTGCGTTCTAAATTCTTGATTACCTTTGAAGTAAACATTGGCGTATTCTGTTGCTTCAATCGCCTGTTGTTTCTCTAGTGCCATCTTTAACGTGAGTTGAAATTTAATACCTCTTAAATCTTTCAGTTTTTCATTTACCTTATCAAATACCAATTGTTTTTTATCTTCAATATCTATGTTTCTTTGAACTTCCTACCAGCCTCTCAAATATTTACCTACAACAGTGTCAGTGGGTGTGAATTGTAATTCTATAGGTTTTTGTTCTTTTAGTAATTCAATGAGCTCAGATTTCCTCATATGAGATGCTTGTATTGTAAGCTCTTTCACAGTAGGTGTTTTTTGATACTTTAAACCCAATAAATCTAATAACTCAGACTTCGTCATATGAGAATAACCTTGAAGGCCATGTTCACGTGCTTGCTTTTTCAATTCATTTACTGTAAACATGTTGTACACACAGCGATTATACTACATGTGAAACAATTCTCCAAAAGTACGTAGTAGATATAGGATTGTGTAATCCCAGAATATACCCGTTAAACTGAGATTACTGCTCTCGGCCCTGTGTAGCTCAGTTAGTTGCACCGCTTACCCTGTACAGTTGCACAGCTGTGCATTGTGAGTTCGTAACTGCCAGTAGTATAAACAATGGGTGTACGGGACCAGCTTATATAAGGCATAAAATAAAGTTATATTCCATATTTACTTATTGAGTCATGATTATTGACAAATTTATCAGAAAAAAATTTCACTTTAATTTCATGTTTATTTTTTATTCACATTTAAACTTTCGTTTTTTAATTAGTACACCATGACAACACCATTTTGTTACCGCTTGTGAAAAAGCAATAGAAAATAAAACTTTTGCTGATTTAATAAAGTTTCATTGGAATAAAGCAATAACAAAACATGAAACAAGTTGTGTAAATATTTATTTTAAAAAGAAACTACTTAGACTTAGATTCAAAAATGAAATTCAAGCAAACAGAATTATGCCAAAAGAACTACAGACCTTACGGTTTAACTATTTCAATAATAAAGACATGTACAACTTCAGATTCAGATGAAAGACCATCTGAGTCTTTAAAGCTATTTCTTATCTTTCTCAAGCAGTTAAAAGAGAAGTTAAAAAAAAAGTGAGAGATAAAACTTTACACTTTCACAATGAAAAGTATAATAATATACCACATAATGGAATCGAAATGTATAATACCCAAATTTTCATACAAATTCAAACAGCTGTCAAAAATGTTAAAAATGGTACCCCTTTAGATAATCCTATTCTCCGAATTAAAATACATAAATTACCAAATTCTTTTCAATTTGCTGACTGGGTTAAATTATATGACAAAAGTAAACCAATAGTAACAAATGGAAAAATAGCTTATCATTCATTAATGGAACAGGGTAAAGAACCTGGGCCCCGTTTCACAAAACTCTCGTAAGCCTAAGATCTCATAACGTTTGCACCTCCTATGTTACAGTATGCCAGGTACAAGAGCTACGAGAAAAGTTACGAGATCTTAGGCTTACGAGGGTTTTGTGAAACAGGTGCCTGATCAGAATAATATTCATAGACTTCTTGTTAAGGGCTCAAAATATTCAGGGGTGGTGTGGTTGATGTTAGTTCTGTATGTCTTCGTAGTATTGGTACTTCACTTGGCATTAAATTACAAACTGCAATTATAGAAAAGGGTACAGATAAATATAAAGATGCTTTAGATGAATTAATAAATGATGAAAAAAAGAGGAGGATGAAGAACTGTTTCACTTAATATCAATATTTTAAAATGGATTAATTCCCTGTCTTATATATAAACGAGTCCCGTACCCAACAGTATTCATCTCACTATAAACACTATTGGGTACTTTTTACTGGGGTGATGAAAAGCAGTTGTGTTATGGGGTTTACAAATTAATATGATTGTAGAAAGGATAGGTTTTCATTCTATGGATTAGATGAGGCCGTCCCGTACCCCCACTGTTTATACTACTGGTGAAAATCAGGTCACAATAAAGAAGTTGACCCCAACAAATATTGCTTTTTGTGAATGATATTCCATTCCACTTCTAAATACCCGTCAAAGATTTTACTTACTTCCAGAGGCTCCTGAAAGAGGCCTATAAACTAGTGATGTGACCGTTTTCAATTCAGAGGCTGTCTGACTTGAGTAGTAGTATTAATAGCAGTTTTGGTTCACTCTCCATATAAGCTATTTAATATAAAATAACATAGATCTAGACCCCCCTTTTAAAAAAAAAACAAATAAAAGGCACTGCCCAACGTCCTTCACACAAACCCACAGTGGGGGTAAACCCCGCTGTGGACTGGCCTATTTCATATACTAAACATACACACAGTGCGCAACTGATAAAGTCTGCATCAGGCTGAGAGTTGGTTACAACCTTATCAGTAATCATGTGCTATGTTTATTGTAACCAAATTGATTATGGGCTCAGTGTCGTATTCTTGTCTTATCATGTCGTTTAGGTTGCCAGATATAAATATATGTAAACTATCAACAATGAATTCAGTCAGAAAATAATCTTTGAATACATCTTCATTAATAACAATGGTCAATTCATAGATGCTGTGCCCTAATTCTTTGAGTTTGTTAACAATCAGAGCTTCAACATCAGTGAAAGATATATTTATAGCCTACCACAAATCCATTTTTAAACATAGGTGTGAACAATCATTAATAGGGTGATTTCTGAGGATGGTGACTTTTGGGGTCTAAAAAATTCTTTCAACTACTTTCTATAAACAGGTGGTGGTGGGGTTTCCCCCTTCAGCAAAACAGTTTAATGTGTATCTTCTGTGATACCATTGCTTTTCGTGATAAATGCTTGTTGGTCTTGTTGTATCCCTTGTTTTATGTATTTATTTTCTCGTCCTTGCTTATAGAATATGTTTTATGAACCTTTGATCTAATCTCATTCTTCATTTTGTTGTATTTTTCTAGTTCACCTATGTTCAAACGAAACTCCTATTCTGACATTTGGTTGAAACATGATCTTCTATCGTGTTTAACTTTGATACAGCAAGTATTCTGATTTCATCGTGTTTCTTTGCTTTACAATCGAATTTGCAGGATGCAAATTTAAACACTGACCCAACTGTTCATGTCACTAAAGCTACTAATTCAAGTCCTAACACCACCGGTGCGGCTGCAACTGTCGTCAACAGCCCAACTCCTACTGCCCCTAACCCCATGCTAGCTGCCATTAGGGTGGTATCAGCATCATCTATGTAGTTTAAAAGCTTTATTGTATTGTAGTGATGCCCGGATATCACGTTCTTGTTCTAGCTGATGTTTTATTTCACATATCTGTTTCAGTCGAAATCCGTCTACACTTCCCTTCATATTTCCTTCATTATCTACGGCTGGATACAACCCCATTCTATTTGTCTATAATATGGTTTATAAATTAGTTTTTAATTATAAGTCAGTTAATTTTTGACAAACATATTTTAAGCTTATAAGGTTCATATTATTATATAGGTAAATGGGTGAGATACTAACACGTCTGTCATCTATAGTACGAACCCCATCAAGGTTTGTTGTTGATGGAAAACCTCCTCTAATTATGATTCGGCAACGTATAATTTCATGCCTTTTATACCAAATTATTCTTAGGCCGTTTAAAATGTCTATTGGACTGGAGGGACACTCTGAGAGATATACATCTGTAATTAGTGTTGTGTATGATTTTATTTCACGTGAACTCGAAAAATCAAAATGTTGGTAATCATATATTCTGCCAATGCATAAACTGGCATCCGAGTTGACTGGGGCTAACATATTGCCAATGTGATATGGTATTTGTAAAACTGGTATAGAATTATCTTTTGAGGGAATAAAGGATGTGAAAAGGGAGCCGTTGTTAATAATTTTGGAAATGAGGTCATTTTGATTAAAAATTATGTAAGGGTTGGTTAGTGTTTATTTTAATTACCCATGCAAGCTCTGTAAAATAGTGGCATTTGTTTGTATGCATTATCTTTAAAGTATAACAGGTATGGGGTGTCTTCCTCACAAGGTAAATTGAACTCTTTTGTGTCTCCTAGATCCTAGATCACCAAGTGTTACATTATAGCTTACCGTTGTATATATAAAACTTTTAGAAAAATATATTCCTATTGTTTTTCTGGTAATATACTTTCTACGTACTTTAAACTAATAAAACTGATGTGCTCGGATAGAAAAATCTTGGTTAGAGTTACAGTATCTTCCACAGTCACTGTGACACCTTGCAAACAGGTGTGTGAATTACCCCCCACCCGCATGTAAATTGAGCAAATGGAGTTGGATTCCTTTCACGATCTCAGGATTCCATTGTTTATGACTTTGTTAAGGTAGTGGTCTTTGTTTTCTATGAAAACGTATGGGGAGAGTAGTGTTATGTTGAGAAGCCACTTGGCGTCACTATTGAGTACTATATGTTGTGTTTTTTTCATCACAACAGCCATTGACAATTCTAAGTCTTCTAAATCATGAAATTTCCCACCAAATGATGGGTGTATTCTCCATTCATCCACGTCATTGCGAAGTATATTGTATCGTGTGTTGCTGGCAGATCCTAATGTATCTAGGTTAAAAGTACTACCAGATCCACCAGTGGCGGGAACTTCAACTCGTTTGTAAATACTGTTCATAAGCTTAAAAGCATATATTTTACCATCTATTCCTGTGTCATCAAACCCTCTGGTATCACCTAGGTCTGATAAACTTGTATTAACACATCTTTTTATTCGCATTCCTGGCCCTTGATTACTGGCCATTATTGTATATGTAGTGTTATGCTTAGGTATCCTATCTTTACAGTTCTGTTTTTTTATCTAAAATTGATATCTTTAATTCAGAAATATTACTATTTGTTAATTTTTTATACTGACATGATGAAAATGACTTGGTCTGACCCTCATTGTATTTTTCTGCTTTAGCCGTGACAACCCTCAACAAGGTAGGAGGACATTCTCTTTGTATGTTATCCGTTGTGCTAAGCTGGTCGAGATAACTCGTGGCATGGAAATAGCTCTGGTACTTTTGAACCAGTGATGACAGACAGGGGGTTTATATGGTATATTGGCAGCCCTAATACCTTCGCTATCGGTTCAATGAGTCTCAGTGTGTTTTTTTATATTATTATTGTCTAACACCAATGTTCCGTTTGAGTCATTTATTTTAAGTTCAGCTCGTTGAGAGAACATATGCCGTAGTATCCATCGGTTATTAGGTGTCTGTCTCCACTAACGAACATCTAATTATTATTTTTGTTGATATTTGTCCATCGCGTATAGTGGGTTATGTCACATAGTACTATTTCGAGTTGGCCAAATGTGTTATCAATGGAGTGTATAAGTTGAATGGTCTCACCATTCATTATATCTGGAGGTGTAATGTACATATTATAGTATAAATTATATATAATAATAATATGCATAAACCTAAAGTACGTAACCCCCCAAACGATAAAATAAACGCCACCAACTTCACACACATGAAAATTGTGGTGAATGGGGATGGCGCGAGTTTAAAACAACCTTTAACGCACAGTAACGCACAGGTGGTGGTAAACTGGAATCAAAATCCAATGCAGTTTTGGCAGAACCAACTCAACTTCCCTGTGTGGTGTGCGACGACGGTGTGGGTCAGTGTGACACTAGACTACGGCATAGACGAACTGAGTAAGGCAGTCATCTTGTTTCATGTTTATTATCAAACAAGATGGATCTTGAAGGAAATAACTGCTCCTCTTCCCCAAGATAAAGCGTGGAGTCAGTTTGATAACCCGTATGATAAATGTGTGTATGAAAGTATTTGTGGGGAGTTCATGATTCCCATGAATAAAGACTTTCGCTTCCTGGAGTGAACCATAGTCTTGGTAAACTCTACACGTGGTTCTATAAGTCCTGAACTTTTAGACTTGCTTATACTGATGATCTGTACAAACCCAGATACCATACGTTTACAGGCCCAAAAACGAATAAACAGATCCATGTCAGCTACATAAAGCAAACTGATCCTGGGGCAGCCACTACCTGGACGAACATGATCTCAAACTCAAAAACATTGGAGGGGTTCACTCG
The DNA here is from genome assembly GCF_037392515.1 of Haliotis asinina. Taxonomy (NCBI): domain Eukaryota; kingdom Metazoa; phylum Mollusca; class Gastropoda; order Lepetellida; family Haliotidae; genus Haliotis; species Haliotis asinina. The sequence goes on along the minus strand of NC_090288.1, from coordinate 22,703,746 downwards.
TGCTGGCACCATCTGCTTGAATGGCTCTATTCGAACATACGTGTGGGCTGTGTTGGGCTCATAGACGCAACCGCGCTCTAGTATCATAGGTTGCGGAACCACTTACGACACGCAGGAACAATTCGTGGCTAATATTGAGGATGCAATAGCATTGCCAGTAGATATACCTAGCACTTTGAAACAATACCAGGACAAGTTACAATATTCCATGTGTTCGGTGTGGGATTGTACATGAATCCGAGTGACATGCGTCTGAGAATCAATAAAATAACGGGCTACAACAATGAAATAACCATCGCCGACCAAAAAGGGGTGGTAACACAGAAGTAAATGTCTCCCACATGGGGGGGTTTCCCTCACACCCCCAGGGGTGAAACGGGTATAGCATCATCACCACCAAAGCCAAGGATTGTGGAGGGTGCTGTGGACAGCCGACTGCAAGTCCGAACGATCTTCCCCAATATACAGGCATTCAATCAGCAGCACATCGATCATAAAACAGCGTTGGTTGTCGTAGGTGTCAGTTGGCTTGTTTCTCATTTGGCTAAAAATCTCCTAGCCACAACGTACACCAGCCCAGCCACGGCAATGATGAATGCCCACAGATTTTGACCAAGCCACGTGACAGTTTTACCCAGTGTGCTGAGCAGCCACGATACGATACTTCCTAGGATACCGGGCAGGGCTTCTGCGGTCTTACCAGCGAGTTTAGCCAGGACCCCTCCGAGTGATTTCAGATGTTTTTTTATCCAGTCTCTGACATCGCCACCTGGTGTGGAGGGTAGGGGAACCACACTTGGGGAACCTCCCGTCAGCGATACGACCAGAGCTGATATGATGAAACCCAGTGCTGTCAGAATGCTGGCAATGGTGATGCCTTGCTCTCTCGGAATAATATTTAGATCCTGTCGGCCAATGTGGTATCCTCGTTCAGTATTCTATCGATTGTTTCCTGAATGCGGTTGATCTGGGATCGCAGCTGTTCACGATTCAAGGAAGCAGATTCCAAGCATGTGTGTCGTTCCATGATATGACGCTTCATATCCTAATCGTCCATTTCGCTGAGTTTTGTTTTTTTCACAAGCTATGTGCTCATTGAGTTCTTTCAGTTTTCCCGTGTTGTTCACGAGTTCATGAGTATGTGTTTCAAGGTTTTGCCTAGGCCGTACAGTTCCCTCATTGGAAATTCAATCCGTGTTATCCAAGTAAGTTTTCCCACGCTGTCCGATGCTTCTGTAGCACACTGTGTAATGTCACCACTGGAGGTGTCACACAGTTTGGATCTGGTAGCTTGAAGATCTTGAATGACTTTCAGTGGGGCTGCCCCATCTTAGGTTTTGCACCACCATAACCCTGGATGTTTAGTTTTTCACGGATAAATTCGGAACCATGGCAACTGGCTAGATTTGACAAGGAGAGTGGTTTTCTAGTGCGCATGGTAATGAGGTCAACCTCCGGGTTATCCTTAAGGCATAGAATGCCCTTTTTATCTATAAAAAAAATTCGAACGGTCTCAACCCTGAGACTCGACGTAGTTTCTATTGCTTTTTAATCCATCGTAATAATCATCTACTGCTAGTTTTAAAAGTTGGTTGCTCAATGATGAATTAGTAAACGAAGTATCTTCATAGTAATCAACATCAGCAGGAGCAGTAGCTCCAAAATCATCCATCTCTAAATCGTTCATAGTTTTGAAATTATATTATATTATAAATATTAATATATAATGTCATACGGTAGAAAGCTAAATCCTTTTCCAAGATTAAGAGAACAACTAGTTGTCAAAGGCGTGCGCCAGTTGGTTACTATTACGAGCAACCCCAGCAAGATAGACCAGAACCAAGTACTTTTGGTTTGATTCCCAAACTTGGGTGGGAACAACGTCATAGTGGCAGGAATGGCACGATTGGCATTTAACATCAAGTTGACTTCAGACAAAGACAAACGTGAGCTCCTGAATAATGTGGGCCATGCTATAGTCAAGAAGACCACAATAAAAATTAGTGGCAATGAGGTGCTTAGCATAGACGACAGTGATATATATTACTGTTACACAGACCTATGGAAAAGTGAGGGAGAACGCGACAACGGCGTGTACCAGGGAATCGTCGAAACAAGGTCAAAGCCACCAATACCTTTGCTGTGCGAGTCTTCGAAATTCCTTTGGAGTAGTTGAATGGACAAAACAAGACATCCAGGGTCTTGACAGCCTGACCAGAAGGATCATGTCAGATAACAGAGCGCACCACCCTCGTTCCTCTGTTAATCGTTTATATATGCCAATCAATTCGGGAGGACATGGTTTGATTAATGTGGATTAATGTGCACATATTTATTTATTGGATGATTCTCTGGTGATGCACGTCAAGACTCACGATGAAAGCAAGGAATTCCACAGCTATTTTAAGCGTGCCAAGGTTGTTGGACACAATCTGAAATTTGAAGTTGATTTTGTTGATGGCGATGTACGGCTGGATGGTACAGTAATAGGAGTAAACCAGGTGAAGTCCTTTACCAAGTCTGCCCAGAGTCAGTCCTTTGTGGAGAAGCTGTCTGAGAAGCCACTGCATCGTGTGTACATGTAGTGTGTGGAACAGAACAGCAATCCAACTGACTCCTTCGCCTGGATGAAGTCTCAAATGTGAAACTGCGGGCTTCCTTTTTGCTGCTCAGGACCAGTCACTTCCCATTCACAGTCACCAGAATGTATTTCTTAATCAAAATGTGAAGATGAAATGTCGCCTTTGCAATGAATTTACTGAGACTGTCCAACACCTTGTCAGTGGATGCCCTTCCTTGGCACAAACAGCATATCTTAAAAGGCCTGATGACATGGCTCGCTGCTTTTACTATTGTCTCCGCTATGCCTGTGGCTTTGACAACGACATCCATCCATGGTACAACCCTAAACATGTCCAGGGCGTCCTGGAAAATGATGCTATCAAACTTCTCTGGAATAGGCCAGTATACAGCCTGAGACGAATTCCAGGGAACAAAACTGATCTTGTTCTTTTTGATAAAGCCAATGAAATTATTTATATCATTGAAGTTTCTGTCCCTTTTGACAGCAATGTGATTGGCCAGATTCAGGAAAACCTCGCCTTTGACATGTCTCGCCTGCATCCCAAGTACACTGTTGTCAGGTTCCCCATTGTTCTCAGTGCCCTTGGTCTGGTACCTCCTGATCTCTTGGCGCAGATCAGGAGAGTGCCAGGGTTCTCCACCAAGAGCACAGCCCTTCTGACAATCTGGGTAATGCAGAAAGCTGCAGTGTTGGGGAGTCTTCACATCCTCCGGAAAGTTCTTGGTGGGTTCGACTAGGTAGTGTTTCCTGGGAGAAGTGGGGAATAGGGAAAACTGAAATTTGCAGTAAAATTTGCAGGGTTATTGTTCTTATCACCATAAAGATAATATCAACTATACGTGCTCTGTGTGTGGAATAGGGGTGAAAGGTCATTATCGTTTATGTAAAGCCCATGGCGAAGATAAAAAACGATTTCAGCTTATTTACACCAGCGAAGTTAAACGCTTGTTCAAGATCAAGGTATGATTTGTAATTCCTCCTACATGGCTCGCTATCAGTTGTCTTCCTATCCTGATCTTGTCTTCCTTGTTCGACTGGACTAGCTTCACCTTACCACGTTTTCATAAATTCTCCATTGTTTTACAGAATACAGAGTTGTTCATTAGGTTTTTCTCAAAGTCATTGGTGGCCAGTTTTCCCATGTCTGTGTTCATCCTGATGTATGGTTCCATCCATGGGCTTTCATTAAACTTCAGTATTCTATGCACTTTAGTAACCTTCATGCCAAGTGATAAATACTCAGGCATCCAGTCAGGATTAACCTTAATCCGCTCGGGTGCCAGGGGGTAACTGTTGTGTCATGTATGCAATTCGAAGTCCACTTCGAGTATATAACCCTTATTAGAAGTGGGGGATACCCCCATACCCCCAGTGTCTATCACAGATTGAAAATTACTCTCAGACACCCATTCGAATCCCCCTTTCGGTAGATATTGACTCATAGCCCAGCCGTACAGCTTGCTGGCAGAGTAGGTGGTTTGTAGGTTTGTAGGTTTACTAGGGTTATAACCTTCCACATACTTGTTGTTAGCTTAAGCATAACATTTTGATACCATGGAAATACCACCACGTAACCCTTTCTCAGTAAACACATGCATATCATAATCTGTGAATAATTCTAACTCCACACCTGTTTTCTTTAGTAAGTCATCCCATGATAGCCCAGGTCTTGAATAATACCATGCCAGGTACAGCCAATATTGTTTCGAACACGTTTTTCTGAATAGCTAAAACACATCTGCCAGCAACAACACATCCATCTTCAAATATAAATCGTGGTAATCACCTACTGTCTTACAACCTAGTTTTTCCCATACATTTTTCACCTGTTTGTAATCGTCTTCTGAGACAGACGCGTCAGTCAGCTTGCTGTAGAAGCAGTCAAAGGGAGGTAACTCTGTCTCATTAAACCTACAGCAGTCATCCATATATTCATACAGGTAAATACCCTTACGTAGCAGCAAACCTCTAGTTTTCTCTTCTGTGTACTGATTAGTTATAGCTAAGTCGTCCAGTTTATTACCTTTTACCAAACTGTCTAGAGACAACAACAGAAACTGAACACTATCAATCTCAGCCCATTTAGCGAAAAGGATATATACCTCTCCATATTGTTTGGAATACAGGATATGTTGCCTTCTACCTTTGAAATAGCTTGCATAATCAAGTGTGAATCATACCCGCGTAGACTGTGAAATACCAAAGGGATATGAATAAGCTTAGGATTTACCCTTAGCTTCAAGTTACATTCATTGTGAGCCACACCTCTGTATTTGCCTGTAATGTGACAGCGGTCTCTCACTGAATCACCATTCAAAGGTTTATGGCACACGTGACAATGCATGCTTTTGTTGTGGGCTTTCCGATCTGCTTGGGTCATACATGTTGGTGTTTTGTCGTACAATTTTTTCCTGATCGCTGTCTCCTTGTGTTGTAAAGCTTTTAGAAATTTACCACCTGTGTCTGGGCCTCCATAAATGAAGGGAGGGTTAGTTTGGCCATCACAACGAATGACCACATACCCAAACCCACAGGCCTCATGCTGTTCAACTTTTTGTGTGAAACTCTTTTAAGGGGATTGGGCCACTGTATCAATTAGTTTAATGATATCTTCGAAGTCAGTGTAGATAATGTATGGTACCGGCATCTGATTTTTGAGGTTGATAAATTTCAAGATATTGTTGTTTTTGGTCGGCATATTTATCCGTATGACTGTCTCCCCTACATCCCTGTGTGAATCCAGCAGATCGGCTCTAGAAAACCTGTGAAGGCACCTTTCACAAAAGTGTTTCTTTTCCTTGTGTTTCGATTGATCGTACCACAGTCAATTGAAATTTTTAATCCATGTGTAGTGATATTTTTCACTTTGTTGTATCATAAATATATTGATAATTTTTCGACCATCCTTATACAATAAAGGACTTATCCTGTGCACTATTACATTTTTACCTTCATGCCCAAATACATTTATAGCTAAGTCTGGATTCTGTTTTTCTTTTTTTGACACCTGGGATATAGGGGTGGGTTCATCTATACCTGACCAATTTATCCCATCATCTTCCGGATAACTGGAAAGTCTGTCAGAATGATTTTCAGCAGAAAACTTAGCGGATCTTATCGCTACCCTCATACAATTATTAACAGTTTTTAATGAATTTTTCGAATGATCTGTCAATGGAAGAGTTTATAGTATCTGGTTGTGTTGTAACTTCCTGATTGTCTCTGAAATAAACAATGGTCTGGTCAATTACTTCATTTGCCTGTTGTTTCTCTAGTGTCATGTTCAATGTGAGTTGAAATAATACTTTTAAATCTTTCAGTTCTTCATTTACTTTATCAAATACCAATTGTTTTATATCTCCAAACTCTATATTTCTTTGAACTCCCATCTTCCAACCTCACAAATATTTTCCTATAGCACGCTCAGTTGGTGTGAACTGTAATTCTACAGGTTGTTGTTCCTTTAGTAATCCTCATACCTGAATACCCTCGCATTCTGTGGTCACGAGCTTCCTTTATTAGCTCTTTCATAGTAGGTGGTTTTTCAAACTTCAAACCTAATAAATCTGGTTACTCATGTTTCTCATACGAGAAAAACCCTCTCAATCCACGGTCAAGTGCTTGCTTTTTCAACTCATGCACTATAACTATGTTAGAGTGTTCATAATATATGTTAAACATTTCTCTAATTGTATGTCATTGTGTGTAATCAACTGTCAGTCGGCGCAGACTTTATTGATCGTGTGAGGTTGTATACATTGTGTGACCCAGCTCTCAGTCGGCGCACTCACTTTATAGATCATGCTATACATTGTGTCTCGTTGCCATAGAGCTATCACGTGATCACAGTGTTGATAACACAGGATACACCCGTTAAACTTAGATTATTGCTCTGAGTCCTGAGTAGCTCAATCGGTTGAGGTGTGAGCTTATTGTGTACAGTTGCGCAGCTGTGCATTGTGAGTTCGTATCCCGCCATTGCCTCAGATTGACTCCCTTGCACAATTTCGTGACGCAAGGGACATGCGGCCCTTGCACATTTCGTGAGCAAGGGATCATGATCATATCAGTTGGGTCTCTGAAAAGAGCCTAGCTGAGCGGGGCACTCGCACAGTGAGAGAAGGCACCTACGCAGTCCCCCTTGGGAGAATGCACCTTTTATCTTTCTTAAATTCTCTCTTGGGGGAATGTCAAACTACTGACTTGAATCACTCATTAATTAACAAAACAGAAGGATTTGTTAATTGGTGAGTCTTAACTGCCTTCACTTAACAAAGGATTAGGTCCTGTGGCGTACAAAGAACAGTCATTTACCATCATCCACTAGTTACCTCCCCTTGTGGACATTTCCAAACTTGGAAATTTTAGGAAATGTCATATCTCCAAAATTGGACATTTTTGGAAATCTCATATCTCCAAAATTGGAAATGCTTTAGAGACATCATCTTTCAAAATTTGCAAATGTCTTGGAAACAACATCTTTCCAAGACATTTACAGACTTGTAAATGTAGACTTTTTTGGCAGTGCAACTTCTGCTGATTGGCCAGCCAACCTAACTGGTGAAGTAGCCGCATTGTGAACTCCTTATGCCACACAAGGAGTGTGTGATTGCTCTGTCTTTGGATACAATCGTCAATGTAAGCCTTGAATACTATTCCCCGTTGATACTGAAAACTGACGATCAGATTCATGGCCCAGGTAAATAGCCATGGGCTGTATAAATTCCACTGGTAGTGAATGCCCTTGAAATCAAACTGGAGGAACTTGCGATGAGTTGGGAAAAATCGGAATGTGAAGATATGTCAAGACTGTTCAAGTAATGCCCCGGCGTGATAATAGCTTTGAGAAGCTCCACTGAGACCATTTGGAAATGAGGTGGATTCGAAAGATGCAACTTTCTTGAAAACCTTCATGTTGAAAACAAGACTCAGCTTGTGTGAGTCTTTGAGGACCAATAATATTGGAGAAAGAAATCTGGTTCAGTCGGAGCTGGACCCAGGGATTCAATCGCTTGATTCTTCAGTAGCGTCTCTATTGTGGATCATAGAACTGCTTTCTGCTGGTGGGGGAATACATCCTCTGAGACAGAGAGATTGTCTAAATCTGGGTGATAGTCAATCCAATAGTCTTTGTTATTTCAGCTCAAAGCCATGACTTGTATCTCTTATAGAGTTTACCAATTTCCTCGGCAGGCAGTTTCTGAATTTTATCTGGAGTGATATTGTCATCAAGGTATTGTTTGGCTTTACCACCAACTGCAAGCACTACCAGTTTCTCTCGCTTCTCGTCACTCTTATCATCCTGTGGCAACAACAGCTGTTCGAGCAGTTCGTGACAATCCAACTTATAATTATATAAATTGATTTTTAATTCTAACAATATAATACCCGATACACGCGAAAAATAGTGAGATAAAGGTTAAGTTACACATGGTGAGGATCTTGAAGATCATTTAAATATAAATTAGACATTTCATATCACTTCTGACCATTAAATTTAGGGCGCGAATGAAACGTGGTCGGTGAAAGGGAAGGGGGGAAAGGGGACTACAAAGTCTTTCTTTGATAGATAGCAGTTTTTATCAGGGTTTTCTACAGATCAAGCCATCATTCAGACATGATACAAAACCCCCATACCCTATGGTACTCATCGCCAATGGCCAAGCTTACGGGAGACCAGGTCAAAGCGTACACCTTAATTTTGTAAGGCAATTGTGATTAACCATATATCATCAAGGAAGATTTTTAGATGCCTACGAGAGAAATGGGTTATCTATTTTTTAAGTAACCAGTTTATCTCCTTCACTTAACAAAAGTTTTTAGTTAAGAACATAAAAAATTTTTTTCAAACATTGGTCACTTTGACCCGCCTTCCGAGGCAAAGTACCCTTCAGTGGTCAAAGAAATGTTTATTTGTATGCACTATATGAATTGATTGTTTCTAAACAAGGTGGGGCTGTGGGGTAGCCTAGTGGTTAAAGCGTTCGCTCGTCACGCCGAAGACCCGGGTTCGATTCCCCACATGGGTACTATGTGTGAGGCCCATTTTCTGGTGTCCCCCGCCATGATATCGCTGGAATATTGCTAAAAGTGGCGTAAAACCAAACTCACTCACTCACTCTAAACAAGGAACATTTGTTTAGAACAGTCTGAACCTAAAACCAAACATGCAGATCACTGGGAGCTCCTGGCGTGTCAAAGCAAATACAACATTTGCATACTCAAGAACATCTTCTTCACCACACTCTGCATGATACAATAGGTTACAGATAACGCATTCAAACCAGTCTTCATTGGCGGGGTCAGAGTACTTTTCGTTACAATGCAAGCAAAATGTTTGTTTCTCCTGACCACTGTTGCAAAGTCACAAAATGCATTTTTCTAAACAAGGAACACTTGTTTAAAACAATCTGATCTTTAAATTGAACACATAAATAACTGGGAACTCCTGGCCTGTCAAAGCACTTAATCATTTACATAAATCACAAACATGCTTACAGCTGATGCATTTGAGCCAGTCTTCATTGGGTGGGTCAGTGTACGTATCGTTACAATACAAACAAAATGTTTGTTTCTCCTGACCACTGTTGTCAGGTGAACAAGGTTTCAAGTTCTTCTGTCTTTTTGCAGTCGTTCCTTTGGTATTAGAAGGTTTTCTCTTGGTGCTCATGTCAGGTTGGCGTTTCTTTTCTTCAAGCCTTTCTTTAAAAGGTGAAGAGGTGACAACTGCAGAGGACATAATCCTCTATTTTCTGACACGTTTATGTTGAGCCTTAGGGAGTGGAGACAGTGCCCGTATCGCGTCCCTAATTTCCACCGATGCTACATGGGAAACATCCATAGAATGATTGTCTGTTGGCAGAAGACGTCGGGATTGAATGGCCATATACCAGTGCAGTGAAAACCATTGGTAGCTTTCAGCATCGTCAATGTTTTTCTGTAAGCATCCCCGAATAGTTGGGCCATTTCAAACACTGATATTCTCTTTCCTGGATTTATCAGCATCCACCTGTCTGCTTCCTGGTGAAAATTTGTCTTCAACGGGCCAAAGAAGGTGCAGTCCAATGGTTGAAGTCAATGGGTTGTGTGGGGCGGTAAAACCAACATCGAAATGTGGTTGTCTCTGGCAAATGAGATTGCTTCAAGTGTTTTTATGGGAATTGTGACCATCAAGCAGTAGGAGACATGGCTTCTCGCATGTAGGTTGAACAAAGTCTTTGAAATGGCGTAACCAGTCAAGAAACAAATCCTGATTCATCCACCCATTTCCAATACATTTCGCCAGCGACCCAGCAGGAGCTCCCTTCGTCAGAGTTGGAGCAATTCTCTTAAGTGTATATATCATTGGGGTTACGTATGTGCCAGCTGCATTGAAACAACACACCACAGTGATTGTTTTACCCCTTTCACCACTTGTAATTTTGCCAATCTGCTTTTGACCTTTCTTCTCAAGAATATGTCCTGGCTTGTGGACCACCGTCAGACCACTCTCATCGATATTCCATAGGGAACTCTCTCAAATTGAATGTTTAGTAATTTCACCTCTCAAAAGTCCATAAAACTTGTCTACTGCTGGTTTGTTAAATCCAACTACATATGTCAAGCTTGTAGGTTCTGGTTTCCTAATGGACAGCTCTTGGTGTTGCTTCAAAATGTTGGATAACTAGTCTTCGCGGCTTTTCTTTTGCTTTGGTTAAAGCAATGTTTAACGCCTTTGCTTTCTGCTGAATCAAAAGCTAATTTCCGAATGTCTCTAGTATGCAGCCCGTAGAACATTTGTTGCATAGTAATAATGTGATTGACTAGTTCGTACGCGTCATCTAATGTTGGTCTGTATCGCTCAAGTTTTGTGGAACTGGGTTCATTAACCAGACCTTTCAAATGGCGTGATAGTGTTCTCCTTGGAATATTGAAGTTCTTCGAAGCCGCAGAAATAGATGTTCCCTCTTTGACAGCAGCCATAGCTCGCTTCAGTGCATCTGCACCGTACCTACCCTGGTCAGTTTTCCTTTTGTAATTACGCACCATCATCTTTAAATACGCAGTTCATCTACATAGGCCTCTATCAATGAATACTCCTGACAGACGTATGGTTCCTTGAAGTCAACATACAGTGGTATGCGACGAAGGTACTTCTTGGCGAATGCAACTACTGACATAGGATCGGCATCTTCCTTTGGTCTATTTTTATGGTCCATGAACACATCTAACATCACTTCTGTTCAACCCAAAGTAGAGGTGGCATCGAATCAGACTGAAAAGTAAAAAGACAATACACCACTGTGTGCCATCGTCTGGTTCAGAGAAAAATAAATTTGATATTGCAACACTAAGACAATGTGTCTCTGGTTTTGGTAATGTTTTCTTGTTGAATTTATAGCCAATTTCTCTCTTCAGTAGTTGCGTTATAAGATTTCCCCTGTTAACTTCAAATACCAGGCCATCAACAAGCATTGTTTCAGACTGAAAAATAAAGACTTCATTTTAAACTATGCTTCAACATCTTGAACAATTCCTCTTTGTATTTACATCAATGTGTTAACATGTTTTTTAGGTAAAAAAACTGACTTTTGTATGAAGTGTATGAAGTATGCATAGGGGCAAAATGCGCCGGTACTGTACATGCCTTTTTGAAATAGAAATGAAATAAACGTAACAAGATATACTGAACATCATTGAAAACGCACCACCCCTGAAATTGTGGATTTCTAAGAGCAGAAGTGAGCAATCTATGTAAATTTTACATATTTGTGTAGACCAATGTTTGATAAAGAAAAGAAGCAAAAAACAATCAAGCAAAACAGTGAAGATTTAATGCAGCTGACAATGAAATAAAGATGGGGTCAAAATGGAAAGTCAGTAGCGTGTATGACCCCCGCTAGCAGCAACACAAGCTGTGCAACATCTCCTCATTGAACGGATAAGTCTCTGAATAAAGTCCTGAGGCACTGCATTCCACTCTTGCTGCAAGGCATTGTCGAGTTCCCCAAGGTTGTTGATCTGCGGACAACGTGCGAGGCGTTGGCCGATGTAATCCCACAAGTGTTCGATGGGTGACAAATTTGGTGACAATGCAGGCCAATGAAGTAGAGGAATGTTGTTGTTAGCCAGATACTGTATCGAAACACGTGCAGTGTGGGCTCGTGCATTGTCATGTTGAAATGTGTGCAGATCTTGATGCTGGTGAAAGAAGGGAACGACGTTGTTCTGAAGAATGTTGTCATGGTAGTAAACGGCATTCACTCTGCCACGACAAACAATCAGAGCGGTTCTGTGGTGATAACTTATCCCTCCCCACACCATAATGCTGTCTCCACCCCACCGATCGGTTTGCACAACACAATCCTGATGATAACGTTCACCCCGTCGACGCCATACCCGTAGACGCCCGTCAGCATTTCGCAAGTGAAAACGCGACTCGTCGGATACGATGCTGTTCACGATGCTGTTCAGCCCATTGTCGGCATTCACGGCGATGCCTGTCAGTCAGGATGGGTCCAACGTAAGGGCATCGACAACGTAACCCTGCCGTCGGACGGTGGAAGCGCTGATCAAACCACGTCGACCCTGGACAGCCTTGGCGGTTCTGGCAGCGGGCAAGGTTCGATCCCGAATATGGCGCCGTACAATGTCCCGATCTTGACGAGGGGTGGTAACACATGCCTGACCTGGGCGTTGCCGGTCCCTGCTGGTTCCTGTTTGTTGGTATCTGTTAGCAAGCCTCAGAATGGTCGAATGATGACACCCAAATCGTCGTTCAATGTTTCTGCTTGAAGCGCCGACATGCAACATACCCAAGCCCTGTTCTCGTTCCTCTGGTGACAATCTTGGCATGGCGAAAAAACTTTACTTACGAAAGTACTGCGAAAATGAGAACAGTTTTGTGCCGAAGGTCATTTATACCCCTGAACAGCATGCTTTCTGCATGCAATTTGTGCCCTTCGTGTGTGATGTGCATGAATTTTGTTGTTTTCATGTGATGTGTTCGATGATGTGTTCGAACGATCCGTTTTTTTACTGTAGAGCGTTATTTACGATCTAGTGTGTTATTATCAAAATTCCCACCATTAATTTTCCATTTCCAAAAGATTCTATTGCCTTATTTCAAAATTTACAGGTGGTGTGTTTTCAATGATGTTCAGTATATTATGTGCGTGCGAACTGTAGAATTACAAGCTTTCACGTTGTATTTTCACTTAAAATCAAAGTTTAAACTTTGTCAGTAATGAAGCCAATAGTCAGCTAGTGATATTTCTCATGATTCATACATGAAAATGCTAAATTTCAAACTTTTTTTCCCACGTACCGATTTTATGGTTGCTATTTATGATGTCGTCAGCTAGCACGATGCATGACGTCATCTGTGATTGGCTGATGGCAACGTATAGCTCCCTCTCCTGTTCATTCCAAAAATACACCGTTTGTTCACTTTGCCCTGGATGCGCGCTTTGACCCGGTCTCCCCTAGATCTTGCCAGTGGCTTTTCCCAAGTGCCATTAAATGAAAACTCAACGTGAGTGAGTCGGACTCAGCAATATTCCAGTTATATGGTGGCAGTCTGTAAATAATCGAGTCTGGACCAGTCAATCCAGTGATCTACAAGATAAGCATCGATCTGTGCAATTGGGAACTGATGACATGTGTCAACCAAATCAGCGAGCATGACCGCCCGATCCCGTCAGTTGCCTCTTACGACAAGCATAGTTGCCTTTTATAGCAAGGTGGGTTGCTGAAGGTCTATTCTACCCCCTGGACATTCATGGGTTGAAACTCAAAGCATAAAACTGTTTTTGTCACCATCAAGAGACAGGGGTGTGGAAATAAAACAATTTTCTACTTGCCCCTGGGCAAGTAAACTGGAAAAACTGACTTGCCCAACAAGAGAGCCTACATGCCCAGAATTTTTAAATTATTGTTTGATTAATATTGCGTACTGAATAAAAATGATTATGATAATTTCAATGTGTAATGCCGTCTTTTGTACTGATATTTTCAGAACTCGAAATGAGAAGTGTATGATATGTGTGTACTACTGGAAATGTGCCATATTGAAAATAGCTTGCCAATCCACTCAGACTGAAGATGACTGCATATCTACTATTAGTCACTTAGATACTGAATCACAGGCAACTCAACTTTGAATATGAACAGGATTACCAAACAGTCTAAGCAAACATTGTTGTGGGATATTTTGTGAAAAATTTTGCTAGTTTGTGAAGAGACATACATTTTTTATTTTATTGTATTTTTTTGTGGTGGTATGCTATGATCATTTAATAAAAGGGTTATCTCCCTTGAACCGCCATGTGCCTTTCGGAGAATCACAACGAAAAACAGCTGGCTGACAACAAAAGAACACATCGTAACTTTTTGACTGAGAATGTGAGTGAAGTTAATGCAAACCTAGCACATAATCGTGTCAGCATGTCAGTAGTGTATTTCTTGTGTATCAGCCGCCAAAATAAACCCTAATTCGCAGCCTTGTTTCTGAATTCGTCATGTTCTCTTATGAACAATTGTTGCAGAATTACATGCTACAAGTGACAATGCGACACAAGTCACAGTTGTTGAAGTTACTGCACACCCCAACTTACGTCACCTACAATGGTTTTGTCCAGACTTCACACAGTTTTGACAACAAAGAAGATGATGTCCTCCCAGAAGATGAAAAGGATCATCAAAAGAATTCTCTAAAGATTTGCTATCAAATGCACTCATGCTAGCCCATGCCATCCCCAAACAAAATAGCTGTGTAGAAAGGCTTCACCAATCAATTGCTCAAGTCCTGTTTTATTATGCTTTTTGGCAGAGAAATGAGAACACCACAAGCTTGTTTCATTAATTCCACATGAAGATGTAGGCCACAACAAAATCTACCTTTCAAACTGACTTTAACTCATTAAGGCCGAGAGACGCATATGTGCGGCAAATTAATTAGCTTCTTACAGCGAGAGCCGCGTATTGGGGGTAATAAAAAGCAGCTCTTATTCAGCGAAAGCCATGTATTGGGGTTATTAAAAAGCAACTCTCATTCAGCGAGAGACTCGCATATGCATTTTACATTTTAAATTCTTACTGTAGATACTATTTCAATCAATCTAGCAGTATTGATCAAAGATTAGCTTTTCTTATGTGGTAGTTTAGGGTTGGATATAGTTCAATATGGCTATTACTGTGTTCCTGGCTATGCTGATATGCATAGCCACAACACACCCGACAGGTTAGTGTGGTCTGCTTTGCATGTGCAGTCCATGCACTGCCTCTCTCTAGCCCTATAAAAGGGGTAGCTACATAGCACTCCTTGTCTTTAGTCCACTGGTCCGCCAGAGGTGAGGACATTTATTTTAGTTGTTTGAGTCCTGGTGATCCAGACCAAGTAGATAAGTTTTTCTTAGTTTACCACAGGAAGTTAATATATTTATTTGTTTTAGGCATAGGCTTTGAAATCAGAGCCATGTCTTGGTAGGATTTGGGGACAGTTTAGGTTGTTAGGTATAGGTTAGGTGGTTAGGTATAGGTTAGGTTAGGTGGTTAGGTTAGGTATAGATTACGTTAGGTTGATGGGTGGGTAAGGATAGGTTCAGGAATTTTGTTATAAATAAATTATTGAGTTTCCTTTGTCTGTTTGTTCTGTTTTACCAGCAATGAGGCCTGATTCATAGAGCCTACTTGAAGTTGGCTGAGTTATCATCACCGCATAAAAAAAATACACAATGCAAGGTCCAAAACCAGAGAATGGCCAACTTCAGCTGTCACTGGGCAGAAAAGTCTATTACATATTTGGTGCCGTGACCAGGATCAGGTTTCTCGTTGCTGGCAGGAATTCAGTTGTTGTTGTTTGATATGGATGTCTTGCATCAAGGAGAGTTGCTGGCCTTGTCTGATAGTGGAATCAATGATGGGTTTGCTGAGTCTGGTGCTGGTTCAAGAGCTCAGTCAATCTTCTTGACATCTACACCGTTTGTCTCTTCGTCCAATAGAAACAGTATACTTGGGTTAGGAGTAGAGATGGAGGAAAAACTGCAACAGAATTCCAGGACATCTGCAGATGATTTGCAAACTGACCACTCTGTTCCATTTCATCCCCTGTGTGCCAATAGAGTTGTACGTAGGGTATTGACGGATCGGGAAGTTGACGAGTTGAATTTGAATCATACAGGAACCGGAAACCCATCAGTTCGATTTTCAAGCCATGTTAATGATGGTTCTAGTGTAGGGAACAGGTTTCTGTCAAGAACAGCTAATTTTCCTGAAGGCTTAACAGAAGATGATACCTTAAATCGTACCTATGTTAGTGATCCTAGTGACACTATGCTCAAACATAGCTCATTTGCTAGGTCTCCTAGAACGACTGTGCGTCCAGATTGTTTTGATGGTACATCCTGTGATTGGCAGGACTTCATAGTTCATTTTGAACAAGTCTCTGCATGGAACCGGTGGACAAATGTAGAGAAAGCAAAACAACTGACAATGTGTTTAAGGGGTACTGCTCAAACGTTGTTAAGCAATCTTACAATTGGACAGTTGAATGATTATAATGCAGTCAAGAATGCTATAGGTCAAAGGTTTAATCCTTGGGGTAGAAATTTAGCCTTCAGATCAGAATTCAGAAACAGGAAGCAAGGAAAGGATGAGTCCATAACTGAATTTGGGTACAAGCTCCGGAGTTTGGGTTTGCTTGCTTATCCTGAGGCTTCTATTACATCCTTAGAACCACATCTGATTGATCAGTTTTTGAATGGTTTGACCAGTTTCAACATGAGAAAACATGTGTCTTTCTCACATCCTATCACGCTTGATGACGCAATGTCCTCTGCTGTTGAATATGAAGCCATAGAAGGTAGTCGGGCAAGAAAACCTGAGAATTATGACCGAGTAGGGGTGGTTGGTCATACATCTGAACCTAGGACAGAAACTCAGAGTAACATCAAGGAACCTTTAACCCTAGAAGCTATAGGAAAGTTGATAGACAAAAAGTTAGATCTTTTTAAGAAACAAAGTCAGCGAAGAGAACCCCCTCGTTGTTATGTTTGTCATGACAAAGGTCATCTGAGAAATGCTTGTCCATATCTTGAGATGTTAAGATTACCAACAAGTGCTAATAAGACTGGAAATAGGTCGGGAACCTAGTAGATGCTGAGATTGAGGCCGCTATTTCAGCTCATTTAGATACGCCAATTCCAGCAGACGAAGAAAGCATTGAATCGAATACATCAAATGATACCTTGTTGATACAGAATGAGCTATCTGCTTCCAGGGAGAAAATAGTTTTGCGCACATTAACCCCTGAAAAGTCTCTCTATGCATATGCTAAAGTTGAAGGAGGAAGTTTTAAAGTGCTTGTTGATACAGGGTCCCCAGTTTCCATTATGTCACATGATGATTTCTGTAAGCTTGGTTTGGAGGGAACACCTTTAGAGGTAGTTAATAAGGATTTGCATACAGCAAATGATACTCCAGTGGTGGTACATGGTTCTGTTAGGTTGAAGTTTGCGATTGATTGTGTGGAATTTGAGCAAAACTTTGTAGTAGCAGATCTGGGATCACTTAGCAGTATACTTGGAATGGATTTTTTGGAGCGGTATGATGGGGTCGTGTATGTAAAGAGGAAAGTTCTGGTTAACTCAATGGGTGAACTTACCAAACAGAAAACTTACAGCTGTTCTAGAATAAGAGTGCATGAAACAGTGACCATACCTGGGAATTCATAAATGCTCATTGAATGCCAGGTAGATAATTCTCTCTCTTCTAAGAGTGGCATCATTGAGCCAAATAAATACTGGCGTAGCAAAGGTCTCTTTGTAGCTAGAAGCTTAGTCCAGGGAAAGGAGAACACTGTTGTTGTTTCTGTATTAAATATGAGCAATAAGAAGACTAAGATGGAAAGTAGCTCTGTAGTGGGAATGTTAAGCACAGTGGAACAGGTAGTCACATGTGATGAAACTAGTAGCCCAAAAGAGGATTCTTCAGAGTTACCTTCGCACTTGAAACCATTAGTGGACAAGAGTTCAGATGAGCTTTCTGTAATGCAGAAAACAGCTGTTGGGAACTTAGTGAAGGAGTTCAAAGATTTATTTGTCAGTGAAGATGGAATCTTAGGTCAGACAGATGTTGTCACACACAGCATTGACACAGGAGAGGCAAAGCCTATCAAATTACTGGCTAGGAGAATACCATTAGCTAAAAAGGAAGTTGTAGAGGAGGAATTAGAGAAAATGCTGAAACAGAATATCATAGAACCCAGTGATAGTCCCTGGTCAGCTCCAATTTGTTTAGTTACTAAACCAGATGGGTCGGTTAGGTTCTGTGTGGATTTTAGAAAAATCAGTCAGGTCACACGTAAAGATGCAGATCCTCTACCTAGAATTGATGAGACCCTAGAAACATTGGGAGGGTCCAGATGGTTTTGTACCCTTCATTTAGCTTCGGGTTATTGGCAGGTCGAAATGGACCCAAACACAAACATAAAACTGCTTTTTCTACACACATGGGTCTCGAACATTTTAATGTCATGTCTTTTGGACTTACCAATGCTCCAGCAACATTCGAGAGGCTAATGGATAATGTCTTAGGCAAACTTAGATGGAAAAGGTGTCTGTGCTATTTAGATGATGTTATTGTCTTTGGATCAACCTTTGATATTGCCCTAAGCAATCTTAGATCTGGATTTGTTAAACTTCGACAAGCAAACTTGAAGTTGAAACCAAAGAAGTGTACCTTATTTCAAACAGAAGTTAAGTTCTTAGGACATATAGTTTCTGCAAAGGGAATAAGATGTACACCAGACAAAGTAAGTGCTGTAGAATCATGGCTCAGCCTAAAAGTAGGTCAGAGGTTCGACACTTTTTAGGTCTTGTGGGCTATTATAGGCACTTCATACCTAACCTCTCTGAAAAAGCTTTTCCTCTGGTTAGACTCACTAGAAAAGGTGTTCCATATAAGTGGTGTGAAAACTGTGAGTCAGCTTTTCTCCATTTGAAGCAGTGTATCACTAAAGCACCAGTACTTACATTTCCTGAGAATTATGGACTGTTCATTTTAGACACAGATGCCAGTGCGTTTGGTATGGGTGCAGTCTTATCACAAGTCCAAAATGGCGAAGAACGTGTTTTGTCATATGCAAGTAAAACTCTTGATCCTGCCCAAAGAAACTATTGTACAACCAACAGAGAACTCTTGGCTGTTGTGAATTTCTTGAGACACTATAGGCACTACCTTTATGGTAGGAACTTCCTGTTACGCACTGATCATGTTCCCTTAGTTTGGCTAAAGAAAAGATCCAGAAGGCATTCTTGCTAGGTGGTTGAGCATTATTGAAACATATCGGTTCAAAATTCAGTATAGGTCTGGTTCCAAACACAGATGCCATATCTAGATGCCATATCTCGCAAGCCGGTTAGAAAGTGTAAAAATAAGGAATGTCCTGATTGTAGTATCAGTTCCAGCAGAAACCAGTCAAGTTCTGAGCATGCTTGTCCTATACAAGTGGATTCAGAAGACAATAGTACTGTTGATTGGGATAGTTCACCGGAGTCATTGGGGTCAAATGTTTCAAACTGGTTACCAGTTTGGACAAGAGATGAACTACTCAAGGCTCAGAATGAGGATGTAGGGATAGGTCCCATATTGAAGTGTCTTTCTGAAAGTAAAGATCAGCCATCTAGAGAGCACATTGTCAATTTTAGCTCTGATGCTAGAACTTTATGGGGTCAATGGAATGTTTTACTGGTTGAAAACTGCCTACTTTACAGAAAGATAGAATGTGATTTCTTCGGTCCTGGTTTACAGCTAGTAGCTCCACGCCTTATAAGAGAAGACATATTTCAGCATTTGCACACAAGTCGTACTGGTGGTCATTTCGGAAGAGATAGAACTCTGAAGTCCTTAAAAATGAGATTTTACTGGCCCAGTATGTCTGGTGATGTCAAACGTTGGTGCAGGAGCTGTGATTGGTGTGCTCGTTGTAAACCAGGCCCTGGGCGTGGTAAAGCATCATTGAAACAATTTGTTGTTCGTGCTCCAATGGAATGTTTAGCTGTTGATATTATTGGCCCATTGCCAGTCAGTAGGAATGGGAACGAATACATCATGGTCGTAGGTGATTATTACACCAAGTGGAAGGAGGCAATTGCTCTCAGTGATCATAGTGCTCAGACGGTAGCTGATAAGTTGGTGACAGAGGTTATTAGTCGTTTTGGATGTCCACAGCAAATCCATACTGATCAGGGAAGGGAGTTTGAATCCAGTCTTTTTGCTAGTTTATGTGGCCTGCTTGAAATAGAGAAAACTAGAACAACTCCATACCGCCCGCAATCAGATGGTCTTGTCGAGCGATTCAATAGAACTCTGAAGCAAATGTTGTCCATTTACTGACATAATGAGCCACTAGATTGGGATGATCACCTTCCATACATATTAATGGCCTATCATGCTACAGAACATAAAAGCACAGGCTGCTCACCTAACCTAATGATGTTGGGTAGAGAAATTAGGTTACCAATAGAAGTTATGGTTGGCGATCCTCCTCAAACCAAATGGAATAGATGCCCAGTAGAATATGTGGAGTGGGTGAGAGAAACAATGCAGGATATTTTCTAGTATGCAAATGAGCAACTAGGTAAAGCTGCAATTGCACAAAAGAGGAATTATGACAAGGGGTTGAAAATCAGGTCTTTTAACATAGGTACATTTGTCTGGAGGTGGTATCCAAAGATACCTTTGTAGATACTGTAACTATGGATGCTGATATTCACAATGATGATATATGTCAAACACCAGCACTTAAAACTCGTTTTGGGAGTAAAACACAGAATAAGATATTCACCTTAGCCTAGTGTGATGTGTTCTTGGTTCAGATATAACAAGTGTTATTCTGGGGGAAGAGGATCTTAGTAGTGTAATGTTCAACTTGTAGCACATTGACCCACCTGGTGTCCATATGTTTGTCTCAGCCGAAGGGAATCA
Organism: Haliotis asinina; assembly: GCF_037392515.1. Lineage (NCBI taxonomy): Eukaryota > Metazoa > Mollusca > Gastropoda > Lepetellida > Haliotidae > Haliotis > Haliotis asinina. Next base: position 22,683,198 of record NC_090288.1, on the reverse strand, counting down.
GTAGTTTGGGGCAGTAGTTGGGTGCTGCATGGTTTGATTACTTGGGTGTGAGGCAACAATGGGGTATACAGGGGCCTGTTGTTCATTTCATCTATTGAGGTTATCTTCCCATGAATAGGACTGGTTAAATTCTTTACCTGCAGACTTTCTATGAAAAACTGCTTTACCAAATAGAAAAAAAAAGAAGTTAAGTGTGTTAAATTTCACAATCTGCATTTTACCTTTCAGTTTTGAAAGCTGATAACTTTTATATTCAGATGGAGATATTGGTAAAGGAGCAGGAAGAGTTAGAGTTGTTTTTGGAGGGTGAACGGCCACCATGGCCAGATGAGGGGATGGTGTGTCCTGTAAAAGTGTGTTCAACCCAACACTTCCCTTCTTTGGGGAGATTGTTAGATCACTGGATTGACCGACATAAGTCCAATCGAGTCCATGCCAGATGTCCATCATGTGGACATGTCTTTGCAGGCTGGAAGAGAGCAAAGAAGCATGCTCGAAGGTACAAACCACCTGTTGTACTTGAGAAAGTGGAGGTAGAGAACTTCCGTTACATTGATCCTGGTGATGTCCTTCTTCCCCGACAGGTGCGCATGCTGGAAGAAAGAAGAGGCCGCCAGACGTCACAGTCTCCCTTTCAGAGAAATCCCCACTGAGGACCTTCAGATGGAAATGGATGCCATTATTGAGAGCCTTCCAGATCCTCCCAGCGACTGATCTCAAGTTTGCACTCATGACACGCGATTGTCGCATTTTATGTACATGTGTTCAATGAAATATTTGTTATGTTGTACTGGTATTGGGGGTTATAGTTGGGAAGTATTTTAGATTAGCTGGAAGTAAAGTTATTAGTTAATAACTTTGTTTAAGGGGGGAGGAATGTGGTAGTTTAGGGCTGGATATAGTTCAATATGGGCTATTACTGTGTTCCTGGCTATGCTGATATGCATAGCCACAACACACCCGACAGGTTAGTGTGGTCTGCTTTGCGTGTGCAGTCCATGCACTGCCTCTCTCTAGCCCTATAAAAGGAGTAGCTACATAGCACTCCTTGTCTTTAGTCCACTGGTCCGCCAGAGGTGAGGACATTTATTTTAGTTGTTTGAGTCCTGGTGATCCAGACCAAGTAGATAAGTTTTTCTTAGTTTACCACAGGAAGTTAATATATTTATTTGTTTTAGGCATAGGCTTTGAAATCAGAGCCATGTCATGGTAGGATTTGGGGACAGTTTAGGTTGTTAGGTATAGGTTAGGTGGTTAGGTATAGGTTAGGTTAGGTGGTTAGGTTAGGTATAGATTACGTTAGGTTGATGGGTGGGTAAGGATAGGTTCAGGAATTTTGTTATAGATAAATTATTGAGTTTCCTTTGTCTGTTTGTTCTGTTTTACCAGCAATGAGGCCTGATTCATAGAGCCTACTTGAAGTTGGCTGAGTTATCATCACCGCATAAAAAAAATACACAATGCAAGGTCCAAAACCAGAGAATGGCCGACTTCAGCTGTCACTGGGCAGAAAAGCCTATTACACTTACAAGAGAGGTAACTTTCTGTGTTAATCAGAAGAACTATTAATGTGCTTTGATAACAATTGCTTGCAATGTTGGGGGCTTATACAGGCAAATGAACACATGTCTGCGAGAAAGGGGATTATGAGATGTTGTGATAGGAGGCAAGTGTTTGTTGCTCATCATTGGGAGTGAATACTAAGATACTGTGTTTGCACATTGATTGACTTAATAGTGACAAGGTTACGAAACCTTCTCCTAAATTAAATCATTCATTCATTCATTGTAATATTTCACATAATGAATCGTAGACATACATAGCAATACTGTATTACACCCATGTTCGTGAAGATTTGAAATAAACCAAGTTACTAATTTAGACCTAACTCATTTGCGAATTGATTTTGAAAGTTGACAATAATACATAATCGAATATGAAGTAATAACTCTTGCATCTACTCATAATATACATATATAGTACACATAAACCATACAAAGGTAACTGGGGTATTTTGTTCAAGCTGTTTCATGTTGATCTGAAATGTGATTTTTCAATGCAATTTACATAAGCATTGTGTAAGAAACGTTTGTATTTGATCTCTGTAATTATCTTATCCTGTGTAATGATCACATGTATCAGATCCATCGTCAATAAAAGGAGGAGAATATATCAGTTAAGGAACTGATGTGTATAATCATTCAATCAGACAACACTAAATGAGATATATGAACACCTCTTTCAAACTCAAAATAACATCCTCCTGCCAAATGCATGTCCAGGTAAAGTTTTGCCCTGTGACAAGTGTAAAACAAACTAATGTGCTGTTACATCACTGGACAACCTGTTTTGTGGAGTCATGCCCATTGTCAATCTTCTGAACCTTGTTTGCTTTCAAATCAAATATAAGTATGCCTATCTTCATAAATATTTGGGGAGATTCAACTACAAGTGTATGCATCACAATAAATCAGTATCGTGTAACTTTTTTGAATTCTATAATACATATACTTAAATTATGATATTTATTTGTAACAATGTGCAGATTATGTTGAAATGTTCAGCAAGCCATTATGTTTGATGTACAAGTAGTGTGCGCAAAATCTACATGCAAATGAATACTATCTCTACTCAATGGTTCGATTGGGTTATGCAGGGTAAAAATAATCAGATTGTAGCACTTTGAGCGCTTTAAAGAAAAATAAATCGTCAAAGTGCTTGTTAGTCCTACGTGTACATTTCAGGCATCCTTACGATTATGTATGTTCACGATCTGCAAACTTTGTGATGATAGATAGAGTTGATAAAGCCAAAATCTAGCATATTGATTGGTCAACGATCTAACCAATAGTCAATCTGTGTCCAAGCTGTCTAGTGACTGAATGTGCTCTTCAGAAATTTAGCCCACGCCCCATCACATGTCATTTCCTATGTGACAGGTATCTCATGATACGATTGGTCATAGAGAACAAGTCCGGGACTACATTGAACAGTTGAGAAGCAAAATGTCCTATTCGGGAACTTTGATGACGCCCATCCCATGACCCTTTGTCTTATGTATGTGCAAGGAATAGCATTATACAATATGTATACATGTATGTTCGTGTGGTAACGTATATTTTCTGCATTAAATCTAGATGAACCAAAGTGACAAACAGATTTGCATTAATCTAGATGAACCAAAGTGACAAACTGTGAATCTGTCCCATGTACGTCACACACTAGCTTATTAGTACTTACCTTAAAATATTCAGTATACACTAGCAATGTAACAGTGAAAACGCTTCTTTCATAGAAGATTATTAGGCTTGTGCGTAAATTCTTCTTCACTACCATTGACATAGATGTTTTGAACAATTTAACCTCACACAATAATATGAGAGGGACAATTTGTTTAAGTATGTCTTACATACAAAGAATACAAACATGTGTTTAGAAAATACACATCCACACACCACCAAAAGTCTACAAGAGAAAGTTGTTTCATAGGCATTTAGAAGTTGGTGTAATCAAACTAAAAATGCTTTATGATTCAACTTCTTTATTTACAGGAGAAAGTGCAATAAAATTACGTAAAACGTTACATATATGACATGTATTCACTCCTGCTTTCTTTCAACGTATATCTTTACAACGCAGTTAAACAATTAAACAGTCAGGACTTGCTCGTATGACGAGACAGTTTCCTGTAATCTTTGAAACCTGCCAGGGATATCAGGCGTGAATAACCCTACTTAGTCTCACCACAGCCATCCAGGCAATCAGAACGGGACTCCAGGTGTTGAGCAGTGAAGTGGCTCTTGGGCTTAATGAGTTAACTCATTAAGCCCTGGAGCCGCTCCACTGCCCAACACCTGGCACCCCTCGCTGACTGCCTGATTGCTGCGACGAGGCTAATTAGTGCTAATCATGCCTGATTTCCCTGGAAGGTCTCGGATATGACAGGAAACTGTCTAGTCTCACAAACAAGTACTGATTATTTAATTGTGTCGTAAAGATGTAAATGGGAAAGAGGCGGATGTGAATACATATATTACAGCATTTCATGTAATTTATTACCTGTGTCTCTCATACCCCTTTGCCAGTGTGTGCTGTATTTTTATCAACACATACGCGGTCTTTGTACGTACGAGATGAACAAATATAAAAATTCCTCCTGTCTCTCTCATCATATGGACTGAATTATAATATATTATTTATAATAGAGTTTACAAATAGGGGGGCTTGTATAATAATCGTCTAGACTATTTCAAGGAAAGTATCAATAGGTGTGTAAGTAACATGGAACATATAGAGATTTATAGTTTGTCACTTTGTTCATCTTAACTTAACGCTGCAAACATACATCACCATTCATACACATACATACTGCATGATACATTTATCATTACTCGATGCTAAACAAAGCTTCCCGTCATGTGAAGGAATAAAATATCCCGAATGTAACGCATTATATCTCAGTTACTCATTATATTGGCTGATACTTTGACCAATCGTATCGTGAGAACCTGTCACATAGGAAGGGCAAGGTGAAGAGGCGTGGCCTAAATTTCTGAAGAGCACGTTTGGACACTCAAAGTGATATGGTAGAGATTGATTATTGGCTTTATCGTTGACCAATGGCTATGTTGTGTTTCGGCTGTATCAACTATCATGCAACAATTTGTGTATTGTAAACATAACATCAGTTACTGTAATGATGTATGAAAGAAACACATAAGACATATGGGAGTAGACTGACACTATGATGAGTGTATTCGTTCTCAGATGGTGAACACTCATGTCTTAATATTTTGGACATGTAAAAGAATAACAACCGAAATGCAACAATTGAAGAGAATGAGTGAATTTAGTTTTACGCCGATTTTAGCTATATTCCAGCAGTATCGCACGGGCTTCACACATTGTGCCCAACAACTGACAAGAATGGTATACGGTACCATTTGTACAACACAACTAGTGCATAAAGCGTTATCGTCCTTGGAACAAGTCTTTATGGTAGGCCTCAAAACAGTCAACGCACAAAAACACATCACAGCTTGAACATCTGCATTTGATGTCTCGACGTTTGCCAGTCCGTTTCATTGTATGCAAGACATACTTAAACCAAATGATGTCCCTCTCATATCTTTGTGAGAGATTAAATTGTTCAAAACATCTATGTCAATGTCAGTAAAGACGAATTTACGCACATGCCTAATAATCTATGAAAGAAGCGTTTTCGCTGATACATTGCTAGTGTATACTGAATATTTTAAGGAAAGTACTAATAAGCTGGTCTGTGACTTACATATAACAGATTCAGTTTGTCGCTTTGGTTCATCTAGATTTAACGCAGAAAATATATGAACATACATGCATACATATTGTATAATGCTATTCCTTGCACATACATAAGACAAAGGGTCAAGAGATGGGCGTCATCAAAGTTCCCGAATAGGACGTTTTGTATCTTAACTGTTCAATATAGTCCCTGATTTGTTATCTATGACCAATCGTATCATGAGATACCTGTCACATTGGAAATGACAGGTGATGGGGCGTGGGCTAAATTTCTCAAGAGTACGTTCGGTCACTAGACAGCTTGGATACAGATTGACTATTGGTTAGATCGTTGACCAATCGATATGCTAGATTTCGGCTTTATCAACTCTAGCTATCATGAAAAACTTTGTGTATCGTGAACATACATAATCGTAAGGATGCCTGAAGTGTACACGTAGGACTAACAAGCACTTTGACGAGTTTTTTTTTCTAAGCGCTCAAAGCCCTACAATCCGATTATTTTTACCCCGGATAACCCAATCCAATCATTGAGTAGAGATAGTATTTATTTGCGTATACTTCTTGCGCACACTACTTGTACATCAAACATAATGGCTTGCTGAACATTTTAATATAATCTGTACATTGTTATGAATAAATATCATAATTCAAGTACATGTATTATAGAATTCAAAAAAGTTACACGATACTGATTTATTGTGATGTATACACTTGTAGTTGAATCTCCCCAAATATTTATGAAGATGGGCATACTTATATTTGTTTTGAAAGCAAACGAGGTTCAGATGATTGGCAATGGGCGTGACTCCACAAAACAGGTTGTCCAATGATGTAACAGCGCATAAGTTTGTTTTACACTTGTCACAGGACAAAAGTTTACCTGGACATGCATTCGACCAGAGGCTGTTATTTTCAGGTTGAAAGAGGTGTTGATATATTTAGTGTTGTCTGATTGAATGATTATACGCATCAATTCCGTAACTGATATATTCTCCTCCTTTTATTGCGATGGATCTGATACACGTGATCATTACACAGGATAAGATAATTACAGAGATCAAATACAAACGTTTCTTACACAATGCTTATGTAAACTGGATTGAAAAATCACATTTCAAATAAGCATGAAACAGCTTGAACAAAATACCCCAGTTACCTTTGTATGGTTTATGTGTACTATATATGTATATTATGAGTAGATGCAAGAGTTATCACTTCATATTCGATTATGTATTATTGTCAACTTTCAAAATCAATAGTCGCAAATGAGTTAGGTCTAAATTAGTAACTTGGTTTATTTCAAATCTACACGAACATGAGTGTAATACAGAATTGCTATTTATGTCTACGATTCATCATATGAACTATTACAATGAATGAATGAATGATTTAATTTAGAAGAAGGTTTCGTAACCTTGTCACCGTTAATTCAAATAATGTGCAAACATAGTATCTGAGTATTCACTCACAATGACGAGGAACAAACACGTACCTCCTGTAACAACATCTCATAATCCCTTTTCTCGCAGACATGTGTTCATTTGCCTGTATGAGCCCCCGACATTGCAAGCAATTGTTATCAAAGCACATTAATAGTTCTTCTGATTAACACAGAAAGTAATCTCTGTAGTAAGAAAGGCTAATCTTTGATCATTACTGCTAAATTGATTGAAATTAAAGGTAATGTACGAATATAAAATGTAAAACCCCCAATACGCGGCTCTCGCTGAATGGGAGGTGCTTTTCATAACCCCCAATATGCGGCTCTCGCTGTGAGAAGCTAATTAATTTGCCGCATATATGCGACTCTCTGCCTTAATGAGTTAAGGAGCTAGAAATTACAAGGACAACTGCAGCTGAAAAGAAGGTGCAGTCTGAACAATACAATCATGAGCCAGAAAGAGGAAACACATATGAGGAATATGGCAGCAGCATTCCAACTAGGAGGGAATTTCATGTCAAGAGAAATGGCCACTGAAGAATCACAAGTTCTTCAGCCAAAGAGAATGAGCACTAGACAAGCAATTAGTAAGTGTGCTGTCAAAGAGTTTCAAACAGCAGTGTTGCATCCAGGAATTTGGGATTGAGCAGGACATCCCCCTTAACTACGAGGGACCTGACATAGAGCATGGGGATCACATACTGACTAAAGTTAGGAACTGTACTGTAATGTTGATGCTGTCACATCAAAAGTATTTCAGGGGGGAAGAAAACAACAATACATATAGCTTAGAGTGATGGATGAAGAGAAGACAAAATTGTCAGTAAAAACAGTAAATTTGCAATTAAACATTACCTGACTAGTTTGTTTACCACTGCAGTTCTAATTTGCTTTTTTTTTTGCCTTGTATTATATGGATCCACCCTACCTGCTATGAACTGTTGCTTTAAGAGACATACATTCAGTAATCTTACACTGTCCACCTCCTTTTTTGTCACAGAAACAGGGGAACCTCTAAGTAGACACTTCTTCATTCACAAGATAAAAGAGACACTGAGTACTACTTGTCTGAACCATGATCACTTCAATGGATATTCTTTCAGAACAGGTGCAGCAACATCAGCAGTGGCAGCCCATTATCACCTTATGAAGACAATAGGCCATTGGCAGTCTGACTGCTATGTTTGATATGTTAATGTTAACAGTGCTTCCATTGCTTCTGTTCAGCATGCAAAGGCCTAGTTACAGTTACAGTATTTCTCGGTTTTTTTTATGATAGTCCTTTCCTTTTATCGTGTTTACTGCGGCTATCTAAAACTTAGTTTGTAATATTCTGTTAATAAGTAGCCAAGATTGTGCATTTCTGATGCTCAGAAAATAACATAATACCAGTCTTGGTCCAAATGCTTGAGTAAGGTCAAAGTTTGGCTGCATTCTCTCTGCTTTCTGTCAACTTACCACCAACGGACACTTTTGAATGTTTTGTTCATGTCCAGTCAATTGGTCCAAAGCTGGGCTTGCCCGAAGCTCAGTAATTATGTTTGCGAATTCCCCATTACCATCAAATATATACGATTATATACGATTGGTCATAGAGAACACATCCACATACGCATGCCAGACGTATGGAATAAGCGTCAACACCAGTCATTCTATATGGATAACTTGAAATGTAGAATTGGGCAAATACCTCAGGAATGTCATGAGATGCACATATTATACCAACACATATTATACCAGGATCAAAGCTTTTACCATAGCATAAACACAGCCGCTATCCTGTAACAACACAACTTCAAAGTGAATTGGCAGGTGTATCAATCAATATTTACCAGAAGGAGGGTAAATGCCTGTCATTTGTGCCAGGACATTGGGCACCTGAGTCAATTCAGCCCTCTAGTGGCCAGCACAGGAAGGCAACAGCACTCCATACCTGAATGCAGATCTAGCACAGATCGACATGGATGGCCAGTACTAATTCATCAAGGACTGCCAATCTGCAACAACCACAATACAAAAAGGTGTGTACACCGGAACTGCAAAATTCAACATGTTTGCAGCCTATGTGGACACCACACCCTGCACGGAAATGTCGCCTAAATGACCAAGACGAGGATAGTGTGACAACACAACATTCTAAATTAAGCCAATCTAAAGCTTAGTGACTGGGAGTCATACCTTCATCTATCAATGTGGACATGCTAGAAGAAAGAGTCTGTAATCACAGAGACAAAGTGTTTGTGTTTAACTTGGTCAATGGCAGTAGGCAGGGTTTCCATAATGACACTGAAGGACCGCCTAAAGCATCAATGGTATGTCAGAATTTGTTAACTGCCTGTAAAAATCCAGAATCTGTGCCACAGCTATTAACTAATGCAGTAGAGAAAGGTTATTTGATTGAACCTATTGACAAATACCATTTCCCAGTGCATCTCATCAGTCTGACAGGTATAGTGGAATCCATGTTGTATCCATGTTGTACCATGGGGTCCTAAATCCATGCTGTACATTGTTTAAGAGGTTCTTTGTTGCATAGCAATGCATACAGTGAGACCAAACAGGCACCTGCGTATCTTGTTATTCCCAAAATATTTCAAAATAGAAACACAGTTTCAGTAACAATGCAAATGTCACGCTTTTGATTGAAAGTACATGTTATCTTATATTGATAACTGGATTCTCTCAATAAATTCCATTGAAAATTCAAAGATAAAATATCTAAATTATTTCCATTAATATTATCAGTTTATTTATAAGGCTTGAATCAATCACTGTCCATTAACCTATTCATCTAAAACTGCAAGTGTATTGAATAATGTATATGAGAGAAACTAAATTACATATTGGTCCACTACTCAAAATGTGTCAACTTGTTTCGCAACTTTTATTCAATCAATCCAAAACTTCCAAAGAATAAAAATGTATACCCTATATCCACGTATGATGTGATATAGAATAAGGCTAAAGGTAGATACTGAAGTCGGTTTCATGAAAAAATATCTGGACCATACGCAAAATACATATATATATTACATAGTACTGAAAGAGTAATCGGAACAATTGTGTTTACCCTGACTTGTTCATCTGACCTTCATATTAAAAAAATGGACTAATATGTGCAACAATGTTGACATATGTCATCACAACCGATGACCGATTTCTTACAAAATGCTGGCTTCGCTGACCAGGGTACACAGGATTTTGCGAGAATTCTTCCCTCCATTCAGGGATCGTTTGAACATAAATATGATATGTAAGTAATCAGAATTGCTGTGTCTTTTTACATGTTTTCATCGTTATCATTGTAAGTAAGTAAGAGAAGAAATGCTGATAATTTCCATTGTTCTGCATGATTTTGCTCCTGTTATGGTGTGACGCTGCACGGAAATTTTGACAATTACTTATGAAGTAGATCCATCGAATCTTTGCATTGTATCTGTTTATAACTTCCTCTTTCCTGCTTTGACACTCTTTCCATGCATACAGGTATTGAGTCATTCAAAGCAATGAATAGTCGGTTTGATGTCAGAAATTTTAAGAGCTACACACTGTTAAATTGAAATTTTTGTTTGTTTACATTTCAAACTAGTGCAGTCTTTGTTTTCACACCCTTGCTGACTTGCATGAGGTGATCTTAGCGCTACAATGATTGTAACTGCCATTCTCCAACATAGGCTTAAGACAGTTGCAGCGCTAAGATTGCTTTGTGCAAGTGGGCCTCGGTATGTTTCATTTGATTTTATCTAGAATGTTGGTGTTGGTGGCAAAGACCAGATGTAATATCATGTTACCATGTATGGGGAATTCAGTGATGCATTTGTCGCAGCTGACTATGCAATATTCGTGATGTAATAGGAGTCTCAATACCGGCCTTCAAGAAACGAGATTTTGTAAAAGCACTATCTAAGGTGGAAAGCGCACCTAGGCGTTCATGTGAGTATTTTTTCGAAAGCATCCCAACCGATTCTAGGTTCAATGGCAGCGTTTCACATTTATCATTGGTAATATAATGAAAAACTGATATCATAGACTAACAGCTAGTCTCTGAAATGAACATATTTTACTGAAAAAATGTTCATAGTGAAAAAAAATAATATAATGAAATGGAGCCCTGAGACTTTCTTCATTTTCTGAAGCTATGGAAATCTAGACTTGCCACATTCTCTAGACTTGCATGGGCTTTCTTGGATACATATACTTCAGGGTCTGTACGACAGACTACTGACATCAGTGATCGTTAGCCTGTTATTTTTTTAAATCAAATAATCATAGTAAGTATCCGATTTTCACATTTGAAATCATACTGTACACCTAATAATGCTGTGATTCATGATTGAGTATTGTGTCAAATTTGGTGTGTCTCAACATTTCTCAGAGCTTATTAAGTTAGCGTGTTTTAATCACTCGCAGTACCATAATCGTTGACGCCATCTTTGCACTAATAGTTTTTTTGACCTCCTAAGGCATTTACGACAGGTCAGTTGGAGTCCTTAATTTGGGACTGCTTACGACATGGTGTAAATGTATGAGATCTTTGTGAAATGGGGTAAAAATGTAAGAGGTGCTCTACGCCCGGCTTTACAAGGTCGGACTGGGAAGAGGGCTGTGTGAAACGGGACCCAGCTAGTTAATCCTGGGAAAGCTTTTGTGAGCTACCTCTTACACTAGCACATTCACTCCCATAGCTTTATTATCATTTGTCTATCAACAAAGACTGCAATCTAGACTTCACTATATGGAAAGAATTCCTAGTGTCCTGGAACAGAGGTATTTTTTCCATGAGGATGATACATGTACGTCAGTGCCAGATCTTGATTTCTACACAGATGTGTCAATGGGATTTGGTGCTTTATTCGCCAGGCATTTTTTCTCCCAAAATGGCCACCAGAATTCTTTACAGTAATGGCCCTAGAACTGTATCCAGTCATAATGATGGCAGCTATCTGGGGTCCCATATGCAGCAGGAAGAGTATTATGTTCTTTTGTGATTTTTTGTAAATAAGTGTAGATTAAATCCTATTTCATAGTGAGGTTCGTAAGGAACCTAGTACCTTTGGCAGCAAAATTCAACTCCTGGCACTCAGAAAAAAACATAACTTAGCTATACTGTGATATTCTGTTAATGAGTAGCCAAGTCTTTGTATTTGTGATGCTCAGGAAACAACGTGATATCAGTCTTGGTCCCAATGCTTGGGTGCAGTCAACGCTTGACTGCATACTCTTTGCTATGATCAATATCATTTAGGATGATGACCTTTACCTTAACTTGTGTTAACTATGGCTATCTAAAACCTAATTCGTACCTTAATATTCTGTTAACAAGAAGCCAAGATTGTGTATTTCTGATACCTGGAAAACAACATGATACCAGTCTTGGTTCTAATGCTTGGGTGGAGTCAAAGCTTGGCTGCATACTCTATGCTTTCTGTCAGGTACTTCCCTGAATGCCAGCAGGTACTGTCTAAGTTAGGTAAAGCAATGAGGCATTCTAATCCTTAGAGAATGGAGGATTATGGGGGACATCTCCTTATCTTAAGTGAGTGAAATTCAGAAATTCCTGAAATGAATGAGAGTTCAAATCGGTTAATTGTTTTCTCGTCTTGATTGAACTGAAGTTCACTATTTGATTGCAGAATGATATAATGAATTAAATTTAAAACAACTCACTCAAAATAATTCCCATTTAACAATGGCTAAATTAATATGCCATTTATTGTGAACAGACGAGGTACAGTAAAATACTTTTATCACAAACTACACGGGACCACTGAAATTAGTTCGTTATATCCGTAGTTCGCTATTCATGAAAATCCCATTGAAAGAACAATAAAACACACTACATGTATACAGTACAACACATTCATTCATTCATATTACATTCTTTTCACTACAAGGTCTGTAATCTTACTATCATGGAATAATAATTTATACAAAAATTCATTTATTACCATTACAAGCATTATACATTAGGATTCAGACATTAAGAAAATATACACATAGCATATTAATTCCATCATGATCAGTAGTAGCTTAGAGGAAGACACCAGCTTAAAGCAAAAACTAATTTCATAGATCTACAACTCAACAAGGGTTTAAATTTACAAGTGTATTGTTTAAAGATGTTTGTACATAAATCTTAGCTGTTGAGATATTCAAAATGCCACGGATAGGCAAACAGTTCATTAAGACAAAAGCTGAATCTAGACAGTTTAATGAGCTTCTTTGAAGAAAACATATCATTAGTACAACAGTGTGAAAACATTTTTAATTAGGGTCATTAAGCCATGGCCCAGTGAAGCACATCTATTGTAATCCAAGCTATTATAATTGACACATCAAAACAGGCTTGGATAGAACTAGCTCAAGCATACAGCAGGATTAATGCCACTTAAGATAGGATTAAGAGCACTCCCCTCTGTCTGGTTATTCCAGTAGGTCACACCCCTCTCTGTATATTCAGTATTTCATTGGCTATTATAGGGCACACCCATTTTGTATCTTTTAACAAGCCACAACCTTTTTATTGTTTCAAGTTTAGTTAAATAGTCTCCAACTCCATTTGTCGCTCAGAAGGGTTTAGACTTCCAAGTCAGACCAACTCTAGCCCTCAGCCCAGAGGGTTGTACCGACTCTCTGTGGCCACCCTTGTTATTCTATTTCTTGTTAATAAAATTGTAAACAGCTTCTTGTGACTTCGGACTCTTTGCTGAGTTAATTCCCCCAAGCAAACCAGCACGCCAGTTAGATAAGGGATTTCACTGGTACCCTCATTTGGACCCTTGACCCTTATCATAATAAGTTGGCGGAGAATCAACGATTTTCGGAACCTCGGAGTCCAGGAACTAACTACAAGAACGTATGGAATAACAAGAGACTGCATCCACCTCTGATCTCAACACTGGACTAAGGACCACCAACTCCTGTAAAGACACCAAGCAAGGAAGAAAAAGTCTTCAAAAATTGTAAGTACAAGTTTACATTGTTGATTTCTTGTCTTTCTTTATTATAGTACGGTACATACTATAAGGTGTCATGGCCAATATGGAGTCTATTATGGAATGTAACTTCAGCAGTGAAATTCCAACTGTGTCCTTGGTAACGCCCCTTGCCAAAAGTGTAATTCAGGTTACATTTGGCACTGAAACAACAACTTGTTTAATAGACACAGGGGCATCCATTTGCTGCATTTCGTCCGTTTTTTTAAACAAAGCCTTCAACAACCCTGTAGTTGAAAACTCATCCATTCCACACATTCGAGGTGTTGGCGGCAAATTGCACAAAGTGTTGGGTTCAGTTTTGTTAGATTTTGTCATTGAAGATCAGGAATTTTCACAACGATTCTACAGTCAATCCTGCTGGGTGAAAACTTGACAACGATGCAGTCATAGACTATAGCTGCCATTCCCTCATAATAGGCAACAGTACTTCAGATAGGCAGTATATTAATTTCATTGCCACTTCAGATCAAGAAATTTGTGGATTAGTGAAAACAATAGATCAAATTTATATCCCCCTTCAGAGTGAATTGCCATAAAAGGCGACTCAGCTTGTCGTAAGAGGCGACTAACGGGATCGGGTGGTCAGGCTTGCTGACTTGGTTGACGCATGTCATCGGTTCCCAATTGCGCAGATCGATGCTCATGTTGTTGATCACTGGATTGTCTGGTCCAGACTCGATTATTTACAGACCGCCGCCATATAGCTGGAATATTGCTGAGTGCGGCGTAAAACTAAACTCACTCACTCACTCACTCACTCAGAGTGAAATTCATTTCAAGGTAAGACTGCCTCACGCCAAAGATGATTCTCTTGTACTCATTGAACCAATTGTTTCCCTCACTGCTCATTCTGAAGTAGCAGGTGGTAAGACCCTCTCGAAAGCTCATAGGAAAACTGCTACATTTAGGCTTATGAATCCTTCCCAAGAAGAAAAGGTTTTAGACAAAGGTACAGTTGTATCAAATTTAGTTACATTGACAGCCACTCTGTCTTTGAAATTGACAGTGACCAGCCATTTGTAAATAGAGTTAACACTGACAATACGAAAACTAACAATGACTCTAGGGATTATGTCAAAATCGCTCAAGATTTAGGATTTAACTTGACCAAGACACAACTGACAGCTGACCAACAGCAAAGACTTCTCAGATTTTTAGGACAAAATAGAGACATATTCTCCACAAGCCTTGCTGATTTAGGAAAGACTGACATGCACAAGCATGTTATTGACACGGGCAACCATCCCCCAGTTAAGTGTAGGCCTTATCGTCAATCGCCCCATCTCCAAAGAGTCACTGAAGAACTGGTAGAAGATTTTCTCAAATATGATTTAATTGAGGAATCCACTTCAATGTATTCAGCCCCCATTATCTTAGTTAAAAAGCGTGACGGCTCATACAGGTTTGTTTGTGACTATAGGAAATTGAACTCTGTCACTTTACCAATGTCATGGCCACTTCCTGTTTTTGACGACGTTGTTGATCACATCGGCAATGGCCAAGCCACAATTTTCTCCACTTTAGATCTTGCCAACGTTTTTTTCCAAGTGCCATTACATGAAGATTCAAAGCATAAAACTGCTTTTGTCACCCACCAAGGCCTATATCAGTTTAAACGTTTACCACAGGGTTTGTCTAATTCTCCACTTTGCTTTCAGCAACTCATGAGCAAAGTGCTAAGGACATTGCTTTTTAAAGTTGCGCTGATCTACATCGATGATTTGATAATTTACAGCAAAAACTTTGAGGAGCATCTCCAACATTTGGAGCAAGTCTTCTATTATCTAAAACAGGCAAATTTAACACTGAAGCCATCAAAATGCAATTTTGCAACAGACAAGGTTTCATTTCTCGGTCATGTTTTATCATGTGGAGGTGTCCAAGTCGATGACAAAAAGGTCGAAGCCATTAAAACCTTCCCAGTGCCCAAATCACAGAAACAGGTTCGTTCATTTTTAGGCCTTACAAACTTTTACAGAAAGTATTTGAAAGATTATGCTAAAATTGCACTGCCATTGAATGCACTGTTAAAAAAGCATTCAGAGGCAGAAACTGGAAAGAAACCAAAGTTCCAGTGGTCACTTGAGTGTGATCAGGCATTCAACACACTCAAACATGCCATGTGTAACACACCTGTACTGGCTTATCCAGACTTTGACAAAGAATTTTTCCTCGCAACTGATGCCAGCGATATGAGCATAGGGTTTGTATTGAGCCAAAAAGATCAGAAGAACAATGAACATCCTATAGCTTTTGGTGGAAGAGCTCTTCATGGCAGCGAAAAGAACTGGAACATTACAGAAAAAGAAGGCCTAGCTCTGGTTGAAGCAATCAGATCATTTCGTCCATACCTTGCGAATTCCAAATTCACTGTCTACACAGACCACATTGCTTTGAAATGGCTAAAATCCATCAAGGATGCCACAGGTAGGTTAGGTCGATGGTCATTAGAACTGTCTACCTATACTTTTGATATTGTTCACCGCAGCGGCAAAGCCAACAGGAATGCTGATGCTTTCTCACGCAGGGAATATGAGCAAAATATTAACTGTCAGGATCAAACAGAAGAAGATGCTGAGAAAACGGTCTTTACAGTAACGTCACTCAGGCAAAATGTTTCAGCAAGACCACATTTACCCTCACAGGTCACCCACTCCACTCAGACTGAAGATGATTGCATA
The DNA here is from genome assembly GCF_037392515.1 of Haliotis asinina. Classification (NCBI taxonomy): domain Eukaryota; kingdom Metazoa; phylum Mollusca; class Gastropoda; order Lepetellida; family Haliotidae; genus Haliotis; species Haliotis asinina. The sequence goes on along the minus strand of NC_090288.1, from coordinate 22,666,792 downwards.
GCTAGTATCAAACATCTGGTTTCTGAATCACAGACAACTCATTGGTCTGTCACCTTTGAATATGAAGAGGACTACCAAGCAGTACCAGCAAACGTTGTTGCAGCCTTACATGCCACTAGTGATGATGTCACACAAGCCACAATGGTTGAGGCAAACATTAATGCTCATCCTAACTTACGTCACCAGCAAAGGATTTGTCCAGATTTTACACAGATTTTTGACTACAAAGAAGATGATGTCCTTCCAGAAGATGAAAAGGAGCGCCAAAAGATCCTTATGGAAACCACTACATTTGAAATTGATGAAGGAATTTTATACAGATTTGTCCCACAGAGACAGAAAGGCCATGCAGACAAATTTATCAAACAACTAGCAGTTCCAAGAACTCTCAGGAATCAGGTTCTGAGATCATACCACGATTCTGAATTCGGCGGTTGTCACCATGGAAAGGAAAGGATGCACAACACCATGAGACCAAAATACTACTGGCCCAAGATGTACAGTGATATTGCAACATATGTCCAGACATGTGAGGTATGTCAACAAACCAAGAGACACTACCACAGCAAGAAGGCACCCCTTCGCCCACTACCTGTGGAAGAGGTCTTCACAAGGTGGCATGTTGACATCCTTGGTCCCTTGCCAACAACACCAGATAAGTACAAGCACATTTTGGTCATCACTGACGCAGCATCTAGATGGTGTGAAGCCTTTCCCCTCAGGACTCAAGAAGCCACAGAGGTAGTAGATGTTCTCGTGAGAGAAATATTTTGTCGGTATGGTGCTCCAAGGACCTTAATTTCAGACAGAGGTCAGAACTTCATGTCAAAATTAATCAAAGCTATTTGTGAACTTTTGGCTATCAAATACTCTCATACAAGCCCATACCATCCGCAAACAAATAGCTGTGTAGAAAGGCTCAATTCCTACATCAATCAATCACTAAGAGCCTACTGTAACAAAACTCAAACTGATTGCCCCCGGTTTCTCCCAGGCATCATGATGGCCTATCGGATGGCCCCAAATTCCTCAACTCAAAAGTCCCCTTTCATTATGCTTTTCGGACGCGAAATGAGAGCTCCACAAGATGTTTCACTAATTCCAAAGGAAAATCTAGGCCACAATAACAAAAGCTATCTTTCAAATTTGCTTGAGGAGCTAGAAATTACAAGAAATATTGCAGCTGAAAACACCGCTCGAGCAAAGGAGATGTATTCTGAGCAATACAATCATAAGGCTAAAGAGCCAGATTTCTCGCCAGGCCAAAGGGTTTGGCTATACTGTCAAAAAGTAGAAAAAAGCCTTTGCAACAAATTAACAAAAAAGTGGTATGGCAGTTATTACATCGTCCATTCAGGTCCAAATTTCACGTACAAACTACGCCGAAGTTCTGACGACAAATTACACAAACCATTGGTCCATGCCAACCGTCTGAAACCATATTTCGATCCAGCTGATCGCCCACAATATCCTCCAGAACCATACCTCAACAACAACAACAACCTGGATTCAGGGGTCATAGATGACAATGAACAACAAATCAATGACCCAAACCTTGACAGCACAAATGCACAGCCAACAAGTTCAACCAAAGACCAATCACCTGTACAACAAAAAGGTAAGAAAGCCAATTCAAAAAACAATGCTGGTACCCCAAGGACTTCATCCAAGAAGAAGAAAGGCATCCAGGAAAGCTCAGCAGGACCCAGTACAACAGCGACAAACCGGAAACAGAGCACCCCAGGTCCAAGTAATCCCACCAAGGACATTTGAAATACAAACAAAAGAAAACAAGGAGTAAACAGTGAACCTCATCAGCCGAAGTCAAGGCCAGAACCAGATTCAAGTCAAGTTCAAGAACCACCCCATCAACCAGCGTCCAGCAATGACACCAAAATTTTCAATCCTGATGACATTCACTCAGTTCTTACTTCCAAAAGAGCAAACGGCAAAATCTACTACAGAGTGAAGTGGAAGGATCCAGAAAGAGGAAACACGTGGGAATATGGCAGCAGCATTCCAGACTCAATTCGGAGAGAATTTCACGTCAAGAGAAACATGTCAGGAAAACGACGAAAACGGCCACTTAGGAATCACAAGTTTTTCAGCCAAAGAGAATCACCACATGACAACCCATCAGTCAATGTGTTGTCACAGCATTTCAAACAACAAACAATCATTACGAACCCAGTTTTGGATGTTGAACCATATCCAATGGAACCTTTACACTTACGGGAAATCAATAAAAATATAAAGAGAGTTGTGGGCATTGAAATAGTTCAAGGAGACTGCTACGTCAAAGTCTCATAACTATGACAAAAATGATCATAGGTACCATACACATTATTTTGAAGCTGTTCCTCTCCACCTCATACAGGATTACATCAACGAGAGCTGGGTGGATCTCTGTGAATGGTTTAACACTGACACCCCAAAGGATTATGAAACTCCTGGAGAATTACCCATATATCAATCCAGACGCTCTATTGTAAAAGATGATGACATCGGCCTTGTTGGTTCTTTTGAATACCGTGCAGTACACTCGAACTACAGAATCGACACACCATACCAATATTCGTTTCCGTCACACACCTGTGGTCGCCAGATAGTCATATTCCTGCAAAAGGTACAGTACTTTGTTAATAAACGCATCTGTTAGCTCTGAGGAATGTATACTTGTGTCCACTTATTTCACCATGTGATATCTGACGTCACTAGTTGTGAAGAGATGGCATCAGCCTGATCATCTGGGTTATCTGCATCACAACAGATTTTGAGCATTGACCTGATCAACCAATCTCAAAAGCAAAGTGAACTAACACAAAACTTAAACAATGCACGAAAACGCGCCGACGCGAAACAAAACGTACCGAACGCTGTACAAAAACGCACGAAAACGCGCCGAAGGAAAACAAAACTTACCCAACGTTGTACGAAAGCCCACAAAAACGTACCGGGGCGAAATGTAACCTAACCAGCACTGTACGAAGGTGCACTCAACCGCACTGAAGCGACACAAACTAAACCAACTCAATAGGAAAATGAAATAATCCAAAGCGAAATGGTACCAACGAGAAACTTAACATGCGTACTGAAACATAATGCGCAAAAACTTTGTACTCAAGCGCATTAAGCTGAACCTCAGCCAAACCTACTGGCTGCAAAGTAAACCAAAACTGAAATTATAAGAAATAGACCCAAATCTCTAAACAATCGAGTTAACTCAATTCAACAAGGTACCTAACAATAGGTATATGAGCTCAATAAACCAATGCACTTGTTAAATGCAGAAGCACATGTTTTTTCTAATACATACCATTTCTATCCTAACAGGAAATGCCTAATAAATCATGCACATTGTATTATTTCAGGTCATGGCTTCATATCATACGAGTCACCTCTCATTAACAAACCATTTAATGTATCTTTTACTTCATGTACATTTTTGTTAATAGATTCCGTATAATCCAGGAACTTGTCAGTATAACATTTTGATATTATTTGCCACTAGCTAACTCTCATTTTGTTTTGTATTTTCATGAATTATCATCCATCTGCATGGGATAATGAACAAGCCAACTCCAAAATCCAGATGTGGAACCAACATGACTGGTACCAGTAGACAGAGCCAAGACACGCCAGATTCCACATCCAGATACCCTTATGCCCTGATGACAACACAAAGAACATGTGCCCCTATACTAGAGAGACAACAACATACTTAATTCTCATTTATTATGCTACCAGCTTTATGCAATTGTCCATCCACTACGTTTATACCATTGTAACTATCATCTATTATTCTAACAGTTTAATACATTTGTACATTAACTAAGTTCTACCATTGTCCATCTAAGAATTTTTTTTCCCAAGTTTGGGGACCAAACTTTTTCAGACAGAGGGGAAGTTATCATGGAATAATAATTTATACAAAAATTCATTTATTACCATTACAAGCATTATACATTAGGATTCAGACATTAAGAAAATATACACATAGCATATTAATTCCATCATGATCAGTAGTAGTTTAGAGGAAGACACCAGCTTAAAGCAAAAACTAATTTCATAGATCTACAACTCCACAAGGGTTTAAATTTACAAGTGTATTGTTTAAAGATGTTTGTACATAAATCTTAGCTGTTGAGATATTCAAAATGCCACGGATAGGCAAACAGTTCATTAAGACAAAAGCTGAATCTAGACAGTTTAATGAGCTTCTTTGAAGAAAACATATCATTAGTACAACAGTGTGAAAACATTTTTAATTAGGGTCATTAAGCCATGGCCCAGTGAAGCACATCTATTGTAATCCAAGCTATTATAATTGACACATCAAAACAGGCTTGGATAGAACTAGCTCAAGCATACAGTAAATGTGCCAGCAGGATTAATGCCACTTAAGATAGGATTAAGAGCACTCCCCTCTGTCTGTGATTTAACAAGCCACAACCTTTTTATTGTTTCAAGTTTAGTTAAATAGTCTCCAACTCCATTTGTCGCTCAGAAGGGTTTAGACTTCCAAGTCAGACCAACTCTAGCCCTCAGCCCAGAGGGTTGTACCGACTCTCTGTGGCCACCCTTGTTATTCTATTTCTTGTTAATAAAATTGTAAACAGCTTCTTGTGACTTCGGACTCTTTGCTGAGTTAATTCCCCCAAGCAAACCAGCACGCCAGTTAGATAAGGGATTTCACTGGTACCCTCATTTGGACCCTTGACCCTTATCATAATATTACTCTGTGCAACTGCAATCGTCCCATTCAAGCTTCATTCAAATCGGCAAGCGAATCTGTGACACAAGAAAGTTCTTCAAAGTTTGTGAGAATGAAGGTGGGGCCTGGCCTGTTTCATCAATGTTCGTGTCGTCATCATCGCATTCCAAATCAAGGCAGGATATTCTGATCGTGCTGATCGGAAACAGCCTTTAGGATGTTGTTAGTTTCGACATGGGCCTGCTGAGGATTTTGAAGTGAGTATCGTTAACTGCCAGTGACACTGATTGAGTTCGCTCAGTTCGTTATTCACACCGTCAATTAGTTTCCTTGGACTCGTGGGGATTGCAAATCAGTTCGGTATAGCCATTAGTATGTTATAGAGAATTCGTTATTCACGACCTTTTTATATGATAATACACAGAGGTAAATTCGGGACTTTTAAAACAGTTCGCTATAGCCGTCAGTTCATTTTATCGGTGTTTGTTATAAAATTATTCTACTGTAGTTGAAATTTAGTCATGGGCGGCTACAAATTCAGAATTAAAAGTGGATGGCAAAATAGCATCCACTGGATACTAAACACCAGGTTGTACTTCAATGCCAACACTAAAGATGACCTTCTGACTAAGCAAGGTCAAGCCCACAACCATCCTGCAGCTGATACCAAGATCGTCATAATTAGTTTTCATTCTAATCTCAAGAAGATAGTTAGAGAAGACTATACAGACATCTCACAAATTTTCGAGGAGGAAGGACATCACATCAATTGTAAGTGGATTACAAGTGTAATAGGATGAGTCTGGCCATCAACTGACTTTCCGTTGTGTATTTTTAAAAGGTGTTAAATATAAACTTTAATGGCCAAGCTCGTTATGTCCACTCTTTGTTGCAGGGTGAGCACAATATAGAATATTTCTTATAATAACACAGTATAGGTATATATAAATGTTAATGCTTACATTATGAGTACCATGAAAAGTTCATAGGGTTGCAAGTCATTACACTTCTCACATGTAATGCCAACCTGATTAAGTTCTGCAGTAAAGAGAGTTCACTGACAAGACACCAATGTGCCACAATGTCTCACAGAAAATATTCCAGAGTCACATCTGATGCCAACTTGAACACTATAAAACAAGCAACCTGCATCAACATCTTGCAAATTCTACATATCACATATGATGCTAACTCGACTAGATTCTGCAGTAATTAACTCGACTAGGTTCCGCAGTAAACATCTAACTTGTACAATACAACAGAGGGAGTGAACCTCAAATGAAGCCTAAGAACTGTGACATACTCTCATGCCAACTCGACTAAATCATATAATACCTGCAGTGCACCATGTTGAAAAGGGTGCATAAAATCCTCCCCCGAAAACCCAACAAGATCGGATACAATACTCTACATGCGACTTTTATTTACTTTCCCACTTGCTCTAAAATCTACTGTTTTATATATGAAAACCAAATGCATGGAGTCACCACGCCAGAAAAAATTAATCCATCCACTCTGTTGACTACCTCACAGTATTACAACTTTTCTGTTAAACAAACATAATAAGAATGGGGTGGAAAAGAACGTATGAAGTGGGGAGTTCTCACCTCCAACCAGCTACTGGTCATGATGGACTCACTACTGACAGGCGCTACAGTGCCTATATACCAGGCCTGAGTGACTACCCGAATGACAAGAGTTAGGCTATCCGTGATTGGCCCACAATGGGCAGACCTCTCCAATCTGAGCGCTCATCTGGATCGCTAAAACATGTGATAATTAGCCATAACAGACGAACTGATGGACTGACTGATGGACTGACTGACCAAAGCACTCACTACCACAGCCAGAATACATACAAGCTGCATCTCTCATTAGCACACGTAAGTATTAAAGATTCACAGAAGCTGAAAACCCATTTTACCACACAAGTAATTAAACTGATTGTGAGTAATTATTGATTATGGACAGCATTCTTTGTACTTCTTGGAATTTTCATTGGAGGAATATTTTAAACGGTTACACTTCTAACCTCCATAAACAACACAATCTTCTTCTTTTTTCAGAATTTCATGCCACAGAGGTAAAGGATACTGTTAAACGTGTTCCATCATTTTACGCCATCAGCAGCAGCCTCTACCATTCTCGAGCGTAAGATTTCATAACATGGAAGAGACATTGATATCCCCTATGCATAGGAACTGACAAGAAAAAATCTGACCTTTGCAACAAACCAGAATCTACACAAACTTGGGATGGCTGATGTCTTCTGTTACGACTGTACATTCAACGTGGCATAATCCTTGTACCATCAGTTGTATACCATACATGCCTTGTTAGATGTACATCTTCTTTACCCTTCCTGAGGCAATGCGATGTTGGAGGTATGTGGTTGCATGCACTGGATGAATCAAATCTGGACAATCCCAAAACTTGCAGTTTCGCTGACTATGTGACAGTGGGTAGATCTTGCAGATCAGTTTATGTGAAACTGGACACAACCGAAATAAGTCTTATGCAACAGAATGATGAAGGTCATGTCCATGCTGAGAAGAAGAAATATAGGGCTGTCAACAACGCCCTTTAATCAGCCAAATGCACCTTGTGAATGGACATATCAGTCGAGAGCAGTACCATGATAGTGTATCTCACTGTGTGGCACTATGAATGATTGTGATGTATTATTGTAAATGTTACTGATTTCTGTGCACCTCTCTTTGTCATTGTCATAATATAATGTAACAGTTATTGAATTGTGTCTGTTGTTCTGCAAGAATAAAATGCAATTTATTTTTCAATAATCGATTTGTAAGTTTTTGCATGTTCAATTAGTGGATGACATTATGTCCATCCTAACATTGTTGGTCAGATTACATGTTTTTCATATATACATGTTTCTTTTTTTTGTAATTTCTTCAGTAATACATGTCCCACACCTAGTAAACTTAAATGGTTATTTGATACGACCCCGATAGTGGAAACAACAGATTAGTTCAGCAGCCATAATGTGCTGGCATTCGAGGATCATGTATTGCCCAAAGAGCAAGATACAGTGATTCACAACAGAGGTGTACAATGCAGCTGAGACAAATCTAAAGTAATGGGTCACATATATAATATCAACTCACCAAAGTCTGGTGAAAAACGTTGACAAAGAGGTAGACAGACTCCAATAAAACTCCAAGTGTAAGTCCTGTGTGTCCCGTCAACACAACAACCAGCCTTTATATACACAGTCACTAATTCTTGAGCATTCCAGCGAAGAATGGAACATTCATGATCAGCCTCGTGTTTACCAACAGTCAAAACTCAAACCCAACAGAACAGTCTTAAAGAGAGGCAACTCTAAACCACTACCTTAAAAGGTGTACTGCTAAAATACTATTACCGTGATATGAAATGAGACCCATATTAACCATCACTCAAAACTCTAAACACTGTAACTGTCACTGAATCAATACAAATTAGAGAAAATACTCTTGTAACCATATTTGTTGTGAAAAGAGAGAGAATGTTAAACCAACTGGTTTCATCAAACAGAAGAAAAGACTGCAAATCATGTTTAGATATGCTATGCAGTTGCAAGAGTTGACACAGGATGATACGTGGTCAATTAAATATTGTGTGATAGGTCGCACACTTATTTCCATTTATTGTTGGAGATGTTCCATTAATGGGGAGGAATCCTGGCTGCTACACTGAAACAGCAATCAACCATTACAGACCCAGTCTGGGACTCTGAACCGTATCCAATAGAACCTAAACACCTACAGAAACATTGAATCTATTCCTCTTGGAAAACTCTGGGTCCAGCAGATACAATCAACCTTGACCACAGAAGAAAAGAAGCTTCTAAGGTCAAAGATCTGTCAGGTCATGTGGGCGGTTAGGCAAATCAGACCTGACACCGTTGCTGTCATGGCCAAGTAGGTCGGGCAACACCCTACCCTGCCAGGCAAAAATCGTGGTAAAGTGATCAATCCTCAAGGCGTTGTCTTCAGACAAGTCCATCGCCGCTGCCGAGGTAGCTCACGCCAGTGCAGATACCGTGTTAAGCATCCGCTCGAGTTCGGTATCGATGGCCGCCAGCTTAGAATCCTGCAGTCTGTAAGAGGACTGCGAGGAGCCGGATAACCGCTTCAGAGATTCATCCTGGACAGCCCTGCTGTCCGCGAAATCCAAGCTGTGTATGTTGTAATCCGACTTCCTGTACTTAGACGCTTTGACAGTAGGATTTAATGACAATTTCGCAAAGTCCGCATCTAATAAGGCCACAGCGTCCACCACCATAGGATGAGGCGGGATGAGTAGCTCCGGGGATAAATGAATTGCTGCATGGTTGCTGGAATCAGCCGAAGGCGAAGGGCAGTCTGGTAACCAGTCAGCAATCCACTCAAAGACGGCTGATAAGGGTAGGTAAGTGCCATCACCATCACTGTTGTCTCATGCCTCTTCGTTGTAGTCTGGGCAAAAAAACTGCTCCTCCAGGTCCTCCCAGGACACAGAAGTCAAATCATGCCACTGTGTAGAGGACGAAGTCAATGCACGAGCAGCATATTCCTTTGACAAAATCCAAGGTGGCTCCGGTGACCACAAACGCCGAGCTCTAGAGGAACGCCGAGGTGCTCTGGAACGGAAGCACCAGCGACATCTACCCTTAGTAGTAGAGTGAGAGTCCTCAACCAAAGGGCGTTGTGGGGACCGTAAGCTAGGCCAAGAGTGCCGCCAGCAACTACGGTGCGGGGTACGGGATCACCGAGTCCTAGGGGACATTGAGTGTGATCTGCGCTGAGAGCGCTCTGCTGCCAAGCGCCTGGTGTGCTCCTCATCCAACTGTCATTGCAAAACCTCTTCCCTGGACAACAAAGCATGTGACACCCTGGTTATACGGTAAGGCAAAGGGGTTGACACAGGGTCCGGCGTCGGAATAGGCACTGGCATTGGGAGAGGCCCTGGCATTGGAAAGACGCTAGCATAGGCATTGGCGCTGGAACCATCGTAGGCATCTGAGCGCTCAATGCGGACGCTGAAATGCTGGATGAAAACAACAACATCGGCAACAATGTTGAAGCAGCGCCGGGCGTCAGGAGGGAGTGCAGGAGCCTCTTGACTTCAGGATGAGACAAAGCATCTGGATGAGACAGATCCATGAAGGAATCTGAGCAAGGTGGTTCCGGGAACAAGCGTACAGACGTTACAGACAAGCGCCCCATCCTAGGCGTCAGCTCAGGTGCTGAAGGTGGTAGTAAATCAGGGTCATCTGGCAGAGATCCCAACAAAGATGCTGGAGATGACATCCTTCTCTTCCACTGTGCAAAACGCTTCCTCTTAGCCACCAAAAAAGCTTTGAAATCTGCCACCGATAACGTCTCGCAGTATTGGCAGCGCCTGTCAATAGAGGATAGAGACGCACAATCTGGGCACCAAGGGTGGGGATCCTTCGACGATTTCTGCCCCTTGCATATAGTTAACTGTAATAGACAAAAACATCCACATAACAATGCGTTGAAAACCAATGCCAGGAGGAAAAACATATACAAGAAATGCAGAAAGAGACACCCCCCACGCTAAAGTAGGCATGCCCGTTAGCTCAGGACGGTGAAGGACAAACAACCAAGATGGCTGCCTGCCTTACACCGCAACGTGGCACGAAAAACATCATTAATGCAGTGAAACATAGCCAGTGATAACAATCGACATGGAAAAACACATGGAGGAAGAACAAACAGCAAGTTATAATACCCCCACGGACGCCATGCCGCACTCACACACGACACGACTAAGGGATACAAACCATACCTACCAATCACGAAACGACTTTATTGAAACCGCAAAAGTAGGTAACAACGCGAACCAAGACACATCCAAACAGACGAACGCTAGAAGTAAAAGTGATTTTCGGATTGTTCATGCTTGAGCGAGTGGGGAGATCACATCACTTCCGTGACTACATTCGTAGATTACATGAGGTAGCCATCTAGGGAATGGCGAATCAACGACTGTCTGATCTCTTCTAGCAAAGCTTGAGGTAATATGCATAAGGCCTATGGTAAGGTAAGTTAAAAATTTACTTTCTTCCCAAAACAGGATAGATTGAATGAGTATATATTTAGGCTTGTTGCCTTGTTGAGACGGGACACACACATTCACATTCACTGGAGTATCTTTATCAATCGCTGCCAACGCCTGAATCAACATAAGCCGCTGTCAGACCACTCGCTGTGTTACATTCTGCATCTCTATTTCTCTCTCACACTAAGACTTTCGTGAGTTTGCTGTATTATATTTTGTGACCCATTGCCTTAGATTTTGTCTCATTTGTATTCTATTTGAAATCAGTATTGTGAAATTGACTTGTGACCTTGTATAACTTGCTCTCTTTGCCAATAATAATATTTGAATGCTTTTTCACTTGTCTTTGTTCTGTTTTGTTGGTTCAGGGGGGATTTCTTACATTGTTTGTGACAGCAAATTTTAAAGCGTAACAAGTTCCTGACTATGACTGTGCTGTCTGTGTGTTGAATAAAGGAGTAAGCCTGACTATGTGTAATATTTTGTCTCTTCCTATTTCGTTTAGCGGTAGGACCAAGGGGAGGTAATTTTGATGTCATTAAGTTATTACTGCAAAGTGACTAAAGCATGTTTGGAAAACTGTGTATCGTATGAGCAGGAAAAACTGATGTACGACTGTGATTCTGCCACAAAATTTGTGATTAATTGCCTTAAACAGTTCCATGTATATTCTATAAAATTATTTCTCTCAGTCCTTGTTATTTATAAATATTGCTGTGTTAAAGTCTACATGTTCTGCGATATTCAGTCATGTACTTTTCACGCTTGAGTGATTTCATTCAGTAACAGGACTTCTTATTCTTGGTAAGCTCAGTAAATTTACTTTTCTGGTAAATCAAGCATAGGGACACATTATCTGCTAGATATTATTCTAAGCTGGGGTTTCTTTATTAAAATTTCAGCTTGAACCTGTACAACCTGCTAAAGCTGCACTGCCTGTTAAAGCTGTACTACCATTACACCTGTCAAAGTGCAAACTGTCATTACATTCGCAAAGAAACACAACAAAATAAAAATGCAGTGTCTCAGGAAAATAGCAGAATCATGTTTTTGATCAGAAGAACCTACACTATGACTCTGCATTCTGTTCACAAGATGGAATTTCTCCATATAACCTCTTCAGGATTTTGTACAAAAGCTCAATACTGGTGTTAAGCTACAAATTTAGGATGAAGTTTAACTATGAAGGTACTTATGTGTATGGCAATACATATAATTAGAGGTAATAAATCTGGCTATTGGTCCAATGAAAAGGCATCTTTATGAGAGCTCATAACCAGTTAAATTTTTCCCAATTTGAAAAGTAAGAGAATGGTCATTGTAATGACCTTGGATGAACATACTAGAAATATACAATCAGAAATCCTAAGTTAGCAATGTGCAAAATTAATGCATTTCCAATGGTCCCTGACTAGTAAAAATTCATGAGGACCACTAAATGATAAGAGTTGATAGTTACATAGATCTATGAATTATATGTTGGACCAGTGAAGTACAGACAGGACCAGTAATTATTGCCCAGTTACTGGCCCAAATGGGAAATTTTGCAAGGTTTCTTTTCGTTGCTAGGCCAAACTAAGCTAGCTTAATAACTTACGTGAGATCTAATGCTTTAAGTGTTGTATTCACTTGAAGAGCCTGTTCAAGTGATTCTGCTCCAGTGGATCCAAATCCATTCCATGAAAGGTCTAGAACTTCCAAGGTTGCATTTGTCTAGATCAGAAGAGCAAACAGCTTTCATATTGTTTTGAACGATGTTAATCATTGTTGAAAAGTGTCCAGTTACACTCTGTACTAGTTAATTTACTGTTACCCAGCTAGAAATGCCAAACTGTGGGAATTCATTTGGTACTTCACGCAAGTAGTGTTTGGGCTGTTGCCTAACTCTTGTACTCCTTACTATCATAAAATACCTGTGTTTCGTATAGGAGAAAACATGCCTCCAAGGTTTTACATTGTCTACCAAAACTGAGGAGAAGTGTTTTCTCTATCATATATACTGTCAATGATGGGTAATTACAATGTAGATGATCATTCAATGAAGCTATATTAACAATAACTGAAGCGCTCATAAAATCAATTTAAAGACAGTAACTTTAAGTGGATAATTTAACCCCTCCACCTTTTATCAGCCTGAAAAGAGAATTGTGGTTCCAATCCCGCTTCAGAAGACCTTTGTATTGCGACTTTAATCTTGAATGATATTTTTCAATTGATTTCAAACACTCATGTATCATTTGAATGTTGATGTTCATATAAAGTTAAGAAAAGTAAAACCTGCGAAGCAGTCTTACAAACAAAAAGTAAAACCTGTCCCTCCAAACAAAAACCTCAAATGCGGTTATTCTAGGAAAACAAGAGATGACCTAATACATATTGAGAAGCAAACTTAAGGTTTATATAAATAGTCCAAAATCAATATTGAGGTGTTTGTAAGATATACAAACATATACAAACATTCAGGGTACATAAACCCTTTGGCATCAAGGGGCCTATGAACAATGTAATTCTCTTACCAAACACTTCAATGTTAATTTTGAACTGTTTGAATTATGGGTATTAGATCATGCACTTCAGCCAACCTTTTTGAATCAAACAGTTCGAATCTTGCATTTTGCTGATTTTCCCTCAGGTATTGTCTTAGTCAAGTTGCTGTGATGTAAGTCCCCTTCTTCATATTCTTATGAACCACGTTTGAATGTTTTATCAAAATTTATTTATTGAAATTCGAGGCAGAATTTTGCAGATGACACAAGAAAACAGATTTAGAGCTATCGTCCTTCCATCAATTTGCATTCGCAAAACATCTGTAATTTCTGTGTATCATGTGTGATTCAATGTTATTTGAGATAAAGAAGTACTACCAAGAAGTACCAAAAGAGCTGCGAATGGCAGAGGGGTAATGCATTGAAATGTGGAATGCACCTTGCCGATCAAAAAACATTTGTGCGTGAGGTAAGATAATATAAGCTGTTAACTGGCCACTATGGGGACATGGGTTGATGTACCTTTGATGTCAAAGGGTAAGGAGAATATAAACAAACATTGACGGCACATCAACTCATGAGCTTGAGGGATCAGTGAACAATGTATTTATCTCGCAATGATAATTTCAAAATGTTTCAAGCACAACTATAATTCCTTTTTGTACTGGGTTCCAGCAGGCATGGCAGACCCAAATTCCCTGGCTTTTTCATGATAAGTACACATTTCTCTGTGACCATTTCATTGTAAAAACTGGTCTCCTTCCACTCCTAACCTTCCTTTAAGATAGTTCCTTCATACCTATAAAAAATACATAAATTGTTTGTTAATTTATAACATTAACTAAAACATTGATATTTGTGACAAAGAAGTTTTTCTCGACTCTCCTGCCACAATGTTAATTTAAGATACAATTCAGTGTTGCCATCAAATGTATATTTTAAGGTAATGTCAATAACATACTATCTGAAAAATTTGTATTTCAGACTTCTGACAAAGAGCATAAGTGTGAAAGCAATGATTTGATTGAATTGTTTCATTCAAAGTCAGGGACATGCTTCTTCATTAGTAGTTATATAATGGGGGTTCTGTTCCATTCCCCTTCTAAGGCTTATTTCAGGGAATGAAGCCTCACAGCCCTCCTCAAAAACAGTGAGGGCTGCGTCTGAGACATCTTTGACGTGTCACCAAGCTTGTCAGTCTTGACCAAAAGTTCCAAGCACAGAGAGATCAGCAGTTGCAGGAGTGTGATGGTAGAGCGCAGGACTTGTAATCAAGCAACATAAATTTGAGGCTTGGTAGTGGTAGAAACTTTTTGCAAGCCAAACTGACAATGGAAGGTGTTGTTAGGAGACACAAAGATGGCAGCCTAGTTACCTCTGCCCTGGAAGGTCAATGGTCCTGGAGGAGCATTGGTATGATACAGATGTCTGAAACTACCCATTGCTCTATGTGAATGAGCAATGTAGGTCAGTGCTGCTAGACGAGTACTAGCATGATACAGATATCAGATTGGTGTTTGACTGCAGTTTCCTTAGCAGTGGGGTTTGGACTGGGTTTTACCACATCCAACCCATGTTTTGTTTTAAAAGGTAACCATAATATTAGGTGAAAACTTGATGGAATGGGTCTGCCATGAATTCCTCGAAACGGATCGGTGAGTACAGGGCAGTGCATTCTCGAGTATCGAAGCTATAATCACTTAATGTATCCATTAGGATAACTATTTGGTGCAGACGAGACCTTTACTATAGTGCAAACCAGCAAATTTCCCTTGACGTATGATGCAGGGCAGCATGGAAGTCCATGGAAGTTCACCCCTATGCCTCAGAACAACTGTTTCCCGATCAATCTCCACATGTTGATAATGAGAGACAGGAACAAATCTTTAATAAAAAGGTAATGCAGTGTTGTGGGCGGCACCTCAGTGTCTGCCTTTGATGTGGCAATGATCTCTCACAACATCCTCATTCATGGGTTGGATGCGCAAAGCTGAGCCTGATTGTGAGCGGGTTTATCCTAGGCCATCATAGTCATTGGGGGCAGGATCCGACGAAGCTTCCCTGATGTTTCTCTCTAAGCGTCGTAAGGACATCACAAATGTTTGAGTCGCATCAGGACCTTGGTAGATGACAGGAGCATTCGTGTGTCTGTTGCATCAAATGACCAAGTACCCAAACCCGCAAGCGTTGTATTTCTGTGTTTTGTATGTGAAACTTCATCATTGTGTTGGGCAGCACAACATGGTCACCCGATTTGATGAGGGCTTCAAAGTTGGCGTAAATGACGAAAGGCACACGCATATGATGTTTGTGATGAAAGAATGTTAAATATGCTTTTGTTGTCGTTGGGCATGCTGATTCAGATCAATCCTCTATCGGCAATCCTTCCAGTATACTTCTAGCAGGTCTTCTCAACTGAAGTCATGCAGGCACCATTCACAGAAATGTTTCATTTCTCTATGCATCGATTGATCATACAACAGTCAGATTTTCATCAATGTGTAGTGATACTGGTTGCCTTTTTCGATCAGAAATAATTTGATTCTTCATCAGGACATGGAGCTGACACAGTGCATGATGACCAAACACATTGACAATGACATGGTTTTGCTTTTCAAATCCCTGTCCAGTAAGAGATGGGTGTGAGGCATTCTACAACCTTGAAGTTGAATCCAAGAGTCTCAATGGAATGCCTGCATGGATTCCCTTTCGGTTCATGTAAGGCAGCTATGACTGTCACCACAAACATAGTCCCCTTTGGTTTTGGGGTTAATGATGGCGCATTAATGATGGGGAGCCCGGATTCACTGAGTGGTTGGTAATTTGCTGTGTCGAGATAAACTGTGTCCACCAACCAATCCAGGCCTCTATGGGTTAATTTTTCAAAGGGTTCATGTATTCTTTGCTTGTATTCTTTGTATGTAAGACATGTGTGAGGCTAAATTGTTCAAAACATCTATGTCAGTGGTGGTAAAGAAGAATTTAGGCACATGCTGATACATTGCTAGTGTATACTGAATATTTTAAGGAAAGAACTAATAAGATAGTCTGTGACTTACATGGAGCAGATTCACAGTTTGTCACTTTGGTTCATCTAGCTTTAACGCAGAAAACATGTGTTATCATATGAACATACATGTATACATATTGTATAATACTATTCCTTGCACATATAAAAGACAAAGGGTCATGGGATGGGACGTCATCAAAGTTCCCAAATAGGACGTCTGGTATCTGAACTGTTCAATATAGTGGCTGATTTGTTATCTATGATCAATCGTATCATGAGATACCTGTCACATTGGAAATGACAGGTGATGGTGCGTGGACTAAATTTCTGAAGAGCACATTTGGTCACTAGACAGTTTGGATGCAGATTGATTATTTGCTATATTGTTGACCAATCGATGTGCTGGATTTCAGCTTTATCAACTCTAGCTATCATGAAAAAGTTTGCAGATCGAGAACATACATAATCGTAAGGAAATGTACAAACAGGACTAACAAGCACGTTGGCGACTTTATTTTTCCTTAAAGCTCTCAAAGCACTATAATCCAATCATTATTATCTCAGATAACCCAGTCCAACCATTGAGTAGAGATAGCATTTATTTGCATAAACTTTTTGCGCACACTACTTGTACATCATAACATAATTAACATTTCAATATAATCTGCACATTGTTACGAATGAATATCATAATTCAAGTACATGTATTATAGAGTTCAAAAAGATACTGCTTTATTATATTGTATACCCCAAAAAGTTATGAAGAATGCATATTTGTTTTGAATTTGAACAAGGTTCAGAAGACTGATAATGGCGTGACTCCATAAAACAGGTTGTCCAATGCACATTAGTTTGTTTTACACTTGTCACGAGACAAAACTTTACCTGGACATGCATTCTGCCAGAGGCTGTTATTTCGAGGTTGAAAGAGGTGTTCAAATATCTCATTAATGTTGTCTGATTGAATGATTATACGCATGTGTATGAATTCTGTAACTGATATATTATCCTCCTTTTATTGAGGATGGATCTGATACATGTGATAATTACACTGGATAAGATAATTACAGAGATCAAATGAAAACATTTCTTACACAATAATTATGTAAATTGCATTGAAAATTCACATTCCAAATCAACATGAAACTTTCAACAGCTTGAACAAAATGCTTCAGTATGGTTTATGTGTAATATAGAACTTTAGAATTATGAAAAATCAATAGCTGCAACTGAGTCAAGTCTAAATTAGTAACTTGGTTTATTTCAAATCTATACGAACATGGGTGTAATACAGTATAGTTATTTATGTCTACGATTCATTAGATAAACTATTATAACACATGAATGAATGATTTAATTTAGAAGAAGGTTTTGTAACCTTGACACTGTTAATTCAATCAATGTGCAAAAATAGTACTTTAGTATTCACTCCCAATGACCAAGAACAAACACTTACCTCCTGTAACGACATCTCATTATCCCCTTTCTCAAAGACATGTGTTCATTTACCTGTATAAGCCCATGACATAGCTAGCAACTGTTCTCAAAACACTTTAATAGTTCTTTTGATTAACATGGAATGTAACCTCTCTCGTAAGAAAAGCTAATCTTTGATCAGTACTGCTAAATTGATTGAAATAATAGGGACAGTACGAATTTAAAATGTAAAACACACATGTGAGTCTCTTGCTGAATGAGAGGTGCTTTCTGCTGACGACCCTGTGCGGCTCTTGCTGAATAAGAGGTGCTTTTAATTACCGTCCATATGCGGCTCTCGCTGTGAGAAGCTAATTACTTTGCCACACACAAGCGTCGCTCAGGATTAATGAGTTAAAGGGGCACTGATGCGGAGCGAATAATGTTTCTCGCCAACGGTCTAATTACGAAACCAAACTGCAAATTGGTCAGCGCCTGCTCCCTTGACCATGACGGACTGGGCTCCTGTCCATATTAGCAGAATTTCTTCACCTAAACAGTCCGGATGCCCATCATATGCCACAATTTAAAAATATCCATGGTATTCCTTGTCTGATCGTAACAAAATATCCCAGCAGTGTAGTTTTTTTCGGATGTTTGGGTGGTATAGTGACTGATCCAATTTGATCCTATATCTATCCTCGATATTTAATCATGTTACGTGGAAATATGATGTCTACAGGCACATAACAAGCCATTTGTTTCAGTCCGACAGATTGCAAAGCTTTATATTTAGGTAGTTTTGAGTGTTAGTTCAGCTGTGATAGCAAATATCATACATAAATTTTGGTAACTCTGGTAGCTACCCTGGTTTATTATTTATGATAATTAAAACACACAGTTGATTTATTTGAATTCGTAAACTAAAAATGATGACTCTGCCTTTGGTAGAGAAATCTGAAAATTTTCTTACGTTAAAAAACCCAACTTATTACACCTATTTACCCAAGTACACAGCAAATGCCCATAACTGTTTTCAGGCTGCATGCGACACAGAGATTACATCTTCCTTGCTGTAACTTGCGTTTGATGGTGTAAACCTGCACATGTTATTTGTCATCATTCTTTGGATGGTCAGTTAATGAATTTATAACAGGTATAATTAGTAGTACCATCACTTCGGTTACTCAACAAAGGTTCCCATTTGGCATTTCTCCTGTCTGGTGTAAATACTCAACATTATGAATTAAGGTCTGTAATGGCAAATGTATTGTATGTTATGTAATATGTGCATGTATGTGATGCAAGAGGATTTATCAGCTGATTTACAAAAACAAACATCGATCAAAGGATTAACCGTTAACACACTGATTAATCAATTACTTTTATCTTCTGGAGGATTTGTCAAAAGGCAGTGTGTGTAGATGTACTAATTCATACTGACTACACCCTGTCGTAAAGTGCGAGCGTAAAAACAACATCCTCCCTTCAATGAATTAACCACCACTGCGTTGATTGATTGATTGCTCATTATCGGTTAACTAAATTACTTAGAATGGCGGACATCATACAGTTAGTTGCCAGGTGTGCTATCTTGGGTGACCAATGAGAGGTTTATCAGTTTTTTATGTGGATTTTGATGAATACATTCCTGAACAAGGTATCCTGACATTGCTGCTATAAAATTAGTCTGTTTTACATTCAGTATTTGCATTTTGTTTTAATTTATTTGTTGTAGCATTCAGCAGAATCTATATGACAGAAAACACACACTAGATCGCGTATGTGTGTGAAATAGGATCCACATTGGCAATCTATACAATCAGGTAGCCTATATAGAGGTAGGGTATCCCTGATACAATGTATAAATGTTGCTGTCATGTTAGAAATGTACTATAAGTATAAGCAGACTGTGTTCTTTTAGTAATTTTCAAAATCATACAAATATACAATAAACTAATTAGGGTTATGAGACAAAATATAGAGAAGTACAATGGCTTCGTTATTTTTCCGTCCTAATAGTTTTTTACTATTTCTACCACTGGCAGATGATTAACCTTCAAAGTGTTTAATTTGTTTTCACAATACATTTGTAATGAAGTAAAAATGACTTCGCCTTAGTTGATCTGTCTATAATTAAGCTATCAATTGTGCACAAGGACTGCGCAGCAGAGGTCACGAACCAGTCATGAATTCTGGGATACCATCCGGGTACTCATGGGAGAAAAACAATAACAAAAGTTTACATCAGTCCACGGAAATTGCTCCGCATTAGTGCCCCTTTAAGGGTCAACTGGTATGTTGCGCTTTTTAAATCATCCAGTTCCTTGTGAAGTTTGATAGCAATCAGAGGTTTAATGTCATTGACGTCGATGTTAGACTGAACGGACATCTGAAAGCCTTTCAGATGCTTGAAGATACTCCATGGCGTGGTCTGTGGGTACGAAATGCATGTTGACCGGCTCAGTGTCTTCCAGCAGTTCGATCAGGTCGTCTTTACTCATGCTGGAATTATCTTTCAACCCCTGCTCCTTTGAATGGAGTTTAAGTTGTTTCACTATGTTTAACATTGAGTAATGCTGAGGTTTCCTCAAGTGGCAGTAACCTTTCATGCCTCCTTCTTTTGCCATCGTTTTCAGTTCCTGAATGGTAATCGTTTTGCTATATCCACATTCAAAGTCAAATGTCTAACAGGTTTGCTTTTGATATTCATATGCAAAGTTAGATGTGTAATATGTTGCCTTTGCTATGTTCAGATGTAAAGTCAAATGTCTAACATGCAATTTTTGTTATACAAATGCATTTTTTTTTTCATATGTTCTTTTTTAAATGTTTATTTTGAGGAGTTAACTACATTTCTTGAGATATTCTTTTTTCTTCGCATATATAAGTTGGTTTCTGACCATATATGCTCCGTGGGCTTTACATAAACTGCAATGACATTTTACTCCAATGCCGCATACCATGCATGTGTAGTTTGGGAAATCCTTTCTGAAACTCATCATGTGTGTGCAGCAGTACCCCTTTGTCCTGCATCTGTTGCTCGGCTTTTCCCATGTATTGACAGTGATACAGTCTCATCTTCACTATATATAGCCTGAGCAAGATGAAGATCAACACCCGATCTTGCTGTGCCTTGGAAGGGGTAATACTGAGTGTGGGTGGGTTCGTCGACAAGGGGTTCTAGGTGTTAGCCGATGAGGACATAGTATTCTTGCATGGCGTCATGGATGTCATGGACCGAATGTTCGAACGGTGTGGCTTCCTCGTTGAGTTGCTTTGTTTCTCTGCATGCGTTTATTTGCGTACTCGACTCAAAGGTCTAGGCATTGACTAATGGCCTGCTGACCATCAACATGATCATGGCCATGGGTGATCTATCTTATCGTTACGCCTTTACTTTCATATGTTTTCCAAAATGATGCCTTGCTTGAGGAGCATCTCTTTGGTAGCCATCGCCAGGCCCATGTCGATCACGAGCATCCCCATGTCTTGCAGGTTGAAATCAAATTTTGGTACCGGTTATTTGGTGATCATTTTGCTAAATCAAGTGTAGCCTATGGCCAGTCCACTGACAACAGTGGTGTGATACATGTTGTTGACAAAGGTTTTTCCGTTGGGCCTGGACATGATTATAACATCACGTTGGTGTTTACGTCTAACTGAGGTTTTTGTGGGGCCACTGCCACAGGTGGTGGTGTCGCCGTCTCTTGATGACAGAGCCATGCAACCACAGTGACCCCCAGAACAGTGGCTACGACAGTGTATGGCATCCATGGTGGGTAGATTGACGATGATGCTTTGCTATCACCCTTTTTTTAATGGTGGCTACTTTTGGGGGGATTCGTGGGTTCCTTGGTGATGGTGTTGATCATTGGGTAGGGGCTTGTCACCTCCTCCACAGGCATCGTTTCAGTGTTGTTCAGCTCCATCATATTGTCTGTCCTTGATTGGACATTCATCTGTAAATTGACAGTGCCTTGCCATGACTGCCGCGGTGATGGGAGATAAGGACATGCTGTACCGGTGAAACAACTCACTTCTGAGGGTGTTCAAGGTATGACTGATGAACATATCCACCTCAAGATCCTTATTTCAGCTCCGAATCAGGATTTGTACCTCACATACAGTATCTTGATCTCTCAGACAGGTTATAAAGTTTATCGGCAGTGATGTTTTCACCCAAGTATTGTTTGACCTTTCCACCAATGACCAGGACTAGAGTCATTCTCACACATCCCTAACATGAGCCTTTTCACTCTCTTCCTCTTCAATCATGGAAACGAGGATGTTTTAATACATCACTCTGTTTTTTTAATCATTATCCGACATAACCCAAACAGAACGTGCTGAATGTCAGAACCACAAGAATTTCGAACGTCGTCATTTTATGTATCCATAGATGCATACATTAATTTGCTTAGCAGGCTGTTTGATTTTGCTTTAGCAGATTGCTTGATTTTGTACCGCATAAGCCATAGGCTGGTTGGTTTTCAGCACGAGTTTGGTGTGTTTCTTTGTGTGAGCTCTCATTTGAAGCGGTTGCGTTCTTGTTTGGCGGAGGTCATGTCATTGTCTTGTAAACATTCCTCAAACAACTCCCTATCCTTGCAGTGAAACAGGGTGACCCATCAAGTCTGTTCCCTGAGGTCTTTCAAAGCTGAGTTGCATGTTGTGTGAAATTTTGCATGAGGACCCGAACACCGTGTTTCATGTGATGTCCCCAAAATGCTAAATATGATAACATATCTCTCTATTTGATGATTTCCTGGTTGGCGCAGGAATTGTCCAGGATGAACAGTGTCGATTCGCCCTCAAAGTTCTCTTGAATGGCTCACAACCAGTCCTGTAAATGCACACCTGGGTTGCTCTCATACACCTCTGCATCATTCAACACCCTTACTCTCTGTGTACATTTCTTTGAGGCATATTGTGGGTCAAAGAATCACGATGTGATCAAACACGTCCTGATAATACCTTTTCAGCATGTCTTCCTGCATCCTGTCTGACTGCACATTATGGCGCACTGCTTGATATCAAAATTTTCATTCAAGAATTTCTTTATAGATGGTTTGCACGAATTGTCCATTGACTATGTTCAGCTGTGCATCCATGATCATGTACAAATAAAGGTTTAATTTACTGGCGGTTTGAGCCTTCTTGGCGAATTGATCCCCTCGATACAATTTCCGGAAGGCGCTTGACTGCCGGTAATTTGTTGATCTTGTCCCACTGATGGTAAGCATGCATACCTTGGCTGAACAGCTGACTGGGTATGCCCTCAATGGTGACCTCGACTTTGCTAATCTCAGGGTTTCAGTACTTTCCATTGACCCTTGAAAAATCGAGCAAGCATGTTCAGATTGACAGTCCACAACGTGTTGCTTTTGTTCATGAAGATCTTCAGATGCTTATCACCATGCATGATCATACAAAATGGTTAACTGGTTGCAAATCTGACAAGCCAATTACAGGTTTGTGACCTTGTCGAACTGCAACGAAATATTGTCGATCATGTAGTTGACAGTCTCACCATTTCTCTGCCATGGCAGCAAGATCAGCTTAGTTGAAAGCATACCCACGAGTTCATGTTTGTCGTTGTCAGATTCCCAACTGATGTGGAAGGACCTCCTCTTTATTGCAATTATGCCAAGTTTGAACATGATCATAAAGAAATACTGTGAACAAGAGGCTCAGGATGTCGATCTCATGCACTCCCACACAACAAAACTTCTCACTTGGTCCACCCTGGCCAGTCGCCATGGCACCTACGTTGTCAAATGTAATATCAAATTAAATATCACCACCTTCCAACAAAAACTAAGCGTGAAGTTCCACAAAGCTTTATGAGAAGCAAATGTTGAGCTCAATGCCTTGGATCTTGCAGTCTGACATTCAGAAACTACTGGCCACCTACCGGAACGAACCCTTGCCTGGGTTTGAATTTACCTTTTGGGAACTGACAAAACCATTCATGAATCACTCATGGACAACACAGTCAAACCGGATGCCAACAACAAGGACATCGTTCAAAAAAAAAGTTGTTGCATGAAGAAGGCATCACCGCTGTCACTGTTCTGACTCTAAAGCGCTACATTAAAGGTCACACGCAACCCAAAAAAACAAACATAATTAAAACCCAGTTAACACTTATTCATGATATATAAAACACATTGGTGATTGTGAAAAACCAAATAAACAGAATCATAAGCGTATAATCGCAAATCAAAAGTGTAATATTTTGTACTTGAGTTTACCTCCCTCAAAACGAAGCAGCCACGATACCAAACCCAGTTAGTGCCGTGGGTGTGCAGTCAAGTGTAATGGGGCTTTCTCATTGGCTACTGGTTCATATGCAGGCATACTGTTTCAACCTACTCACTGCACATGTATTATGAGCGCAGTGCAGTACAACTGTTGAAACCACTTTTTCAAAATTGGTGAATAGTTTGAACTCCAATTTCGCTGGCTTTCTTTTATTGTATTTTTTTCCCAACTTTATAGGTTGAATTGGGATTTTTTATGATTTGTTTTGGTAAGTGCATACCTAAAGGTATAAGAATCTGAAAAGTTGTGTTTTATATTGCATGTGACCTTTAAACAAAATTTTTAAAATAAAAACTAAATGCTAAAAAAACCCTGCTAAAACAATATTTCCATGATACGAAATTTGACCCACAATAACTACCACTCAAAACCCTAAACATTCTAACCCAGTTATAAGTATCACTTAATCAATAACAACAAAAACCACAGAAAATACACTCTTGTAACATAGGGTTCATGACATCGATCCTGGTCTGAGCGGTGGAGGTAGAGGCACCAGCCCTTGTGTCGCTGCGAGGATTAAAGATTTTTTTTTAAATAAAAAAATTTGAGATGACCCCCCAACTTAAAACGCTTCACAGTACAATATATCTAGACAAGGCCAGACACTTAAGTGTACCCAACTGGCCTGCTTTGAAGATCGCTATGCTACCATTGCATGCAATCGATTAATACTTCATCTAAAGAGTCATGGGTGATTGGCCTATCGATAACCACCCATGACACCTACCAGTTCTTTGCAAATTTGTTATTTCTACAAGTCGATTGAAAGTCGATTTTTACCCTCAACCAAAAATTCTTGACACAAATGGCAGACAATAGCAAGCACCTATCAATGAGAGGGATTGCTTTGACCACACCCCCTTGATGCGGCTATCATCTGCCATTACTTGACTGCCCCAAAGCAGGCAGTTGGGGTACACTGAAGTGTCTGGCCTTGTCTAGATATATTGTAATGTTAATGTTCATGACCGTCAGCCTATACTTGTCAAAGAAATTGATAACTCTCACTCAAAACTGGGAACCAGTCTTGGCATCAACCATGAATTTGGGTTGCGTGAAATCGGTAGTGTTTAAGACAACATTGGGACCAAAAAGCATTCCTCGTGTGTACTTATGTTTTCTTTCTGCGTTAACTCTAGATGAACCAAATTGACAAACTGTGAATCTGCTCCATGTAAGTCACTGACTAGCGTATTTGTGCTTCCCTTAAAATATTAATTACACACTAGCAATGTATCAGCAAAAACACTTCTTTCATAGAAGATCATTTAGCATGTACATAAATTTTTCTTTACTGCCATTGACACAGATGTTTTGTACAATTTAACGTCACAAAATGATATGAGAGGGACAATTTGTTTAAGCATGTCTCATGTCTTACATACAAAGAACACATACATATATTACGAAAACATATATGTACACGTCACCGAAGTTCTACAGGAGAAAGTGCAATAAAATTGCGTAGAACGTTACATATATAATATGTATTTATACCTGCTTTCTTTCAACATATATCTTTACATCACAATTAAACAATTATACAGTCAGGGCTTGCTCATATGACAAGGCAGTTTCTCCAAAACCTGCTAAGGATATCAGGCGTGAATAGCCCTAATTAGTCTTGTTACAGTGAGCCAGGCGATGAGCACAGGGTTTCAGCAGTG
Source organism: Haliotis asinina (assembly GCF_037392515.1). Taxonomy (NCBI): domain Eukaryota; kingdom Metazoa; phylum Mollusca; class Gastropoda; order Lepetellida; family Haliotidae; genus Haliotis; species Haliotis asinina. The sequence goes on along the minus strand of NC_090288.1, from coordinate 22,641,097 downwards.
AAGTGGCTCTCAGGCTTAATGAGTTCAGACAGCTAAAACAGTTCAATATCTTCTTTCTTCCTTGTCTTTCTTTTCTGATTCATTCAGATGTGCATTAATATATGAGATAAAATTACCATATGCTTAACAAAGAAGTCTGTTCTTGAATCTTTGAATGCTTTTATCCATATTTAAAGACTGTTATTTGAAAGGCAGTGTGTGACTGTGATGATACTAAATATGACAGCATAATGATTAGTCTGCAAAACCATCAAAGCACTGAACCTAAATAAAAAGCATAGTTTCCTGAAAAACGTTAGTGTGTCATAATCTAAAACAAAAATTCGATGAGACATCAATGAAACCATATTTGTTACAATCAAATAGTTTTTCATATTTATTTGACAAATTTTCTTTTCCAGTAACAAAGAGTGTCTTTGGCATACAATGCAATATCTTTAAATGTACTTTTAGAAAAATGTGAATATTACTGTTGTTACAGGAAAGACATTGTGGTTTCACCCTAATTAGTTGAATTAGTCTTCATAGCAACATTGAACATACCTAAGCCTTACATACTATTGCCTTAATATACAGACAGGCAGACAGACAAGTTGCTCCTTGGGGACCATAGTTCACACACACAAATGCATGCAGGCACGCATTCATACATATATTTATTACTCGCCCGTTGAAGATACAGCAGTGTAATATTTTCACCTCAGTATTACACTAGTGTAATACCGCTTGATGTATGATGCCAAAATGGTTCAAAGTTGTAACGTCACAATGCTAATGTTGATGTCGCGATTTTACTAGACCTTGAAAACTGGGAGTCCTCACACTGTAGACAATTTCGCCGCAGTTTCTGTCATGTTGGCGAAATGTTTCTGTTATGTTGGCGAGTAATAAACAGAATACTAAACTCGCTTCCATGAAATACCATTTTCATTAAACTCATTAAAGATTTAGTATCAAACTTGCTTTCGCTCGTTTGATACCAAATCGTTAACTTGTTTAATAAAAATGGTACTACACGGAAGGTCGTATAGTATCCTCTATATATAACCTGGGTACTGGTCACAAAGGGGACATGGGTCTTCATGTTATCTCACTCATAAATGCTTCAATTATTTTCAATGTACCCCACTCACAAGCGAGGTACATCAAGGGTGCATCAACTCATGGGCCCTGAGAGACCAGTGAACAATGTATTTACCTCAACGAACACCTCGATGTTATTTTGAACTGTTTGAAACATGGGTATTTTATAATAATAACGAGTACAGGAGTTAGGAAACAAGCCAAACATTACTAATACTAACATGAAGTACTGTACCAAATGAATTACAACAGTTGGGCATTTCCAGCAGGTTAACCTAGAAAATGTTACTTGCTGGTATTTGCCCAGAGGTGTGATAAACATATGTATACATCCTCTGTAAAACAAAAGACAATTCATGAAAAGATTTTGTAAATGCCTCACCTTCAAAGCCTTTGCAATGGCTACTGCACCCTTGTTTCTAATAGCATTCCAGCTGAGATCCACATCAGTCAGACTATCATTTGCACTCTGTAGCAAGAACAGTTTTGTATAGGTCTCTGTGGTGAAAAGGTGATACAAGAATGTGGGTGGTGCTCCACCACTTTTCTGTTCATTGTGCAACAGTGTTTAAAGTGCTTTTGTGGCTAGTGGTGTAGTACACTTTAGACTTGTGTTACGTCAAGACTGAGATCTGGGCCTTTCCACTATATTCTGATCCATGGAGTTGAGTTATGACAAGAGTTACTTTCTTTTGACCACAACTTCATCTTTCACTTTGGAGTACATGTCACATGTTCCCACATACTGAGTGCCCAAAATTTAATTCCAAAGAGTCAATTTTTATCATTATTCTAACGTTTGTCTTTTGTAATATTCATTCTTATTCTCTCTGGGCCAGGGGAATTTTGATTATTTCCTTTTTGTGAGCCACTGCATGTAGGCATATGTATTTCATGTTGCACATTCTCTGAGCCTGCAAAAATATATGCCAGTTACCATTTTAAAGTTAGATTACTTAAAGTGTTATTGTGTGTCATAAAATATATTTGTAGTCAAAACTTACCTCCCTTTGACAACAACTTTGCCTTTCCCCTACAGTAGAATAGAGTTAACTCCCTTAGAATGGCACTGCAATCGCCTATGCTCAGGTGACAAGACGTTTACACTTGCACTGCACTTGACCAAAAAAAATAAAAAATCCCTCTCCCCTTGACAGTAGTGTTACTGACATGGCATTTACAATATGTATAAACTAAAAACATAGATATTTTAATTTCTTTCCTTTAGGGTCAACATACAGTAGTATACACAATGGAGACACAGGACCAAGTTGTCCCTTATTCCATGACCCCATTCTGTATGATACTTACTGAGGTGCATGCACAATTTGAGTAAAATCTACACTGATGTTCGACTACCCCAGGTACTATAAAATCAATGTCGATCTCGTCCAGGTGAGGACACCAGGGAGGTTCCCACTGTCAAGCATGATTATTGATGTATTTCTAAAGTACATGTCGAAATGGTGCATGCTTGGTAAAATCAATTCAAATTCGCTGTGTGGTTTGCAATGACTGGGTGCGGCATGACGTTGAACAACACGTCATAATTCATTGAGTCTGTTTGTTCTGTATTTCACAGGGAACTTTTTTACCTGCACCATTTTTCAAGGGTGCTTTTTTGTGGTAGCACCTTTCTCATGCCTCTTATTTTCGATCTTTCGATATGGAAAGCCACTTGGCCAGCACTCTCTCCCTTTTTAGAGATACAAATCCACAAAGTGTATGTATTTTCATATTTCATGCTCTTTGCATATTGTATTATGTATTCAATTTCATTATTTAGGTAAGTTGGTGTAAATATTTTGCGGTATTTCATATTTGGATTGAATTTCGCACATGGAAACACATTGAACTGTTTTCAAAGGCTTTTTATTGCTTTTTTTTTTTGTAATAGACGTTTTTTTTATGTTCGTTACCTTCGCCCAGTTACAGCTGAGTTTGAGAAATAATTAGGTAGGAACAAGATGTTAATCAACCTTCGTTGGACTTCTGTAGTTTTTTTAAATGTAGTGTTTCAAGCTGATGTGTTCTCTACTTTCAAACTCAGTAACCAGTTTGCTAATCGGGCAAGTAGGGAAAATAACAGAAACAAGCTAACAACTCACATTAATTTATTACAAAACAGAATATGTAGAAAAATACAAACTAAAACTTTACAGCTGATAAATGACACACTATTGCATCAGCTGGTTGATTCAGATCGGTTAAACTTTTACTTTTAAGCCACCCCGAAACCAACCCTGTTCTTATACAAACGTTACCCAAAAGCAAAAGATCCTAGTTCGTTTCCTACTCCAAATTTCCCCCAAACCAACCTAACACTATCAGAAGAAACCTAGCAAATACATGGCCTTGTCTACAGTTTAATGATCCACTCTTTAAACTTGGAGGGAATGACCCTGAAACAGGATCTGAGGGGCGATTTTACCTGATGTTACTTGGTTGACCGAAGCTAGACAACTGAGTACGGAAAGCCAGGACACTTATATAGAACGACCTCCGACATGGGTCAAAGTTCACCTACTGATCACTGATGTCTCCGCCAGTCAGAGCCTACCCAACATATTTAGCACCAACCACGTGGCCTACCCAATGTATCTAGCACTACGATGAACAGTCACCCCGATTGGAAAGTTATCCTGTAACAGAGGCAAGTGAAACAATGTGCTACAAGACAAACCAATACACAGTTATTCTATATGTGGTATGTAATGATGAAATATACACTTATGCACTCCCATGCCCCAACTTATGATAGAATTTAACCCAGTTTTTCTACATTTGCATAGCATTTTGGAATGTTTTATTGTATGTTAACTTTAGGAAATACTTAGTCGCTTTTGGCAGTTTTGTATGTAATTTTCTTTGGGCTAGAAATGCCATGCTGCCCAAATGCAGTGATTGAAGCTTTCGTAAAATATCCACACACGTGGATATTACCTATAAATATGGTCATTGCAGAATTATCTTTTGTGTAGCCACTTAGTTATACTGTACTCATTTACATGTAGCACATTCAGGTTTTTGGCCATAATTATGTATTTGTGTAGGAATATTTCACATTTATTCAACATTTATTGTGCTTAGGCATATTTTTGGAAATTTACATTGTTTAGGGCAATTTTGAATGTTTGTAACTTCAGGAACCGTGTACTTATTACTGTTTTTTGTATATTTCAGTTTTACCCTATATCTTCCTGTATCAACCTACCAACAAGAAGATTTCCAATAAATGATTAACTGGACTCCGAATATTGACTGTCATTTGTTGGAAGAGGGTGAATGCTAGGGCAGCATACTGTCCGTGTTTTATTTTCATGCAATTAGGTGCATCCTCAAAGAAATCGAGGCGCTGCTGCCACAGGACGGGTGCTGCTGCCACAGTAAATAATTAACACAATCTGTGTGCATACGAACGCATTTGCATTTGACATTGATCTGAAAATGGTTCTAACGGTGGTGGAGTGAAATCCACAAAGGAAGTCAGCAATGATATACTGTAACAAGGTTTACTACGTCAGAACTTCATTGTGTCGAGCAATGAATGGCGAGATGATCACATTAATTTTAAAAGGTAATGACGCTTTCACCATTTTGAAGGTGGAACATCCCCAAGACGCTGAAGATGACTGGAAAACATTTATGTTGGATGTGTTGAAAGGGTTCACTCATGTGGGTACCGTATAGTTGAACATATGCAGGTTCCAACCTCCTAGGTGAAGGGACAGCTCACGACGCACAGAAACAGTTCGTGACCAACGTCAAGGATGCCATCGCTGGTCCTTTTGATCTGCTGTGTGCCATCGAATGCTATCAAAATGTGCTGGAAAACGCCCAATTGAAAGTTGATGTGTTCAGCATGGAACTGTACATGTCTCTGAGTGACATACAGCTGAAGATTCATAAAGTGGTGGGCTACCAGCCATCAAAAAGTTAGGCTGGAACCCTGATATCAATTTCCCAAAGAATGTTGTGGTGGCGCCACATAGCTAAACGGGAATCGTGGCACCACTGCCTGAAGTACAATGATGAGGGACACTGCCACCTCAATATCCTCCGCAAGTACAGGCAATCAGCCATTGGCATGTCAATTGCAAAATGGTGCTGGCAGTCAGAGTGAACACAGTGGGGTTGTGCCTCATTTGGTTAAAATTCCTTTCGCCGCAACGTACAGCAGTCCAGACACAGCAGCAATGAAAACATACAGGTTTTGTCCTAGCCATGTGACCATTTCAGATGTTTTCTAATCCAGCCTCCGAGGTCGCTGCCTCCACGTGGTGGTGGTAGCTGTGTTGGTGGTAGTGCTGTCATTCCTCCTCCCATCAGAGACACGATCCCTTGCCTTTGAGTTAGGTTCCTGTTGGCCAAGTCACGCAACCTCTCTTCAATTCGATGTCTGCTGATCTTCTTGTCCACTTGTCCGAGTTTCATTTTCTGGTACACAATGCGTTCATTGAGCACATTCAGTTTGGCTATGTTGTTGACCAGTAATCCGTGCATGGCTGGCGTGGTTTTGTCCAACCCTCACAGTTCGTGGAGGTCATAAGGGGTTTTGTCCATCGTGGACAGTATGTTGTTGAGTCTGTCCGTTCTTGAACACTTTGCAGTGCTCTCTTAAATCATCTTCATCCAAAGCGGCATTGAGGTTGGGAAGCAGAGCTATTGGTGGTCTTGTTGGTTGTCAGTTTGACTCAGATGATGCCAATGCTGTGGAGTCTGGCCAGTGTCAACAAAATGAACATTTTTCCTGACTAGATGTTCACGAGAGCGGCGTACGAGGAGAATTCAGTTAGAGCTTCCGTTCACCATTGATCATGAACTTGGAGTAGTCGCAATACGTGATTTGACATATTTTTTATCTTGTTTCAGCGCATCATAATAATTGTTCACGGTCGTCTTCAGGAGTTCAGCACTTATGTCGTCACCCTTGAATGAGAACGCTCCTTCATCCTGCAGAGGCTGCACGTTGAATCATCCATTGGAATGTTGTCCATCTTTGTATTAATCAAATAATATTCTGTGTGTAACTTAACAAACATGTCGCGATACACACAAAAGCTTGAACCTTTCCAAAAACTGAGGGAACCTCTCAGTGTCAGTCTGTGAATGTAACCAACAATTGCTACTTGTTCAGTTTCCCAACCTGATAGAAAATCATCCCCGGCACGGTTTGATTGGCATTCAACATCGCTTTGACTTCCAACAATGATAAGCACAAAGTCATGCAGAAGCTTGGTTGCACCATCGTCAAGAAAATCACCATTAAAATCAGCAGCAAAGAGCTGCTGAGCATCAACAACAGTGATGTACTTTACTGCTACATGGATCTCCGGAGAATGGAGAAAGAACGTAACGACAATGCGTGTAAAAAATCTATATATGCAATTTAAAGTGACTTGGTTGTGCATGGGGTATGATTTCACGACGGGTCAGCTTGCCAACATCATGCAGGCTGAACAAGCCATTGCCAAGCCAACCAAGTTTACTTGATGCTTGAGGGACACACACCATTTCAGGATGATATTGTCATCATTGCTCAAGGTGTCAGAGGAGGAGAATGCTGCCATCTCCCCCAAACAATAGATGCTGAAGGAGGAATGAGCGATTGATACTGTTACCTGAAAAAAGAAGCATCCCAAGTAAGTAGCCGCCAGTTACAAAATGGATAGCTGCTGCAGTGACATGTGGCGTCATCTGCATATCTATAAAAAATTCATGATGACAGCAGCACAGCCAACACAAGCACCTAAAAAAACCCAGTCAATTAGAAGTAAATGTTCGTCAACAATGCGTATCTTGTTGCTGTTTTCACCAAACAACAGACACACAAGCTCAATTTCAACCCACAACCCGTGGGCATGCTCGTGTTCGACTTGGCCACCAAAGACATGCTCATCAAGCGAGGCATCATTCCGGAAAACATAATGAAATAAAAACAATGTAAATACATACATCATCATGGATGATTGTTGGCCGGGCATAAGTTAATGCTCTGGCCTTTTCAGGTAGTAATTAGCTTTTCTCCAAATTGCGAACACAGAATGTGGCTGAAGTGGAAGTCAAACATCACGACAAGGCTGTGGAGAAACCGCATGCCGAATACGCCAAAAACAGGTTTAGAGAATTGATTTCATCAACACCAGGCTCATGTGCAAAAACCACGCCGAGAATAGCACCTGCTCACTGGCAAACGACTTGAACATCTCAGCGACATACTCTTTCTCTCTCAGTGTTACACACCTTCTAAATCACAGCAAATCCGGGAGCTGATCATCGCGGCGCTGAGTTTGGCCCTGGCCATGTTCGTTGCTAAACAATGAGACTAGAACACATTTATGTGCGCATATAATCATGGGATAACCTTTCAACTGCAAGTAAATGCTTTTGGCAAAACTGAGACCTGTGGCACCGCTGAATACTGTGACATGCACATGATGTCTATTTGAACAGGTTTTGTCAACTACACGTGTGAAGTGTGCAGGATTCAGGTGAAATGCCATGCTATTGTAAGGCCCATGGAGTGGATATGGTTCATAGCCGTCTCATCAACGAAAAGACCACCTCAACGAAATCAACCGACTGCTGAGGATCAAAATCTAATGTAAATCTAACAGTTTAGGAAATCATTGCTGTTCATAGCTCTCAAAGTTTAACTATGCAACGTGTTGGTGGTGCTTGACTTGGCATCTGAACATAGCATCAATGCCAACCGTTCGATAATTGAAAAAGCTTGCCAAAGAACACGGAGTGATCGGTTACTCTCGTTTGAGGAAATATCAGCTTGAAGATGTTTGACATTCCTCCTCGCGAACCACTTCCCTCGGTGAAACACTCACTCAAGATCCCAGTGAAGGAACATGGTCTCAGAGGTTCTTCACATTGTTATGAGAGTGTATTTTCTGCAAAAATGTGAGAATCTATGGAACGCTTTATGTGCGAGCAATTGGTTTTGGCGCAGACACGGTCAGTCATGTTGATCTACACATAGCCAAGTATGAACCTTTCAAAGGAGGATCGTACATGGACCTGCCACCGTACTACAAGAAAAAGCAAGCAAAAACAAGGCAACGATTGCCTGTGGGTGATGCAATGTTTCCAACTAACTTGCATTTGGACAGACTTTTCAGCTACCCCAAAGATGACAGACTTGACTGAGAGCAGAGCCATCAATATCTTCACACATGAAGGGAACAAAACAATCGTACACTGGCCCAGTCCCCTCATGAACAAACGTGGACACAAGACCATCAATGTATTCATGATCCAACAAAAAGAGAGTTATCACTACGCGTAGATAAAAAATTTTAGCAGACTGTTGTATGACCAATCAAACCACAAGGAAAAGAAACACTTCTGTGAACAGTACCTGCACAGCTTCATGCGATCCTACCTGCTTGCTGGAGTCACACTGGGAGGATTGCGAAGTCATGGGACAGATGGCCCTCCAAAACGTCGTCATACGCACAATATCAAGTCAAATAGTCCACATCCTACAGAGCAAACTGGGGGCATTGGACACAACATTGCAGTTAGTGTCGGAATTTGACAGTGTGGTCATCATCCTGCAAAATCTGCCAGCGGAATCCATGCTGATCATCTAAGTTGACCTTGGCGAACCACAGGGGGGGTAACAACGTCGAAATCGTGAAAGGCATCAAACTCAAGTGGACCAAACAACAGAAAACCAATAAAAGATTATGGTTAAAATACAAGAGCCCCAAGTCGGATGCCAACAGGTAGGTGTTTATCCCAGTCAGCAGTCTGCTTTGCATTCAACAAATCACATGGGTGCAGAAGGTACAGTTGTGTGTTCGTGTGCAGATGCAGCAAGTGCAATAACACTTCACATGGGATGGCCAGCTGCATTTGAGAACCAGGAGTCTCATGATGGGACACTTTTAGATCACTAAGAAATCAAGTGACTTCTGCAGTTAGAAAGGCCAAGAATGATTATACGACAAAATGAGACACTCAACCAATTATCATTGCACAAAACTATGGTGGCATTTGGTAAAAAACTATATGAAAGAAAAATCAGAAAGTATCTCCTTTCCTTCTCTTACCCTCAATAATGAAGTTGATCAAGGGCCAGAATCAATCTTCAAAATATAACCTTGAACAACAATAGTAAATATATGAGTGATTTGTATCTTTCAAAGCAGGATGTCGAAGATTGCCATTTTTAAATATTACCAAAGCAACTGGGCCAGATGGTATTGGAAGCCGCTTCTTACGTTTGGTATCCTCCTAATTGTCACTAACATTAATTAACCTTTCAAACAAGTCACTTCATACATCAGTTTTCCCAGACACATGGAAAGAATCATCAGTCACACCAATCCACAAGAAACGTAATATTAAACACTGTTTTAACTACAGGCCAGTTGCCTGAATATCTTGTTAACTGTAAACTTGTATATTGAAATGTGTCTTTAACTCTGTGAGAGAAATTTACAATCTGGATTCATGCCAGGAGATTTAACAACTTACCAACTACGTATAATTTTTACCGCTAAGGCTTCAGACAACGGAAAAGAAGTAAGCAAGGTATTTGATGTTATAATCAATGATCCCCATACGAGTGCATTTACTTTTAACTCAGATTTAGACAGAACATCAAATTGGGCCGAAACCTGGCAAGCAAAATTTAATCCAAACAAAACCAAAACTATCCAGTTTTCACACACGACCAAACCTTCTCTGAAATCTCCACTCTTGATGAAGGGCACACATATAAACAAAGAACAGACTCAAAAAAATGAAGACATTACTTTACAGGTAAACCTCCTTTGGCATTCCCACATTAATGAAATGATAAGGAAAATAAGTACTGTAAATACAGACTATTATGCAAAACTGTCAAAAAAATGTATAAATCTTTTCTTTTACCTTTATTTGATTATGGCTGCCATCGCTGTGACAATCGTACAAATGAACAGTCTTTGTCACTACAGCACCTTCCCTTAGATGCCTTACACACAATACATGGTAAAGTTAGAGGTACGAACCATGTGAAACTATATCATGAGACAAATTGGACTTCCTTAGCGAAACAGAAATTTCTAAACATTATTTTACAAAATGGTAAACAATATGGTTCATGAATATCTTTGTGGTCTTGCTCCAGGGAATGTTTCTGATAGGAACAATGAAAAATATTAGAGCATAAGACGCAAACCTCCTATTTGTTATAATTTCATCTGCATTCTTAAAGATCGCATATACACTAGTACATACAGTGGAAGCCCTCAAAACCGGCATCTCTCCAATTCGGTATGCTTTCAATGTCAGCAATAGAGGTTTTTTGGGTGTTTTTTTATTATTCCAGATCAAATTGTTACATGATACATAAAAGATCTAGATGATCTTAGACAGCATATTTTACTAGTGAATATCTGGTTTTTAGAGTTGAACATGCACAGGGCACACAAACATTCACATACACACATCAGCATTCACACCTTTGTAGTATAATGACTATTATAAGACCCAGCAGATACAAAAAGGATTTAGTTTGATATGTGATCAAGATAGTTATCAGCATTAGAATTTGGTCCCAGCAGAAGCTAGTTAATTTATGATCATTCGCATGCCCTCTAATCCAGCGTCAACCTACCCAGTACTACGGCACAATAAAAACCACCCAGTTGACTTTTTGTACAGTAGTTAACGCTCACAAAACCAGTATTCGTTATCTTGGCTTTCCTGTTAATTGGCTGCACATGTATTAACAACACTGTGGATTACAGTTAAGTATGTTGGTTAAGCATAAGTATGTTTTGAAAAATGAAAGTTATAGGTTTATACAATCTACTGCCATTTAATCTTGTTATCTGCTTTGCATATTTCCTGAAATGAAATTTGTTTTCATAGATGATTCTGTCACAATCGCTTGTTGTTATAATGGTTATAATGTTCTTGTAGTTCTGTTACCAGCAGTGTCATGGAAAATCCTTCTGCTCATCACTCAAAAACGTATCTAACCATGAGTAGTAAGTAGTTTTGATCACTTTAACATGATGAAAACAAACAATAATCTAATTGCTTCTGAAACTGACTCCAGACCCTGACACCACGATTTAAAAAAAATGGCCACACCCTGTCGTGAGTGAGTGAGTGAGTTTAGTTTTACACAGCACTTGCATATCTCTCTCGCGCATGCAGGCATGCACATACACTATATTGAACAACAGTCATTAGTCCAGTCAATTTTTGTAAAAAAAAAATACATCTAGAACAAATTGCCAAAGATTGCACAACAACATATTAAAAATGTAGAGAAATCGTATGAGGGAACATTTTGAAATGTTGCCTTGAAATTGGCTAGCATAGGGCTTTTTCTGAGAAAAAATAACATTTGAAAATCGTTTAGCATTGGAAAAATACCAAACTATTTCAATGTTACTTGCTAGTAAATGTTCCTTGATAATTAGTATGTATGGTACTGACTTGCCACCACATTAATGATATAAATGTTTACGTCAATTAATTAAATTAGCACTCTTTTATCCAGATACTCTTTATGGATGAATGAAACCATTCACCGTGAAATGTTGTGCAAAGTTCAATAAGTTTTTGAAATAAAACGTTTATCACGTCAACAATGAATCACTAAATGCATTTAAGTCACACTAACAGGAATATGAGTCATTGTTTGTTTTTCACTAATTATGCTTACAATAGATGGCATTGCTGAGATTGTTTAGTCAAATTCATACGTGAAAATACATGCCATCAAGGAATTGGTACAACTGAATACCCTACATTCAGCACATGCAATAGAGCACTCAAGTCCATGTTTTCTACACGTGCACCTTCCACTGTTACCGACTGTTTTAAATTTACAATGTATGACTCTAAGGAAATTGTCAGGAGCAGGTGGTTTGTCTGTTGTTCTTGGGTAAAGTTTCCCATTGACTTGTACCCATCCCCAGTCTTCAGGATCAAGGTTGCCAGATTTGCCCATCCATTCCTGAACTGTGATAACTGGCCGCAGCTGAAGCTGGAGGAAGTGTATGTACTTGTACACATGCAGAGCTAGTTGCCACTTTTTCCGAGAACCTGCGATATGGAAGGTCATCTAACCTTTCTCCTGGCTGACTGTTGTATAAACATACTAAGGCTCCCTCGCCTGCTGCCACGATCTCTTCTCTAGAGCATAAGAGGATCCTGAAGAAAACTCATGAGCATGCTTTCTAAACTGATTGTCATGGATTTTCTTCAGAACCTGTCCTTTTCCTATTCCAAGAATGAATGGAATTGTCCCTACTTGCTCATGAACATTGCATCCAATCAAGGACTTTGTGATGTTGTTGCCAACTTCTTTTGCCCTGTTAGCATTTCCTGCACCATCAGCTGTAAACCCAGTGACAATGTTGCACAGAGTGGGATTAGAATCAAATGGATCTCTTTCTTGGAGAAACTCAAGTAGTTTCATTGTGTCCGTGTCATCATGTACGAGGGTTGGCTGAAAAGTTCTAAGCCTCACTGTGAAAAAAAGTTACAAAGTCCACGTTTGTAGTTTATTTTTCTACATAGTCCCCTTCCGAGTTCACACACTTTTGCCAGCGATGCTGCAAGGCCCGAATCTTCAGCTACCCTAAAAAACTCAGTCACAGCAGAAATGGCGTCATCATTACTTGCAAAATGGCGACCGGCGAGTTCCTTTTTCATTTTGGGGAACAGGTGGAAGTCAGAAGGAGCCAAATCAGGTGAATAAGGAGGATGGTCAATGAGTTCAAAGCCACAATCGCGGATTGTTGACATGGCCACCACCGATTTCTGAACAGGCGCATTGTCTTGGTGGAAGAGGACACCTTTAGCGATCATCCCTCGTCGTTTGGCTTTGATTGCTTCTCGCAACTGGTTCAGTAGATCAGCATAGTATCTGCGGTTGATAGTTTGACCTTTTTCAAGATAATCAATGAGCAGAATACCCCTGGAATCCCAAAAGACTGATGCCATCACCTTTCCAGCTAAAGGAACAGACTTGGCTTTCTTCGGAGCTGTTGAATCAGGATGCTTCCACGGTTTTGACTGTAGTTTTGTTTCTGGTTGAAAGTGATGTATCCAGGTCTCATCCATGGTTACAAATCGTGCCACAAAATCATCGGGATCTGCTTCAAAACGACGCAAATTGTCAAGGGACGTCTGGAACCTGACACGTTTCTGTTCTGCTGTCAAGAGCTTTGGCACCCATCTTGCAGAAACTTTAGTCATTCCTAATTCGTTGGTGATAATATGCTCAACCCTCTCATGAGAGATGCCCACTACACTAGCAATATGTCGAGTAGTCAATCGTTGATCATCCATCAACATATCGAGCACTCGCGTGACGTTTTCTGGAGTGGTTGCTGTTGAAGGCCTTCCTGAGCGTGGGTCATCATCAAGGCTTTGTCTGCCACGCTTAAATTCAGCAGCCCACTTCTTTGCTGTGGGCTTTGCCTCTTATTTTCGATCTTTCGATATGGAAAGCCACTTGGCCAGCACTCTCTCCCTTTTTAGAGATACAAATCCACAAAGTGTATGTATTTTCATATTTCATGCTCTTTGCATATTGTATTATGTATTCAATTTCATTATTTAGGTAAGTTGGTGTAAATATTTTGCGGTATTTCATATTTGGATTGAATTTCGCACATGGAAACACATTGAACTGTTTTCAAAGGCTTTTTATTGCTTTTTTTTTTTGTAATAGACGTTTTTTTTATGTTCGTTACCTTCGCCCAGTTACAGCTGAGTTTGAGAAATAATTAGGTAGGAACAAGATGTTAATCAACCTTCGTTGGACTTCTGTAGTTTTTTTAAATGTAGTGTTTCAAGCTGATGTGTTCTCTACTTTCAAACTCAGTAACCAGTTTGCTAATCGGGCAAGTAGGGAAAATAACAGAAACAAGCTAACAACTCACATTAATTTATTACAAAACAGAATATGTAGAAAAATACAAACTAAAACTTTACAGCTGATAAATGACACACTATTGCATCAGCTGGTTGATTCAGATCGGTTAAACTTTTACTTTTAAGCCACCCCGAAACCAACCCTGTTCTTATACAAACGTTACCCAAAAGCAAAAGATCCTAGTTCGTTTCCTACTCCTAATTTCCCCCAAACCAACCTAACACTATCAGAAGAAACCTAGCAAATACATGGCCTTGTCTACAGTTTAATGATCCACTCTTTAAACTTGGAGGGAATGACCCTGAAACAGGATCTGAGGGGCGATTTTACCTGATGTTACTTGGTTGACCGAAGCTAGACAACTGAGTACGGAAAGCCAGGACACTTATATAGAACGACCTCCGACATGGGTCAAAGTTCACCTACTGATCACTGATGTCTCCGCCAGTCAGAGCCTACCCAACATATTTAGCACCAACCACGTGGCCTACCCAATGTATCTAGCACTACGATGAACAGTCACCCCGATTGGAAAGTTATCCTGTAACAGAGGCAAGTGAAACAATGTGCTACAAGACTAACCAATACACAGTTATTCTATATGTGGTATGTAATGATGAAATATACACTTATGCACTCCCATGCCCCAACTTATGATAGAATTTAACCCAGTTTTTCTACATTTGCATAGCATTTTGGAATGTTTTATTGTATGTTAACTTTAGGAAATACTTAGTCGCTTTTGGCAGTTTTGTATGTAATTTTCTTTGGGCTAGAAATGCCATGCTGCCCAAATGCAGTGATTGAAGCTTTCGTAAAATATCCACACACGTGGATATTACCTATAAATATGGTCATTGCAGAATTATCTTTTGTGTAGCCACTTAGTTATACTGTACTCATTTACATGTAGCACATTCAGGTTTTTGGCCATAATTATGTATTTGTGTAGGAATATTTCACATTTATTCAACATTTATTGTGCTTAGGCATATTTTTGGAAATTTACATTGTTTAGGGCAATTTTGAATGTTTGTAACTTCAGGAACCGTGTACTTATTACTGTTTTTTGTATATTTCAGTTTTACCCTATATCTTCCTGTATCAACCTACCAACAAGAAGATTTCCAATAAATGATTAACTGGACTCCGAATATTGACTGTCATTTGTTGGAAGAGGGTGAATGCTAGGGCAGCATACTGTCCGTGTTTTATTTTCATGCAATTAGGTGCATCCTCAAAGAAATCGAGGCGCTGCTGCCACAGGACGGGTGCTGCTGCCACAGTAAATAATTAACACAATCTGTGTGCATACGAACGCATTTGCATTTGACATTGATCTGAAAATGGTTCTAACGGTGGTGGAGTGAAATCCACAAAGGAAGTCAGCAATGATATACTGTAACAAGGTTTACTACGTCAGAACTTCATTGTGTCGAGCAATGAATGGCGAGATGATCACATTAATTTTAAAAGGTAATGACGCTTTCACCATTTTGAAGGTGGAACATCCCCAAGACGCTGAAGATGACTGGAAAACATTTATGTTGGATGTGTTGAAAGGGTTCACTCATGTGGGTACCGTATAGTTGAACATATGCAGGTTCCAACCTCCTAGGTGAAGGGACAGCTCACGACGCACAGAAACAGTTCGTGACCAACGTCAAGGATGCCATCGCTGGTCCTTTTGATCTGCTGTGTGCCATCGAATGCTATCAAAATGTGCTGGAAAACGCCCAATTGAAAGTTGATGTGTTCAGCATGGAACTGTACATGTCTCTGAGTGACATACAGCTGAAGATTCATAAAGTGGTGGGCTACCAGCCATCAAAAAGTTAGGCTGGAACCCTGATATCAATTTCCCAAAGAATGTTGTGGTGGCGCCACATAGCTAAACGGGAATCGTGGCACCACTGCCTGAAGTACAATGATGAGGGACACTGCCACCTCAATATCCTCCGCAAGTACAGGCAATCAGCCATTGGCATGTCAATTGCAAAATGGTGCTGGCAGTCAGAGGGAACACAGTGGGGTTGTGCCTCATTTGGTTAAAATTCCTTTCGCCGCAACGTACAGCAGTCCAGACACAGCAGCAATGAAAACATACAGGTTTTGTCCTAGCCATGTGACCATTTCAGATGTTTTCTAATCCAGCCTCCGAGGTCGCTGCCTCCACGTGGTGGTGGTAGCTGTGTTGGTGGTAGTGCTGTCATTCCTCCTCCCATCAGAGACACGATCCCTTGCCTTTGAGTTAGGTTCCTGTTGGCCAAGTCACGCAACCTCTCTTCAATTCGATGTCTGCTGATCTTCTTGTTCACTTGTCCGAGTTTCATTTTCTGGTACACAATGCGTTCATTGAGCACATTCAGTTTGGCTATGTTGTTGACCAGTAATCCGTGCATGGCTGGCGTGGTTTTGTCCAACCCTCACAGTTCGTGGAGGTCATAAGGGGTTTTGTCCATCGTGGACAGTATGTTGTTGAGTCTGTCCGTTCTTGAACACTTTGCAGTGCTCTCTTAAATCATCTTCATCCAAAGCGGCATTGAGGTTGGGAAGCAGAGCTATTGGTGGTCTTGTTGGTTGTCAGTTTGACTCAGATGATGCCAATGCTGTGGAGTCTGGCCAGTGTCAACAAAATGAACATTTTTCCTGACTAGATGTTCACGAGAGCGGCGTACGAGGAGAATTCAGTTAGAGCTTCCGTTCACCATTGATCATGAACTTGGAGTAGTCGCAATACGTGATTTGACATATTTTTTATCTTGTTTCAGCGCATCATAATAATTGTTCACGGTCGTCTTCAGGAGTTCAGCACTTATGTCGTCACCCTTGAATGAGAACGCTCCTTCATCCTGCAGAGGCTGCACGTTGAATCATCCATTGGAATGTTGTCCATCTTTGTATTAATCAAATAATATTCTGTGTGTAACTTAACAAACATGTCGCGATACACACAAAAGCTTGAACCTTTCCAAAAACTGAGGGAACCTCTCAGTGTCAGTCTGTGAATGTAACCAACAATTGCTACTTGTTCAGTTTCCCAACCTGATAGAAAATCATCCCCGGCACGGTTTGATTGGCATTCAACATCGCTTTGACTTCCAACAATGATAAGCACAAAGTCATGCAGAAGCTTGGTTGCACCATCGTCAAGAAAATCACCATTAAAATCAGCAGCAAAGAGCTGCTGAGCATCAACAACAGTGATGTACTTTACTGCTACATGGATCTCCGGAGAATGGAGAAAGAACGTAACGACAATGCGTGTAAAAAATCTATATATGCAATTTAAAGTGACTTGGTTGTGCATGGGGTATGATTTCACGACGGGTCAGCTTGCCAACATCATGCAGGCTGAACAAGCCATTGCCAAGCCAACCAAGTTTACTTGATGCTTGAGGGACACACACCATTTCAGGATGATATTGTCATCATTGCTCAAGGTGTCAGAGGAGGAGAATGCTGCCATCTCCCCCAAACAATAGATGCTGAAGGAGGAATGAGCGATTGATACTGTTACCTGAAAAAAGAAGCATCCCAAGTAAGTAGCCGCCAGTTACAAAATGGATAGCTGCTGCAGTGACATGTGGCGTCATCTGCATATCTATAAAAAATTCATGATGACAGCAGCACAGCCAACACAAGCACCTAAAAAAACCCAGTCAATTAGAAGTAAATGTTCGTCAACAATGCGTATCTTGTTGCTGTTTTCACCAAACAACAGACACACAAGCTCAATTTCAACCCACAACCCGTGGGCATGCTCGTGTTCGACTTGGCCACCAAAGACATGCTCATCAAGCGAGGCATCATTCCGGAAAACATAATGAAATAAAAACAATGTAAATACATACATCATCATGGATGATTGTTGGCCGGGCATAAGTTAATGCTCTGGCCTTTTCAGGTAGTAATTAGCTTTTCTCCAAATTGCGAACACAGAATGTGGCTGAAGTGGAAGTCAAACATCACGACAAGGCTGTGGAGAAACCGCATGCCGAATACGCCAAAAACAGGTTTAGAGAATTGATTTCATCAACACCAGGCTCATGTGCAAAAACCACGCCGAGAATAGCACCTGCTCACTGGCAAACGACTTGAACATCTCAGCGACATACTCTTTCTCTCTCAGTGTTACACACCTTCTAAATCACAGCAAATCCGGGAGCTGATCATCGCGGCGCTGAGTTTGGCCCTGGCCATGTTCGTTGCTAAACAATGAGACTAGAACACATTTATGTGCGCATATAATCATGGGATAACCTTTCAACTGCAAGTAAATGCTTTTGGCAAAACTGAGACCTGTGGCACCGCTGAATACTGTGACATGCACATGATGTCTATTTGAACAGGTTTTGTCAACTACACGTGTGAAGTGTGCAGGATTCAGGTGAAATGCCATGCTATTGTAAGGCCCATGGAGTGGATATGGTTCATAGCCGTCTCATCAACGAAAAGACCACCTCAACGAAATCAACCGACTGCTGAGGATCAAAATCTAATGTAAATCTAACAGTTTAGGAAATCATTGCTGTTCATAGCTCTCAAAGTTTAACTATGCAACGTGTTGGTGGTGCTTGACTTGGCATCTGAACATAGCATCAATGCCAACCGTTCGATAATTGAAAAAGCTTGCCAAAGAACACGGAGTGATCGGTTACTCTCGTTTGAGGAAATATCAGCTTGAAGATGTTTGACATTCCTCCTCGCGAACCACTTCCCTCGGTGAAACACTCACTCAAGATCCCAGTGAAGGAACATGGTCTCAGAGGTTCTTCACATTGTTATGAGAGTGTATTTTCTGCAAAAATGTGAGAATCTATGGAACGCTTTATGTGCGAGCAATTGGTTTTGGCGCAGACACGGTCAGTCATGTTGATCTACACATAGCCAAGTATGAACCTTTCAAAGGAGGATCGTACATGGACCTGCCACCGTACTACAAGAAAAAGCAAGCAAAAACAAGGCAACGATTGCCTGTGGGTGATGCAATGTTTCCAACTAACTTGCATTTGGACAGACTTTTCAGCTACCCCAAAGATGACAGACTTGACTGAGAGCAGAGCCATCAATATCTTCACACATGAAGGGAACAAAACAATCGTACACTGGCCCAGTCCCCTCATGAACAAACGTGGACACAAGACCATCAATGTATTCATGATCCAACAAAAAGAGAGTTATCACTACGCGTAGATAAAAAATTTTAGCAGACTGTTGTATGACCAATCAAACCACAAGGAAAAGAAACACTTCTGTGAACAGTACCTGCACAGCTTCATGCGATCCTACCTGCTTGCTGGAGTCACACTGGGAGGATTGCGAAGTCATGGGACAGATGGCCCTCCAAAACGTCGTCATACGCACAATATCAAGTCAAATAGTCCACATCCTACAGAGCAAACTGGGGGCATTGGACACAACATTGCAGTTAGTGTCGGAATTTGACAGTGTGGTCATCATCCTGCAAAATCTGCCAGCGGAATCCATGCTGATCATCTAAGTTGACCTTGGCGAACCACAGGGGGGGTAACAACGTCGAAATCGTGAAAGGCATCAAACTCAAGTGGACCAAACAACAGAAAACCAATAAAAGATTATGGTTAAAATACAAGAGCCCCAAGTCGGATGCCAACAGGTAGGTGTTTATCCCAGTCAGCAGTCTGCTTTGCATTCAACAAATCACATGGGTGCAGAAGGTACAGTTGTGTGTTCGTGTGCAGATGCAGCAAGTGCAATAACACTTCACATGGGATGGCCAGCTGCATTTGAGAACCAGGAGTCTCATGATGGGACACTTTTAGATCACTAAGAAATCAAGTGACTTCTGCAGTTAGAAAGGCCAAGAATGATTATACGACAAAATGAGACACTCAACCAATTATCATTGCACAAAACTATGGTGGCATTTGGTAAAAAACTATATGAAAGAAAAATCAGAAAGTATCTCCTTTCCTTCTCTTACCCTCAATAATGAAGTTGATCAAGGGCCAGAATCAATCTTCAAAATATAACCTTGAACAACAATAGTAAATATATGAGTGATTTGTATCTTTCAAAGCAGGATGTCGAAGATTGCCATTTTTAAATATTACCAAAGCAACTGGGCCAGATGGTATTGGAAGCCGCTTCTTACGTTTGGTATCCTCCTAATTGTCACTAACATTAATTAACCTTTCAAACAAGTCACTTCATACATCAGTTTTCCCAGACACATGGAAAGAATCATCAGTCACACCAATCCACAAGAAACGTAATATTAAACACTGTTTTAACTACAGGCCAGTTGCCTGAATATCTTGTTAACTGTAAACTTGTATATTGAAATGTGTCTTTAACTCTGTGAGAGAAATTTACAATCTGGATTCATGCCAGGAGATTTAACAACTTACCAACTACGTATAATTTTTACCGCTAAGGCTTCAGACAACGGAAAAGAAGTAAGCAAGGTATTTGATGTTATAATCAATGATCCCCATACGAGTGCATTTACTTTTAACTCAGATTTAGACAGAACATCAAATTGGGCCGAAACCTGGCAAGCAAAATTTAATCCAAACAAAACCAAAACTATCCAGTTTTCACACACGACCAAACCTTCTCTGAAATCTCCACTCTTGATGAAGGGCACACATATAAACAAAGAACAGACTCAAAAAAATGAAGACATTACTTTACAGGTAAACCTCCTTTGGCATTCCCACATTAATGAAATGATAAGGAAAATAAGTACTGTAAATACAGACTATTATGCAAAACTGTCAAAAAAATGTATAAATCTTTTCTTTTACCTTTATTTGATTATGGCTGCCATCGCTGTGACAATCGTACAAATGAACAGTCTTTGTCACTACAGCACCTTCCCTTAGATGCCTTACACACAATACATGGTAAAGTTAGAGGTACGAACCATGTGAAACTATATCATGAGACAAATTGGACTTCCTTAGCGAAACAGAAATTTCTAAACATTATTTTACAAAATGGTAAACAATATGGTTCATGAATATCTTTGTGGTCTTGCTCCAGGGAATGTTTCTGATAGGAACAATGAAAAATATTAGAGCATAAGACGCAAACCTCCTATTTGTTATAATTTCATCTGCATTCTTAAAGATCGCATATACACTAGTACATACAGTGGAAGCCCTCAAAACCGGCATCTCTCCAATTCGGTATGCTTTCAATGTCAGCAATAGAGGTTTTTTGGGTGTTTTTTTATTATTCCAGATCAAATTGTTACATGATACATAAAAGATCTAGATGATCTTAGACAGCATATTTTACTAGTGAATATCTGGTTTTTAGAGTTGAACATGCACAGGGCACACAAACATTCACATACACACATCAGCATTCACACCTTTGTAGTATAATGACTATTATAAGACCCAGCAGATACAAAAAGGATTTAGTTTGATATGTGATCAAGATAGTTATCAGCATTAGAATTTGGTCCCAGCAGAAGCTAGTTAATTTATGATCATTCGCATGCCCTCTAATCCAGCGTCAACCTACCCAGTACTACGGCACAATAAAAACCACCCAGTTGACTTTTTGTACAGTAGTTAACGCTCACAAAACCAGTATTCGTTATCTTGGCTTTCCTGTTAATTGGCTGCACATGTATTAACAACACTGTGGATTACAGTTAAGTATGTTGGTTAAGCATAAGTATGTTTTGAAAAATGAAAGTTATAGGTTTATACAATCTACTGCCATTTAATCTTGTTATCTGCTTTGCATATTTCCTGAAATGAAATTTGTTTTCATAGATGATTCTGTCACAATCGCTTGTTGTTATAATGGTTATAATGTTCTTGTAGTTCTGTTACCAGCAGTGTCATGGAAAATCCTTCTGCTCATCACTCAAAAACGTATCTAACCATGAGTAGTAAGTAGTTTTGATCACTTTAACATGATGAAAACAAACAATAATCTAATTGCTTCTGAAACTGACTCCAGACCCTGACACCACGATTTAAAAAAAATGGCCACACCCTGTCGTGAGTGAGTGAGTGAGTTTAGTTTTACACAGCACTTGCATATCTCTCTCGCGCATGCAGGCATGCACATACACTATATTGAACAACAGTCATTAGTCCAGTCAATTTTTGTAAAAAAAAAATACATCTAGAACAAATTGCCAAAGATTGCACAACAACAGATTAAAAATGTAGAGAAATCGTATGAGGGAACATTTTGAAATGTTGCCTTGAAATTGGCTAGCATAGGGCTTTTTCTGAGAAAAAATAACATTTGAAAATCGTTTAGCATTGGAAAAATACCAAACTATTTCAATGTTACTTGCTAGTAAATGTTCCTTGATAATTAGTATGTATGGTACTGACTTGCCACCACATTAATGATATAAATGTTTACGTCAATTAATTAAATTAGCACTCTTTTATCCAGATACTCTTTATGGATGAATGAAACCATTCACCGTGAAATGTTGTGCAAAGTTCAATAAGTTTTTGAAATAAAACGTTTATCACGTCAACAATGAATCACTAAATGCATTTAAGTCACACTAACAGGAATATGAGTCATTGTTTGTTTTTCACTAATTATGCTTACAATAGATGGCATTGCTGAGATTGTTTAGTCAAATTCATACGTGAAAATACATGCCATCAAGGAATTGGTACAACTGAATACCCTACATTCAGCACATGCAATAGAGCACTCAAGTCCATGTTTTCTACACGTGCACCTTCCACTGTTACCGACTGTTTTAAATTTACAATGTATGACTCTAAGGAAATTGTCAGGAGCAGGTGGTTTGTCTGTTGTTCTTGGGTAAAGTTTCCCATTGACTTGTACCCATCCCCAGTCTTCAGGATCAAGGTTGCCAGATTTGCCCATCCATTCCTGAACTGTGATAACTGGCCGCAGCTGAAGCTGGAGGAAGTGTATGTACTTGTACACATGCAGAGCTAGTTGCCACTTTTTCCGAGAACCTGCGATATGGAAGGTCATCTAACCTTTCTCCTGGCTGACTGTTGTATAAACATACTAAGGCTCCCTCGCCTGCTGCCACGATCTCTTCTCTAGAGCATAAGAGGATCCTGAAGAAAACTCATGAGCATGCTTTCTAAACTGATTGTCATGGATTTTCTTCAGAACCTGTCCTTTTCCTATTCCAAGAATGAATGGAATTGTCCCTACTTGCTCATGAACATTGCATCCAATCAAGGACTTTGTGATGTTGTTGCCAACTTCTTTTGCCCTGTTAGCATTTCCTGCACCATCAGCTGTAAACCCAGTGACAATGTTGCACAGAGTGGGATTAGAATCAAATGGATCTCTTTCTTGGAGAAACTCAAGTAGTTTCATTGTGTCCGTGTCATCATGTACGAGGGTTGGCTGAAAAGTTCTAAGCCTCACTGTGAAAAAAAGTTACAAAGTCCACGTTTGTAGTTTATTTTTCTACATAGTCCCCTTCCGAGTTCACACACTTTTGCCAGCGATGCTGCAAGGCCCGAATCTTCAGCTACCCTAAAAAACTCAGTCACAGCAGAAATGGCGTCATCATTACTTGCAAAATGGCGACCGGCGAGTTCCTTTTTCATTTTGGGGAACAGGTGGAAGTCAGAAGGAGCCAAATCAGGTGAATAAGGAGGATGGTCAATGAGTTCAAAGCCACAATCGCGGATTGTTGACATGGCCACCACCGATTTCTGAACAGGCGCATTGTCTTGGTGGAAGAGGACACCTTTAGCGATCATCCCTCGTCGTTTGGCTTTGATTGCTTCTCGCAACTGGTTCAGTAGATCAGCATAGTATCTGCGGTTGATAGTTTGACCTTTTTCAAGATAATCAATGAGCAGAATACCCCTGGAATCCCAAAAGACTGATGCCATCACCTTTCCAGCTAAAGGAACAGACTTGGCTTTCTTCGGAGCTGGTGAATCAGGATGCTTCCACGGTTTTGACTGTAGTTTTGTTTCTGGTTGAAAGTGATGTATCCAGGTCTCATCCATGGTTACAAATCGTGCCACAAAATCATCGGGATCTGCTTCAAAACGACGCAAATTGTCAAGGGACGTCTGGAACCTGACACGTTTCTGTTCTGCTGTCAAGAGCTTTGGCACCCATCTTGCAGAAACTTTAGTCATTCCTAATTCGTTGGTGATAATATGCTCAACCCTCTCATGAGAGATGCCCACTACACTAGCAATATGTCGAGTAGTCAATCGTTGATCATCCATCAACATATCGAGCACTCGCGTGACGTTTTCTGGAGTGGTTGCTGTTGAAGGCCTTCCTGAGCGTGGGTCATCATCAAGGCTTTGTCTGCCACGCTTAAATTCAGCAGCCCACTTCTTTGCTGTGGAAAATGAAGGAGCATCATCCCCTAGAGTGGAGACTATGTCAGCATGTATCTGTTGGGGACATCCCTTTCTTTTGCGAGTACTTGATGACTGCCCTGTATTCAGTTTTGTCCATTTCTGATGATTTCAGAGGGTAGTTTTACCAAAAGAGCTGTAGTTGAGATGAAACTATTAGTACGTTTGTAGTTCTTGTGTCTATCATTCACTAAATGATTGTCCTCATTGGTGGCAAACACCTGTCTCTACCTAGTGGGGAAAAACCACTCAGGATGAGAACTTTTCAGCCAACCCTCGTAGTTGCCTGGCATCAGTCATATCCTTGTGCTGTTCACTTGTGACATAATCTGCCCCTGTCACTTCCTTCATAGTGTTGTCAATGCAAGCAGGCATGAAAAACAGTCACTGTGCATGTCGTGATTCTGTCAACACCCTGCCTCTTGTTAAAATACCAGTTGTTTTCATGTTTCTCATCAATACTTGTTAGATGACCAAATCACATGACAGTCAAACTCAGTATCTGTTGCTACAGCGGATGACATGGTAGCCAGACTGAAACAGCTGAAATACTTCTGGATTGTTGCTTCAAGATGAAGCATTTCTTGTATGTAGATGTATGTGGATCTGGTATACAGCTTGTGTCCAGAAGCAGCAAAATAAGGCAACATGTCCTTCATGGATTTGAGATGGAGAAACCAGTTGCCTCTCCTTTCTGCTTTGATGAAAGTCTGTAGTAGATCAATCATCTCCATATACCTAGCCACAGATGAGCCATGCAAGAAGAATCCAGAGATGTTTTCATTGTCTGGAGCTTCTGTTGCACCCCTTCAAGAACCCCATGTTCACAGACAAAATTGTAAGAGATTTCTGCATGCAGCAGGTCATCAAAGAGAATGAGTGTTTCTGCCAAATCACTGTCCACTCTAGTGGGTTCTTCAGTGTGGATGATTTTATATGTGGATGATGCCATGCGAACGTCGTCTAGTGTTCTTCCTGGCATCTGCAGGTTCTGTGTCTGAACACATTCCTGTTTGACACAATGGAAGACTGAACATCGTCTGTATAGCATTTAATGCTGCATCCAGGAGAAAATGACCCCTACCTGCTCTCGCTAATGCCTTTTCACTGAGCATGTGAACTACTGTTCCCTATACAGCAAAGGTAACTCATTTCTGTGAGGCGTAGAATGATAGATTTCAGTGGGCTATCAGATGGTTCTCTCTTCACAATCAACTGTGCTTTCCACCATAGTGGTTGATCAAATGTCAAAATAGGATGTACATTTTGACGCCTTGCTGGCTGGCAAACAAAATAGAGTGTGGAGAAAATACATGTCATGTCAGTAGCACTCATATCAATCACTGGCATAAATGAGATGAATGATTTCCCAGGATGAGGCCACATCATTCCAGACCACTTTCCACATTAGGTCCAGTTTCCAAGTAGGGTCATCACAGCTGACCTCTCCAAGCTCATCATACATCAAGGGAAGATTTGCAAGTGAAGACTTGAAGAAACGGATGTCAATTTTTGCCATTTCCATTATTTCATCATTTGTTACAAATTCCCTTGGGACTGCAATTCTGCTTTTGATGCCAGTAGTAATAGCAGCAACAATGTCCAAACTGTGAAAAGTATTGCATCCATCCAAAGTGTTGACGTTGTAGTCAACATTGTCAGCTAAGTACTGAATGAAATGACCTTGAACATTTGGTAGGTCAACACCTTGTGATTTGGCTGCACAAGATTCAAAATGTTTCACCTCTGAGTAAGAAGAACAGAAGCCATGGTAGTGAAGGGAATCAATGAGAAATATAGAGGCAAAATGGTGATGCATCTGAACAGCTAATCCCATCTGCAGTGATGCTAGGATGACTCATGGTCGAGTGTCTTACATATGACGGTCTGTCCAACAGAAGCAATTTTTACATCAGCATTTTTTTCTGCAAACATTGTTCTCAAGAGAAGATACAAAGAATCAGGTACAAATGAAACATTCTTGTCAACAGATGACATATCCTCTGGCTTTGTGTAGGTTGTATCAATGCACTGGATGTCAGTTTTTATGAGGTTGGCTACAGTTTTCACCATTCTTAACTTTCCAGCTTCAAAGTCCACCAACTTAGAAGCCTCATAAAATTCACACAGAAGTGAAAGCACTTTTGCGGTGCTTTGGAAATGCAAAGGAATTGCATTTCAATTGCAATTTCTTATGTAATTATATGCTGCTCACGGTTGAAAATACTATTACTATTGTGTATATTACATGAGATTCACTGCCATTTTGTCCCTAAAATGTTTCCAAACTCTTTTTTTATCTTGACAGGAGGGTGACTGTAATTTACTTCTTTTTCAAGGAAACAAGCTGTCTTTATATCACAAATTATCAATAAACACATGAAAAATATAACTGTATTCAGAGTGTTTTTTTCAGTAACAATTTAGACATGGTGACAAAGTTGTTTACATTCATGAATTTGATGCTGACGTTAACATTCAGTTGTGCCTTTGTTTTACAACCAAAAGGTCCAATTGTGTTTTGTCAGTAACATATATATATATCAAATTCACACACTTCGGGCATTGTTTACTTACCAAAGCATGTATTGATCTTGCCAAAACGTGTTGCGAGACTGACGTCTGAGCCCTCTGCTGTTAGAGTTGTCTCCCTTTTATTCTACTGAGATCAGTCGAGCCATAATTTTATAGTGTTCTAATTACATACTTTTACAACATAAAAAAGTGTTTTCCAACTACATTTTTCTACATTTTTTATACGTTTTTATGTAATAATTTTTCTTTCGATTCCAAAAGAAATGATCTCTTTTGTTATCTAATTTGTTCTAGGTCTAAGTGTATATTGCCTGGACTTCATCAGAAGATGACATATTCTCCCATCCCCACATATTTCAATGAACAAATAATATGATAGTTGCTGAAAGTCAAGTTTGATGAGGTTTTATTAGACTGTCCAAATCATAGCCATGGAAGTCATGAAAATACAAATGCCAAATATCTGTAAATAGCAGCAAGCACCACATACACCTCTTGCATTTGCTAAGTTAAGCTGAAAGATGCTCAATTATTTTTTAGTTGTGCTCCGGAAACAAATCTATCTCTCCCTTTTGAGACCAAACAGTCCAAACTGTTTCATGAAAGCCGGGAAAAATAAGAATGACACAAATCTGCAAATAGTAAAAGGCACCATTGTATGTTCGGTTTCATGTATCTATCAGGTTCTGCTGAAAGATACTGAACAGTTTTTGAGATGTGCTCCAGAAATGAAGGCCACCCCTTCCTTTAGAGAGTAAGTCTGAATTGTTTCCATGGATAGGGAGAATAATATATATGATAAAAATCTGTAAATAGGCAAAAGGCACTACCATAGTTTCTGTTTATTATTATATCTACCAATTTTTGTTGAAAAATATTTAATGTTGTTTTGAGTTATGCTATGGAAACAAAATGACTACAGATGGATGGACGATGCTATGACTATATCCTCTGAATCTGAGGCCAAGGGGATGAAAAGGGAGCTCTGGTAATCCCGCTGTCTGTGTAGGGACAAACGCGAGCAGGATTATGCCCGTCATAGGAAACACCCTGGGGTTGAGCTGGAAGTCAGCTCACTTCATTCATGTTCTCTTGCTTGTCATGTCTTGTGTAAGCAACTAAAGAAGTTTGAATCCAACTATTCTTTTGCCTTTTTCACACACTCTTCATCTTATTTCTGAGCTAATTCCCCAGTTGATGAACACATAGACCATATTCGCTGCCACTGAAAACACCCACCCAGACACCATTAATGAGAGACTTCATATTAGTTCAGCAGAACTTACAAATGCTGTGCCAATTATTTCTCCTCCCTTCTCTCCAAACTCATTGTGACTTAGGTCCAGACAGGTCAAAGACACATTGTTCTTCAAAGCATCTATGAGTTTACATGCATCTCTGTCTTGAAGCTGATTACCTGGAATCAATCATAACACAAATGAATGCAAGACAAAATCTGGCTTTGGTTGCAAAGAACCATGTTGTCCCATATGTACTGGATCACAAATCAGCAACAAAGTATGAGATTTCCCCTTTCCATCTGCCCATGTTCATCTCATTCCTTGCCCGTTTCCTACAAACTTTCTGTAGGTACTGGTTTTTGAAGAGTCCCATTCTGGCATGTTAATCAGCTTTGACATTACCTGTTCTTCTTTGGGATAAGATGTGATGTCTTCATGACCAAACAAGAAGAAAAAAACCGATAAACATTCCCCCATAGCATCCCACTGTTGATTCCAGACAGCAGGTGATAGCTTTGTCAACCTTGAGTCTGAGTAGTATTTACGATCGGGGTACGAGATCAAAAGCCACTGGAAAGTTTTATTCTTAAATAAAGCCTTAACCTCTCCCCCTGCTAGTGCGTATATCACTTTTGATCTCTCTATCATTTTCCTGGTCAGAATATTTCATGGTCACTTGATTATGTTGATCTCAGCGAAACAATTTAATGTGAATCTCCTGTGATTTCTTTGGTGTTTGCAACGAACGTCTGTTGTATCCCTTCTTCTATGTATTTTAATTTTTTTTCATGTTTGCTGATGGCAGTGCTTTTACTAGAGTTGGTTCGAATTTCATGTTTCATTCTGTGATTCTTTGCAAGTTCAGATAGTACTAAACAGAACTCTTCCACTGAGATTTTACTGTCCATGAGTGCAGTGGAAAAATGAATTCTAGAATTCTATCTTCATTGTGTTTCAGGTTCTATAATTTAATTTGCAAGATACAAATTTAAATACCCATCCCCTCAACATCAACTTGAATGTGCTGTCTCGATCGATGAGAGGAATCTAGATCATCCCTGTGGAGGAATACAAACAAAGAGACAGCGGAAAGTTTTTCAACCCCGAGATCTTGAAAGTGGAGGTGACCACTTTACGAATTCGCTTCGGGGATTACCTGACCACCAAGTGCACACTGTGGTTGGACAAGCAATTCATGGACAATGATTGCTTGCACGGCAGTGGATGCCGCATCTATAACAACAACAAAGCGATAACTTCACCAAAAAATCTAAAAATGAAATAAAATAAAATTATATCTGTACGGGATTATGGACACACAACATAATATAGACAATGGAAGATTCGTGCAAACCATTTATTTATCTACCTCGCGATCCTCACTGCGGTCAGACAGGCCGTGGTAAGACCGTTTTTGTGTTGGACATGTTGGAAGGATACTATAACCAGAACATTATAAATTTTAAAATACCTTTGACAAATATTTTTTGGAAAATTTGAAATTAAGTTAGGAAGGATCAATGTCCTGGGGAGTGGATACAATGTCAATGTTTGCTTGATGGATGGCTTAAAGTTAATTAATGAAGCAATTTTATACTGGAAGAATTTGATGGTACCAAATAAAGTCTCGGAAAAGGACTAATGAAAGTAGCTAATTATTAAGACTGGGTATGAGTCATTTTCATATGACGTAGAACATTATTTGTCATGACTTCTATTTTTTTAGCTGTCCAGTGAGTTGCGCGCGATTCTGGACCCCACCGTTGACTTGAGAGGTTCTCTCTGTACATTGAGAGAATGGCTCAGATGAACTTACAGTATCAGAAGTTGTACAAGAAACCCAAAAGTTCTTCCAGGAAGTTGTAAACTAATGTTGTGCATAGACCAGGAAAACTAGGAAATATCTGAGGACCGTTGCTTGTGAAAAAACATTCCAAAATAAACGGACTTGAACTCCATCCGTCTAGCTGCATCATCCCGAGACAAAGAGTGGAGGAAATACAGATTGCCTATGGAGAAGGGTATAACACCCCGACACCCTCAGGTAACAATACTATCAGGATGTCTGAGTGTCTCCTTTGTGTTCTCCCGCCTGGAATAGAGGTAGCTACGAGAATCCGGTCGGGTATTAGTTTCTCTTTCCCTTTACGCGATGACACAGCTGATTCAGTTTAATTCACTGATTTCAGTTTAATAGTGTCTGCTGTTGTTTGTTGTGAGATAAGCAATTTTGTGATTGACAGACGACACCACTCGAAGCAGTTGCACGATCCAATCGTGTTCGGGATGTTTAGACTTATTTCCTGCACACACTGATGCCCGAATAAATGCTTGGCAAAGTTCTGTTGAATCTCTCAATGATAGCTTGACCGTGATGAGCTCTGGCTGAGCCATGCCTCACCTGGACCTCATGCCTGGCCAGTAGCTGTGACTGTAGCTGGTAGTAGTAGTAGCAGGTTGAAAGCTGGACTGGCAATCAGTTTCCTGACTTTGTTTTCCTCAAATTCTCCATCGTCTTACTGAACACCAAGTTGTTCATGAGCTTGTACAGGTTTTTTCTTCTTTTTTTTTTTAATCCTCTTTATTTCCTAAATTTACATGATACATGTGTAGTACATTCAGGTAGGTATCAAGGAAGGTATAAGCAGTTGCACAGTGTATAGTTAGTTACAAGATATTTGCTTTATATACCTTCAACACACTTTCACAAATCCCAGTTATGAAACAGATAAACATCTTTGAGTATGTTTAGCACACTCTATCTTTCAACTTGCAATGATTATAGCTAAATGCACTTGTAGTATATTCTCTGGGTTATGGTACATGAATAGATTATGAAAAGATGACCATAAGGTGAAGAACTTACTGTTGCTGCATGTAGAATATACATTATATTTGGTTAAAATATGGAACTTGTTTTGTTTTGTGTGTATGTATTACCTGTTTCACTACAAGACATGCTGCATTTAGAGAGTTATTATTTTCCTCTTTAAACCCGAGTAGAATATTTTTGGTGTAAAATCAATTTTGCTGTCAATTACAGTCTTAAGCCAGCTGACCAGGTTCTCCCAAATCTCCCAGTAATAAAACATAGGTGTGTCCTTCAGTCTAATGCTATTTTAGAAAATATTTGTAAGTATAATATCATATACTATCCTCATCTGTAGCCATTTCAAAGTACTACATTTTGCACATCGATCTTCATGTATGTGTTTCGTAACATTGTGTTATCATATTTTGTTTCAAAGACCCTTTCCCACTTTTTATGTGCACATGATTTATTATAGGTAGGATCTAATAATGAAATATAGAATGTTTTGGTGCCTTTAACCTTTGTATTGGAGAAAATGGTATACAGTCTCTTTATCCATGATATTTTACATGCATAAATAATGTTCTTAATAAGTGGAACACTAATTCTTCTGCACCCAGGTGGCATAGTGAATACGTCCCTTCTAATTTTATCAGGTTTATTTTTCCATACAAATTTGCTTGTTGAAATTTATTTATTGTTTCATCTAGTGGTGATGGAAAAGAAATGATTTTATTTTGCTAGTAATAAAGATTTCAAAATAACATTTCTACCAATGGGCATAAGTGATCTTGTTGACCATAACTTCATTCTCTATCTTTTTAAATTCATTTTCATAATTCAGTTTCACCATTTCATCAAGGTCTACATCAAATATGATACCCAGCAGCTTACAGCTGTTTTGGGTCAAATCTAAATTCCAGTCTTTACAGAGTTTATATCTACATCTTTTCTTAGAACCTATTCAGATCAATCTTGCCTTGTCTGCATTAACTTTTAATCCAGAAAACCTTGAAAAGAAAGATAAAGTATTCAGTAAGGCATACAGACTACTCTCTGTGCTATCTAAAGGTAGGGAAGTATCATCAGCAAATTGTGCAAATACATATTCAATACTTCCTTTTTTAATACATTTTTTATTTTTATTGTTTATAACAGGGAACCTATATAGAGGGGGAGAAGAAACACCTCGAAAAGCCGCTGAACTTGTTTCTCGGGTCGTTATGTAACCAGTGTAGCCAACATGGTGGCAATGTAGTATTTAAGATAGAATCTGGTTTATTTTCAACAGCTGATTAAATTCGCTGAGTGTTGTAACAACTGAAACCCTACATGTAGAAGATAGGTTAAAGGTCACATGCAACGTAAAACACAACTTTGCGGATTCTGGTACCTTTCGGTATGCATTTACCGAAACAAATCATAAAAAAATGCCAATTCAACCTATAAAGTTGAAAAAAACCGCGATGAAAAAAAAGCCCGCGAAATCGGAGTTCAAACGTTTCACTAAATTCCCCCCAGCGCTGGGGGGAAAACTGGTTTCAACAGCTGTGCTGCGCTGCGCCGGTGACGCATGCGCAGTGAATAGGTTCGCGGAGCTCGAAACAGTATGCATGCCCAGCGTCTGAGGTTGTGAGCAGTAGTTTAACCTTGGTTGTGTACACAAACAAGTAAATAATCTTCTCGTTACGTTAAAAAAATCTTGTTGATTGTGGTAAGCAGTCTCTGTCACAGAGAAAGCTCAGTGTCTGGTTTATTCACACCTATATGTCTGCCTGCCTGTCTGCTAAAGACAACATGCAATACACAGCTTCAATCATTGACCACGTGCAATTTGAACTTAACACCTATCAGACTATACGACATAAAGAAAATAAGTTGAATTATGACTCGTGCACCCGAGTCCCGTCTCTGCCACATTATGTAATTAGGCACGTGTGATATACATGACATGTTTTTATGTCTGTGGGTTGCAAACATACTACATTCATTTTTTTCGGATGACTGGATCTGACGGAAACTGGTGCAAACTCTTGTCAGTTTCAAGTCCTGCTTTCTACTTGGACGAATGACAGATTCCAGCCACGCAGTAGTTGACCATCTCTATTGACATGATTTTAATTGGATCGATTGCAAATTCAGAGAACATGTATTTTCCAAACCCAACATCTCTCTGTACATTCTTTATGGATAACGACTTCTTTTAGTGTATATGATTTTGTTTGACAACAGTATATGAATCCACACTGAAACGACGCATCAAGTACACAAAAAGAAGTTGTTATCCATACAGAATCTTACTTTCCTGTTACTGGCTATACTTCTAAAATGCCCATCAAACAGATCATCTTCCTGTACACATAATGAACCCTCAGCATATCAGCAAATGAAACAGCCAATCGGAAACCGTCGTTACACTTGAGTGCATATCCACCCGCTATGACTGGGTTCGGTCTCCCGCAGCTTTCGTTTCGAGGGAAGTGAGCCCAAGTACAAAATATTGCACTTCTGAATCGCGATTGTACGCTTATAATTTTGTTTATTCGTTTTTTTAAAAGCAGCAATGTATATTATATGTCATGAATAAGTGATAAATGTGTTTTAATAATGTTTGATTTTTTGGTTGCATGTGACCTTTAACTATTTTGTCACCTCAGTTTATGTCAAGTAATTGGTATTAGTGTCCGTATTAGGACAGTAGATTTGTAATAAAGTTTCAAGTCGGTATGTTATAGCTCACTGGCTTCCATTCTTGATTCACCGAAGATGGACTAAATTGTGCCAATAAAAACTTCTTTCACACATTCGTTTAATTTTTAGAAGGAGAACATACCTTTAGTTGAAAGGCATTTGCAAGTAATAGTGACAGTTTTATGACTTAAAATATTATTAGGGTGAAATTGAGGAAAAATATGACATTTTGCCGATCTGCCTTTGAAATGATACATGCTGTTGTTTGAGTGTTTCTAGTTATTTCTTCAAAAACATCTTTCACATACACCTTTAATTCATATGAGGGGAATATACTATCAGGTGAAATGTGTTTGCAAGTAATAGTGATAATTTCATAATTTAAAACAACTTGTTAGGGTGTATTTGAGGTTTGTGAAAAATATGACATATTGCCGATCTGATCTGATTCGCCATTGATGCTTGTGATGCTTGAGGGTAATAGTTCCATAACTTCTTTCTTTCTTGTTGATCATATTATTTGACAAAACAGGAAAGGTGTTTTAGAACGCTTTGTGACAGTTTTACACTTTATTTTTGAGGGCAGTGTGACAGTGCCAGTTAACATTTTGTTAATGTCCATTCCACCCCACATGCAATACGATATCTATATTAATTATTAATGTAAACAAAAATGTCTCAAAGCAGATTCTTAAAAAGGACTTTCTTTCTTTAACATGTTTGGGGAGGGAAGGCCGCGTTGTATCATTTATTCTTTCATTCATTCACATATGTACTTCTTTCTTCTATTCTTTTTCTTTATTTCTTTCATTCATTCACATAATTCTGGCACTTAATTCTTACTATAATTCATTCATTCATTGTAAAATTCTGACTGATACAATAAACTGGCTGAAGTACTGTTAAAGGTCACATATACTCTAATAGGGTACAAATGCAAAATCACTTGCTGACATCATTATAAATGAAACCCCGTCATTAAAACTGCTAATTTCGATCTTTAATTACCTTAAATTGACCTTTTTGTTAACAGTGCACAATTCTCAGCCGCAAACAAAATTTAAACCAATCAGAGCAGCGCGTCTCCATGACGTAATAGTAGGTATAGAAATGAGGGTCTGTGCAGTATTCATCTACATTTCAGGGGTTAAACTATCTCGTTTACAGTTTTGTACAAACCTGAAATCGCAAAAGCTGTTCAGAAAAATGAAAAGCATATCTTCTCACAATCTACTATCATTCAGATTTGTCTCCTGCTTTGCCTAGTTTTTGAGTTACAACCCTTGCTTTCATAGACGATTCTGTCAAAATCACTTGGTGTCGCTAGGTTGTAATCCATGTTGGGTGGTATAAACCTACACGTTATTTGTCATCATTCACTTGATGCTCAGTTAATTAATTTATAACAGGTATAATTAGTGGTAACGCCACTTAGATTACCCGACAAAGGCCCCCAATTGGCATTTCTTTTGTCTGGATCATTCAAAGGATTAATCGATAACACACTGATTAATTAATTAGTTTTATGGGGATTTAAATGGGGGATTTGTCAAAAGGTAGTGTTTATGTATGTACAGTTACTAATCTATACTGAATACACTCTGACGTGTCTGTGTCTATGTAAAACAACCCCCTTCTTTCAAAGGATTAACCACCAATACATTGATTGATTGCTCATTATTGGCTAACTAAATAACTTTTTCAAAAGAATGACGCACATTATGCAATTAGTTGTCAGGTGTGCTATCTTGGGTAACCAATGAAACTACACAGCAATGTGAAAAACCTGAACCGATACATCACGTTTTCGTATATTAGACTGTTAAATGACACATCACTTGGGAAATCTGCAGATGAATTATATATCACTTGTTTACTTGTTTTTGTGGATGTTGATGGATACATTCCTCGAAGAAGGTAATAGCCTGACATTGCTCCTATAACTTTAATTTTAATATTTGCATTTTTGTTTTTGATAAGTTGTCGTTGCTTTTAACAGATGATTCTTTTCGTCGTGAAATGTAATGATACAGACGACATACACTAGGGCGTGCATGCGAATTATGATTCATATAGACAAACTATGAAATGTCGCAGATCACTTCTTTTTATTAAGTTTCAAAATGCATTTTATTGATGGACAATAGGATTTTGCATGATATTGCTTATAACATAACAATTTCACTCTTGGAAGTGAGGTGGAGATCAATATAACTTTGCTTGCAATATAAATGTCACTTCGCCCCCACCTTGCTTCCTTGGAAGAAGTCCTTATGTTAAAAGTTGTGTCATGCAAAATCCTTATGGCCATGATTCAAATGCATATTTTACTACCAGTAAAAAGTAGTTTTGATTTTCTCACTTGATGAGAACAAATCATAATCTCAATAATTCTAACAGACTTTTGCCTGTGACTTCACTATTTTCAAAAATGGCAGCGCCCTGTCTGAGGATGAATGCTATTTAAGTTTGTTTTCACCGACTTACAAAATCAAAATTACTTTCTACTGGTAGTAAAATATGTATTTTATTGATGGACATTAGGATTTTACATGACATTGCTTATAACATAACAATTTCACTCTTGGAATCGGTCAATATAAGGGGTCAATATAATATTACTTACGATAATATTGTCACTTCGAACACAATCTTGTTTCCGAGGAAGAAAGCGTTATATCCATGCAAAATCCTTTTGGTCAGCAGTGTGTAGTAAGCAGTCTTGATTTTATAAACTCGATGAAACGTGAACTCCATTTTCTATCCTGGAAGTGTGGTAGGGGGCGAACCATCCGATTTAGTATATACCCCAGGCTTCCACAACTCTCACTTCGCACACACTAACAACCAATTTAAGCACAAACTACGGAGTCTGGTGGAAATCTGTGCATAGTGACACCATCGACCTACCCCAAGGAACAATTGACGGCAACACAACAATTCGGCATGTCTTTGGTGATGTCGAGAAATCTGCAAAATGACGAGCTTCCTACACATTTTCTATACATTTAACTGGAGATCGTTCCTTCTATGTTGTCACTGTAGGTCTCAGGCGACAGAGTTATGTAACCTGTCTGCAGTTTCGTTTGCGGGCGAGAGAACCAGACGGCTTTTTAGCAACTTTTAAGCGCATGGTATTAATTAACCACAAGTTGTTTTTTTCTAAAAAAATGGTGTTTCATTTATGAATAACCGGAAGTCTTTCATATGCAGTGATAAAAAAAGTACCAAAAACTTGAGTTTAGTGGTCCTTTAAACACAACTGAAGTCACTGTGTGCGTGGCATGACGAGGCACAGGTTAATTAGTACAAATGGTAAAGAAAGCAAGCAAGTGACCTATCCCTGTTGTTGAGTATCCCTGTTTCTAATAAGTATAGCCAAAATTTTTGCACATAAGATAATATATATGGTGATATAGGATCTCAACGACAGTCCCTAGCTATAGGAAAAAAGGTGCTGGCAAATCCATTTACAAGTGCACTTGATTTCATATCATTAAAAAAAGTTCTAATCCACTTCTGAAAACTAGGTCTGAAGTTAAAAAATCTCAATACATTTAGGATAAAATTTCTGTCAAATGAATCAAAAGCCTTTTCAATATCAATCAGAACTAATCGTCCTGGCCTTTGATAGGTTTCTGTGTACTCCATTAAGTTGTAAATCAGCCTTGTAACCTCACCAGTATATCTTCCTGGTATACAATCCCTTTTCATCCTCATTTATTATTAGTGGAAGTATCTTTTTCATTCTATAGACTATAACCGCTAAAGCGATTTTATAGGATGTGTTTAAAAGAAAAATTGGCTTCCAATTTTTAAAAAATAGTTTTGTTTGTTTTCTTTTGGTAGACATGTGAATAATTCTTGTTTCTGATTAATTGATAGATTTTCATTTTGATACGCATAGTTTAAGGATTTTAACAAGAATTTATTTAGGTCTACCCAAAAGAATTTTACAAATTTTGCTGTAAAACCATCTGGTCCAGGACTTTTGTCGTTTTTCATTTTTCTAAATGCCCCTAAGATTTTTGCATATGTTAATTCAACCTCCAAAGTTGTGGCAATGTCTTTATTTAGCTTTGGTATATTGTAATTATTTAACATTGAATCAAGATTAATTTTCATTTTTATAATTTTTTTTGTAAAAGGTTTCAGTTTTGCTTAGCATTTCTTCTTGATCTCTAATGACTGTTCCATCTTTTTTTTTTTATTTCTGACAGAGTTGTTTAAAACATTTTTAAATTCCAAATTTAAAAAATATCTACTTGTTTTTCTCCCTGTTCTACCCATCTTGCTTTGGATCTAATAAAGGATCCTTTTGTTTTATTTGTTTCAAATTCATTAATTTCAGTTTATATATCATTGATTCTCTTTAAAGTTTCTTCTTTATTGTGTTGGTTGTCATTTTCATCCAGTTTCTATCTCTAAATCAAGCAACAATGTTTCTAGATCAATGATTCTCATCTCAACCATTTTTTTCTTTGTTGATGTATAATAAATTGTTAGGCCTCTATTCTCCATAAGAATCATTTCCCAGAGTAATTGATCATTAATTTGGTATTTTGTGTTTTGGCCATCGGTTTCAGATTTATATTTGTTTAAAGCGTTCTTGATAGTTTCTTTGACTAACTATACATACTTTGTATCTTGTAATAAAGAGTTACTGAATTTTCCTCTTTGTGTTTCAGATAGAGATAATTAATGTTATTGAAATAAGTGACTGGTCTGAATCTATAGTTGGGCTTATATCACAGTTAGTAACATTTTGTAGCAGATTATGGGAGATCAAAAATAGTCTAGTTGAGCTTGTTTTGAATGATGTCATATAGCACTGACTGTAGCCCCACTGTTGCTCAATGATTTGTTCTTGGTCTTTAGTAAAATGCACATCTTGTAAACAATAAATGTTGGCTTTTTTCTTCAGACAAGCAAAACAACTTATTTCTTTTAAAAGGATTACTTAAACCCTTAAGACATAATCTCAATTTGTTCTTTTTTGACTATTTCCAAAGGTACTAATTATCCCTGACCTCATGAATACTATGTAGCCATAACAATGGTATAGGATGGGATTTGTGAAAGTGTATATATCAGTTGTATATTTTGTGGATTTTGGAGACAAGAATTCAAAGAATGAATGTAAAAAGCACTTCAAGCTTTTGAAAACCAAGATGAATTTATGGTTTCTTTGAGACACTCTTTGTTTTTAAGAAACTTGACACATGGCTCTTTATTCTCGGACAAGTACGATGGTATTTCAGGCACTGTATTATTGTCTCTATAACACCATTAAAACAATATATTAGCATTAGTGTAATATCTAACCCACCACAGTATACAGCTAGAAGGGTATGTTTACCAGAGATGTGTTACATAACTTTCAACAATGAAATGTACCTTAGTTCTGTTCACACAGTATACATTATATAGTGAAGAAAATTACTACTACATAATCTACAGTTACGGATCATGAGGAAGACAATTATTCCAATACTTAAT
This sequence comes from Haliotis asinina, assembly GCF_037392515.1. Classification (NCBI taxonomy): domain Eukaryota; kingdom Metazoa; phylum Mollusca; class Gastropoda; order Lepetellida; family Haliotidae; genus Haliotis; species Haliotis asinina. Next base: position 22,601,980 of record NC_090288.1, on the reverse strand, counting down.
TGTTACAAAAAGGATTATGTTCCATAAACGATCATAATCTCCTAACCTCTCTTGTTTGCAGAAGTGCGAATAAAATTTAGCATTATATCTATAAACTTTCTGTGTTAATTTGTATTTAGTATACAGTTTCTTGATCATTTATGTCAGTCGCATAACATTTGCTTGTAAGCTTAATACCTTCCAGATTACAAAGTATGATTATATCTATATATCATAGATAAAAACATATATTAATTTTTGTAACTTTGTTTGGTTTTGTGTGGTCTTCCTGTGATTTGTGTCAGTCGTATACAAGTGGAGCAGTGTCACTTTTAAGTGAGTGAGTGAGTCATAAATTTAATGTCACATCGGCAATATTTCAGCCATATTGTGATGAGAACAAACACGATGATAACAAATATGTCTATATTATAGAATCTGTCTTCAAAGTACGGTAAAACAAATAGAGTATCACAATTCAAATTTAAAACTAGTACATAAAGTTAAAACTAGCAGCACAATTTGGACAAGACATATTGTAAAAATAGGCTAAAGATCACCAACAGCTGAAGGTAGATCACCATACCAGGGACTATACAATACTTTTATTACCTGCATGGACCCTAGCTGGATTTACACCATCCCCTCAGCTGCTGGCGATTGTAGGGAAATGTAGCCAAATTAAAATGACAAAAATACTGCGTTTAAAAAATTGGTAAGTTTAAATTTGATTTTGAAGGTTTTGGGACTTATGTACCCTTCTCAGGGGGACAATAATTTTACAATACTTTAACCCCCTTTGAGGTTACAGTCACTAACAACTGCAGTTGCTAATTCATACTACCATGTTTAAAATACGAACTTTCTATTTACAAAACATATTATTCCAAATTTATGTAATAATTCTATTTCCTTTAAAAATTCAATGATTAAATGATAATTAACATTACAAAGATCCTTCATTGTTTTGACATTAAAATATTTATCCGTTGTGACGGCAAAATTAATACAGTCAAGCAAGACATGCTTGACTGTGATTCCTTCATCACAAGGGATACAAAACGGAGGATCCTCACCTTTAAGTAAATATTCATGAGTATATCTAGTATGGCCAATGCAACATCGCCGCATAATGACCTCCTCAAATCTGGACTGACAACCCAAGTAGGTGTAACCAATATAGGGTTTTATTGCATATAATTTATTGATACCTTCCTGGGTGTCCCACTTCTTCTGCATCAGATCATGGATATACATTCTAACTGTAGCTTTATAGTCTGAGTATGGAATAGGAGGTGGTGTCACAGATTTGTTGAGTGCTGCTTTGGCAGCATTTCGGCCATTGTGTTCCTTGAGATTCCTATATGACTGGGTAACCAACAAAAGACAATGTCACATTGGCCAGTAGCAAGATCATTATATAACTCAATAATTTCTATTAAAAGTGGATGTTTACAAGATAAGTTTTTAATAGCCTGAAGACAAGAAAGAGAGTCAGAAAAGATTATATATTGTTTATGTTTAGGATGTCTCTGAATATATTTGAGAGCTGTTAATATTGTGTTTGCTTCTGCTGTGAAAATAGAGCTGTTATCCAATAATCTAGAAGATATTGTTTTGGATCCAATGACAGTGGCACAAGCAACTGCGCCACCATCCTTGGACAAATCAGTATGTAAGGATCTGTATGCACTGTATTTACTTTATAATTGATTATATTCTTGTTTATATTGTACTTCGTAAGTTTCTGATTTTCTAAACTTTGTCAGTGTAAGGTCAACTTGTGGCCTAACTAACTGCCAAGGAGGAGAAGAAAGAAGACAGGAAGGAGATATGTTCTCTCACTTGATGCCAACAGCAGAAATATATTGTTGGATTCTTATCCCTAAAGGTGGAACAAGTGAAGTTTTTCTATTATACAAATCCTCATAAAGAGCATTAAAAATACAGTTATGAGCAGGATTGGATTCATTTGAATATAACTTTGTAATATATTGTAATGACAATTTGATATGGCAAAGTTTTAAAGATGGCTCATCGGCCTCAACGTAGAGACTGTCAAGGGGAGATGTTTTGAATGATCCAAGACAAAGTCTCAGACCTTGATGATGCACAGAATCTAATAGCTTTAGGTTACTTTCGCAGGCCCCACCATATACAATGGAGCCGTAATCATGTTTCAATCAGACCAGAGATCTATATACATGAAGGAGGGTAGTTTGGTCACCATCCCATTTTGAATTTAACAACTTTTAACAAATCGAGTGCCTTCAGGCATTTGGTTTTGCAGTACTTAATATGTGGCAGAAAGGTCAGATGCGAGTCAAAGATGACTTTGATGGGTGTGCCATTTAATGATAATTCGGGGTCTTCATGGGGTTTGTATTTCCTACAAAAATGTATACAATTAGTTTTAGTTTTAGAAAATTTAAACCCGGTTTCCAGACATCATTTATGAATTTTGTTTAGACAAATCTGTAACTGTCTCTCAATAGTTTGCATATTTTTACCACAGCAAGAAATATTAAAATCATCCACAAAAAGGGATCTATTGAATCACTTAAAACCTTTGAAAGACTATTTATTTTAATACTAAATAGCGTGACAGACAAAATACTGCCTTGTGGAACACCCTGATCCTGATTATAATGATCAGACAGGGTTGACCCCACACAGACCTGAAACTGCCTGTCAGTTAAAAACTGTGATACAAAAAGAGGCAAATGACCTGGCAAACCAAAATCATGTAAATCTTTTAAGATTTCCATGCCTCCAAGTATCATATGCTTTTTCTAGATCAAAGAATATAGATGCTGCATGTTGTTTGGTAATAATAGCATTTTTGACGAAGGATTCTAAACGTACTAAATGATCAATAGTACTTCGATTCTTCTGAAAACCACACTGAATATTTGTAATGAGGTCATTGGTTTCCAGATACCAAATTAATCTGTTATTTACCATTCATTCCATGGTTTTACAGACACAGCTAGTTAAAGACATCGGTCTGTAATTTGATGGATCCATGTGATCCCGGCCATGTTTCGGCACTGGCACGATATTTGCATTAAGCCATGAAGGAGGAAAATTCCCAGACGACCATATTTTGTCAAATATATCTAAAAGTGTCTCCAGGCATGATTCAGGCAAATGTTTCAGTAGCTGATAATGAATAGTGTCATCACCCACTGCAGTATCATGGGCTTGGTTCAGAGCAGTGTGGAGCTCATGCATTGAAAACACTTCATTATAGTCTTCACCATTATTGGAATCAAAATTAACTTTTATCTTCTCCTGTTGTTTCTGGTATCTCTGAAATTCAGGGACATAATTTGCCGAGGAAGAATTTTTGGCAAGAGTTTCGCCAATTCTATTTGCAATGTCAGCTTTGTTAGTCACTAATTTGTCACCATCTTTAAGATGGTGAACAGCAGATTTTGAGCCTTTGCCTTTTATTCGCTGAACCATGTTCCACACCTTAGACTTGGGTGTGTGTGAATAAATTTTTGATACATAATTTCTCCATGATGGGTGCTTGTTTTGCTTATATGTACGCCATGCCTTGGCACTAGTAATTTTTACATTGTTAAAGTTATGAACAGTAGGATGTCTGCGAAAATATTTTTCAGCTTTCTTCCTATGTTTTCTTGCTTGTTTGCATTCGTCAGTAAACCATGGTTTACGAATATGAGGAGTTGGAGAGGACTTAGGAAGTTGTTTGATCAGCAATTTCATTCAGTTGTGTTGAAAAACACTGGATGGGATCTGCTACATTACTGAAGTGGTCTGGTGTTAGTTTTTCAACACATAATTGTTTATACAAAGGCCAGTTAGCTTTCATGAAATTTCAACAAGATAAAGGAGGATTATCATCTGGTCTTACAGCTTTCAGGACAGTAGGGAAGTGATCGCTGCCACAAAGGTCGTCATGAACAGACCATTCAAATTCATTGTAAATGTTTGACTCTGTCAGAGCTAGATCAAGTGAAGAATATGACCAAGTGGCTGGATGCAAATATGTATGTGAATTATCATTAAAAAACACATAAATTATTATCAGAAATAAAATCTTCAATAACTTTTCCCTTATTGTTCGTATTTGCACTACCCCATAGAGGGATGTGCCCACTGAGATCTCCCAGGGTTTTGGCAGTTGATCATACCAACTTTGAAGGTCTGATGAAGGAGGTACATATAAAGAGCATTAAGTAAGAGCAATGTGCAAGGCAAGTTGGACTGCAACAGCTGGAAGAGGAGTCTTCAGCTGAATAGCACTGTAAAAGATGTCCTGGCTGACCAAGATACTACATCCTCCAGTTGCTTTGTCCCCTTCAGTAGAAAATGAATGGTAGCCAATGCTAAAAACATTGTTATGTTTAAGATATGTCTCCTGGATACATATTGCTGGCGACTTAAAATCCTGTATTAACAAAAGAATCTCATTATAATTATTCCTCTGCAGTTCCATTGGATCAGGTTCGGCGACTGAATCACGGTGGTTCAATAGGCAATCGCTCTCGTAAACGGAAGGAAGAGAGATCCCTCCTGTTATCCTTTGTAGAAGGAGTAACCTCCATATCCAAAGGATCAAAAGTGTTGCGCACAGGTACCTCTGAAGGAATTGGGGACCTGGCCTTTTGCTGTTTTTTAAATCTTTTTTTGTCTTTCTGTGACATATGAGTAGTGCCTGGTTTCTTAGTTGTTAGCTCGGACTGACTTTCTGTCTCCTCAACAAGTTCATTTTGAGTTTGAGTCTGTGTTTCTGAAGTGTTTTTTGTAGAAGCTTCAGTAAGGGTGCTGATGTTGACTGGCTGATCTGACCTAATCCATGTCATTTCAGTCTGGCACATGATTGCTGCAGCAGCTGCAAATGTGACGCTTGAAGAAGGTGTCAACTGGTGGGCTACTAACTTTTTTGCTTCAGCAAATGAAATATTGTTCTGACATTAGATCTTCATAATCTGAGCTTGTCTTTGCCTCTGAAGACACAGTTTTGAGGAGGACATATGTTTGTCACCACAATTTGAACAGTGAAAAGCATTTTCACAGTCTGATCCATCATGGCTGCCACCGCAACGGTGACCTACCAATAATTCGAACAGGAGTGTGAGCCGTGACCAAATTGTTGACAATTATAACATCGTAGTGGATTTGGGATGTACATCTCCACTTCGATATTAAAATAACCAGCCTTGATAAACTGAGGAAGGTTTGCCTGGGAAAAAGTGAACAGATAAGTATTTGTTTTCCTGATGATCCCATCTTTTTTTTGTGGAAAAACGCATGACAGATGTGACATCTTGACTTTCAAGTTCAGCTGCAATTTCCTGTTAAGACATGTCAAGGAGGCAGTGAGCTCTGTCCCGCACGATGTCCTGTGCACAGACACAGCAATATCAACATTGGCAAATGTAGCAACTGACAATAGATTCAAAGACTGCTGTCTCCGTGCACATTCAACCAGAAGGGAACCGCCAAGCAGACGAGAAACTTTCTTAACTTCACCACAAATTCCTTGAATTGCTTTGGATATGGCAAATGGATTCAATTTAATTGGTTCATGGTCAATAACCCAATAACTAGGAATCAAGCACATGAGTCTGTGTTTTGGGAAACATGTTCATGTGTATGATCAAAATCCAAGCATCTCTTTTTATCATTTCGAATTGAACCAGAAGTGTGCTGTGACTTGGTTAGTAAATAGTATTCAGCATCCCCACTCCCCATCCGCCACCGAGTGTCAACAAGGACAGTGTTAAAGTGCACCGGACATCCAGATGCAAACACGAGGGATATGGGGATGCTATACTCCAGTAAATATGACTTGAATAGCCATCTTTGTCTAATGAATTAATTGCGTGCTTTGTTCTGCCCAAACAATTATTCATAGACTGACAGTATTCAGTGGTCAACATTACCAGATTGGCCCATGAGCCACCATCTTCTGGCATAGGACTCTAGGCATTGAATATATCGATAATTTGGAAATGAGAAGTCGAAATGGCCAAGACCCAAATAATGAGTGAGTGTGCAAACAATAGTATCTATGCACAGGGCATGGCGTGACCAGCCGATTGATAGAACCGGGCCAGTTCTACCACCCGTCTAGGTGAAGTCAGGGCCAAAGTGGTGTGTTGAGCAACAGGAACACGGTTTCAAGCTCCCATTGCCCTCAACCACCAGGACCCCTTCCTCCACCGACACAGGGGTGCAACCCATGGTCAACAGGTTGCCCAATTTGGTTGCCTCTTACGACCAGCAATGGGGTGCTGTGGACACATTCTATCCCGGGCCCACACAGGACACTTTTAAGTGGAGATTAGGAAGCTTGACATATGGTTATCCATTCTAGCGCTATTGCAATGATATGTATTGCATTACACTACTGGCTCAAGCATTGTACAATCGATAATGTTTTACGAATCAAATAGTATGTTACCAATAATGTAATATCTAGCTAACTGCAGTGTGCACCTGGAGGAATATATTTACCATGAATGTATTACAATTGACATTGCAGTGACAGTATTGCTAAGCTAAAAAAAACAAGAACAAAACAGAATTATACATGGATTACAGCTAAAAAAGAGCAATACATAATGACCAAACATCAAATAGCTGCTGATCTTTGTCTATATCCTTCCTCATTTCTATATGTGTACACATCTAGTTATAAACTACTCACTGCGTTAGAGTCTGCAAACTCCTCACAGTGTCTGAACTCAGAAATGTACCATTTATCTCTCCATGTACAGTATAAATTGTATGGTGAAAAATATCTACTACTACATAATCTATTGTCAAAAGGATCATAAAAAATAAAGTTACTCCACTCCACTAATTAATCTTCACAATCATAATCTCTCAACTGCAGTTGTTAGCGGAAGTGAAAATTATCATGCCACACTGTATCTGTAAATAGACAAGCACATGGTGTTTGTGGTTTTATGATGAGAATGTCAGATGTTCTGGTGTAAGCTTACATACTTTGGAAGTAAACAATGTTATAATATCTTTAGAGATAGAAAACATGTTGCCGTATGTACTTTTCGTGATTTGTAACTGCCATGTACATATGAAGCAGTTTCAGTGCATTTCTTGTACCATAAACGAACAACTACACATAACATGTATTATCAGTGAAGAAAAAAATACTCTAATGGTAGATCTCGACAAAAGAAATATGAGAAAAAGTGGATTACTTATTAACTTACAAAGTCTGACATAAGATGTGTGCATTCACATTTTGTTTCATACCACAACATTTGTATATCATGTCTAAAGATAATAGTCTGCTGTCTGCACATTCGTCTGAATTTACAATATAGTAGCATTTTTGAAATATAGTGCATAGGTCAAATATTATTCAGTTACTTACCTAAATCATCAAGGAATAGTCTATATTCCAGTTCGTGGCGAAAAAAATAATCAAATCCATGAATAGTCCATCCATGAATACTCCCAAGTCATGAAACACAAAGGGGTAATATATATGCCCAACTAAAGGTGAAAAAGTCAGATTGATCACATGTTGACACAGTCACAGGGCGTGTCCTCCACCGTTATGTTTTTCCAATCATCCTGCGGGCTCCTCCTGTATTGGAGAGTTACATCAATTCTGCACTCCATAATTCTGGTTTCTAGTTTGTGGAAAGCTTTGTTGGCCAGTCTTCCACGTTGCTTTTTCAGGGAGACTGGAAGGTGAATTTGGAAACTCATTTTCTTTTCTCATAGTAGTTTGTTGTTCTTCTTAAACGCTGAGTATACTTTTTGTCGATCAGCTGCTAGGACGAACTTGACGATTAGGGGTTTCGGCAAATTCACCCGAATGTTCGTGGGGTCAGTGCTCTTTCTCGATAAACGATGCACATTTACAAATAGCGTGTTGTCGACTCTTGGGACACAGAGTGATGTGAAAACTTCGCATACTGCCTTCTTGGGTTCCAATCCGTCTGCACCCTGTAGACCAGAAGGTTATTTTTGCATGAATACAGTTCCTGCTGTAATAGTTTCGACTCAAACTCTCAATGCAGTTCACTGATTGGGTCAGCATTTTTCCTTATTTCAACAGTTTCTAGTATTTCATCTGTTTTCATCAATTCTTTGATGTGAAGTTAATTGTGTTCCTCTTATCATTATATCGTTTGTTTGCTTTTGCAGTGTTTCTGTTTTCCTTCTTTTGAGCTCGGACTCGGGCGGCGTGTCTGGGTCCACCATGATGGCGTCTTCGTTTTCCAACTGTGAGTTTCTTCCCGTCATCGCCCTGGCTTTCGTTACCACAAATTCGTCCAGATTGGTAGCTGGGGTGTTTGACTGTGATACGCTACATTTTAGGTAGGATTGAGTGGATGGATGGAGAGCACCTCAATCAGCAGGCACCCATGATCGCACCTCAACAGGAAGTAAGAACCAAAAATCATTGTTGGTCAGCTTTCGTAAATCTGTGTTCATTCTAATTTATGGTTCCACCCACAGACTTTGGCTGAATTTGAGCACCCTATGAATTTTCACAAGTTTCATTACCAGCGACAAGTACAGTTGCAGGTTGTGATAGTGAACGATGTATTTTTTATTATTCATCAAGTTGGGTGCAAATTGTTCAACATTGGTTAGTTTATTTTCCCCAAGCAACGTTTGTTGACGTTCAGATATCCAATCTGGGTTAACTCTCAAATGTTCGGAGGTGAGTGGGTAGCTGTTGTGCAAGATGTGCAATTCCACTGGATATTCCAAGTCCACTTCAAATAAGTAGCCTTTGTTTGAATCTGGCACAAGGATCATAGTGTCAATAGTCCCGGTGGGTAGATACAGGCTCGTGGTCCAGCCATACAGGTTGTTGGCATGGAGGTAGAGGAGGTGTTTGGTTAGTTGATTATAGCCATTCATGTACTTCTTGTTGGCTTTCATGTAGTGTTTGGAGGCCATTACCTCGCAGGCCTTTCTCGATTAACAGGTGCATGTCGTAATCTGTCAATAGTTTGAGTTTCACAACCATTTTCTTGAGAAGACCATCCCAAGAGAGACCCGGGAATTAGAAATACCAGGCAGGATCCAGGCCATAATGTTTCGAAGACGTTTTTCTGATTATCTCAAACATGTCAGCCAACAGGAGTACATCTGTTTTCAAGTACAGGTTGTGATAATCACCCAGAGTCTTGCAGGCCACATTATTCAATATGCTAATCACGTGTGTGGAATCGTCCTGGGTGATGCCTGAGTCAGCCAAGTTGCTGAAATTTGTTTGATGGGAGGCAGTCGCATCTCGTCAAACCTGCACCAGCTGTCCATATATTTATAGGAGTAAATGCCCTTCCTCATCAGCAGGGGTCGAGTCTCAGTGTCTACCAATTGGTGATGTGAAAGTCATTCGGGTTGCTGGCCTTTACCAAACTGTCAAGAGATGACAGCAGGAACTGAATGCTGTCTATGAGTCTCAGACCATTTAAAGAGAAGCAGATGTATTTTTCCATGTTGTTGGGGATGCACGCTAGGTTACCGTCAACCTTCGCATTGGCATGAATGATCAAGTGAGAGTTGTACCCGCGGGGATTGTGAAAGGGAAGTTGGATGGTTTGGGGATTTAAGTTTGAGTTTAAGGTTGCACACGCCATGGGCAGCTCCTCTGTAATCATTGATGATGTGGCAGTGATCTCTCATCGAATCACTATTTAGCGGTTCATCGCACACGTGACAATTCTTGGCATTCTGGTGGGCTCGCATGTCATCATTCATCAATTGTATAGGGGCAACTGTGTACAATGTTGTTTAGTTTATTTTCCCCATGCAAGGTTTGTTGATATTGGGACATCCAATCTAGGTTATGGTTTTCTCTTACTGTTGCAAACATGTGAGAAATTTTTCAGCTGTTTTGGGGCCTCTGTATGCCATGGAAGCATTCATTTTCCCGCCATATCTGACAACCACGTACCCAAACAGGCCTCAAGCTCCTGCATTTTATGCATCAAATTTCTATCCATGGACAGGCTGATAGTGTCCACCATTTGATGAAGGCTTTGAAGTCGGTGTAGATGACTTAAGACACGGGCATTTGATTTTTGTGGCTGGAGAATTTGAAGATGTTGTTGTTGGGGTTGGACATGTCAATATTCGGGCACCTGTCTGCCCCACTCCTAGGCAATCCTCTCCCTGTGATTCTAATAAATCGGCTCTAGAGAAACCATGCAGACTCAGTTCACAGAAGTGGGTTTCCTTTGTGTTTTGATTGCTTGTATAACAGTCTGCTTAAATATTTTACTGCTGTGTAGTGACAATTGCCTGTCAGAAATAAATTAATTCTGCACACATGATCGGCATGGAGCTGATTCGGTGCACCATAGTTTCATTACCTTTCTGTCCGAACACATTGACAGCCAAATTGTTCAGTTTTTCAAATCTATCCCAGTAGGAGATGGGTGTGGGTTTTGTTAAGCCATCCCAGTTAAGCCTGTCGTCTTTACCTCTGAAGTATGGCTCAACATACTCAATGGCACCATGTGCCTGCTGTTTATCAAGCGGCATTTTCGGTGATTTGAAATTTGAGGTTTCCCAGGTTGTTCAGTTCCTCGTTGACTTTGTCAGCAATCAGAGGTTCGAAGTCAGTGATGTCTATATTTGTGTCTACATTCATCTGCCAGTCTCTCAGATAATTTGCTATGGTGTGTTCAGTTCGCACAATCTGTAGATTGACTACTCTGTGCTGATGCAACAGCTAGCTCAACTTTCCTCAGACATGAATAACCCACCAGCCCTATCTCTTTCGCTTGGATTTTGAGTTCAAAGTGGGAGAGGGAGAGGGTGTGGGTGTGGGTGTGGGTGTGGGTGTGGGTGTGGGTGTGGGTGTGGGTGTGGGTGTGGGTGTGGGTGTGGGTGTGGGTGTGGGAGCGGGAGTGGGAGCGGTAGTGGGAGTGGGAGTGGGAGCGGGAGTGGATAGTATGTCTAGTAATTTCAATAGCTATGGCTTCCTGAGTTGTGAGTAACCAACTACAACACATTCCTTTGGAATCTGTTTTAGACTAATCTCTAATTGGGTGTCTGCAAGGTTTATAAAAATGAGTGAGTGAGTGAGTTTAGTTTTACGCCACACTCAGCAATATTCCAGCTATATGGCGGCGGTCTGTAAATAATGGAATCTGGACCAGACAATCCAGTGATCAACAACATGACCATCGATCTGCGCAATTGGGAATCAATGACATGTGTCAACTAAGTCTGGGAGTCTGACCACCCGATCCCGTTAGTCGCCTCTTATGACAAGCATAGTCGCCTTTTATGGCAAGCATGGGTTGGCGAGGGCCTCTTCTACTCCGGGACCTTCACGGGTCATTTAAAAAAATGAATAGGGTGTTTCTATATAATGATTTGTGTTAGTTTTTATGTAGTATGTAAAGAGACATGACCAGATGGACCTTATCAATTCCCCACTCAGAATCCTGGTGCTCCAGGCATTACCACATTGTATTAAAAAAGTGTTATTAGGCTTTTCTACTATCTCGTAATGAAACACAAGTCAATTGTGAATGTAAAATGCTCAATACATCTGTTCACCAAAGACATTTCCACCACGGCTTCATATTTAAAGCTTTCTATACAGTACATATGCTGTTTGATTTTGTCAATGATCAGAGATTTCACATCATCGATGTTTATTTTTTTCATTTGCATCCAACTATGAGATTCAGGGGAAACTGGCCTCACCCATTCAAATGCAACCAGTTTAAACTCTCGAAAAGTAGTGATTATCATGCCTATATGCAAAGCTAATCTCTATTTGGACCACCACAGTTGAGGAGAGGTAACACTGTCAGTCTTTTTTAACATTTTTATTCTGAGTAGGTGTTTACGTTCCTTCAAATATTGAATATTCTTCTCATAAATCATTTGGTTTGCCCCGTGGGCTTTGCAAAAACAGTAATGGCCTTTCACTCCAATGCCGCATACAGAGCATGTGTAGTTTACTAAACCCTTTCTTACACACCTTGTGTATACCACAATACCCCTTATTAGTGCATTTCTTGTTACAAATCTCGGCTTTCCCCATAAGCATGTATTGACAATGAAATGGAGCTGGCCTCATCTTTGTCATATTCATATGAATATTTAGTCTTATTGCTTGACAATCAATATGGTGGTGGCTATGAGGGCAATGAAGATCAGCTCCTGATCTTGCTGTCCCTTGGAAGGGGTTTAATACTGGGAGAGGGTGGGCTCTTTACTGATTAGACTTTAATATTGTTGCATAGTGTCGTCTTCATCATTGAACATCTGAATGGTGTGGTTTTCACATTGGAGTTGATTGTTAATGAAATCGAGTCTCTACAAACGTTTTTTTGTGTACTCGGCTTGCGCACCTTGTAATTTCTGTATGTGTATATATAATTACATTCTACTTCAGCTGCGTTCGACTCTGATAAGTTTGAGAACAGGTAATTGCACAAATTATCTTAACAGATACAACAAATATTTTTATTAAAATATTGTCACAACTATCATATGTTTTCAAATGGACATTTTAATGCATGTACGCTAAGGAGGACTTCTGAAAAAGAATTAAATAATATTTTATTTTGGCTCCTGAAGAACTTCTTGGAGGATGATTTTCGGACTATCACAACATAGGCTGCAGAAGGGTAACTTGGACAAGCACATGTGAAATGACTTTTCTTTTGACTCCCACCAAACAAAAACAACTGATTTTCGTTCTTGAAGATGAAATGGTTGACCTGACATCAAATATTCAGGGCTTAACATAGCTCTTTGAAACTGGGAGATCTGAGGACTCCAAAGGGAGTCCATTTCCAAAATTGGGAATCCATTTCCATCAATTTGCATGAAATGCAGGAGAAAGTACAAGGCTGATGTCATGATTGGAAAAGTAAGGACCTCAGCACAATGGAAAAGGGAAAGTAAGACTGACTACGAATTGGGAGGTCTTATTTTCACACTTCCTGAGGGGTGAGGTCCTTACTTTTCCAAACATGACCAAGGCCAAGTACTTTATCCAACATGTAAACTGTCAAGTACAGACATAACTCTACGTTCTTTATAAACTGCTGGATGGTACATCGACGTGCATGCTCTATTCATACAACAGTGAGGGTCTGCCGCTGGTGCTGCACATGAATTTCTTGTCACATGGCATATCAGAACATTCATTTGAGGGAAAAATCTAAACATGGATGGGTCAGACCGCGATGGGAGGCATACACAAACAGTCCACAGGTATTTTTTGACTCATGAGTAGTGCAAACTATATGCCTTTTGGATGAAAGAACTCGTTGCTGTAAATGTTCACCACTTGATATAACTCAGTAGTGGTTAAGTCTCACCCCAATCTAGCCATATATGTTTTGTTGATTGCATTCATTGTGCATAACGGAACAGGTACATGTGACGAATGAGAGCCAGATATAGTGTCAATAATGAATCCAAGTTCAAACGAGCTGTAGGTGATTGAACTTCAACAGCTGAGTCACTTATGACATCACCTAACAATGGGTTTGATAATGGCCTGTCATCAAGCATTTTGTGGCACTATCAAGTTACAATTCTATCCATTTTAGCAATAAAATGGGACATAGGTTTACATATCAGTAATCTGATGTACTGTGTCAATCTCATTCGAGATGGCATAAGAGTAAGTGAACCCATGGAATGTTGACTTTATTCCTTGTAGCGGTAAAAAACTGCAAAACATACAAGTTCTGCAAATAGTTTCTACATACATATTCCTCATGAACTGAATAATATACAAACTACCTTTGGCCAAACGTTAATCCATATGAAATAATAGACAATGTGTACATCACTCCTTTATGGACGTTTCAAACACAGATGTTGAACATGTGGTGTGCATACAAATTACAAAATTACGCCCTTGTACTCAATATAATGTTCTTAGTAACCAACGTATTACTACTGTTTCCACCAATCTGATACATTTGTTTATGTAATTGCTGTGGACTGAAAGGCATACGCAAATCAGTGAAAGTGACGGTGATTGTCAAACAATAATAAACAGATATTGAGCATATTCGAATGGGTAAATTGTACTTTATAATTCGTATATTATCAAGATACATGAGTATGGTCGTTGGAATGCTTTACTTACTCTATGCAAGCCATAAGTTTAGCCTTTTGGACATGCGTTTAGGAGAACTGGCTCCCAAACAGAAACCTGATGAGACCATGCGGTCTGGCCAATCACTTTTTAATCTCTCACCTGGAGAGTTTCAAAAACATTAACGTATGGAAAAGAAAAAGAAAAGAAGCGTAAGTAAAATGCAAAAAAGATCAGAGACTTGAATGAGCAACAGAACAATGGATGCTTCCCATTTGATAATGATTTTGTTGTAATATGTGTTTCTTTCAATAACATTAGAATAATGATTGCAATAAGACAGGATAAGTATATATATTTTAGATCAAACCCTCTTAAGTCATTTTGAGAAAACAAAAATAATCAGTTTGTAAAGTGATATATTTTGAAGTTATTTACGAAAAAAACAAGAAAGCATTTGATCAAAAGAGACACATATTTACTATGCTATGTGCCATGTTTTGTCTCATGCTGGAAGCAGAAAGTTGTATCAATATCTATCACAGGTTCCTCATAGAGATAATAATATCCATACCTGCCAGTGACAATGCCTTCAAGGTTGTGTTCACCTCCAGCATTCCAGCAAAGGCTGCTGCACCAATCGACCCGATAAAATTATTGGCCAAATTCTGTCAAGAAAAAAGAAGATGATCAATTAATGCATCATGTGAGCTTGGGGCTTGTAGGGTGAGACATGGTCAAAGCATGATGCACACTGCCTGCTGAGGTCATTACACAGTGCAATGTAAAAAATGAAATGATGCGTACTTCCTAATAGTGGAGGGGTTAAGATCAAGTTTCCATAAGAATTGTGCATTTGATGATAAAAGCACCCAAAGTGGTCATTAAAATAAAAGAACATGTCTCAAGTAACTTCAGATACGGGGGCACCTCAAATTTTGTATCTTGTGCGCATGTACAGCATATAAACTTTAAGATACTATTTTCAGTGTTTCCCTTTCAATCATTGGTAATGCCATTTTAATTCAAAATATTTTGAAACAATTAACACTCTGTCTTCCCAAAATGGCAGCTAGCTTTTTGGACTATTGAACTCATTCAGAAAATGTTAGCATGTTTTCGATTCATTGGATGATAACTAACTGAAAATGTACATAATGAGGCAAAAGAAATGCTGCACACTTCAAACAAGAAGACAAAGTCATCACTATCACCTGCAAAGGCAAAAAAAATCTGGATGAATATGAAAACTACAAGTTATGATTATGTCAAATGTTTTGGTGTGTTAACTCATTAAGGCCGAGAGCTGGGTATGTGCAGCATATTAATTAGCTGCTCACAGCGAGAGCCGCGTATTTGGGGTAATAAAAAGCACCTCTTATTCAGCGAGAGCCGCATATTGGGGGTTAAGAAAAGCACCTCTCATTCAGCGAGAGACTTGCATATGCGTTTTACATTTTAAATTCGTACTGTACCTATGATTTAAATCAATTTAGCAGTAATGATCAAAGATTAGCTTTTCTTACGAGAGAGGTTACTTTCTGTGTTAATCAGAAGAACTATTAATGTGTTTTGATAACAATTGCTTGCAATGTCGGGGGCTTATACAGGCAAATGAACACATGTCTGCGAGAATGGTGATTACGGGATGTTGTTACAGGAGGTAAGTGTTTGTTACTCGTCATTGGGAGAGAATACTAAGATACTATGTTTGCACATTGATTGAATTAATGGTGACAAGGCTACAAAACCTTCTTCTAAATTAAATCAATTACTCATTTGTTGTAATAGTTCATATATTGAATCGTAGATACTGTATTACATAAATACTGTATTACACCCATGTTCATGTAGATTGAAATAAACCAAGTTACTTATTTAGACCTAACTCATTTGCGACTATTGATTTTTAAAGTTGACAATAATACATAATCGAATATGAAGTGATCTACTCACAATATACATATATAGTACACATAAACTATACACAGGTAACTGGGGTATTTTGTTCAAGCTGTTTCATGCTGATTTTTTCAATGCAATTTACCTAAGCATTGTGTAAGAAACGTTTGTATTTGATCTCTGTAATTATCTTATCCAGTGTAATTATCACATGTACCAGATCCATCGTCAATAAAAGGAGGATAATATATCAGTTGAGGAATTGATGTGTATATTCATTCAATCAGACAACACTAAATGAGATATATGAACACCTCTTTCAACCTCAAAATAACAGCCTCTGGCCAAATGCATGTCCATGTACAGTTTTGTCCCATGACAAGTGTAAAACAGACTTATGTGCTGTTATATCATTGGACAAGCTGTTTTGTGGAGTCACGCCCAATGTCAATCTTCTGAACCTCGTTTGCTTTCAAAACAAATATAAGTATGCCCATCTTCATAAATATTAGGGGAGATTCAACTACAAGTGTATACATCACAATAAATCAGCATCGTGTAACTTTTTTTAATTCTATAATACATGTACTTGAATTACAATATTTATTCGTAACAATGTGCAGATTATATTGAAATGTTCAGCAAGGCATTATGTATGATGTACAATTAGTGTGCGCAAAATGTATATGCAAATAAATACTATCTCTACTCAATGGTTGGATTGGGTTATCCGGGGTAAAAATAATCGGATTGTAGCACTTTGAGCTCTTCAAAGAAAAATAAACTCGTCAAAGTGCTTGTTAGTCCTACACAAACTTTTTCATGATAGCTAGAGTTGATGAAGCCGAAATTTAGTATATCGATTGGTCAACGATCTAACCAATAGTCAATCTGTAACCAAGCTGTCTAGTGACTGAACGTGCTCTTCAGAAAGTTACCACACGCCCCATCACCTGTCATTTCCTATGTAACAGGTATCTCAAGATACAATTGGTCATAGATAACAAATCAGGGAGCATTTTGAACAGTTGAGATACAAAACCTCCTATTCGGGAACTTTGATGACGCCCATCCCATGACCCTTTGTGCAAGGAATAGCATTATACAATATGTATACATGTACGTTCATGTGATAACGTATATTTTCTGCGTTAAATCTAGATGAACCAAAGTGAGAAACTGTGAATCTGTTCCATGTATGTCACACACTAGCTTTTTAGCACTTACCTTAAAATATTCAGTATACACTGGCAACGTATCAGCAGAAACGCTTCTTTCATAGAAGATTATTAGGCATGTGCGTAAATTCTTCTTCACTGCCACTGACATAGATGCTTTGAACAATTTAACCTCACACAATATGAGAGGGACAATTTGTTTAAGTATGTCTTACATAAAAAGAATACAAACGTGTTAAGAAAATACACATGCACACGCCACCAAAAGTGTACAAGAGAAAGGTGCTTCAGTTGTTTCAAAGGCATTTAGAAGTTGGTGGAATCAAACTAAAAATGCTTTATGGTTCGACTTCTTTATTTACAAGAGAAAGTGCAATAAAATTACGTAAAACGTTACATATATGACATGTATTCACTCCTGCTTTCTTTCAACATATACCTTTACAACGCAATTAAACAGTTAAACAATCAGGACATGTTCGTATGACAAGACTGTTTCCTGTAATCTCCGAAATCTGTCAGGGATATCAGGCATGAATAGCCCTAATTAGCCTCGCCACAGCCAGCCAGGCTGCTGTGTCGAGCAGTGAAGTGGCTCTCGGGCTTAATGAGTTAATAGCTAAGTGGAAGGAGAGTATTGAAAGGTTTTTAAATCCTGATCCAGAAAGAATCACTACCATCAAATTCAGCAAAAGTCAGACTTGTTGCCATGGAAATGCCAAAAGTATTTTATTCAGAATTCCAAAACTATCAAAAGGCATCAGTACCCTATCAGACCTATGTGCCAAGTTTGGTGAAGAAACAATGAACAGTTTTAAAGTTTTAATGTTTAAAAAAAAGGAGAAAGAAAAAAGAAACATGCAGAGTCCATATTAATACAAAAAGGTGTAAAAAGCCATGGCTATGTTTAACAATGCAAATCCATGTGTTTATTCCCTAACTTCACGGTGCAAGGGCAGGCAAGGGAAATGCTTCAGATTGTCTTTCGCAAAGGGGATCTCATGTTTTCCGGTACAAATCATACTTAACTGATTATATCCTGTAATGGCATATATCATGCCTGTTTTAGAATGTCCTGGTGCACGCATTCCCCTCCAACAGAAAGAAAACTCATCTCACCCAAACATATTCCAAGCAGTGCATATGCAGTGGATGCACATGACCAAGACATGTGACCAGTATCTTATTTTATTACCCACGTGGTACTCGGGTAAAGGTGTTTCATAATAAAGTATTATGACACATATGTGTCATAACACCTTCGAGTGATTTGATTGGCTAATACGTGAACTTTGACATTACTGGTACTACTTTCATCACTCATTCCATTCATGATTTTCATTCGAAAGTTTTCACACTGGAGAGCATGTAAAACGAAAACACTTCTACGGAGTTAGATAAACTTTATTTCATTTAGCATGGTTACTAGCATTATTTTCAATTCTATAATAACTCAAGTTTCTGTAATAAAAACGAAAACAAAACAATCTATAAAAACAAGTAAACAAATAAGTCTAGTAGGTCTCTCGTGAGTGTAAACAAATATGGCAACGGACAATTGGTTGGAAGGGTTGTGAATATTATCAAGAGATTGAATACCTTCTGCGTGTATGTTGTCAGGACTGCACAGTAACACACAACATCAAAAGACGAGCGGAGCTCTTGCATCTCTATCAATGCCACTGTCTGCCGCATCCATTCGCGTCCTCCCGCACAAACATATTGTTACTGCCATGCCTCCCATGGTTTCTTATGTAGAGGTTAAAAGCACTTCCCAGAATCTGTACACAATAGGCTTGAAATCATCTTTGTTCGGGGTTGATGGCTGTGTTTTCAGACCCAATTTTCAGTGGAATCTTCAACATAAACAGTGAATCTCGACAACTGTGAATTCCAAGCCGAGATGAGAAGGTGTCATTGAATTATTAAGCGTCGCTGAATTATTTACAGTAACTTGTCCTCCGATGAAGAACATTAAGCACAACTATTTGAAACATACCGTTCCCTGTTATTGACATTTGTCTTTGCTGTTGAGTTTGCCGCTCCTAATTAAATGCTCCCTCGAATCTTCGAAGACCAACAACTCAAGGAATCGCATCAACATTTGCAGCTGTTGTTCAGCATGTTAAAATGGAAGTTTATCTGAAAGCAGGAGGTCATATATGGGGTCTGTCATTCTTCCACAGCCTGAACTCCCATTTTCAAATGAGTGGGACTGGATGCAGATGTAAAGTGGGCAGTAAGTTCTCTACTGGACAACTCAACAAAAAGCAACATCTTGTCAAGAGTTAGTATCTCATCCATACAAACAGGTGTAACCACTGATGCAACTGCAAATAGCCTTCACTTCCATGCACTGGTGTGAGAAACCAGAATTCAAAGCATTGGCTTAGCTATGTTTAGATGTTTAACCAGTATTTTTTAAATTGTCTCAGTAAGATATTGATGGCATGCCAAAAGCTAAAACAGCTGCCAGAAAAAGCAAAATATAATTTATCCACTGTGCATGTGCAAAATGAAATTATCGTGAGTGTCTCTTTATCCAAAAATGTTCACTATGTATGCATAAATGTAAATAAATATGCTTCATGAGAAGATGTTCACGTCCCACTGAGGTTGTGGGAAGATTTACACATGCTACTTGGGTGATGAGAAGATATACACATACTATTGAGCTCATGACATGATGCATACATCCTACTGAGGTCTTGTCATAAGAATGATGCAAACATCCTACTGAGGTCATGAGAGTAAATGGGCATCGGTTTATGCTGCATTTAGCAATATTCCAGCCATATCACTTCAGGGGACACAAGAAATTGGCTTCACATATTGTACCCATATGGGGAATCGAACCTATGTCTTTGGCATGACAGACCAAGTCCATAGGCTTCTTGTTTACCACAGGAAATACATATATTAATTTGTTTTTGGCAAAGGCTTTGAAATCAGAACCATGTCTTGGAAAGACTTGGGATTAGCTTAGGTTGTTAGGTATTGGTTAGGTTAGGTGGTTAGGTTAGGCTAGGTATAGATTAGTTAGGTTGGTGGGTAAGGAAAGGTTAAGGGATTTATTTTTTATGTAAATAAATTATCGAGTTTCCCTTGTCTATTTGTCATGTTTTACCAGCAATAATGCTTGATTCATTGAGAATACTTGAAGTTGGCTAATTTATCATCACTGCATAAAAAAAAAAATGCAACACAAGGTCCAAAACCAGAGAATAGCCAACTTCAGCTGTCACTGGGCAGAAAAGCCTATTACAGATTTGGTCCGTGACCAGCATCAGGTTTCTCGTTGCTGGTAGGAATTTTATTGTTGTGGCTGATAGTTGTTTGATATGGATGTTTTACATCAAGAGGTGTTGCTGGCCTTGTCTGATAGTAGTATCAATCATGGGTTTGTTGAGTCCGATGTTGGTTCAAGAGCTTAGTCCATCTTCTTGAAATCTACACCTTTTGTCTCTTTGTAAAATACAAATAGTATACTTGGGTTAGGAGTAGAAATGGAGGAAAGACTGTAACAGAACTCCAGGACATATGCAGATGATTAGCAAACTGACCACTCAGTTCCATTTCACCCCCTTTGTGCCCATGGAGTTGTAGATGTGTGATGACAGAGTTGAACTTGAATCGTACAGGAACCGGAAAGCCATCTGTTCCATTTTCAAGTCATGTTAATAACAGTTCTAGTGTAGGGAACAGACTTCTGTCAAGAACACCTCATTTTCCTGAAGGCTTACCAGAAGATGATACCTTAACTTGTACCTATTTTAGTGATCCTAGTGACACCATGCTCACACATAGCTCATTTGCGAGGTTTGTGCGTCCAGATTGTTTTGACGGTACATCCTGTGATTAGCAGGACTTCATAGTCCATTTTGAACAGGTCTCTACATGGAACTGGTGGACAAATTGCTAACAATGTGTTTAAGGGGTACTGGTCAAACGTTGTTAAGCAGTCTTACAATTGGACAATTGAATGATTACAATACAGTCAAGAATGCTTTAGGTCAAAGGTTTAATCCTAGGGTAGAAATTAAGCCTGCAGATCAGAATTTAGAAACAGAAAGCAAGGTAAGGATGAATCCATAACTTTATTTGGGTACAAGTGCAGATTTTTAGATTTACTTGCTTATCTTATACATCCTTAGAACCACATCAGTTTTATAATGGTTTGACCTGTTTCAATATGAGAAAACTTATGTCCTTCTGACATCCTACCTACTATATACTATTGAATATGAAGCCATAGAAGGGAGTCGGGCAAGAAAACCAGAGAATTATGACCGAGTAGGGGTTGTTGGTCACACATTTGAACCTAAGACAGAAACTCAGAGTAACATCAAGGAACCTTTAACCCTAGAAGCTATAGGAAAGTTGATAGACAAGAAGTTAGATTTTTTTAAGAAAGTCTTGTTGATACAGGGTCACCAGTTTCCATTATGTTACATGATGATTTTTGTAAGCTTGGTTTGGAGGGAACACCTTTAGAGGTAATTAATATGGATTTGCATACAGCAAATGATAATCCAGTGGTGGTACACGGTTCTGTTAGGTTGACGTTTGTGACAAAACTTTGTAGTAGCAGATCTGGTATCACTTACCAGAAAAGTTGGAACAGATTTCCTGGAACGGTATGATGGGGTAGTGTATGTAAAGAAAGTTCTAGGTACTTCAAGGGGTGAACTGTCACTTACCAAACAGAAAACTTAAACTTGTCCCAGAATATGAGTGCTTTAAACAATGACCGTACCTGGGAAAATGGAGAAGAACATGTTTTGTTGTACACAAGCAAAACCCTTGATCCTGCCCAAAGAAACTTTTTTACAACCAAGCATGGACTCCTGGCTGTTGTGAATTTCTTGAGGCAGTATAGGCACTAGCTTTATAGTAGGAACTTCCTGTTATGCACTGATCATGCTCCCCTACTTTGGCTAAAGAAATTCAAAGATCCAGAGGACATTCTTGCTAGGTGGTTAGGCATTATTGAAACATATAGTTCGAAATTCAGTAGAGGTCAGGTTCCAAACACAGTAATGAAGATGCCATGTCTTGCCACCTGGTTAGAAAGTGTAAAAAGTTCCTGATTGTAGTGTCAGTTCCTGCAGATACCAGCTCAAGTCATTGGGGTCAAATGTTTCAAACTGGTTACTCAAGGCCCTGAACAAGGATGTAGGGATAGGTCCCACATGGAAGTGTGTTTCTGAAAGTAAAGATCAGCTGTCTAGAGGGCACATTGTCAATTTTAGCTCTGATGCTAGAACTTTATGGGGTCAATGGAATGTTTTACAGGTTGAGATTGGCCTACTTTACTTACCTCATTAAGGCTGAGAGCCGCGTATATGCGGCAAATTAATTAGCTTCTCACAGCGAAAGCCGCGTATTGGGGGTAATAAAAAGCACCTCGTATTCAGCGAGAGCTGCATATTGGGGGTTATGAAAAGCACCTCTCATTCCGCGAGAGCCGCGTATTGGGGGTTTTACATTTTAAATTTGTACTGTACCTATAATTTCAATCAATTTTGCAGTAATGATCAAAGATTAGCCTTTCTTACGAGGGAGGTTACTTTCTGTGTTAATCAGAAGAACTATTAATGTGTTTTGATAACAATTGCTTGCAATGTCGGGGGCTTATACAGGCAAATGAACACATGTCTGCGAGAAAGGGGATTATGAGATGTTGTTGCAGGAGGTAAGTGTTTGTTACTCGTCATTGGGAGAGAATACTAAGATACTATGTTTGCACATTGATTGAATTAACGGTGACAAGGTTACAAAACCTTCTTCTAAATTAAATCATTCATTCATTCGTTGTAATAGTTCATATAATGAATCGTAGACATAAATAGCAATACTGTATTACACTCATGTTCGTGTAGATTTGAAATAAACCAAGTTACTAATTTAGACCTAATTCACTTGTGACTATTGATTTTGAAAGTTGACAATAATACATAATCAAATATGAAGTGATAACTCTTGCATCTACTCATAATATACATTTATAGTACACATAAACCATACAAAGGTAACTGGGGTATTTTGTTCAAGCTGTTTCCTGCTTATTTGAAATGTGATTTTTCAATGCAATTTACATAAGCATTGTGTAAGAAACGTTTGTATTTGATCTCTGTAATTATCTTATCCTGTGTAATGATCACGTGTATCAGATCCAATGTCAATAAAAGGAGGATAATATATCAGTTACGGAATTGATGCGTATAATCATTCAATCAGACAACACTAAATATATGAACACCTCTGAAAATAACAGCCTCTGGTCGAATGCATGTCCAGGTAAAGTTTTGTCCCGTGACATCATTGGACAACCTGTTTTGTGGAGTCACGCCCATTGCCAGTCTTCTGAACCTCGTTTGCTTTCAAAACAAATATAAGTATGCCCATCTTCATAAATATTTGGGGAGATTCACCTACAAGTGTATATATCACAAAAAATCAGTATCCTGTTACTTTTTTTAATTCTATAAGACATGTACTTGAATTATGATATTTATTCGTAACAATGTACAGAATATATTGAAATGTTCAGCAAGCCATTATGTTTGATGTACAAGTAGTGTGTGCAAAAAGTATACGCAAATACTATCTCTACTCAATGATTGGATTGGGTTATCCGGGGTAAAAATAATCGGATTGTAGCGCTTTGAGCGCTTTAAAAAAAAATAAATAAACTCGTCAAAGTGCTTGTTAGTCCTACGTGTACATTTCAGGCATGTATGTTCACGATACACAAACTTTTCATGATAGCTA
This sequence comes from Haliotis asinina, assembly GCF_037392515.1. Classification (NCBI taxonomy): domain Eukaryota; kingdom Metazoa; phylum Mollusca; class Gastropoda; order Lepetellida; family Haliotidae; genus Haliotis; species Haliotis asinina. Next base: position 22,578,091 of record NC_090288.1, on the reverse strand, counting down.
GAGTTGACAAAGCCGAAATCTAGCATATCGATTGGTCAACGATCTAACCAATGGTCAATCTGTATCCAAGCTGTCTAGTGACCGAACGTACTCTTCAGAAATTTAGCCCACGCCCCATCACCTGTCATTTCCAATGTGACAGGTATCTCATGATGCGATTGGTCATAGGGACTATATTGAACAGTTAAGATACATCATCCTATTCGGGAACTTTGATGACGCCCATCCCATGACCCTTTGTCTTATGTATGTGCAAGGAATAGCATTATACAATATGTATGCATGTATGTTCATATATTTTCTGCGTTAAATCTAGATGAACCTAAGCAACAAACTGAATCTGTTATATGTAAGTCACAGACTAGCTTATCAGTACTTTCCTTAAAATATTCAGTATACACTAGCAATGTATCAGCGAAAACGTTTCTTTCTTAGATTATTAGGCATGTGCGTAAATTCGTCTTTACTGCCATTGACATAGATGTTTTGAACAAATTAATCTCTCACAATGATATGAGAGGGACATCATTTGGTTTAAGTATGTCTTACATACAATGAAACGGACTGGCAAACATCGAGACATCAAATGCAGATGTTCAAGCTGTGATGTGTTTTTGTGCATTGACTGTTTTGAGGCCTACCATAAGGACTTGTTTCAAGCACGATAACGCTTTATGCACTAGTTGTGTTGTACAAATGGTACCGTATACCATTCTTGTCAGTTGTTGGGCACAATGTGTGAAGCCCACGCGATACTGCTGGAATATAGCTAAAATCGGCGTAAAACTAAATTCACTCATTCTCTTCAATTGTTACATTTCAGTCGTTATTGTTTTACATGTCCAAAATACTAAGAAATGTGTGTTCACCATCTGAGAACAAATACACTCATCATAGTGTCAGTCTACTCCCATATGTCTTATGTGTTTCTTTCATACATCATTACAGTAACCGATGTTATGTTTACAATACACAAATTGTTGCATGATAGGTGATACAGCCGAAACACAACATAGCCATTGGTCAACAATAAAGCCAATAATCAATCTCTACCCTATCACTTTGAGTGTCCAAACGTGCTCTTCAGAAATTTAGGCCACGCCCCATCACCTTGCCCTTTCCTATGTCACAGGTTCTCACGATACGATTGGTCAAAGTATCAGTCAATATAATGAGTAAGTGAGATATAATGCGTTACATTCGGGATATGTTATCCCATCACATGACGGGAAGCTTTGTTTAGCATCGAGTAATGATAAATGTATCATGCAGTATGTATGTGTATGAATGGTGATGTATGTTTGCAGCGTTAAGTTAAGATGAACAAAGTGACAAACGTTTGCCAGTCTTGGAGCACTGTCGGCATCGTCCCCTCTTCTCAGATGTTGACGGCCAGTGGGACGTCCCTGCTTCATCTTTGTTAGATGTTCTCCTCCTCTTTCTCATGCTCTGGAACTGGCCGATCAGCTGTTTAGACAAGGCGATGCGGAACTGCAGCATGGTTCTTGGCTTGGTTCTCTGTGATTTTGTCATCTGGCGGTGGGATTGAGAGTCTCTCATGAGGATGAAGGCATTGGCGACGGCAACAGCAAAGGCAAACCAAAAGAGATCGTGCCAGCACTTCTTACTGGTATGGTAGGTGCTCAGCTCTGTTCAGATCTGGTCTGCACGGTCGACGCCGTACATGTGGTCATTGTAATGTTTCACAACGATAGGACAGGGGATTTGAACCGCAGTGCCATCTTTCTTTTTTCTTGAGACAGTTGAACGAATGTAAACAGCATTGTCAGCCATCGAAAGCAGGTTCACAACCTGAAATGGAATGTACAAAATGAGTCATCCAGAAATACTGAGATTGAGAGAGCTGTTAAATGCTCAAAATAAATATGAAGTTGGGCGTGTCTGTATTTATATTGAAAGGAAACAACGTTCGTAGGATTACAGATGTGCAGGCATGCATAAACATTACAGACAAGGGCGTGGCGCCATTAAGCGGACTGTCCTATAATGTAACAGCGAATATGTTTATTTTACACATGCAGCGGGACAAACCTTTTAACAGGGGCGTGGCTACATGTGCATTCTACCGGAGACAGTTGTTTCAAGGCCAAAAGAGGTGCTCAATAATCTCATTACTACAGTCTGATTGAATGATGATAGGCATGTGTATCAATACTGTAACTGATTTACTATCGTGTTTTTATCGTTGATGGATCAATAGAGACTAAGTTTATTGGTAAGATAATTACGGACAAGATCTTTTATTAAGAGATTGCTATATGTAGGAAATCTACAAGCTTATATTATGCCTTTTGTTTTTTATTTAAACATGAATTTAATTTTACATACCTTTTTGTCCTTCCATGCGAATTCACCAAATCCCCCTCCTGTGTGACCACCATGTCTCCTTGGTACTTGACACACTTAGAGTGCAGTATGGAACTCGGAAAGTCCTTCCTGTTGCTCCTGACAGTGCCTCTTGCATATGTGCCAACATCAAGTCGACTCCAACATAGCTGGGGACTCATAAAATAATTGTCACAGTTCACTATGTGATGCCTGTTCTCCACGCCGGAGATCATGTCCATCTGGAACCAAGTCCACCTTCTGCTGTACGGTTCCCCTTGCCAGTGTACACTTGAAAATCACTGACGTAACCCTTCTCCGGGTCTGCCCTCATCCACACCTTGATTCCATACTTGGTGGGCTTGGCTGGCAGATATTGCCTAAAGGCAAGTCTACCCCTGAATGCCACCATAGCTTCAGCTATACTAATGTTCTGGTGAGGGTTGTACTGGGAACGGCACATATCACGAACAGTCTCCAGCACAGGCCGAATCTTGTGCAGCTTTTCAAGTCCTCCCTGGCCGTGTCCCACATTGGTGCTGGAGTCTGCCACATGGCGGTACTAGGATATTTCATTCATTCTGTCCCTCTTCATGATGGCTGCTACACTGGGACCACCAAACAGATAATCCTCTGATCAGTACATATCAATGGTATGATGGTTCACAGACACGAACACTCGAATGCCCAGCCATGCTCGGAATTCTTCCTTGGTAACAGGAACCCAGTTTTCATCTCGTCCGTGTCTTGCTTGCTGTTGCTGGGCATAGAGGTTTGTTTGGCTGACGACGATGTCAATGATGTCATCGGTGAAGAACAGCTTCAAGAAGTCAATCTCTCGCATGCTGGGGTTGATGTCTGCTGTCGAGCCTGGTGTGGGTCCGGTGAAAGCAGTTTTCAGCACTGAAGTGAGATGATTCCCTGTCTTCCATGTGTCCTGTGTGTCTTGATACTCTTCTGTGTCACTGCTGCTGGATTCTTCAGACATATCACTGAATAAAACGCCACTGTCGCTCAGCTCTAAATTTAGCTCAAAGTCACTGTTGCTGTCGTTCAGATTTGCCATGATCATGAATGATTCAACGGAAGGGCTGTAACTATGCCCTACATGACCTTTTATATCATTCGATCGTGTGTTTGATTTCTATTGGCTATATCCTACATGTTCATAGATGTCTCCAATTCAAATTTGTGTGCAAACAAGCTGTCTGAATAACTGAACTTCTTGTCCTGTTTTCACACTGTTTTCTCACTAAAAAGCGCATTGTGTTTTACATATTCACCCACCGCCTTCTGATAATGTAATGTAACTAGATAAAGTATTTTATACATCTGAGCAGGAACAAGTTTACTTCAGTCTGCTCACGACCTCAAACCACTACACTGACTGGTCATTTGTTCCCTATGGCCAGTCATGAGTTACATGTCACACAGAAAGGAATGGGTGTTGGGGCGTGGTCTAAATTTCTGAAGGGCACGTTTTGTCACTCAGATTGGATACATTGATTTTTTATTGTATTGTTGACCAGTGGATATGTTGTGTTTTGGTTGTATATTCTAACTATCATGTAACAGTTTGTGTATTGTCTGATATCGTATCTATCAAGGTTCACGAGATTGCACCCATGTGTGCATATACAGTACAGAGAAAGAAGCGTACGTAGCACCATCAAGTGGGTTGTCTGACGAAATAACAACACTTATGTTCATTTTACGCTTGTCACTGGACAGTCCGTTCAATAAGGGAGTAGAGGTGTGGCTACTTATAAATTCTACCGGAGACTGTTGTTTCAAGACCAGAAGTAGCGCTAAATAATCTTATTACTGTAGTCTGAATGATGATATGCAAGTGTATCAATACCATGACCAATATGCTATCCTGCTTTTACTGATGATGGATCAACGGAATTATTTGCTACATGTGACAATTACAGAGAGGTGTCAAGAAACTTTCAATAGCACATGAAGTAAGGGATTATGTAAGTGTGCCTTTCTTGACAAATGTTTGGATTCTTTGTATGTAAGATATACTTAAACCAAATGATGTCCCTCTCATATCATTGTGTGAGATTAAATTGTTCAAAACATCTATGTCAATGGCAGTGAAGACAAATTTATGTACATGCACAATTATCTATGAAAAAAGTGTTTTTGCTGATGCATTGCTAGTGTACACTGAATATTTTGTGGAAAGTACTAATGAGCTAGTCTGTAACTTACATATAACAGATTCACAGTTTGTCAGGTGATGGGGCATGGGCTAACTTTCTGAAGAGTACGTTCAGTCACTAGACAGCTTGGACATAGATTGACCATTGGTTGACCAATCGATATGCTAGATTTCGGCTATATCAACTCTAGTTATCATGAAAAAGTTTGTGTATCGTGAACATACATAATCGTAAGGATGCCTGAAATGTACACATAGGACTAACAAGCACTTTGATGAGTTTATTTTTCTTTGAAGCGCTCAAAGTGCTACAATCCGATTATTTTTACCCCGGATAACCCAATCCAACCATTGAGCAGAGATAGTATTTATTTGCATATACATTTTGCGCACACTACTTGTACATCAAACATAATGGCTTGCTGAACATTTCAATATAATCGGCACATTGTTACAAATAAATATCATAATTCAAGTACATGTCTTATAGAATTAAAAAAAGTTACATAATGCAGATTTATTGTGATGTATACACTTGTAGTTGAATCTCCCCTAATATTTATGAAGATGGGCATACTTATATTTGTTTTGAAAGCAAACGAGGTTCAGAAGATTGACATTGGGCGTGACTCCACAAAACAGCTTGTCCAATGATGTAACAGCACATAAGTTTGTTTTACACTTGTCACGGGACAAAACTGTACCTGGACATGCATTTGGCCAGAGGCTGTTATTTTGAGGTTGAAAGAGGTGTTCATATATCTCATTTAGTGTTGTCTGATTGAATGATTATACGCATTTAGTTCCTTAACTGATATAATATGCTCCTTTTATTGACAATAGATCTGATACACGTGATCATTAGACTGGATAATTACAGAGATCAAATACAAACGTTTCTTACAGAATGCTTATGTAAATTGCTTTGAAAAATCACATTTCAAATAAGCATGAAACAGCTTGAACAAAATACCCCAGTTACCTTTGTATGGTTTACGTGTACTATATACGTATATTATCAGTAGATGCAAGAGTCATCACTTCATATTCAATTATGTATTTTCGTCAACTTTAAACATCATTATGAATTAGGTCTAAATTAGTAACTTGGTTTATTTCAAATCTACATGAACATGGGTGTAATACAGTATTGCTATGTATGTCTACGATTCATTATATGAACTATTACAACGAATGAATGAATTCAGAAGAAGGTTTTGTAACCTTGTCACCGTTAATTCAATCAATGTGTAAACGTAGTATCTCAGTATTCACTCCCAATGATGAGTAACAAACACTTACCTCCTGTAACAACATCTCATAATCCCCTTTCTCGCAGACATGTTTTCATTTATCTGTATAAGCCCCCGACATTGCAAGCAATTGTTATCAAAACACATTAAGAGTTCTTCTGATTAACACAGAAAGTAACCTCTCTCGTAAGAAAAGCTAATCTTTGATCATTACTGCTAAATTGATTGAAATTATAGGTACAGTACAAATTTAAAATGTAAAATGCATATGCGAGTCTCTCGCTGAATGAGAGGTGCTTTTCTTAACCCCCAATACGCGGCTCTCGCTGTGAGAAGCTAATTAATTTGCCGGACATACGTGGCTCTCGGCCTTAATGAGTTAAGTCACTTTCATGACCTCGGGGCCAGATCATTCAGGACCTCAGTTACTGCTTTGACAGATGTAAACACTACTCAAGGCAAATCAATCTCCGTATATCGGGGATCCCTGAGTGTGATGGGGAGGTGAACAGTGGTGGTCAACGTCGCAAAAATCATTCGGAGTGGACATAAGTGCCCAAGATATTGATTAAGTCACCGCATTCCAAGGATACCATCCACAGTGATGCAACAGGCCTACCCATACTCATTAGGTTCCTTAGCAACGCAACCAGATCATCTTCTTGGATTTCTGTAGGATACCTTGTTAAAGGTATCTGGTGATTAGTATACAGTTATGTTTGTAAATTTCTTATGAAAATTCAATATCTTTAAATACTTATGCTTACTACATTTCATTTCTATGTCAGAATATAGATCAGCTGTACTTTCCCACAAGAGAACCCACCCAAATTATTATGATTAAAGTATTCGATAATGATTGATATTAAACAGCATAGACAAACGGTATGTTCTTTTGTTTGTGACATTCAAAACAAATCTGCCAACAAGCTTACAAAATTTCATATTTATTACTTCTTTGTTTATACAATGTATTGCTAAAAAGGTTGCACCCATGGTAAACCGTCTTTCAAATACCATCTCACACCCAAAACTTTACAATGTACAAACAATGCATTACGCATAATTTCGACTATTGTGCTCACATGTGAGACAACTGTACCAAACAGCAAGCACTAATACTTGAAAAACTTAATCTTGATGCAGTCAGAAATATTTACGGTGCTTTTCACAGTACGAATCATAATAAGATTTATGATGATACAAACTACTATGTACTCGTAGACTTATTTAGAAAAATAACAGTTTTTCATATAATGGTTAATGATTTAACTCCAAAATATTTGAGTAGTCTTGTTCCTCGTAAGGTATCTGACACTACTAGTTGCGGTTTCCAAGACTGTTTAAAGCTCCAAACTATCGATTGTAAAAGTGGAAATTATGCCAAGTCACTTCTCCCAGACACAGTAAGATAGTGGAATGTTTTGTCCATCGATAATGGAGAATCAGCTACCTTGGGTAGTTTTAAGAAACATATCAGTGTGTCAAATTCTCTAGATCACAATTCTGTCCGGTTATCCATTAATGCCTCGGGCTTGCTTGCAGCGATTTAAACACATAAACACGAACGATTTATATCTTCAAATCCCACTTGCTCTTGTGGCTATTGTTACGAAGATACAATTCACTGTTTCGTGCGTTAATTACACCGATATAAGAAATATAATGCACTTCTGTGTTAAAGGATATGACATCAATTCAATATTATACTGCTACTCTAATGGATCTACAGAAGATGATCTTGAATGGGCAATCTTTCTGAATTTATCTCCCCGTTACTAATCCGCTGGGCGCCCTGATCCGGACGGTCTAACCTTAAACTGTCAGCGCATGTCGTATGCGCGATGTGAGCCATACGTGTTACCATTACACTTAGAGACAGTTAACCAGTATAGCCTTCACTGTCACCGGGAACGTTCACGCCGGTGCATGGACAGAATATCTTTTCGCTCTTACAATGATATATCAAGTGTTATGTCCTAAAATATTTATTCCATGATTCTATGATACACCTGGGATAGGCATGACTGCTTACTCTGCGCGAAATGGCAGCTTAAAGCGAGGCAGTGGAATCAGCTGATCGTTTTCAGGTCATGTTTTGTTGACGTTTTGCAGTCGGTTATTTAAGTCTGGCACTAGATGTATCAGTATCACACATATAAAACTGCAGTGTATTTTCAGTGTATATGTACTCCAATCATTTTAGTATTACGGCCGATATGGCTGCATTCATGGAATTTACAACGCGGGGAGCTGATGCAGTGCGTGAAATGTGAAACACTGAAATGCTTTTCATGTACATTTCATCGGGTCATTCATGATGGGATTAAGATTTTGGACAGCACAGATATTTAGCAGGTACGGAGGAAAGTGAGACACAATGGCAAAGTAATTGTAAAATAGCAATAGCAGACAAATTATGTCAGTCATCGCCTACATGTAGCCAACATTCAAATGCGATAAACATGGGCATAACTAAAATCTAATTTTTTATGTCTGTAACGGTTTGAGATGCAAGAAATATAAATTCACTATATAGGCAAATAATACTTAAAGATATTGAAAATCTCTAGAATGACTGCATTTTAATTATCATCAATTGACGGTATAAGTTAACATGTTTTGTTTTTCTTAAGTTTCAATAAATGAAATCATATCAAAATACTAATTTATCAAATATACTATTTCAGACACAGAAGAAGCAAAACTACCAATACGTTAAGTACATATTCAATGGCACATTCCAAAGTCTATTTTCATTGCACAACTAAACAATACATATATTCATACTGATAATAAATTTCAATCTCTAATATAACAAATAGTACTGTTAAGTGTTGTCAGCATCAAATGGTTTACATTTTCCTGCAATGTCTACGTACATCTTGTCTTCACAATGATCACATTATTATGATAGTATTTAATATTTAGAGCTCGCTCTTATGTTTTGGTGCATTAAATTGATTTTTCAAATTCTAACACAAATATATCCAATAAAGTCAATATATTTTCCCACTTTATATTGTATCTGCACTGTGCAATGTTGTAATTCCATCTGATTCTTTGTATGCTGGTGTGTGTGTACTTTTATATTACATTACACATGCATGACTTTTTTCAGTCATTGTACATTTTACTGTTAAATTTGTAATAATATATATAAATGCATAAACAAATCTTCATATAATAATTGTGGGGTTAAATTCAAGTTTATACCATATAAAACTTTTATTTGATAATAAACACATTTCTGTGTTAAGCCCTAACTAAAAGACATAAGCTAAAATTTTCTTTAAGAACTGTTGAATGAAAATCAGAAAGTTAGATAGTTAAAGTTACATAGTAAATTCTCTGTCATGGGAAATATTTATTGAATTAAGGTTACCAAAACAAGAAACATATCAAATATATTTCTATCAAACACATCCGCTTGGGCGGTCAGAATTATATGTTGTTTGTTGAGAGAAATCTCTATAAATGACTATTTATATTAAGAGCTTTAAGTGGTGTTAAACTATAGTAAGAAATGAATCAGTAAATTCACATTTATAACTTGACTCACAATACTGACTGGTGGACATATTTTTCAAGGCGGAAATATTTAATTTCAGTCTATGATGACTGGTGTTTCTGATGCAACCAACTAATTGCTTGTATAATAGGTGTATGACACTTGTATATGTAAACATAAAAATATACAGTAGTATAGTAGAATTAAATACAAAATGGATGCAGATGAGCGAGGAACTGCTGCTCAAAACGTAAATATATATATGTTTCTAAGTAACTGTTACATTCTATACAGATTTTCTTCAATTGTCAGGGATGTGTAATGATCACAAATTCTCGATAAAGAACTTCCAGGGGATGCTCGTTTGCCGGAGATGTAGCCCTGATTTTTTTACATTGAGTCGGTGGTTGTATAGGAACTATTTGTAAGATTTCAATGTGGCAATAGTTAAAGAAATACTTTGGGGAACAACGTAACAGCTGATAACATATAAAAAAAAGACTTTTCATTACTTCACCGATGACATTACGACACCCGAGACTTCTGTTGTAGGATTTCCATCATAGGAAATGCTGTGACAATATACAGACTTTTCATGGTATTTTCCCTGTTATCTACTATCCTGTCAATTCGTACTGCATTTGGAAATTAAACAATGGATGCCTTTCTAAACTAAAAATCGAAGCAAAACATGCGTCAGTTAATGGCTTTTCATCGTAAATGATATTTTTTTCAGTGAATGTGAACACGGCAACGCATAAGCTGGATTCTGTCTTTACATGTAGCAAGTTGTTGCAGTGCACACTGAGTCAGGAAGTAGTATAGGGAATGGGGGTTCTGGCTCACTTTCACAAAATGTCTCTACAAAGCCTTATTTACTAAATAAGGCTTTGGTTGGGTCATTAGCTCTTGCTACTATTACCCCTACTACAAAAAAGTTGGCGGTAATTACTGTGCCTTGGTAGGAGGTAATACTGTGCCGTACGGTACGATCAATACACGTTTATATCAATGAAGCAGTTTAACGTGAACCGCCTACGATCTCTTTGGTGTTCATAATAAAGGCTTGCTGGGCTTTTTGTATCCCCTGTGCTATGTACTTTTTTTTCTCGTCCTCGCTGATAGCAGACTTACGAGACTTGGATCGAATATCTTGTTTCATTTCGTTATATTTTTTGAGTTCAGATAGGATTGAACGAAACTCCTCTTCTGAGATCTTACTATCAGAGAGTGCCGTGGAAATACGCTCACTCACTGTGTTCAGCTTTGCTTCGGCCAGAACCCTAATCTCATCGTGTTTCAATGCCTTACGATGCAGTCTGCGTGATACCAACTTAAGCGTCAACCCTAACACCCCCGCTATCCCAGCTGTTATTTCAAAACCTAGCACTATAGGTGCAGCCACGATGGTAGTCAACAACCCAACGCCTGCCGCCCCTAGTCCCATGCTGGTTACCATAAGGGTAGTGTCAGCCCCGTTCACGATATTGAAAGCTCTATTATATTTTTTACATAGTGCTTTCCGCGTGCCACGGTCTTGTTCTAGTTGACGTTTCACATCACATAACTGCCTCAAGCGGAACCCATCTACGGTTTCCAACGTCTTCGCTACTTCCTCTACGACTGGGTACAGACCCATCCTATAATATATATTTTGAAAGATATTTTAATTGGGTTTCAGTTAATTGTCTATTAATATATTTGAAGCCTACAAGATCTAGACCATCAATCAGGGTAATAGGTGAGAGGCTAATAGACTTTTCTGTTGTAATAAAAACCCCACTGAGGCTTATTAAGCGGTTTATAGGGGCCCCGTGGGTATCCTGTTGTATAACAATACGACAATATTGGCTTGTGTGTTCATCAAACCAGTGTATTGACACCCCGGGTAAAATTTGTTGTTCTTTTGAGGTGTTTTCATTACCTAAATAGAAAAAGAAGACTTCTATGATGAGTGTGAAAGGGGGGGATATATCAAGATATACGTTATAATGATTATTGCGAAATGGTAATTTATTTGTTACTATAGTCCTTAACCTATTTTTCCCGGGACCAGTAGTTATCATGATTAATGACCTCTCCGGAATGAAATCCCCGACCCAACTACCGTTGTTCTTAATCTTAGAGATCACCCCATTTTCACCTATTGTGATATAAGGTGAGGCTGGTGTTAAGTTGATCAGCCATTTGGGTTCTTTAAAATCTGATAACGGCACCCGTTTGTACACGTTGTCTTTGAAGTGCAGGATGTATAATTCATCTTCCTCACCAGGCTGATCGAATCCCTCCGTATCTCCCAGGTCGTTAAGTGTAGTGTTGGGATGATGACTGGCCATTATTATACTATTATGATATAATTTCCAACTGGTTTTCTGATAATAATTCAGGGGTTAACTTAATACCCATGAAGTGTATGTTGTCAGGCAGGAATATATTGATTAATGATATCTTGTTTTCCACGATCACGTTGACCCCCTGCAGACTGGTCTTGGAGTCGACACCCACCCGCACGTAAACGTTGCAAACTTGAAACTGGTGTCGTTTCACCCACCCGAGTTTGATCCCCTTCACGATCTCGACATCATTCACCGATGGTTCCCCTAGGTAGACTTTGATGAACAGTGTTGAGTTTGCCGGTAGATCCTCTAGTATCTTGACCACGCCTTCGAATTCAGACACCAACTGCAATTTCACGTTTTGCATGGCCGGTTTACTCGATAGCATGTGGGCTGCCATAGTGTTGACTGGGCTGACGACTATACTACGTCTCTGAGTTGGGACGTAAGCCACGAGCAGGGTTCCATTGTTAACGACTTTGTTTAGGTGGTTGTCTTTGTTATCCGTGAACACGTAAGGGGAGACGAGTCTAATATTGAGAAACCATTTGTTATCGGGTAACAACACCCACTTGTCATCTTCGGTGAAGACGAGCATATATGGTTTGTTTTTGACGATGGTAGTGCTCTCAACATCGTCTAAGTCGAACAGTTTACCACCGAACGATGGGTATATTACCCAATTATTATCACCGATGTTGACAAGGGAGTACTTAGTGTTTACTGTTGCTCTTGTGGTATCTATCATATCACTTAGGGTTCCACCGGAGGGGATTTCAACGCGTTTGTAAATGTTGTTTTTCAGTTGCAAGGCATACGATTTACCATCTACTCCGGGAGCGTCGAAACCGCGTGTGTCTCCGAGGTCGGAGATCCCGATATTGACGCATTTTTTCACTCCGGGCCCTTGTGCGCTGGTCATGTTACGTGAAGCGTTAAGCTGAGGTATCCTATATTTACAGGATTATGATTTATATCTAACACCGATATTGTCAGCTCAGGTATGTTGCCCTGGGTTAATCTCTTATACTGCCGTGGTGAAAACGACTCGGTTCTACCGTCGTTGAATTTCTCAGTTTTCACCGGCACTGCTCTCAATATAGTGGAAGGGTGGCCTCCTTGAATGTTATACGTTGTGCTCACCTGACCGAGATGAATGTACAGCTCTCGGTACGGTACTAGGTCGGGTAACTTCGTACCTGTGACGGTTGTTGTTGGTTTTATCTCGTCAGGAGACATACCGAGCATCCTTGCTAATGGTCGGCCGAGCCTCAAAGGGTTTATTCCATTGTTGATTAACACCACTGTACCGTTTGAGTCGTTCATCTTGAGTTCGGCTCCCAGGGGTTTGAAGACCTCATCGTTTAGAGAGCACACGCTGTAGTAGCCGTCAGTTATCTGGCTGCGAGTTCCACTGACGAACAGCTTATTGTTGCTGATATTAATGTTAGTCCATTGCGGTAGGTAGGTGATATCGCAGAGTGCGACTTCGAGTTGACCTGACGTGTTATCGATCGCGTGCGTCAGCTGAACGGCCTCACCGCTCGTTATTCCTGGAAGTGTTATGTACATATTACATATATATTTATTTATATAATAGTTTTAAAATGTATTCCCCTGGTGTGTTTTACCCTAAACTGGATGTAGATTTCTCCCCCATGAAGATCGTGGTTGCTCCTGAGTTGTATTTCAATGCCCAGCTTTTAGATGTGTTCGATAAGTATAAGCTTATGGTGACTAACATTGAGGCAGTCCACGCGTGGTTCAACAACCCTATGCAGTTCTGGCAGAATCAATTCAACTTTGCTGTGTGGTGCGCTACAACGGGGTGTGGTGTGGCATTGGCCGACTCTCAGCGTGGACCGCTGAGTCAGTCTGTGTTCAAGTTCCACGTGTACTACCAGGTCAGACGTATCCTTAAAGAGATCAGTGCCCCCCTCCCACAGGACAAAGCGTGGGACGCAACAAACAACCCATACGATAGACGGGCCTACGAACGTATTTGTAATGAATTCGAAATAAACCCGAAGACGGATTGGCGTTTGCCGGGCCCGAACCACGGGTTGGGTATTCCTTCTGATGGCGTGCGATCAGTGAAAGAACTCAGTGATCTTGTACTGAAACAAGGTAAACTACGCCCGGACTTTGCTTTGTCGAGTAATGAATGGAGGGATGATCGTATGAACTTTAAAGGTGGTGTTGCTTTCACAGTCCAGAAAGTGGAGCAGTCAACCGCAGACGGGTGGAAAATGTTCATGCTGGACACATCGAAAGGATTCACTCGTGCTGGTACAATACGCTTGAACGACTCGATTCGAACGTACGTGTGGTCGCTGTTGGGTGCGCAGTCGCAAACGCGTTCCAACATCATCGGTAAGGGAACTGCTTACGACGCTCAGAAACAGTTCGTTGCCAACGTTGAGGATGCTATTAATTCTCCAGTTGATCTCCCGCGGGCCATCGAACGCTACCAAAACGTGTTAGAATACGCCAGATCGAAAGTTAACTACGTGTTCGGTGTGGGGCTGTATATGTCCCCGAGTGATATGCAACTGAGAGTAAAAAAAGTGGTGGGTTATAACAACAAAATAGTCATAGCCACGGCGGACCAAAAGTTGGGCATCAACCCCGATATTAACACCCCCTATATCCCACACATCCCACCACGTGAAACGGGTATAGTGGAGCCACCTCCGGAGCCTAAAGTTCATGTGGGGGTACCCCCCACACACCCCCATATTCAGGCTCAGCAGCATATTGATAATAAAACAGCCCTAGTGGTTGGTGGGGTAACTTTGGGACTTATTTGGTTAAAGATTTCTTAGCCGCTACGTACACCAGACCCGCCACGGCGACGATGGCTGCCCACAGGTTTTGACTGAGCCACATGGCAGTTTTAGACAGAGCGCCCAACAACCACGAGACGATGCTACCCAGGATGCCGGGAAGGGCTTCGGCGGCTTTACCAGCCAGTTTAGCTAGGCCTTCCCCGAGTTTTTTAATCCAGTCTTTAACACCCCCACCACCGCTGGGAGTTCCCCCTCCGCCGGCAGGACCCACAGGGGTTCCCCCCGTCAGTGACACCACCAGGGTTGATATGATGAAACCCAATGCAGTTAGAATGCTGGCGATGGTGATCCCTTGCTCCCGGAACAATATCCGAATCCTGTTGGCTAAAGTTGTATCCTCATTCAGTATTCTATCGATTGTTTCCCGAATACGACTGATCTGGGATCGAAGCTGTTCACGATTCGAGGAAGCGGCTTCCAATCGTGTACGTCTCTCGTCTTCTAAATCACGTATTCGTTCATTGATACGGCGCTTCATATCATCGTTTTCAGTTTCGTTGAGTTTGGTTTTTTCCCTAGCGATGTGCTCGTCGATTTCGTTCAGTTTCCCCATGTTGTTCACGAGTTCTCCACGCACGCGTTTCACGGCTTCGTCTAAGCCGCGCAGTTCCCTTACCGGAAAGTCAAATCCCGGTAACGGTTTGTCCCAGTAGGTGCTCAACAGTTTTTCTATGCTGTCTGAGGCTTCTGTAGCACGCTGTGGTGTCATTTCATCTCTAGTGGTGAGGTGGGATCTGGTAGCTTGCAGATCTTCAACAACGGCCTTAGGTATTGCACCACCGTAATCATGCATGTTTAGATGTTCACGGATAAATTCAACACCATAACGTCTGGCTAGAGTTGATAAGGCCAGTGGTTTTTTATTGCGCTTGTTAACGAGGTCAACCTCTGGTTTAGACTTAAGGCGTAGAACACCCTTTGTATCAATAAAAAAATTATCAATGTATCGACCCTGTGGATTAACGTAGTTTTTATCACTTCTTAAACTTTCGTAATAATCATCTACCGTTGTTGCCAAAAGTTCTTGGTTCAATGATGAACTAGTAAATGAGGTCTCCTGCTCATCATATGCCTGGGCACTAGCGCCCGGTATCTCATCCATAGGTATGTCTTCATCCATTAGTATTTAAATATATTTTATTTATATATAACAATGTACGGTAGAAAATTAGATCCTTTCAGAAAATTGAGAGAGCCATTAGGTGCCAGAGCCGTGCGACAGTCGGTGACTATCACCAACAATCCCAGCAAGATAGACCAGAATCAAACTCTGCTGGTTAGATTTCCAAACCTTGGTGAGAATGACCTCATTGTACCAGGCACTGTTCGACTGGCGTTCAATATCACGTTGGCCTCCGTCAACGATAAACGCGAGCTAGTGCGGAACGTGGGGCGAGCTATCATCAAGAAAACGACCGTCAAGATCAGCGGTAACGAGGTGCTGAGCATCGACGACAGCGACGTGTTTCACTGCTACAAGGATCTCTGGAAAAGCGATGGAGAACGAGTCAATGATGTGTACCAGGGTATCAGCAAATCAACCCGGGCGCGCATAGGGTATGTCTTCACGCAAGACCAACAAGACAAGCTATCGGCCGGTGAAAAGGCCATCGCTCTAGCATACGGGAATCGATTCTGCGTGCCGCTCGACTTCGAGTTGCTCACGGGACACGCGCCGTTTTACCAGGCCGCGCTGGGTGATAGGCTCGAATACGAGCTCACGTTTAACGACTATAGCAAAGTAGTGCGTACGCTGAACGGTGATGAGGCCAGTTATGCCATAGACAACATCTCTCTGGAGTTCGACATGGTCACTAGCCCGGAGCTGGCCAGGCAGGTTCGAAGTCAGTACTCTGGGAAGATGGCTATCCTATACGATCGCGTACTGAGACATAGATCAGTCGTGCGAGATAAGAGCGACACTGTGTGGAATATCAACCTGAACGTGCCGGCGAGATCGATGAAAGGTATCCTGGTCGTCCCCGTGGAGGATTACGAGCCATTCCAGAGGGACAGCGAGAAGTTTTTCAACCCCGAGATTGAAAAGGTGGAAGTGACCATCGAGGGCGTGCCCAACCAGCTGTTCAGTCATGGTATGAGACCACACCAGCAGTGGGATGAGATAAAAAAGCTACCAGTGGGGGATTACATAACAAAGGACCTGTACCTAAGCTCCGTGCAGATCGGTGAATACCTGACCACCAAGTACGCCCTATGGTTGGACATGCGATCCACGGATGATGATAAACTACACGGTAGCGGGCGCCGTATAGATAACGGCAGCGAAGGGATAACCATCCAGATTACTAAGAAGGCTCAAACCGCTGGTACGTTAAAATTATATCTGTACGTTATTATGGACGCGCAACTTAATATAGACAATGGGAGATTTGTGCAAGCCATCTACTGATGGGGGGTACCCCCCACTACCCACTGACCCACACTGCGCTATCATATGCGGGCAGACTGGCTGTGGGAAGACCGTTTTCATGTTGGATATGTTGGAGGGTTACTACAAGGATGTGTTCGATAACATCGTTATCATGTGCCCTACTCTGGGCATGAATAAAACGTACGCGCGACCTTGGGTAATGACGGACCCGGACGTACACAAAATCGACCATGGAACACGCCTGCAGGACTGGTTGAAAGCTCTTCACGAGAAATTTAAAGGGGAACCGACGCTGTTCATACTGGACGACTGCAGCGCTAATCGCGAGATAACAAAAAAGAGAGACATGCTATCGTACCTGGCCTTCTCCGGCCGGCATGCAAATCACAGCGTCTGGGTGCTAACGCAGAAGTTCAACTCGGTGTTGAAAGACCTCAGGGAGCAGACGCGATGGGTGGCCTTATTTCACTGCAAGGACAGGGATTCGTTTGAGGAGTGTTTGAGAGAGAACGATGTGATGAGTAAATTAGAACGGGAACGGGTGAAGAAACAGCTCGCTGAAACTAAACACGCTAAGCTCGTTCTAAAAACCGACCAACCAGTAGCATATATAGTATGCTAAAGCTAAGCAAAGCTAAGCAAAGCTAAGCAAAGCTAAGCAAATGCTAAGCATAGCTATGATATTTGAAGTATTTGTCGTGTGCAACTTAACCTTCATTTCTCTGTGTTTTGTTTGTATCGGGTATTATATAGTTAAAACTAAATCTTACTTGTTATATTATAAGATGGAGTGTGAGGAATTGCTCGAACAATTGGTACCTGGGGGTACGGCAGGCCCCACTGATGACAAGCGAGAGAAACTGGTGGCGTTGGCTGTTGGAGGCAAAGCCAAACATTACTTTGGAGACTACACCCCGGATAAAATTCACAAAATGTCAGCCGAAGAAATCGATAAGCTGTACGCTAGATACGAGTCCCGGCTCGGAGCAGAAATGACAAAGACAATAGGATCGGCTATGACCCAGATATACACCGGTATTGTGTCGTACTTCCTTCCCATTCCACCAGAGCGCCGACTTTACCTGTGGGAGGACCTCGAGAAAGACCCTTTTATCGAACACGCCGTGAGCTCTATCAGCTGCGGGCTGTACCACAAATATGGTATGTTGTTGGCTCCAGTGACGGCGGCGATTATCACGGCAAAACATTGCCAATTTGAGAGAAAGAATAATAATAATAGTATAGATGGATGCTGCACAGGAGGAGACCCCAGTGGTGGTACCCCCCACACCCCAAACAGTGAGTCCCGAGGTGACGGTGGAGACCCCAGTGGGGGTACCCCCCACACCCCAAACAGTAACCAGACAGAAGAATCCTAAGAGAGTAGCTGCCGGTAAAAAACGGTGGCAACATAAAGTGACCAACCCAACCCGACTGTTGTTGGCTGTAGGTGTAACTGCTGCCTTGGCTATCTCGTGGTTATATACACGTGAGGGACGTGAGGTGGTACCTGAGGTGGTAACCCCCACTGTGGGGGGTACCCCCACCGTCGACCCGCATATCATGTTATAATTTTAATATTTTATATCATATACATAATGTCTGAGGGGAAAACGTTCGTCAACGACGCATACCACGCCACAGTGGTAGCTAGTCTAGCAGTAGGGTACGCTCGGTTGACTAAAATGGTGCTTAAACAACCAACTATCAAGCTAGATTTCAACCTGCAGGATATGGGTATGCTCATAATGAACCTTGGTATGGCGATGGCCACAAAAGACATCCTAGTAAAACAAGGAATAATACCTGATAATATAATGAAATAAATATAGGGATGGCCACGATAGCTATGATGGTCGGTGGGGCGTTAGTGAATGCCCTGGCATTTTCCGGGAGTAATTTCCTCTTCTCGAAACTACGAGATGATCACGCGGCTGAAATACAGGAAGAAAGGAAGCGACACGATCTCGCTACTGAGAAATTACAAAGAGCACAGGACGAGTACGTTAAAAAACGCCTCCAGAGGATCGATTTTATTAACGAACAACTCAAGCGTGAAAACCATGCCATTAAAACATTCTACGATGTCGATGAAGCAATGAAAGAATACTACCTACTAACTGGTAAACAATTGGAACCGCTAAATGAACCCACACTCGCTCAGTACTACACACCATCCAAGGGACAAATGAATCGTGAACTGGGCTTCATAGTGTTGGGTATAGCAGCTACTGCGTTGGTTGCTAAGCAATTAAACTAAAATACCTATATAAGTAAACATGAGACCCGCTCCATACCGATGCGAATACATACTTATGGGGAAGACCGAGGCCTGTGGTAGGAAATGTAGGAATCAGGGGTTCTGTTGTTTCCATATGGGAAGTCCTAACTACACGTGTTCTGTGTGTGGTATCGGGGTTAAAGGGCACTACTGTCTATGTAAAGCTCACGGAGCGAACGTAGTCAGACATCAACTCATATACGAGAATAAAAAAGGCTACATAAAAGAACGTAGGCGACTGCTCAAGATAGCCACTTAAGAGTTACTGTGAACCAATTAGAGATTATACACACCTACGTATAGCTATGTCTGCGGAAAGTGTGATTAAAAACATATTCAAATATGAACTGGCTTTATGGGGAAGCTTCAGATTTAAGATAATATTGGACGTGGTATGGATTAAAGAGGGTTTTAAGTATACTCACCCCTTCGAATGGGAGCGGGATATCGCGACTCAATACCATATAGAACGTTTTTCAAGTCTAAGTGAATACTATAACCAAGGCGAGTGCTGGATTGAAACAGCCACACTATATATTTTACCAGGTACGTGGGACGATTTGACAGAATTACTAGAATTGGACCCGGCTGCCCGAGTTTGGCCTCTTCTGGATTAATAAGGTTACTGTGAACCAATTAGACATTAGTTCTCTTAGGTGTAAACACGATGTCTACTGTAAGCGAGCTCAAGAGGGTCGCAAAACAGAGAGGTGTTATCGGGTATTCTAGAATGCGGAAGTCAGCATTGTTGAGATTACTAGGTTTAGAAGCCCCTCCTACGGTAAAACAATTAAAAGCTCAAGCGAAACAGCTTGGGCACACGGGTTATTCAAACCTGGGGAGAGCCGGGTTAACCGCATTGTTATCACATGCCCCCGTAGCAAAACCTCCCACTGTAAAACAACTGAAAGCCGAGGCACACGATTTGGGTTTAGGCGGGTATTCCCGTATGAGAAAACCACAGCTTGTAGAATTATTACGACAGAATAGAGCTATTGACCTACAGTTCGTGCGCACTGAGCGCGCTGTAGGTAACTATTTGAGAGGTTGGCGCATGCACGTTGATAGAAACATAGACATTACAGATATCAAGCCTCTGATAGCTGATAAGGTCAACCAGGAACTAAATAACCTAGGAAGTATCAAGTTTCAGATCACAGTGAAAATGTCGCTCGATAAGCAGGTTGGGAGTACCACTGAGTATGTTCAGCCTTACTTCCGAGGTCAACAAGAGGTCGTCACACATGCAGAGACCATTGACGCATCAATCGATACAAGTTTTCAGCAGATACGAGAATACCTAGAACGCTACACACACTTGGGGTCCGGGTGGGCTGTAGATAAAATCGATAATGTCTATCTAGACATAGCTAACTACGTGCCGTTCAGAGGCGGGTCATACCTAGCCTTGCCTCCCTACTATAGGAACAAACATGCCATAGTAAACGTTAAGAATAGAGGAAACGATTGCCTTAGGTTAGCTATCAGGTCAGCCTTATTTCCAGCTGGCAAGAATTCAGATAGGCTTTCTAGCTATCCCCAAGATGATGGGCTTAATTGGGATGGTATAGATGAACCCACCCCAATATCCCAGATCATTAAAGTAGAAAAACAGAACAATCTGGCTATAAATGTCTTTGGGCACGAAGGCAACACAACAATAGTACACAGGGTCAGCCCGGTGAAGGATCGTCAAGTTATCAATATATTCATGATCCAGCGAGGTGAAAAGTATCACTACACATGGATAAAACATCTCAGCCGGTTGTTGCACGACCAATCGGCACACAGAGAAAAGACCCACTTCTGTGAACGATGCCTACACGGTTTCAGTCGAGCTGATTTATTAGAATCCCACCGGGATGATTGTCAGGGTGTGGGGCAGACGGCCATACGAGTCGACATGCCTAAGGAAGGTGAAAATATCCTAAAATTCAGTAACCACAAGAACCAAATGTCTGTACCTTATATTATATACGCCGACTTCGAAGCCTTAATTGTGGGTGGGGATTCCCCCACACCCCCTAGTGGGGGTAGCTTCACCCACAAGACACAAGAGCATAAAGCCTGTTCGTTTGGATACATTGTCGTCCGTTGTGACGGGGAAACGAAAGCTCCGGTAGTGTATAGGGGGCCTGACGCGGCTGAAAGGTTTCTAAAGTGTTTGCAGGAGGAAGAAAAAATTATTAGGAATGCATTGTATAGAATCGCTCCCATGCGTATGACCCGAGCCGACAGGCTAGCTCACGCTAGTAGCACTAACTGTCACGTGTGTGAATCACCACTTAACGGTGATTCGGTGAGAGATCACTGTCACATAACTGGTAAGTATAGAGGCGCCGCTCACAACGCGTGCAACCTCAAGCTTAAAATCAACCCTAAGACAATAAACATCCCCGTTGTCTTTCACAACTTGAGAGGGTACGACTCACACTTGATCATGCAGGCCATCGCGAAAATCGATGGTAATATAACGTGCATCCCCAACAACATGGAGAGATACATCTCCTTCAGCTTAAACGGACTTAGGTTCATTGACTCGTTTCAGTTCCTCCTGTCGTCACTCGACAGTCTGGTCAAGGCCAACAATACCTTCCCTATCACCGATCGATACACAGACGCCGAGACTAGACCCCTGCTTATGAGGAAGGGTGTGTACCCCTATGAGTACATAGATAGTTGGGCCAAGTTCACCGAGACCAGACTACCCCCTATTGACTGCTTTTATAGCAAGCTGAATGAGGCGTCCGTCTCACGAGATGATTACTCGCACGCGACTAACGTATGGAATAAACTGGGTTGTAAGAACCTGGGTGATTATCACGACCTGTACTTGAGGACAGATGTACTGCTGTTAGCCGACGTGTTTGAAACGTTTCGGCGGACCTGTTTAAAGCAGTATAAACTCGACCCCGCATGGTATTACACCAGCCCAGGTCTGTCGTGGGACGCCTTGCTTAAAAAGACCGGAGTTAATTTGGAATTGCTCACAGATTACGACATGCACCTATTCATTGAGAAAGGCTTGCGAGGTGGGATTTCCATGGCATCCAAACGATACGCGAAAGCAAATAATCAATACGTGAAAGGTTACGATCCTAACAAACCAACCAATCACATTCTATACCTCGACGCAAACAACCTGTACGGCTGGGCCATGAGTCAGTATCTACCTACAGGGGGATTCGAATGGGTACCCCACGTTGATGTTATGGGGGTTGCACCAGATTCGAACAAAGGGTATATCCTCGAAGTTGACTTAGAGTATCCCAAGGAATTACACACATCGCACAACAGCTATCCCCTTGCACCCGAACGTATGAGGGTTAACACAGACTGGATGTCTGAGTACCAACATAACTTGTCAGGTGGTCGTGTGACAGACGTTGAAAAACTCGTGCCTAACTTAATGAATAAGACCAAGTACATCGTTCACTATCGCAACCTACAGCTGTACCTGTCGTTGGGTATGAGGCTGACCAAAATACACAGGGTGCTCATGTTCGACCAGAGCCCATGGATGGAGCCCTACATCAGAATGAACACAGACCTACGAAAAAAAGCCACCAGTGATTTTGAGAAAAATCTCTACAAGCTCATGAACAACTCGGTGTTTGGTAAGACTATGGAGAACCTGAGGAAACGCGTGACCGTGAAGCTGGTTAGATCTAGTGAGGAAGACAAGCTCAGGAAATTGATAGCCAATCCAGCATTCAACCGTAGTAAGATATTCACAGACAACCTGGTTGCCCTACACATGAAGAAAAGCCACATAAAATTCAACCGGCCTGTTTACGTGGGGATGAGCATCCTCAATTTATCCAAACACCTGATGTACGACTTTTACTACAACGAGCTCAAGAAACAGTACGGCGACAGGTGTGAAGTGCTGTACACTGACACGGATTCCCTGCTGATGGAGATTCGAACCGAGGACGTGTACGAGGGCATGAAGAAACACCTCGATTTATACGACACCAGCGACTACCCTAAGACCCATACCCTACACAGTACGGTAAATAAAAAGGTCCTAGGTAAGATGAAGGACGAGTGTGCTGGCACGCCCATAGCCGAGTACATAGGTTTGAGACCTAAGATGTACTCCATACTGAAAGCCGACAATAGTGAGATCCGGAAGGCTAAGGGGGTTAAGAAGTATGTGGTGAAACAACACATCAAACACGCCAGATTCAAGGAAGCCCTGTTCAAGACCCGTACCTTTAGACATAAAATGAACACACTTAGAAGTGATGGGCATAAGATATACGGACTGACTATAAACAAGACGTCCCTATCGCCTATGGACACGAAACGTTGGATAGCTATTGATGGAATAAACACATACGCGTATGGACATGAAAAAATTTGAGGCTATTTACTACAGCCCGCGTGGGTACTGGAAAGGAGCTAGCGCAGTAGATAAGCTAGCTAAACTAGCGCGAGTACCCCCGGAGGAAGCCAAAGCGTGGCTTGAAAAACAAGCCCTGTGGCAGATCTATTTGCCGGCACCACGCTACGTGCCTAGAAGGAGGTTCGGTATTAACATACCTAATAGCATTCACCAGGCAGACCTACTGTTCCTACCCCACGACAAGAGGTACAAGTATGCCTTAACCGTAGTGGATGTAGCCAGTCGTTACAAGGAAGCCGAACCCTTGACCACGAAAGATTCGGCTCAGGTAGCCAGAGGATTTGAACGCATATACAAACGCAGCCCGCTGACGTGGCCAACAGAGCTACAAGTTGACCCCGGACGGGAGTTCATGGGTGCCGTGTCACAACTGCTAGCCAAACACGATACAAAGGTCAGGCGTGGCACGGCCGGAGCCCATCGCAGCCAAGCCATAGTTGAGAGATTTAATAGGACTTTGGCTGAGCGCTTGTTCGGCTATCAGTATGCTAGGGAGATGACCACCCCTGGAAAACGATCGACTGAATGGGTCACGAGGTTACCCAAGGTGGTGTCGGCAATCAACCATGAAGTCACCCGTCTCACCGGTAAGAAACCGGCAGACGCTATCAAACTAAAATCAATAGTTGCAGAGTCGGCCGCTCCATTGCGTGGGAAGGAGAAACAGATACCAGATAGGGCCCTAGTGAGGTATCTATACCAGCCGGGGGAACACGAGGGCGATAGCCGTAAGCGGGCCACCGATCCTATATGGTCAGTCAAAACTTACAACATAGATAAAGTGGATATAAAAGCCGACGAACCTAACTTGTACTACTTGAGGGATGGGCCGGGTAGGGGTTTTGTAAGAGAAGAATTATTGATCGTACCGTACGGCACAGTATTACCTCCTACCAAGGCACAGTAATTACCGCCAACTTTTTTGTAGTAGGGGTAATAGTAGCAAGAGCTAAGGGGCCCACCAACGTCTTATTTAGTAAATAAGGCTTTGTAGAGACATTTCTTGAAAGTGAGCCAGAACCCCCATTCCCTATACTACTCAGGAGAAGCAAGAAGTTGGACCGTCGCATATATCATTATAAAAGGAGAGTTATCGCCGCAACAAAGAGATCGCCCATTACTAGAATCTATTCATTGTTTCATTGCATTGTCAGGCAGATTTGTGTTGTTGGAAATAAATATGCTCAAACCACATGCATCTTGACAATGCCAATTCCAAAATTAGAATACTATTCATCAATGTCTCTTCAGCCTACAACATGATCCAATCACACATTATAGTAAGGAAGCCACAAACAATGGGAGGAAATTCACATAGATGGATTAAAGTTTAGATGGGGCAGAGATTTTCTTCATGCAGATTTCAGTATGTGGCAGTTAACAACAGTGTATTGGACATAGAGAAGAGGTGTCTTCTTTCTGTACAGGATCGCTGACACATGTCATTGTATCCCACTGTATAAATTGATGCTCATGCTGTTGATCACAAGATTGTCTTGTCCAAACTGGACTATTTACAGACAGGTGCCACATTGCTAGAAGTATTGTTACTGTATTTTCTGTATATTGTATTACTGATTATGCAAGAAGCATTATTGGGTCACATTGTTTAGGCTTTTGAGTTATTGCTGTTATGGGTCACATTTTGTATCATAAATGTTCAGTTCTCTTGACTAAATGTTTTGATTAGCTGTGTGTACTTTCAGGAGACTACTAAATTCTACATTGATGGCGAAGGTCATATGTACTCGCGCATTCATGAATCAGTGACTGTGTATATAAAGGCTGGTTATCATGTTGACAACATGGACACACAGAGATTAACTGGAGTACACATACCTGTTAGGCTTTTCCATCAACATTTGACCTACATACATGCTGCCTGACCGCTGTGTTATATACAGTAAAACAGCATCTCACTCTCATAAAATTTGTGACCCATTACTTTAGATTTGACTCAGTTGCATTGTACATAAAACCTTTCTCGTGAACCATTGTATTCTTGTCTTTGTTTCCTCAATATAAAGTAATTGAAAATTTTTAGACTTGTCAGCGTTATATTTTGCTGCTTCTGAGGGAATTTTTTAACCTTTTGTTGTGGCAGTTTTTAACCGTAACAGTATTTACAGAGAAAGGATTTGGATAGAGAACTTTGACACTGGGCCATTTTCAGGATTGTTAGCCATTTTCTGAATTTAGAATGGGCCACTGATCTTGTTTCAATAAAAACTTCCAAATTTTAAATGGCCATTTTTTATTTTAATTTGAAAAATGGCCCATGGCCCCTGCCTTTCCCAATCCCTGGACAACCACCAGAGAGCTGGAATTGTGCTGAGTACAAGGTCATTTCACCTCAAGGTCAGAAGAACAAGAGAAAGTGCATAATAAATTGCATTGCATTGCACTGTTTTGCATTTTGTGTATCACCTACTTTTGAGATATGAGCTGGTCATCACATGATGGTCTCCATTCAATTAATACTGGGCCAAAATAACTGACTGACTAATAACTAATGTAGTGACATACCAAGGCAATACTGGAAGCTGCAGCAGACTGCCAGTAAATGAAGTGACAACTCTTGTGGTTTTTGCCAATCAAGTGCCATAGAATCAACATCTGGTCAACATTTATGGATTAAGGCATCATCAAACAGTCCTTAGTTGAAGGTAATGAAGGTTTATGACATTACCAAACAAACGATGAACATATTTTCTTTGAGCATGTCGGCAAGGTAGTAAGCCCCTGCTGCCTCCACACAGTTGTCTGCTAGGTCTACATGTTCCGTTACTGTGTTACGCTGCAAGAAACAGAAAAAACTTTGAAAAAGCAGAACAAGAAAAGCGAATGATAGGACCCCTTTCAACATAAAAAGTCAGTGTTATTTGGTAAAATTTTATGAAAATATGTTTTGTTTTTCAAATTTTCTTTTCGTAACAGAAATCCTTGTCACAAATATGGACTTCTGTTAAGAAAGGCTGGAGTCCCATACAAACCTTTGCCATCAGATCAAAGGTTTCATTGAAGACAAATGTTTTTTAAGAAAATGACATCTTGCCTCACATTTCATGTTAGAGGCTTTTAAAAAGACATTGTACTGCAAGGATATAAGGTACAATTCTAAATCAAACCATGAGCAAGAGAGGAGAGGGAATTTATCCTGAGAGGCAATACTATTGTTTGTGAATTCATGCAAATACAATACCTTGTAGAGTACTACCATGAAATAATAATACATACCAAAATTCATTATTGATTTTAACCAGTTCAAGCAATACATTAGCATTAAAATATTAGGAAAATATATTATATAGAATATTAGTTTCATCATATATCAGTAACAGCTTAGACAAAGACTCCAGTCAAAAGTAATAAAACTTATCTCACAGACATGCTATTGAAAACGGTATAAGTTATGACCACACAATCTTACAGATGTTCAGAAGTTAAAATCCTAGCCTGAGGTAATCAGACCTCCACTGTAAGACAAACCATTCACTAAGACAAGGGTTATGTCTAGTTAGGTAATAAACTGCTTTGATGTGGTAAACGTGCCATCACCTCAATTAAAATAACATTATGTAAACACCAGTTAAGGGTTGTTAAAGATTCAACCTAGAGAAAGCAATCAAGCATCCAGTAAATGTGCCAACAGGATGAATGCCAATTGGAATAGAAATTAAAAGATTAAGTACTCCCTCTGTCTGGTCACTGAAGTTGTTCTGGTAGGACACACCCCATTTTGTTTATTCTGTATTTCATTGGCTATTGTAGGTTACACCCATTTTTGTATCAGTCAGCAAATGATAATCTTTGTATTGTTTCAATTGTAGTTAAATAGTTTCCACCTCCATTTGTCCAGCAGTAGGGTTTACACTTCCATTTCAGACCAACTCTAGCCCTCATTCCAGAGGGTTGTACCAACTCTCTGTCACCAACCTTGTTATTCTATGTCTTGTTAATAAGGCTGTAATTAGCTTCTTGTGACTTCAGGCTCTTTGCTGAGTTAATTCCCCCAAGCAGACCAGCACACCAGTTAGATAAGGGATTTCACCAGAACCCTCACTTGGACCCAAGACCCGTATCATAACAGTTGGCAGAGAATCAACGATTTTCGAAAACCTCGGAGCCCAGGAACTAACTACAACCAGCTACAAGAACATATGGAATAACATGTGACTGCATCCACCTCTGATCTCAGCACTGGATTAAGCACCACCAACTCATGTAAATACAGCAAGCAAGAAAGAAAAAGTTGTAAGTACAAGTTGATACATACTATATACTTTATTATAGTACAGTACATACTATAAGGTGTCATAGCTAGTATGGAGTCTGATTACACAACGCTATTTAGAAAGTGGTCAAATGCAACATTTGTCATATTTGAGATTTCACTTTCTTAGTAAAGTACAAATTCTAATACTGTTTTGGTTGAGTCCCATTCGGGATTCGAATCTGCACCCTCAGAGTCTGGCATCTAATCGCCAGCAAACAGTCTATTCCAGTACTGGGCAACCAGCCCCATGTTAAGTGTGGGCCTTATTGGCAATCACCCCATCTCCAAAGAGTCACTGAAGAACTGGTAGAAGATTTTGTCAAATATGATTTAATAGAGGAATCTACTTCAATGCATTCGACCCCCATCATCTTAGTTAAAAAGTGTGACGGCTCATACAGATTTGTTTGTGGCTACAGAAAATCGAATTCTATCACCTTACCAATGTTATGGCCACTCCCTGATTTTGATGATGTTGTTGATCACATCAGCAATGGCCAAGCTACAATTTTCTCCACTTTAGATCTTGCCAATGTTTTTTTCCAAGTGCCATTATCAAAGCATAAAACTACTTTTGTCACCCATCAAGGCCTATATCAATTCAAATGTTTGCTGCAGGGTTTGTCTAATTCTCCACTTTGTTTTGGGCAACTCATGAGCAAAGTGCTAAGGAAATTTTTTGAGTAGCGCTGATCTACGTATACACTGATGCTTTGATAATTTATAGCAAAAACCTTGAGGAGCATTTCCAACATTTGGAGTAAGTCATCTTCTATCTCAAACATGCAAATTTAACACTGAAACCATCAAAATGCAACTTTGCAACAGACAAGTTTTCTCGGACATGTTTTATCACGTAGAGGTGACCAAGTTGATGACAAAAAGGTCAAAGCAATTAAAACCTTCCCTGTACTCAAATCACAGGTTCGTTCATTTTTAAGCCTCACAAACTTTTACAGAAAGTATGTGAAAGATTATGCAAAAGTAGCATTGCCACTGAATGCATTGTTAAAGAAGCATTCAGAGGCAGAAACTGGGAGGAAATCAAAGTTTCAGTGGTCTCTCGAGTGCGATCAGGCATTCAACACACCTAAACATGCTATGTGTAACACACCTGTTCTGGCTTATCCAGACCTTTGAAACTGACGAAGGAATTTCATACAGAGTTGTTCCACAGAGACAAAGGCCATGCTGACAAATTCATCAAACTGCTGGTAGCTCTCAGGAATCAAGTTCTGCGATTCTATCATGATTCTGAATTTGGGGGTTGCCATGATGTTAAGGAAAGGATGCAAAGAATGCCAATCAAACAAGCATTGGATTATGATTGGCATTGTATTCTCAAAGCAGGTTTTAACATTTTCTAAAGAAATAAAAGTTCCTTCATCGCAGGAGTCACGATAGAGACATATTTTATACCAATACATCAAAGGATGAACATGCAGATGTTGCTTCAAGCCTTTTAAGAATACCATTAAACAGCAGGCAACAGCAGATTTGAACACTTAAACATTAAATCAAATACAATCGAACCCTGTTTATCCAGACATTTTTGTTTCAGTCAAAAATCATCTGGATAGCGAGACGTCTGGTTAACTGGATCAAACAAGCAAAACGTGAAAGTTAAGTGAAAGCAAGAATACTTCATGTACGTATATAATAAATCAACAGTCAATAGTAATAATAGTGAATCATCATAACATAACATAAGTGTAATGATAATTCACAGAATGGGGGTTCAAATCATATTCACTATAAGCCATATACTTATAAATAACATGGATCTAGACCCCCTCATTCACAAACTCTGCAAAAACAGACACAACCCGTCTGCATTCACACAAGCCCCCTGTGAGGGTAGCCTCCTCTGTGGGCTCCCCTATTTCCTAGACTAAACAGATGTTTAAATGTGAATCGATCGATACCAGAGTCACCCAGTGCGCGACGGCTAAGAGCTGGTCGATTGATAAAGTGACAAGCAATTAGAGAAATGATCCACATATAGTATAAACCCTGACATCATGGCTACAGTATGTGAGTTGAAGAAGCGTGCACGTGAATGTGGTATGCAGGGGTATTCTCGTATGAGGAAGTCAGAGTTACTAACTTTATTAGGGATAAGATATCAAAAACATCCTACTGTGAAAGATTTGAAAAAGCAAGCACGTGACCATGGAATGAGGGGGTATTTACGTATGAGGAAGTCTGAGCTCACTGAATTACTAAAGGAACAACAACTTATAGAATTACAATTCACACGTACTGAGCGTGCTATAGGAAAATATATGAGAGGGTGGAAGATGGAAGTTCAAAGAAACATAGACATTGAAGATATAAAACAATTGGTATTTGACAAAGTAAATGAAGAACTGAAAGATTTAAGAGGTATTAGTGGAGCCTTAAAATCTGTAGGGTACTATGACCTTAGGCAACCCCAATGCAATGGAAAAAGAGCCTGATTGTAGATGGAGTGGAGACAACAGATGAAAAACATACATCGTTCGTAATCTAAAATGCATGCAGACAAAAAGTGTTTCATCTAGATGTGGGTGTACCTCAGTTAGAGATACATGCAGACAAAAAATATACATCGTTTGTAGTTCGGGGTGAAAATGCATCCAAACAAAAAATGGACGTTGTTTGTAGTTCGAGGTGCAAGATGTATGCAAACAAAAATATACATTGTTTGCAGTTCGAGCTGTTATCGTGGTTGCGAGCATTTCATGAGAAGTTTGAGGAACAACTGACATTGGTCATCCCTAGACCATTGCAGCGCAAATAAAGAAATCACACAAAAAAAGAGACTTGTTATCGTACTTTGCATTTTTGGGACATCATATGAAACATGGTATTTGGTTGCTGATGGATAAAGTCCTAAGGGAATGGACGCCATGGCTTGCCTTATTTCACTGTATGGATTGGGATTCGTTCAAGAAAATGATGTGATTCACACCAAACCTGAGCGAGAATATGCGAAAAAAACAGCTTGCTGAAACAAAACACAACAAAGTCATGCTGAAAACAGACCAATACGTGACTTATGTGGTGGCAAAATCAAGCAACATGATAAATGAAATTAAAGCAAATTAAATGTATAACTTTTATATAAAAACTAGGACGACATTTGAAATTCTCATGGTATTTTACCCGACAGTCATATCATTCTGTTTGGGTTATGGCAGATTCTATTATATTAGTTTTATAACCTGACTGATGTATTATAAGGTGGAGTTGGACAAAATGCTAGAAAAAATGATATCCAAGGAGGATGGTTAAGATGTGTCTTTCCATGTCAGAGATAAACAAGAAAGACTTGTGGTCTTCACCTTTGGTTGGCAGGGAAAACAATACTTGGGTAAAAACATCATCACCAACAAAATTTATAACACGTCCGATAGACATCAATAAGCTGCACATGAAATATGATGCCCCATTAAAAAACCATAGGATCAATGATCACGCAAATTTACGGAGGAAAATAACGGAACTATTATTTTGTGTTTAACTCAGCTGCTTTCGGAAGTGGGCAGAAACACCTGAGTGTCCCTTCATGTGCAGCAGTAGGCGAGACCCCACATCAGCTGGCGGACAGTGAGCGCACCATGGCCAAGAGTTTTACCCAGTGGCTACAAAGTAAAGGTCTTAACGAAAACACAGTAGACATTCTCCTGGATGAGGAGTTTGAGTCACCACAACAACTTGGGCAACTCACCATGTTCAGAAGAGAATGCGGTTACATTAGTTCATAATTTTGATATGTGAAAAACAAAAGCCAAACCACACCTTTTCAAGAAACATGAACATCGCATCAAAACGCAACTTTCACGACTCGTGCATTTTGAGTTTTTTGCATGTGCAGGGTCATGTATATGCGCTTTGGACGGCAAGATGTAGGGTCGAAAAGTAGAGTGGGGGTCTGCACTGTTGAGAATTAAGACAAATAGTTGCCATATTCGGGCATTGTTCATAGTTTGAAACAGTTGTGTAAATTCAGATAACTTATCTAGTCAACTTAGTTTGGTGGACAGTCAAAAAAGGTGTCAATATTTAGTTTGGTGGACGGGGTGGAAAAAGGTGTCATTTTTTAGTTTGTTGGTCGGAGTGGCAATATCATTGTTTAGTTACAATTTACTTGAGCACATTTCTTTTTTTCATATTTAGTACTTACAAAATTTGTTTAACAATTCCACTGCGCAACACACCGCTACAGATATTTCAGAACTTGGACTTTAAATGGCGCAGAGAAAACTCTTAGAAAAACTTGTGGACAAAATCAAATACCTAAATCTACAAAACGCTGCTGTCGCCGTTCACACCGAGGACCAAGCAGCCACCCTGTCTCTAGCCACCAACACGAAGCTGAATTCGCTCCTAGATGCCCTTGGCTCTGCCCCACTCACAGACCTTCTCCACACACAGCAACATACAGGTGTAGCTACCCGTCAAACGAGAACATCAGGTGAGAAGCCACTATTTATAGTAGATTTTGTGACTAGGCCAAATACGGTAAATTATGAAAATGAGGAAGCTTAAAATCTCATTTCATCTTGCTTTTTCAGAGCGAGGCTCAAAACTTTTGGTTATCCCATTGTAGTTCAAATTCAATTTTATAGCCCTCACGGACAGTATCCAAAATCAGAAGTTAGTTTTTGCCACTGATAACAACAGGAGGTCGTATAGCCAGGTTTAAAGTTATCTGGTGTATGCATTTAGGTGTCAATAATGCACCCCTACGCCCACTGTCTGTGGAAGAGATCTTCACCCGATGGCATCTTGACATCCTTGGTTGCTTGCAAGCAATACCAGACATGTACAAGTACATTCTGGTCATCACTGATGCAGCATCAAGATGGTGTGAAGCTTTCCCCTCAGAACCTAAGAGGCTTCAGAGGTAGCAGATGTTTTCGTAAGAGAAATACTTTGTCGGTATGGTGCTCCATGGACCTTAATTTCAGACAGAGGTCAGGACCCGGTTGTATCAAACTTTAATAAAGCTTTAATTGTTAATTATACCACTTAACTTCCTGTTTATTGCATAGAGCGGCAGTTCGATATACATCCTTCAGGATTAACAACCTTATTGAATGTTGACTGATTCCATCACTTGGACAATGGAGTGGGTTTCGACTTTGTCATAGTGGAGTTAATTAGCTGTACAGTTTGCATCCTATCTGCCTCTTTACAATTTGTTGATATTACTCTTCTGTTGGCCCCATCCAACGATGTGCTATTTCCTAAATTACCTTTGTTAATTTGCTGCTTGATACTTTGCGCATATACTTCCTTTCACCTGGCTGTAGTAACTATTATATTGATAATAGTATCGGAATAAACATGGAGAGTCCCCACTATGCATCAACAAGAAATCAGTATCTGTGAAGTTGTATTGTAAGAATGCCAATCAAACAAGCATTGGATTATGATTGGCATTGTATTCTCAAAGCAGGTTTTAACATTTTCTAAAGAAATAAAAGTTCCTTCATCGCAGGAGTCACGATAGAGACATATTTTATACCAATACATCAAAGGATGAACATGCAGATGTTGCTTCAAGCCTTTTAAGAATACCATTAAACAGCAGGCAACAGCAGATTTGAACACTTAAACGTTAAATCAAATACAATCGAACCCTGTTTATCCAGACATTTTTGTTTCAGTCAAAAATCATCTGGATAGCGAGACGTCTGGTTAACTGGATCAAACAAGCAAAACGTGAAAGTTAAGTGAAAGCAAGAATACTTCATGTACGTATATAATAAATCAACAGTCAATAGTAATAATAGTGAATCATCATAACATAACATAAGTGTAATGATAATTCACAGAATGGGGGTTCAAATCATATTCACTATAAGCCATATACTTATAAATAACATGGATCTAGACCCCCTCATTCACAAACTCTGCAAAAACAGACACAACCCGTCTGCATTCACACAAGCCCCCTGTGAGGGTAGCCTCCTCTGTGGGCTCCCCTATTTCCTAGACTAAACAGATGTTTAAATGTGAATCGATCGATACCAGAGTCACCCAGTGCGCGACGGCTAAGAGCTGGTCGATTGATAAAGTGACAAGCAATTAGAGAAATGATCCACATATAGTATAAACCCTGACATCATGGCTACAGTATGTGAGTTGAAGAAGCGTGCACGTGAATGTGGTATGCAGGGGTATTCTCGTATGAGGAAGTCAGAGTTACTAACTTTATTAGGGATAAGATATCAAAAACATCCTACTGTGAAAGATTTGAAAAAGCAAGCACGTGACCATGGAATGAGGGGGTATTTACGTATGAGGAAGTCTGAGCTCACTGAATTACTAAAGGAACAACAACTTATAGAATTACAATTCACACGTACTGAGCGTGCTATAGGAAAATATATGAGAGGGTGGAAGATGGAAGTTCAAAGAAACATAGACGTTGAAGATATAAAACAATTGGTATTTGACAAAGTAAATGAAGAACTGAAAGATTTAAGAGGTATTAGTGGAGCCTTAAAATCTGTAGGGTACTATGACCTTAGGCAACCCCAATGCAATGGAAAAAGAGCCTGATTGTAGATGGAGTGGAGACAACAGATGAAAAACATACATCGTTCGTAATCTAAAATGCATGCAGACAAAAAGTGTTTCATCTAGATGTGGGTGTACCTCAGTTAGAGATACATGCAGACAAAAAATATACATCGTTTGTAGTTCGGGGTGAAAATGCATCCAAACAAAAAATGGACGTTGTTTGTAGTTCGAGGTGCAAGATGTATGCAAACAAAAATATACATTGTTTGCAGTTCGAGCTGTTATCGTGGTTGCGAGCATTTCATGAGAAGTTTGAGGAACAACTGACATTGGTCATCCCTAGACCATTGCAGCGCAAATAAAGAAATCACAAAAAAAAAGAGACTTGTTATCGTACTTTGCATTTTTGGGACATCATATGAAACATGGTATTTGGTTGCTGATGGATAAAGTCCTAAGGGAATGGACGCCATGGCTTGCCTTATTTCACTGTATGGATTGGGATTCGTTCAAGAAAATGATGTGATTCACACCAAACCTGAGCGAGAATATGCGAAAAAAACAGCTTGCTGAACAAAACACAACAAAGTCATGCTGAAAACAGACCAATACGTGACTTATGTGGTGGCAAAATCAAGCAACATGATAAATGAAATTAAAGCAAATTAAATGTATAACTTTTATATAAAAACTAGGACGACATTTGAAATTCTCATGGTATTTTACCCGACAGTCATATCATTCTGTTTGGGTTATGGCAGATTCTATTATATTAGTTTTATAACCTGACTGATGTATTATAAGGTGGAGTTGGACAAAACGCTAGAAAAAATGATATCCAAGGAGGATGGTTAAGATGTGTCTTTCCATGTCAGAGATAAACAAGAAAGACTTGTGGTCTTCACCTTTGGTTGGCAGGGAAAACAATACTTGGGTAAAAACATCATCACCAACAAAATTTATAACACGTCCGATAGACATCAATAAGCTGCACATGAAATATGATGCCCCATTAAAAAACCATAGGATCAATGATCACGCAAATTTACGGAGGAAAATAACGGAACTATTATTTTGTGTTTAACTCAGCTGCTTTCGGAAGTGGGCAGAAACACCTGAGTGTCCCTTCATGTGCAGCAGTAGGCAAGACCCCACATCAGCTGGCGGACAGTGAGCGCACCATGGCCAAGAGTTTTACCCAGTGGCTACAAAGTAAAGGTCTTAACGAAAACACAGTAGACATTCTCCTGGATGAGGAGTTTGAGTCACCACAACAACTTGGGCAACTCACCATGTTCAGAAGAGAATGCGGTTACATTAGTTCATAATTTTGATATGTGAAAAACAAAAGCCAAACCACACCTTTTCAAGAAACATGAACATCGCATCAAAACGCAACTTTCACGACTCGTGCATTTTGAGTTTTTTGCATGTGCAGGGTCATGTATATGCGCTTTGGACGGCAAGATGTAGGGTCGAAAAGTAGAGTGGGGGTCTGCACTGTTGAGAATTAAGACAAATAGTTGCCATATTCGGGCATTGTTCATAGTTTGAAACAGTTGTGTAAATTCAGATAACTTATCTAGTCAACTTAGTTTGGTGGACAGTCAAAAAAGGTGTCAATATTTAGTTTGGTGGACGGGGTGGAAAAAGGTGTCATTTTTTAGTTTGTTGGTCGGAGTGGCAATATCATTGTTTAGTTACAATTTACTTGAGCACATTTCTTTTTTTCATATTTAGTACTTACAAAATTTGTTTAACAATTCCACTGCGCAACACACCGCTACAGATATTTCAGAACTTGGACTTTAAATGGCGCAGAGAAAACTCTTAGAAAAACTTGTGGACAAAATCAAATACCTAAATCTACAAAACGCTGCTGTCGCCGTTCACACCGAGGACCAAGCAGCCATCCTGTCTCTAGCCACCAACACGAAGCTGAATTCGCTCCTAGATGTCCTTGGCTCTGCCCCACTCACAGACCTTCTCCACACACAGCAACATACAGGTGTAGCTACCCGTCAAACGAGAACATCAGGTGAGAAGCCACTATTTATAGTAGATTTTGTGACTAGGCCAAATACGGTAAATTATGAAAATGAGGAAGCTTAAAATCTCATTTCATCTTGCTTTTTCAGAGCGAGGCTCAAAACTTTTGGTTATCCCATTGTAGTTCAAATTCAATTTTATAGCCCTCACGGACAGTATCCAAAATCAGAAGTTAGTTTTTGCCACTGATAACAACAGGAGGTCGTATAGCCAGGTTTAAAGTTATCTGGTGTATGCATTTAGGTGTCAATAATGCACCCCTACGCCCACTGTCTGTGGAAGAGATCTTCACCCGATGGCATCTTGACATCCTTGGTTGCTTGCAAGCAATACCAGACAAGTACAAGTACATTCTGGTCATCACTGATGCAGCATCAAGATGGTGTGAAGCTTTCCCCTCAGAACCTAAGAGGCTTCAGAGGTAGCAGATGTTTTCGTAAGAGAAATACTTTGTCGGTATGGTGCTCCATGGATCTTAATTTCAGACAGAGGTCAGGACCCGGTTGTATCAAACTTTAATAAAGCTTTAATTGTTAATTATACCACTTAACTCCCTGTTTATTGCATAGAGCGGCAGTTCGATATACATCCTTCAGGATTAACAACCTTATTGAATGTTGACTGATTCCATCACTTGGACAATGGAGTGGGTTTCGACTTTGTCATAGTGGAGTTAATTAGCTGTACAGTTTGCATCCTATCTGCCTCTTTACAATTTGTTGATATTACTCTTCTGTTGGCCCCATCCAACGATGTGCTATTTCCTAAATTACCTTTGTTAATTTGCTGCTTGATACTTTGCGCATATACTTCCTTTCACCTGGCTGTAGTAACTATTATATTGATAATAGTATCGGAATAAACATGGAGAGTCCCCACTATGCATCAACAAGAAATCAGTATCTGTGAAGTTGTATTGTAAGAATGCCAATCAAACAAGCATTGGATTATGATTGGCATTGTATTCTCAAAGCAGGTTTTAACATTTTCTAAAGAAATAAAAGTTCCTTCATCGCAGGAGTCACGATAGAGACATATTTTATACCAATACATCAAAGGATGAACATGCAGATGTTGCTTCAAGCCTTTTAAGAATACCATTAAACAGCAGGCAACAGCAGATTTGAACACTTAAACGTTAAATCAAATACAATCGAACCCTGTTTATCCAGACATTTTTGTTTCAGTCAAAAATCATCTGGATAGCGAGACGTCTGGTTAACTGGATCAAACAAGCAAAACGTGAAAGTTAAGTGAAAGCAAGAATACTTCATGTACGTATATAATAAATCAACAGTCAATAGTAATAATAGTGAATCATCATAACATAACATAAGTGTAATGATAATTCACAGAATGGGGGTTCAAATCATATTCACTATAAGCCATATACTTATAAATAACATGGATCTAGACCCCCTCATTCACAAACTCTGCAAAAACAGACACAACCCGTCTGCATTCACACAAGCCCCCTGTGAGGGTAGCCTCCTCTGTGGGCTCCCCTATTTCCTAGACTAAACAGATGTTTAAATGTGAATCGATCGATACCAGAGTCACCCAGTGCGCGACGACTAAGAGCTGGTCGATTGATAAAGTGACAAGCAATTAGAGAAATGATCCACATATAGTATAAACCCTGACATCATGGCTACAGTATGTGAGTTGAAGAAGCGTGCACGTGAATGTGGTATGCAGGGGTATTCTCGTATGAGGAAGTCAGAGTTACTAACTTTATTAGGGATAAGATATCAAAAACATCCTACTGTGAAAGATTTGAAAAAGCAAGCACGTGACCATGGAATGAGGGGGTATTTACGTATGAGGAAGTCTGAGCTCACTGAATTACTAAAGGAACAACAACTTATAGAATTACAATTCACACGTACTGAGCGTGCTATAGGAAAATATATGAGAGGGTGGAAGATGGAAGTTCAAAGAAACATAGACGTTGAAGATATAAAACAATTGGTATTTGACAAAGTAAATGAAGAACTGAAAGATTTAAGAGGTATTAGTGGAGCCTTAAAATCTGTAGGGTACTATGACCTTAGGCAACCCCAATGCAATGGAAAAAGAGCCTGATTGTAGATGGAGTGGAGACAACAGATGAAAAACATACATCGTTCGTAATCTAAAATGCATGCAGACAAAAAGTGTTTCATCTAGATGTGGGTGTACCTCAGTTAGAGATACATGCAGACAAAAAATATACATCGTTTGTAGTTCGGGGTGAAAATGCATCCAAACAAAAAATGGACGTTGTTTGTAGTTCGAGGTGCAAGATGTATGCAAACAAAAATATACATTGTTTGCAGTTCGAGCTGTTATCGTGGTTGCGAGCATTTCATGAGAAGTTTGAGGAACAACTGACATTGGTCATCCCTAGACCATTGCAGCGCAAATAAAGAAATCACAAAAAAAAAGAGACTTGTTATCGTACTTTGCATTTTTGGGACATCATATGAAACATGGTATTTGGTTGCTGATGGATAAAGTCCTAAGGGAATGGACGCCATGGCTTGCCTTATTTCACTGTATGGATTGGGATTCGTTCAAGAAAATGATGTGATTCACACCAAACCTGAGCGAGAATATGCGAAAAAAACAGCTTGCTGAAACAAAACACAACAAAGTCATGCTGAAAACAGACCAATACGTGACTTATGTGGTGGCAAAATCAAGCAACATGATAAATGAAATTAAAGCAAATTAAATGTATAACTTTTATATAAAAACTAGGACGACATTTGAAATTCTCATGGTATTTTACCCGACAGTCATATCATTCTGTTTGGGTTATGGCAGATTCTATTATATTAGTTTTATAACCTGACTGATGTATTATAAGGTGGAGTTGGACAAAACGCTAGAAAAAATGATATCCAAGGAGGATGGTTAAGATGTGTCTTTCCATGTCAGAGATAAACAAGAAAGACTTGTGGTCTTCACCTTTGGTTGGCAGGGAAAACAATACTTGGGTAAAAACATCATCACCAACAAAATTTATAACACGTCCGATAGACATCAATAAGCTGCACATGAAATATGATGCCCCATTAAAAAACCATAGGATCAATGATCACGCAAATTTACGGAGGAAAATAACGGAACTATTATTTTGTGTTTAACTCAGCTGCTTTCGGAAGTGGGCAGAAACACCTGAGTGTCCCTTCATGTGCAGCAGTAGGCAAGACCCCACATCAGCTGGCGGACAGTGAGCGCACCATGGCCAAGAGTTTTACCCAGTGGCTACAAAGTAAAGGTCTTAACGAAAACACAGTAGACATTCTCCTGGATGAGGAGTTTGAGTCACCACAACAACTTGGGCAACTCACCATGTTCAGAAGAGAATGCGGTTACATTAGTTCATAATTTTGATATGTGAAAAACAAAAGCCAAACCACACCTTTTCAAGAAACATGAACATCGCATCAAAACGCAACTTTCACGACTCGTGCATTTTGAGTTTTTTGCATGTGCAGGGTCATGTATATGCGCTTTGGACGGCAAGATGTAGGGTCGAAAAGTAGAGTGGGGGTCTGCACTGTTGAGAATTAAGACAAATAGTTGCCATATTCGGGCATTGTTCATAGTTTGAAACAGTTGTGTAAATTCAGATAACTTATCTAGTCAACTTAGTTTGGTGGACAGTCAAAAAAGGTGTCAATATTTAGTTTGGTGGA
Organism: Haliotis asinina; assembly: GCF_037392515.1. NCBI lineage: Eukaryota > Metazoa > Mollusca > Gastropoda > Lepetellida > Haliotidae > Haliotis > Haliotis asinina. Next base: position 22,538,015 of record NC_090288.1, on the reverse strand, counting down.
CGGGGTGGAAAAAGGTGTCATTTTTTAGTTTGTTGGTCGGAGTGGCAATATCATTGTTTAGTTACAATTTACTTGAGCACATTTCTTTTTTTCATATTTAGTACTTACAAAATTTGTTTAACAATTCCACTGCGCAACACACCGCTACAGATATTTCAGAACTTGGACTTTAAATGGCGCAGAGAAAACTCTTAGAAAAACTTGTGGACAAAATCAAATACCTAAATCTACAAAACGCTGCTGTCGCCGTTCACACCGAGGACCAAGCAGCCATCCTGTCTCTAGCCACCAACACGAAGCTGAATTCGCTCCTAGATGTCCTTGGCTCTGCCCCACTCACAGACCTTCTCCACACACAGCAACATACAGGTGTAGCTACCCGTCAAACGAGAACATCAGGTGAGAAGCCACTATTTATAGTAGATTTTGTGACTAGGCCAAATACGGTAAATTATGAAAATGAGGAAGCTTAAAATCTCATTTCATCTTGCTTTTTCAGAGCGAGGCTCAAAACTTTTGGTTATCCCATTGTAGTTCAAATTCAATTTTATAGCCCTCACGGACAGTATCCAAAATCAGAAGTTAGTTTTTGCCACTGATAACAACAGGAGGTCGTATAGCCAGGTTTAAAGTTATCTGGTGTATGCATTTAGGTGTCAATAATGCACCCCTACGCCCACTGTCTGTGGAAGAGATCTTCACCCGATGGCATCTTGACATCCTTGGTTGCTTGCAAGCAATACCAGACAAGTACAAGTACATTCTGGTCATCACTGATGCAGCATCAAGATGGTGTGAAGCTTTCCCCTCAGAACCTAAGAGGCTTCAGAGGTAGCAGATGTTTTCGTAAGAGAAATACTTTGTCGGTATGGTGCTCCATGGATCTTAATTTCAGACAGAGGTCAGGACCCGGTTGTATCAAACTTTAATAAAGCTTTAATTGTTAATTATACCACTTAACTCCCTGTTTATTGCATAGAGCGGCAGTTCGATATACATCCTTCAGGATTAACAACCTTATTGAATGTTGACTGATTCCATCACTTGGACAATGGAGTGGGTTTCGACTTTGTCATAGTGGAGTTAATTAGCTGTACAGTTTGCATCCTATCTGCCTCTTTACAATTTGTTGATATTACTCTTCTGTTGGCCCCATCCAACGATGTGCTATTTCCTAAATTACCTTTGTTAATTTGCTGCTTGATACTTTGCGCATATACTTCCTTTCACCTGGCTGTAGTAACTATTATATTGATAATAGTATCGGAATAAACATGGAGAGTCCCCACTATGCATCAACAAGAAATCAGTATCTGTGAAGTTGTATTGTAAGAATGCCAATCAAACAAGCATTGGATTATGATTGGCATTGTATTCTCAAAGCAGGTTTTAACATTTTCTAAAGAAATAAAAGTTCCTTCATCGCAGGAGTCACGATAGAGACATATTTTATACCAATACATCAAAGGATGAACATGCAGATGTTGCTTCAAGCCTTTTAAGAATACCATTAAACAGCAGGCAACAGCAGATTTGAACACTTAAACGTTAAATCAAATACAATCGAACCCTGTTTATCCAGACATTTTTGTTTCAGTCAAAAATCATCTGGATAGCGAGACGTCTGGTTAACTGGATCAAACAAGCAAAACGTGAAAGTTAAGTGAAAGCAAGAATACTTCATGTACGTATATAATAAATCAACAGTCAATAGTAATAATAGTGAATCATCATAACATAACATAAGTGTAATGATAATTCACAGAATGGGGGTTCAAATCATATTCACTATAAGCCATATACTTATAAATAACATGGATCTAGACCCCCTCATTCACAAACTCTGCAAAAACAGACACAACCCGTCTGCATTCACACAAGCCCCCTGTGAGGGTAGCCTCCTCTGTGGGCTCCCCTATTTCCTAGACTAAACAGATGTTTAAATGTGAATCGATCGATACCAGAGTCACCCAGTGCGCGACGGCTAAGAGCTGGTCGATTGATAAAGTGACAAGCAATTAGAGAAATGATCCACATATAGTATAAACCCTGACATCATGGCTACAGTATGTGAGTTGAAGAAGCGTGCACGTGAATGTGGTATGCAGGGGTATTCTCGTATGAGGAAGTCAGAGTTACTAACTTTATTAGGGATAAGATATCAAAAACATCCTACTGTGAAAGATTTGAAAAAGCAAGCACGTGACCATGGAATGAGGGGGTATTTACGTATGAGGAAGTCTGAGCTCACTGAATTACTAAAGGAACAACAACTTATAGAATTACAATTCACACGTACTGAGCGTGCTATAGGAAAATATATGAGAGGGTGGAAGATGGAAGTTCAAAGAAACATAGACGTTGAAGATATAAAACAATTGGTATTTGACAAAGTAAATGAAGAACTGAAAGATTTAAGAGGTATTAGTGGAGCCTTAAAATCTGTAGGGTACTATGACCTTAGGCAACCCCAATGCAATGGAAAAAGAGCCTGATTGTAGATGGAGTGGAGACAACAGATGAAAAACATACATCGTTCGTAATCTAAAATGCATGCAGACAAAAAGTGTTTCATCTAGATGTGGGTGTACCTCAGTTAGAGATACATGCAGACAAAAAATATACATCGTTTGTAGTTCGGGGTGAAAATGCATTCAAACAAAAAATGGACGTTGTTTGTAGTTCGAGGTGCAAGATGTATGCAAACAAAAATATACATTGTTTGCAGTTCGAGCTGTTATCGTGGTTGCGAGCATTTCATGAGAAGTTTGAGGAACAACTGACATTGGTCATCCCTAGACCATTGCAGCGCAAATAAAGAAATCACAAAAAAAAAGAGACTTGTTATCGTACTTTGCATTTTTGGGACATCATATGAAACATGGTATTTGGTTGCTGATGGATAAAGTCCTAAGGGAATGGACGCCATGGCTTGCCTTATTTCACTGTATGGATTGGGATTCGTTCAAGAAAATGATGTGATTCACACCAAACCTGAGCGAGAATATGCGAAAAAAACAGCTTGCTGAAACAAAACACAACAAAGTCATGCTGAAAACAGACCAATACGTGACTTATGTGGTGGCAAAATCAAGCAACATGATAAATGAAATTAAAGCAAATTAAATGTATAACTTTTATATAAAAACTAGGACGACATTTGAAATTCTCATGGTATTTTACCCGACAGTCATATCATTCTGTTTGGGTTATGGCAGATTCTATTATATTAGTTTTATAACCTGACTGATGTATTATAAGGTGGAGTTGGACAAAACGCTAGAAAAAATGATATCCAAGGAGGATGGTTAAGATGTGTCTTTCCATGTCAGAGATAAACAAGAAAGACTTGTGGTCTTCACCTTTGGTTGGCAGGGAAAACAATACTTGGGTAAAAACATCATCACCAACAAAATTTATAACACGTCCGATAGACATCAATAAGCTGCACATGAAATATGATGCCCCATTAAAAAACCATAGGATCAATGATCACGCAAATTTACGGAGGAAAATAACGGAACTATTATTTTGTGTTTAACTCAGCTGCTTTCGGAAGTGGGCAGAAACACCTGAGTGTCCCTTCATGTGCAGCAGTAGGCGAGACCCCACATCAGCTGGCGGACAGTGAGCGCACCATGGCCAAGAGTTTTACCCAGTGGCTACAAAGTAAAGGTCTTAACGAAAACACAGTAGACATTCTCCTGGATGAGGAGTTTGAGTCACCACAACAACTTGGGCAACTCACCATGTTCAGAAGAGAATGCGGTTACATTAGTTCATAATTTTGATATGTGAAAAACAAAAGCCAAACCACACCTTTTCAAGAAACATGAACATCGCATCAAAACGCAACTTTCACGACTCGTGCATTTTGAGTTTTTTGCATGTGCAGGGTCATGTATATGCGCTTTGGACGGCAAGATGTAGGGTCGAAAAGTAGAGTGGGGGTCTGCACTGTTGAGAATTAAGACAAATAGTTGCCATATTCGGGCATTGTTCATAGTTTGAAACAGTTGTGTAAATTCAGATAACTTATCTAGTCAACTTAGTTTGGTGGACAGTCAAAAAAGGTGTCAATATTTAGTTTGGTGGACGGGGTGGAAAAAGGTGTCATTTTTTAGTTTGTTGGTCGGAGTGGCAATATCATTGTTTAGTTACAATTTACTTGAGCACATTTCTTTTTTTCATATTTAGTACTTACAAAATTTGTTTAACAATTCCACTGCGCAACACACCGCTACAGATATTTCAGAACTTGGACTTTAAATGGCGCAGAGAAAACTCTTAGAAAAACTTGTGGACAAAATCAAATACCTAAATCTACAAAACGCTGCTGTCGCCGTTCACACCGAGGACCAAGCAGCCATCCTGTCTCTAGCCACCAACACGAAGCTGAATTCGCTCCTAGATGTCCTTGGCTCTGCCCCACTCACAGACCTTCTCCACACACAGCAACATACAGGTGTAGCTACCCGTCAAACGAGAACATCAGGTGAGAAGCCACTATTTATAGTAGATTTTGTGACTAGGCCAAATACGGTAAATTATGAAAATGAGGAAGCTTAAAATCTCATTTCATCTTGCTTTTTCAGAGCGAGGCTCAAAACTTTTGGTTATCCCATTGTAGTTCAAATTCAATTTTATAGCCCTCACGGACAGTATCCAAAATCAGAAGTTAGTTTTTGCCACTGATAACAACAGGAGGTCGTATAGCCAGGTTTAAAGTTATCTGGTGTATGCATTTAGGTGTCAATAATGCACCCCTACGCCCACTGTCTGTGGAAGAGATCTTCACCCGATGGCATCTTGACATCCTTGGTTGCTTGCAAGCAATACCAGACAAGTACAAGTACATTCTGGTCATCACTGATGCAGCATCAAGATGGTGTGAAGCTTTCCCCTCAGAACCTAAGAGGCTTCAGAGGTAGCAGATGTTTTCGTAAGAGAAATACTTTGTCGGTATGGTGCTCCATGGATCTTAATTTCAGACAGAGGTCAGGACCCGGTTGTATCAAACTTTAATAAAGCTTTAATTGTTAATTATACCACTTAACTCCCTGTTTATTGCATAGAGCGGCAGTTCGATATACATCCTTCAGGATTAACAACCTTATTGAATGTTGACTGATTCCATCACTTGGACAATGGAGTGGGTTTCGACTTTGTCATAGTGGAGTTAATTAGCTGTACAGTTTGCATCCTATCTGCCTCTTTACAATTTGTTGATATTACTCTTCTGTTGGCCCCATCCAACGATGTGCTATTTCCTAAATTACCTTTGTTAATTTGCTGCTTGATACTTTGCGCATATACTTCCTTTCACCTGGCTGTAGTAACTATTATATTGATAATAGTATCGGAATAAACATGGAGAGTCCCCACTATGCATCAACAAGAAATCAGTATCTGTGAAGTTGTATTGTAAGAATGCCAATCAAACAAGCATTGGATTATGATTGGCATTGTATTCTCAAAGCAGGTTTTAACATTTTCTAAAGAAATAAAAGTTCCTTCATCGCAGGAGTCACGATAGAGACATATTTTATACCAATACATCAAAGGATGAACATGCAGATGTTGCTTCAAGCCTTTTAAGAATACCATTAAACAGCAGGCAACAGCAGATTTGAACACTTAAACATTAAATCAAATACAATCGAACCCTGTTTATCCAGACATTTTTGTTTCAGTCAAAAATCATCTGGATAGCAAGACGTCTGGTTAACTGGATCAAACAAGCAAAACGTGAAAGTTAAGTGAAAGCAAGAATACTTCATGTACGTATATAATAAATCAACAGTCAATAGTAATAATAGTGAATCATCATAACATAACATAAGTGTAATGATAATTCACAGAATGGGGGTTCAAATCATATTCACTATAAGCCATATACTTATAAATAACATGGATCTAGACCCCCTCATTCACAAACTCTGCAAAAACAGACACAACCCGTCTGCATTCACACAAGCCCCCTGTGAGGGTAGCCTCCTCTGTGGGCTCCCCTATTTCCTAGACTAAACAGATGTTTAAATGTGAATCGATCGATACCAGAGTCACCCAGTGCGCGACGGCTAAGAGCTGGTCGATTGATAAAGTGACAAGCAATTAGAGAAATGATCCACATATAGTATAAACCCTGACATCATGGCTACAGTATGTGAGTTGAAGAAGCGTGCACGTGAATGTGGTATGCAGGGGTATTCTCGTATGAGGAAGTCAGAGTTACTAACTTTATTAGGGATAAGATATCAAAAACATCCTACTGTGAAAGATTTGAAAAAGCAAGCACGTGACCATGGAATGAGGGGGTATTTACGTATGAGGAAGTCTGAGCTCACTGAATTACTAAAGGAACAACAACTTATAGAATTACAATTCACACGTACTGAGCGTGCTATAGGAAAATATATGAGAGGGTGGAAGATGGAAGTTCAAAGAAACATAGACGTTGAAGATATAAAACAATTGGTATCTGACAAAGTAAATGAAGAACTGAAAGATTTAAGAGGTATTAGTGGAGCCTTAAAATCTGTAGGGTACTATGACCTTAGGCAACCCCAATGCAATGGAAAAAGAGCCTGATTGTAGATGGAGTGGAGACAACAGATGAAAAACATACATCGTTCGTAATCTAAAATGCATGCAGACAAAAAGTGTTTCATCTAGATGTGGGTGTACCTCAGTTAGAGATACATGCAGACAAAAAATATACATCGTTTGTAGTTCGGGGTGAAAATGCATTCAAACAAAAAATGGACGTTGTTTGTAGTTCGAGGTGCAAGATGTATGCAAACAAAAATATACATTGTTTGCAGTTCGAGCTGTTATCGTGGTTGCGAGCATTTCATGAGAAGTTTGAGGAACAACTGACATTGGTCATCCCTAGACCATTGCAGCGCAAATAAAGAAATCACAAAAAAAAAGAGACTTGTTATCGTACTTTGCATTTTTGGGACATCATATGAAACATGGTATTTGGTTGCTGATGGATAAAGTCCTAAGGGAATGGACGCCATGGCTTGCCTTATTTCACTGTATGGATTGGGATTCGTTCAAGAAAATGATGTGATTCACACCAAACCTGAGCGAGAATATGCGAAAAAAACAGCTTGCTGAAACAAAACACAACAAAGTCATGCTGAAAACAGACCAATACGTGACTTATGTGGTGGCAAAATCAAGCAACATGATAAATGAAATTAAAGCAAATTAAATGTATAACTTTTATATAAAAACTAGGACGACATTTGAAATTCTCATGGTATTTTACCCGACAGTCATATCATTCTGTTTGGGTTATGGCAGATTCTATTATATTAGTTTTATAACCTGACTGATGTATTATAAGGTGGAGTTGGACAAAACGCTAGAAAAAATGATATCCAAGGAGGATGGTTAAGATGTGTCTTTCCATGTCAGAGATAAACAAGAAAGACTTGTGGTCTTCACCTTTGGTTGGCAGGGAAAACAATACTTGGGTAAAAACATCATCACCAACAAAATTTATAACACGTCCGATAGACATCAATAAGCTGCACATGAAATATGATGCCCCATTAAAAAACCATAGGATCAATGATCACGCAAATTTACGGAGGAAAATAACGGAACTATTATTTTGTGTTTAACTCAGCTGCTTTCGGAAGTGGGCAGAAACACCTGAGTGTCCCTTCATGTGCAGCAGTAGGCGAGACCCCACATCAGCTGGCGGACAGTGAGCGCACCATGGCCAAGAGTTTTACCCAGTGGCTACAAAGTAAAGGTCTTAACGAAAACACAGTAGACATTCTCCTGGATGAGGAGTTTGAGTCACCACAACAACTTGGGCAACTCACCATGTTCAGAAGAGAATGCGGTTACATTAGTTCATAATTTTGATATGTGAAAAACAAAAGCCAAACCACACCTTTTCAAGAAACATGAACATCGCATCAAAACGCAACTTTCACGACTCGTGCATTTTGAGTTTTTTGCATGTGCAGGGTCATGTATATGCGCTTTGGACGGCAAGATGTAGGGTCGAAAAGTAGAGTGGGGGTCTGCACTGTTGAGAATTAAGACAAATAGTTGCCATATTCGGGCATTGTTCATAGTTTGAAACAGTTGTGTAAATTCAGATAACTTATCTAGTCAACTTAGTTTGGTGGACAGTCAAAAAAGGTGTCAATATTTAGTTTGGTGGACGGGGTGGAAAAAGGTGTCATTTTTTAGTTTGTTGGTCGGAGTGGCAATATCATTGTTTAGTTACAATTTACTTGAGCACATTTCTTTTTTTCATATTTAGTACTTACAAAATTTGTTTAACAATTCCACTGCGCAACACACCGCTACAGATATTTCAGAACTTGGACTTTAAATGGCGCAGAGAAAACTCTTAGAAAAACTTGTGGACAAAATCAAATACCTAAATCTACAAAACGCTGCTGTCGCCGTTCACACCGAGGACCAAGCAGCCATCCTGTCTCTAGCCACCAACACGAAGCTGAATTCGCTCCTAGATGTCCTTGGCTCTGCCCCACTCACAGACCTTCTCCACACACAGCAACATACAGGTGTAGCTACCCGTCAAACGAGAACATCAGGTGAGAAGCCACTATTTATAGTAGATTTTGTGACTAGGCCAAATACGGTAAATTATGAAAATGAGGAAGCTTAAAATCTCATTTCATCTTGCTTTTTCAGAGCGAGGCTCAAAACTTTTGGTTATCCCATTGTAGTTCAAATTCAATTTTATAGCCCTCACGGACAGTATCCAAAATCAGAAGTTAGTTTTTGCCACTGATAACAACAGGAGGTCGTATAGCCAGGTTTAAAGTTATCTGGTGTATGCATTTAGGTGTCACAGAGATCTCTCACCTCTTCAGTTGGGGCAGATATAGTGCATTCTACTGCTTTTTCTGCTGTTGGTAGCCGTCTATTGTTTCCATGATGACTGGTCTGGTCACCATCGTTTAATTTGGCAGGGAGGGTTTCTGCTTCATAAATGTCCTTTATTTGTTTCGCAAGAGCAAAAGCTGATCAGTGACAGAATTGCTATATGCACATAGCTGTTTGTAAGCTATTTGAGCTCACGCTTAAATGTGTCCTTCATGTGATTTGTTAGCTCCACAAAGACAACTGACAAAAGGTGTCGAGAATCACAAAAATTGATCTGTTGCTTCTTTTCTTTAGAAGCATTCATCACTTCATCTGTGAGTTCCAGAATAGGACATAAAGCCTTTGCCAAGAGGCTTTGAACATTTTGAAGCTTGGAGTCTATGGATCTGGTTTGAGGTTTGACCTGATTCCACACTTGATTGTTCACTCTGGGAACAGTCAAATTATGACAGTTTTCTGGCTTCTGGTATTTATCCTTTGTCTGGTTTAGTGCTTGGAGATTCAGCTGAGATCTCTGTCCTTCATTTATTGTCCTGCAAAGAACCTTGTTCACTTTGGGACCAAATTTGTCTTCATTGTTGAAGTAAGCATTTAACTTGAAGATGACTACATCAACTTCATTCTCACCATCTACCTTCTGATTCATGATCACTATGCAACGTGTCAACTATATCATCAAAAAGATTATTGTCCGTTTTGTAGAGAAGTGGATAGACTTAATCTCCTATTTTGCTAGGAGAGCAAATTCCACAAAGTTTATCTAGGTTCAAATTTCTCTAAACATATTGTTACGACAGTCTATTTTCTGTAAATTGTATTATTAAGCAATAATTATTATTGGGTCACAACATTTATTGTTCTGAATAATAATTATTATGGGTCACATTTCACATCATAAATGTTTAGCACTTTGAATATTTCGGCAGCAGAAGTGCTTTAGAGTTACCTCCTCCTCCGTTCAAAAGTTGCTAAAAAAAAAACCCAATAAAATACGAAAAACAAAATATGAGATGCACACCACTAGAGCCCAAAGAAAGCCCATGAATAAGTTCATTGTACTCATACCCCCACCATAAATACTACTCTTACATTTTCCATCCAAGATTGCACCTGTAGTTTGAGTTCCCTGCAACTCATTGTGGGGGGTCAGAGTGGCTTATACACAGCAATATACAGCAGATTACCCTGTACATTACAACATTAATGCTATCTTGGGTATTCGTAAGAATTATGTGGTTATTAATTTTGACATGTGACATGTATATGGAGTGATGGGGATACATTTCACCTTTGTCCCGACAAGTCTGAAGGACAATGGGATACAGACTCAAGTGTATCTGAAATGCTAGTCTACTGGGACCAACTCCCAAACAAAAGTACTGAAAGTGACATTTTGAGATTGTTGGTATCATTGGTGGAGAAGATTTCTATCAAGCTTGTGGTTTCAGAAAATGAAATGAATATGTTTCAGGAGAGCTAAAAACATTACCTTGAGTGCTGCAGCCACAGGTTTTGTTGAAAGACCTCCAAGGTAGTGATGTCGCATGCGGATCATCCTTTTATTCAAATGCCGTCTTAAATATGATATTGGTACACAACCTGTTCAAATTAAGAGTCTATATTCAGTACTTAAAAGTAACTTTCAAATATACTACCGACAGAAAATAAGGGAACCAAGAAATTGAATGTAGATGACTTTGACTGTGACAGGGTCCGTTATCGTGGCGTATCTCCCAAACGCAACATCCAATGACAATGGAATTTCGCATAATACATGCCCAGCACGTGCTACACGTGCATACAGAAGTTAACTCCTGTAAATGTACTGGAGAAGTCGCAATCACTAATGCAATAGAGATTGACACTTACTGACAGAAATGCCTCCGAGGCAGTATCTCGGTGAAGCAACAAAATGGAGAATTGTGGGGATGATAGAGGGGGGGGACATTATTATGTGAAGTTGCCTGGCAGATGGGTAAATCAAAAAGTGTAATTTCACGCCTGTCGGATAAGTACCGTCAAACGGGTGGGGTTGCAACGAGACCTGGGCGTGGTAGACCAAAATCAACGACACCACGACAGGATCATCTCATTACGTTAATTGCTCTACGAGATAGGTTTAAATCGGCCCCTGCCATCAATAGAGAATTCCGCACACTCACTGGAAGACGCATTTCAACCTCAACCGTTAAAAACCGACTCTATCAAGCTCGTCTGAAAGCAAGACGGTCTTTTAAGGGTGTCATCCTTTCAGCTCACCATAAGCGCCAAAGATTGGCATGGGCTAGGCAGCATCAGGGACGGGCTATGTGCCACTGACGTTACACCATGTTCTCTGATGAGTCAAGGTTTTGCCTACGATTCACAGATGGCAGAAAACGTTGTTGGCGTCGGAGCGGGGAGCGATATGCCAGAGCAGCAATTCTTGACCATGATCGATATGGAGGTGTTAGTGTCATGGTGTGGGGTGGGAATACACATGACAGACGAACAGATTTGGTCATCATTAATGGAGCCATGACTGGTCAGCGATACGTTGACCAAATATTGCGTCCTGTTGTGGCTCCATTGGCTAGAGTTATCGGCCGAAATTTTGTATTCCAAGATTGATAATGCCAGACCACATCGGGCCTGAATTGTCTCCGCTTATCTCCGACAAGAAGGTATCCAGACATTGGACTGGCCCTCTAAGTCCCCAGACCTGTCCCCACTTGAACATCTGTGGGATGTTCTTGGTCGAAGGATGTACGCCAGGGACCCAGGACCCGCCAACCTGGCCCAGCTTGGTGCAGCTCTCCAAGAGGAATGGCGGGCAATACCACGGGCAACCATTCGGAAATTGATTAACAGCATGCCATCAAGGTGCTGTGAATGTGTTGCCCAACATGGTGGACACGCCAGATATTGCACTTGACGCCTAAAATTGATTTAGTGGATATTTAAAGCAGTTTCAAATTCGCTATTATTTCATTAGTTCCCTTATTTCTTGTTGGTAGTATATCATATTTTGTAATTCTACCTATACATGTTTTTTTAATGTAACTTCATCAGGTCAACAAACAGTAATATACTAAGGCAAAGGAAACATGAGGGTTTGAATCTCATTATAACAGGTGGAAGGTCAGCAGGAACTTGATACATATTGACAGAAAACGTTCTCTTATAAACTTAATGGGCATGTGAGAGACTGAGATTGAGAAAAATATTTTTCCCCACAGTGATAGAAATTTCATGCTCTATGCAATGTAAATATATCTTTGCAAGAACTACTTTAGAGACCATTCCTAATTTATGGCTTGAAGGGGTGATGACTTTAAGGGGTGGTGGTGGTGGGCGTAGAAGTCACCCATTTTTTTCTTGGGATGTAAGGGGCAGGGGGCATGAATTTTGTACATATAACTCCATAAAAATCATCATCACTCCCCTAAGCAATAAATTATAAACAGTCCCTTTGCTTTCAACAAATTGTCCTGTCCTGTATCTAGTAACACAACTCAATATAAGGCAATGTAAACATATGTAAACATTTCATCAAATACATTTGGCCAGTAAGTCATGTGACTGTTTTACCTGCAATTATACATACACATACAGTGCACTCTGTTTCATTCAGACTGGCTTGTGACTGACTAAATAGTCAGAATTAGACAGCAGTCCATGTTACACAGAAATTTCTTATATCAATGCTCAGACCATGAGTTCAGTCCACTTATACAACAATCTGAAAAAAAAAACAGTCCGAGTTGGACAGAGTGCACTGTATTGACATTTCTGATGATCTATAATTTAATATTACAACATAAGGGTGTAAGTAAGTTGGAACTATTATCTTCTGGTGGGTTTTCCAGAACACCATGGTTTTACAATGGAACAATAATTCATCGGAAAATTCATTATTAATTATTACCACTACAAACAGAACATTAGGATTCAGATATTGGAGATAAAAGAGACATGTTATTAGATTTGTAACTTATCCTCCATGTTTGTTTTTTATGGCCATGTGGGCAAGGACCGTGGTATTTGGAAATGACATTGTTATAAATGTTGATGATTATTCAGAAAATGTTGAAAATGCATTGTCAGAGTACCCAAAGAGATTTGCTCCAGTTAAGTTATGTCACTTTGTTAACTGCATCGATTCCTCAAGTTTGCATAACACGCTCACAAAAGGTTAGTAAAAGCCATAATTTATGTGGGAAATCTAATCCATGCTAATGGTATAATAAAGATTGTCTTGTAGTGAAAAGGAAATATAGAAGGCTAAGAAGGAAATAGAAGAAAACTAGATCAGGAGTTGATAAAGGAAATGTAATTGTTTATAGACGAAAAACTGGCAATATGGAAAGTTTGTTGTTGAAACTAAAAATAATTTTTCACACATTGCAAAGAATGATCCCTCAGCAATTTGGAAGTTCTTCAAAGACAGAAAAGTAGAAAATACCAACATGCCTTTAGATGATTTTTATAAAATCTTCAAGGATATACATGCTCCAAATGAATTTGATGAAAATGTAAATGATGTTTTAGATATTGACATGGTCCTTAAAAATGATGTGCTTGATAGGGAAATTACTGTTGAAGAAATTTCAAAAGGGATGCCATAGCATCCTAAAACGGCATAAATATCATCAAAGATGGTGGCGAGGGGAGATGAACAGGGTGTCGTCATTAATGTTTTATCAGGATGTAGCGCATCACCCACCTATTGTATTAAGTTTCAAATCTATGTTTGTACTTCCCAGTGAATACTCGCGATTCTGCATAATTTGGTCTTTAAGAGAACAAGGCCTGAAAGCAATGTTTTGGTTGTTTTCTTAAGCAAGAAATTACTCCTACTGCCAGACTTTTTAATGCATTTGACCATATGGTTGTACCAATATTAGTATATAGGGATGGAGGTAGAGACTCTCGCCGACCCCGGTCTCTATCTCCTTCCCTGTTTCCTTACTCTACCAGATAGGATCAGGATGTCCACTGGCGTCACCCTGCCAGCGTCTACCACTAGCTTTTGCAGTGCTATTGATGTGGAAACTCACACTGAACCCAGTTCCAAAAGACGAAAATTCACTTTCAACCTGGTGACTGACCCCGGTAAAGCGCCCACAGAGCCCAAAGCGGTTGACCTACCGGCACACCTTATGCCGGTTTATCGTACATTCTGAAGTGCCCACTCGAAAACGACTAGATTGGGAGGTCAGATTAGGTTTCTAGAAACCTGGGACAAGGCAAATCTGACACCTGAAACAAATAGGGTTCAGCTGCCGTCCCTCCAGGCAACCTTCCTGGAGGCACTTGCCGCAGCCAGAGCCCACATCGTCAGGGCTTGTTCACTATCACTTATGAACATCCACACGGAACTGCTACGACGACAGCAAACTTCCACTGACGACACCATCAGGAAACTCGATTCAGATTTCCTACAGGATCTGGTGATAAAGCACCGCCAGACAATCCAAACTGCCATTTCTGCCATCATCACCATACTCACCTCAATAAGCGTCTCATGGAAGTCAAAAAGAACTGTGATACCCAGGACCCATTCGCCATGAAAAACATTATTGAAGGTACACTCCGCAACAACTTCCGCTCATGCTCCAGACGCAACTCTCGCGCCGTCGTAACAAACGCTGTGTGACGACCCAACCCTAGCAACAACCTGGTCACCAACCTAATGACAGGGGACATTGCAACAACATGCCCCAGAGGCAGAAATCCAGTTCTGACGTCCATCAAACCCTTGCCGTCGTGCAGAGGAACCTAGATTTGAACAATTCTTCAGATCTTGCTACTGACATCAAGAATAATGCCAACAATACAAATTTGGAAAATTACCAGAATTTTGTGGTTAATCTCTCTGATTACCAATTAAACGATTCACAAGCGAGGATTCTCAATAACGGCGTAACATTCAGCCCCACAGCAGCTAGCTGTAATAAAAGCCAGTCATATTCTGACTTAAAAGCACTCTTTCGATGCATGAAAATTACACACTTTTTTCATGATACCCCGTCAAAAGGTAGATCTCCACTTGACATCAAATTTGGTCCTAAAAGCACTTGGAACCCGCCCTCCAGCAATGATGACACTCGTAAAGCATTTTTCAAAGCTGTCACCAGTGTCTTCTTAAAAGCGACAGACCACACAAGCTAAGTTCACACACACAACAAAAACGCATGGAAAGGAATGATTTCATCAATGCCCAATGCAAAAACCACGCCATTGAAAAGTTATAGGACATGACACTATGTCCTTGGCAGCAAACAGCTTGTTGTGCCCTCTGACTTGTTTGACCCTTGTGTCAATTGGTTCTTTTAAACACAAAAATACTACTTGCATGTCAGCCGTTACACTTCACTTCAATTCAACAACATCTCAGAGCAACAGACAAATAGCACCTCAGATCTAAGGTAGGAACAATGTTCAAGTATTGTATACAGTATGGTTCAAAATTATTGAGAATAGCTAAAGCATTTCATATTATTAAACGAGAACAAATCAGATAAAATTGAATGTATTGTTAAAGTGAACTGACCTTTTCATGTTGTGTAGGTAACAATTTATTATTTTATCAAGTCTCCTTGAGCTTCACGGCACAGTCTAAAACGGGTAGGCATACTTCCTATCAGAGAGGTTAGTGTCTCGTGAGTTATGCGGTCCCAGTATCGGACCACTTCTCTCTTCATGTCTTCAATTTTTGTCAACCCCTTTTGATTCACACATTCCTTCATCATCCCCCAAATGTTCTCAATGGGATTTAAGTCAGGACTATATGCAGGAAATGGTAATGCAGTCACATTTTTCTCCTGAAACCACTGCTTGGCATGTTTTGCGGTGTGTTTAGGATCATTATCTTGCTGCAAAATCCAGTCATTTCCATAAAACACATGTGCACTTGGAAGGAGAAAATTATCTAATATGTTAGTGTAGCGTTGACTTGTCAGATTTCCCTCAAACACACACAGCGGGGTCGTTCCTAATAAGGATATCCCTCCCCATACATGAAACTTTGGGCTGTATTTAGGTCGTCGATACAACGGTGCTGATGCAGACTTTGTCCATATTTTCACATTATTGGGATATACCCATATTGAGCTTTCATCAGTAAAAATCACATTTTCCCAGTCAAAGTTTTCATGTGCCAAACACCACTCAACACGCCTGTCTTTATGTTCTTGTTTCATGAGAGGAGAAGGAATTCCAGTCTTTTTCTCACATCCAAGATCAATCAAATTTCTTCTAGCTGTAGATTTTGATACAACTGTTGATCCCCTTTCTATCATTTCATACCTGATGTTGGAGATGCTTGCCCTTTGCTTTTTAGACGCTAAAATTCCCAGCCGGACGCGATCTGAGAAGTCCAATTTTCTGGGTCTCCCTGCTCCTTTCTGGTGCCCAAAATCCTTTCCCTCTTTAAAATTCTTCCTAATCCTATACACAGTAGAAAGAGGAGTTCCTGTTCTCTCTGCCAATGTATTTACATCATCAATTCCTTGATTACACAACTCAAAAATCAACCTTCTTTTATCTTCAGCAGACATTGTTGACAGTGCTGAGGAAAATGACGTCTGCTACAAATTCAGGGGAGGTAACTCTAATTGTACTATACTCAGTAGGCCAAGATGAGTTACCTCCCTTATACCATTACTTAGTTTTAAGTATCAGTGAATCAGTTGAGGTGTTAGGATAGCTCAAAGTAAAAAGAAAAATTCTCAATAATTATGAACCAGACTATATATGTGTTGCACTAAATAACTATGCTATTAGTATCAGTCATATGTTCTTGATGATGAAATTATTTCAAGTACATTGGTGCAATTGTAAATAGTATGCACAGGCATTTCTTGTGAGTGGACTACCATGCAGTATTATTCACAAATAAGGTCAATGCTTATGGGTGTGTTGAAATCTATGTTTGTATATTAGTTCATATTGCACTGAATCATTTACGCATAGGTTACTCTCTGTGCTGTAGTTCAGTGACTTAATTAATAATGCACCATAGTTGTAAATTTCATTGAATGGCTGTGCAAATGATGAATTCACATGGTCTGTGTAGAACCTTCATGCATAGCCATGTTATTGTCACATAGCTTTCTGCAATGTAGTTTGCATATATACACATTTAGAATATTGAGACTTTGGTTTGCTTGTCCTTGTAGCAGCCGTCTATCATGGGAGACGATACATCCCCTATCTGTGTTATGTAAACATATCCCATCATCTGTAATGTATTACCATAGGCTTCCATCATTGTTTTCATAACTGTCGGCTTCCTATCAGTGCTTGATTATACTGGCTTCCAGCTTTCGTTAATTCATTCCACTTGTTTCTTTGTTATTGTTTCACCTGTACATATAAATATAGCTCTGTACCCCATTCTCATTCACCTGATGAAGGAGTAAGCATTAACTCCGAAACGTTGTGTTTTCATAATAAAGAAGTTGATATCCATGAAATCTTCATTCGTACGTATTTCACTTCTAAATGCCCTTCAAAGACTTCAAAACATCCTTGGTGGCCATCGCCATACCAGTATTCATAGTAAGCATAAACATGTCTTGCATGTCAAAGTCGAGCTTTATAGTCAGTTGTTTCATAATCATTTTAGTCAACCGAGTGTACCCCATTGCTAATGCAGAAACCACTAATGCGTGGTAGGCACCATTAACGAATGTTTTCCCCTCAGACATAATATATAATATGAGATATAATTTTAATTATAACATAATATGAGGGTCAATAGTGGGGGAGACCCCTTCAACCCTACTGGGGACCTGCGGTCAGCTGTCAGCCACTCGACTGTCCATAGGAGCTGGTGACTTGCCCCGCTGCAGGGCATATAATGAAACAATAGCAGTGGCTTAGATTTACACCACCTACAGCAATCCGCAGGGGTGCAGGGTATCCCCACTCCACAGGACCCAACATGTAATTATTATGTTTATTATTATGTCTTAGCAAGGCATTTTCTCTATCAGCCTCAACGGGGTGTGGGGTTCCCCCACTACAGGACTCTCCATTTGGCTGTCCACCAAGCTGTTTGTCATATGGCTGTCCGCAGGTCCTTCCATTCATAATATTGTTATCATTATTTGTTTTATTAAATTTACAATGCTTTGTCGTGATGATAGCTGCAGTCACAGGAGCTGGAAACATGCCGTATCTGTGATAAAGAGCACAACTTATATAACTCAAGGCATTATCAATAAACGGGTCCTTCGCACTACTAGCGTTATCAGTCTATCACGCTGTGTACTGGGTCCTGCGGACAGCTGACTGCAAGTCCCCACACCCTGACCCTCTGCAGATAACATCTGCTATAGTAATTCATCTGCCTCCATTTTATAATATAGTACTCTAGTTTTTATTTTTAAAAAATAATATGTGCTAAACACGCAGAGATAAAGGTTAAATTACACACAACTAGAACTTCAAAAAGACTTGCAGTCGGCTGTACAAAGGTCATTACTAATATTTACTAAATAGTAGTATAGGGAATGGGGGTTCTGGCTCACTTTCAAGAAATGCCTCTACAAAGCCTTATTTACTAAATAAGGCTTTGGTTGGGCCATTAGCTCTTGCTACTATTACCCCTACTACAAAAAAGTTGGCGGTAATTACTGTGCCTTGGTAGGAGGTAATACTGTGCCGTACGGTACGATCAATAATTCTTCTCTTACAAAACCCCTACCCGGCCCATCCCTCAAGTAGTACAAGTTAGGTTCGTCGGCTTTCATATCCACTTTATCTATGTTGTAAGTTTTGACTGACCATATAGGATCGGTGGCCCGCTTACGGCTATCGCCCTCGTGTTCCCCCGGCTGGTATAGATACCTCACTAGGGCCCTATCTGGTATCTGTTTCTCCTTCCCACGCAATGGAGCGGCCGACTCTGCAACTATTGATTTTAGTTTGATAGCGTCTGCCGGTTTCTTACCGGTGAGACGGGTGACTTCATGGTTGATTGCCGACACCACCTTGGGTAACCTCGTGACCCATTCAGTCGATCGTTTTCCAGGGGTGGTCATCTCCCTAGCATATTGATAGCCGAACAAGCGCTCAGCCAAAGTCCTATTAAATCTCTCAACTATGGCTTGGCTGCGATGGGCTCCGGCCGTGCCACGCCTGACCTTTGTATCGTGTTTGGCTAGCAGTTGTGACACGGCACCCATGAACTCCCGTCCGGGGTCAACTTGCAGCTCTGTTGGCCACGTCAGCGGGCTGCGTTTGTATATGCGTTCGAATCCTCTGGCTACCTGGGCCGAATCTTTCGTGGTCAAGGGTTCGGCTTCCTTGTAACGACTGGCTACGTCCACTACGGTTAAGGCATACTTGTACCTCTTGTCGTGGGGTAGGAACAGTAGGTCTGCCTGGTGAATGCTATTAGGTATGTTAATACCGAACCTCCTTCTAGGCACGTAGCGTGGTGCCGGCAAATAGATCTGCCACAGGGCTTGTTTTTCAAGCCACGCTTTGGCTTCCTCCGGGGGTACTCGCGCTAGTTTAGCTAGCTTATCTACTGCGCTAGCTCCTTTCCAGTACCCACGCGGGCTGTAGTAAATAGCCTCAAATTTTTTCATGTCCATACGCGTATGTGTTTATACCATCAATAGCTATCCAACGTTTCGTGTCCATAGGCGACAGGGACGTCTTGTTTATAGTCAGTCCGTATATCTTGTGCCCATCACTTCTAAGTGTGTTCATTTTATGTCTAAAGGTACGGGTCTTGAACAGGGCTTCCTTGAATCTGGCGTGTTTGATGTGTTGTTTCACCACATACTTCTTAACCCCCTTAGCCTTCCGGATCTCGCTATTGTCGGCTTTCAGTATGGAGTACATCTTAGGCCTCAAACCTATGTACTCGGCTATGGGCGTGCCAGCACACTCGTCCTTCATCTTACCTAGGACCTTTTTATTTACCGTACTGTGCATGGCATGGGTCTTAGGGTAGTCGCTGGTGTCGTATAAATCGATGTGTTTTTTCATATCCTCGTACACGTCCTCGGTTCGAATCTCCATCAGCAGGGAATCCGTGTCAGTGTACAGCACTTCGCACCTGTCGCCGTACTGTTTCTTGAGCTCGTTGTAGTAAAAGTCGTACATCAGGTGTTTGGATAAATCGAGGATGCTCATCCCCACGTAAACAGGTCGGTTGAATTTTATGTGGCTTTTCTTCATGTGTAGGGCAGCCAGGTCGTCTGTGAATATCTTGCTACGGTTGAATGCCGGACTGGCTATCAATTTCCTGAGCTTGTCTTCCTCACTAGATCTAACCAGCTTCACGGTCACGCGTTTCCTCAGGTTCTCCATAGTCTTACCAAACACCGAGTTGTTCATGAGCTTGTAGAGATTTTTCTCAAAATCACTGGTGGCTTTTTTTCGTAGGTCTGTGTTCATTCTGATGTAGGGCTCCATCCATGGGCTCTGGTCAAACATGAGCACCCTGTGTATTTTGGCCAGCCTCATACCCAACGACAGGTACAGCTGTAGGTTGCGATAGTGAACGATGTACTTGGTCTTATTCATTAAGTTAGGCACTAGTTTTTCAACGTCTGTCACACGACCACCTGACAAGTTATGTTGGTACTCAGACATCCAGTCTGGGTTAACCCTCATACGTTCGGGTGCAAGGGGATAGCTGTTGTGCGATGCGTGTAATGCCTTGGGATACTCTAAGTCAACCTCGAGGATATAACCTTTGTTCGAATCTGGTGCAATGCTCATAACATCAACGTGGGGTACCCATTCGAATCCCCCTGTAGGTAGATACTGGCTCATGGCCCAGCCGTACAGGTTATTTGCGTCGAGGTAGAGAATGTGATTGGTTGGTTTGTTAGGATCGTAACCTTTCACGTATTGATTATTTGCTTTCGCGTATCGTTTGGATGCCATGGAAATCCCACCTCGCAAGCCTTTCTCAATGAATAGGTGCATGTCGTAATCTGTGAGCAATTCCAAATTAACTCCGGTCTTTTTAAGCAAGGCGTCCCACGACAGACCTGGGCTGGTGTAATACCATGCGGGGTCGAGTTTATACTGCTTTAAACAGGTCCGCCGAAACGTTTCAAACACGTCGGCTAACAGCAGTACATCTGTCCTCAAGTACAGGTCGTGATAATCACCCAGGTTCTTACAACCCAGTTTATTCCATACGTTAGTCGCGTGCGAGTAATCATCTCGTGAGACGGACGCCTCATTCAGCTTGCTATAAAAGCAGTCAATAGGGGGTAGTCTGGTCTCGGTGAACTTGGCCCAACTATCTATGTACTCATAGGGGTACACACCCTTCCTCATAAGCAGGGGTCTAGTCTCGGCGTCTGTGTATCGATCGGTGATAGGGAAGGTATTGTTGGCCTTGACCAGACTGTCGAGTGACGACAGGAGGAACTGAAACGAGTCAATGAACCTAAGTCCGTTTAAGCTGAAGGAGATGTATCTCTCCATGTTGTTGGGGATGCACGTTATATTACCATCGATTTTCGCGATGGCCTGCATGATCAAGTGTGAGTCGTACCCTCTCAAGTTGTGAAAGACAACGGGGATGTTTATTGTCTTAGGGTTGATTTTAAGCTTGAGGTTGCACGCGTTGTGAGCGGCGCCTCTATACTTACCAGTTATGTGACAGTGATCTCTCACCGAATCACCGTTAAGTGGTGAGTCGCACACGTGACAGTTAGTGCTACTAGCGTGAGCTAGCCTGTCAGCTCGGGTCATACGCATGGGAGCGATTCTATACAATGCATTCCTAATAATTTTTTCTTCCTCCTGCAAACACTTTAGAAACCTTTCAGCCGCGTCAGGCCCCCTATACACTACCGGAGCTTTCGTTTCCCCGTCACAACGGACGACAATGTATCCAAACGAACAGGCTTTATGCTCTTGTGTCTTGTGGGTGAAGCTACCCCCACTAGGGGGTGTGGGGGAATCCCCACCCACAACTAAGGCTTCGAAGTCGGCGTATATAATATAAGGTACAGACATTTGGTTCTTGTGGTTACTGAATTTTAGGATATTTTCACCTTCCTTAGGCATGTCGACTCGTATGGCCGTCTGCCCCACACCTTGACAATCACCCCGGTGGGATTCTAATAAATCAGCTCGACTGAAACCGTGTAGGCATCGTTCACAGAAGTGGGTCTTTTCTCTGTGTGCCGATTGGTCGTGCAACAACCGGCTGAGATGTTTTATCCATGTGTAGTGATACTTTTCACCTCGCTGGATCATGAATATATTGATAACTTGACGATCCTTCACCGGGCTGACCCTGTGTACTATTGTTGTGTTGCCTTCGTGCCCAAAGACATTTATAGCCAGATTGTTCTGTTTTTCTACTTTAGTGATCTGGGATATTGGGGTGGGTTCATCTATACCATCCCAATTAAGCCCATCATCTTGTGGATAGCTAGAAAGCCTATCTGAATTCTTGCCAGCTGGAAATAAGGCTGACCTGATAGCTAACCTAAGGCAATCGTTTCCTCTATTCTTAATGTTTACTATGGCATGTTTGTTCCTATAGTAGGGAGGCAAGGCTAGGTATGACCCGCCTCTGAACGGCACGTAGTTAGCTATGTCTAGATAGACATTATCGATTTTATCTACAGCCCACCCGGACCCCAAGTGTGTGTAGCGTTTTAGGTATTCTCGTATCTGCTGAAAACTTGTATCGATTGATGCGTCAATGGTCTCTGCATGTGTGACGACCTCTTGTTGACCTCGGAAGTAAGGCTGAACATACTCAGTGGTACTCCCAACCTGCTTATCGAGCGACATTTTCACTGTGATCTGAAACTTGATACTTCCTAGGTTATTTAGTTCCTGGTTGACCTTATCAGCTATCAGAGGCTTGATATCTGTAATGTCTATGTTTCTATCAACGTGCATGCGCCAACCTCTCAAATAGTTACCTACAGCGCGCTCAGTGCGCACGAACTGTAGGTCAATAGCTCTATTCTGTCGTAATAATTCTAAAAGCTGTGGTTTTTTCATACGGGAATACCCGCCTAAACCCAAATCGTGTGCCTCGGCTTTCAGTTGTTTTACAGTGGGAGGTTTTGCTACGGGGGCATGTGATAACAATGCGGTTAACCCGGCTCTCCCCAGGTTTGAATAACCCGTGTGCCCAAGCTGTTTCGCTTGAGCTTTTAATTGTTTTACCGTAGGAGGGGCTTCTAAACCTAGTAATCTCAACAATGCTGACTTCCGCATTCGAGAATACCCGATGACACCTCTCTGTTTTGCGACCCTCTTGAGCTCGCTTACAGTAGACATCGTGTTTACACCTAAGAGAACCAATGTCTAATTGCTTCACAGTAAGGGGAGGTAACTCTTAAGTGGCTATCTTGAGCAGTCGCCTACGTTCTTTTATGTAGCCTTTTTTATTCTCGTATATGAGTTGATGTCTGACTACGTTCGCTCCGTGAGCTTTACATAGACAGTAGTGCCCTTTAACCCCGATACCACACACAGAACACGTGTAGTTAGGACTTCCCATATGGAAACAACAGAACCCCTGATTCCTGCATTTCCTACCACAGGCCTCGGTCTTCCCCATAAGTATGTATTCGCATCGGTATGGAGCGGGTCTCATGTTTACTTATATAGGTATTTTAGTTTAATTGCTTAGCAACCAACGCAGTAGCTGCTATACCCAACACTATGAAGCCCAGTTCACGATTCATTTGTCCCTTGGATGGTGTGTAGTACTGAGCGAGTGTGGGTTTATTGAGCGGTTCCAATTGTTTACCAGTTAGTAGATAGTATTCTTTCACTGCTTCATCGACATCGTAGAATGTTTTAATGGCATGGTTTTCACGCTTGAGCTGTTCATTAATAAAATCGATCCTCTGGAGGCGTTTTTTAACGTACTCATCCTGTGCTCTTTGTAATTTCTCAGTAGCGAGATCGTGTCGCTTCCTTTCTTCCTGTATTTCAGCCGCGTGATCATCTCGTAGTTTCGAGAAGAGGAAATTACTCCCGGAAAATGCCAGGGCATTCACTAACGCCCCACCGGCCATCACAGCTATCGTGGCCATCCCTATATTTATTTCATTATATTATCAGGTATTATTCCTTGTTTTACTAGGATGTCTTTCGTGGCCATCGCCATACCAAGGTTCATTATGAGCATACCCATATCCTGCAGGTTGAAATCTAGCTTGATAGTTGGTTGTTTAAGCACCATTTTAGTCAACCGAGCGTACCCTACGGCTAGACTAGCGACCACTGTGGCGTGGTATGCGTCGTTGACGAACGTTTTCCCCTCAGACATTATGTATATGATATAAAATATTAAAATTATAACATGATATGCGGGTCGACGGTGGGGGTACCCCCCACAGTGGGGGTTACCACCTCAGGTACCACCTCACGGTGAGGTTTTCCCTCACGTGTATATAACCACGAGATAGCCAAGGCAGCAGTTACACCTACAGCCAACAACAGTCGGGTTGGGTTGGTCACTTTATGTTGGTTACACCACCGTTTTT
This sequence comes from Haliotis asinina, assembly GCF_037392515.1. Classification (NCBI taxonomy): domain Eukaryota; kingdom Metazoa; phylum Mollusca; class Gastropoda; order Lepetellida; family Haliotidae; genus Haliotis; species Haliotis asinina. Next base: position 22,513,641 of record NC_090288.1, on the reverse strand, counting down.
TACCGGCAGCTACTCTCTTAGGATTCTTCTGTCTGGTTACTGTTGAAGTGGTCTCCACCGTCACCTCGGGACTCACTGGTTCCGTCACCTCGGGATTCACTGTTTGGGGTGTGGGGGGTACCATAGACTCTCCAAGCATTGTGTCAAATCAACCTTCGCCTCATCATCATATCAACTTCATCTCATCTACTTTGTATATATGTTTCATGTTTTCATCCTATGAGGAATTATCAACCATAGACTCTCCAAGCATTGTGTCTATTTGTTGTTACTACTTAATCCTCATTGTCATTGGCTTCATCATTATGTACCACTTGTATATTCTATCACATGCTGTTGTTAATGTTGATCTGCTGTTTGTCACAACATACCATATATAGAGAGCTTCTCACCACTGGTTGCATTCAGCATTGGTTTGTTGGTTCGATTGAAATTGATATTCGCGGGAGTCGGATGTAGGACCACCGAACTGGACAGGTCACACAACAGGACTTTAGTGGGACCCCCTGTGTTAATGGTTGCTACACCACAGCCACCTAAAAGCGACTGCCAGACTTTCTAAAATCCTTGTAAATAGACTATTGAAATCAACCTTCGTCTCATCATCATATCAACTTCATCTCATCTATTTTGTATATATGTTTCATGTTTTCATCCTTTTAATTGTTACGTTTATTTGTGCATCCCTTGTATCCACACGACCCCACCCACCACTAAATCACACATACTCAATCAACAAATTTGTAGTCCACCTAAAACAACTCCAAATACAATAAAAACACATCAACTATTGCGTCCGGGCTTCAAAATTACATTTCCAGATAAACAAATGCTCACCCATCATACTCAAACACACACTAATAGATGGCGTGCAAATCAGTTGGCAAATACCAAGATGGCAAACACAAATACAAGGGGTAATACATATAGACACAAGGGACACAGACATCAAACACTACATCGACATTGCAAACACCATACCAAACCAATCCAAAATCACAAACTACTGCACCATAAACAACAAACAATCCACCTCATACAACACACACAAACAACATTCCTCACATTTGACACAACCACACTACCCACCCACATCACCTTCGGATCACTCAACTACAAAGTACATCCAATAAGAAAAAAACCCACAACAATGCAAATTCTGCTTTTCTTACACACACTCATCCAACATCTGCAAGAAACCCATGACATGTTCAAAATGCGGGTCAGACACCCACACTCGACGAATGCACCCCACAAAAATACTGCATTCACTAAAACACACATGGACACTCATCAATACATCCACAAAACAAACAAACACTGACCTGCCCAAACCTGCACACACACTACTTTCCTACCAACCAATACTATCAATAAAATCCTCCTCTCCATACACTAACTCCTCAACAAACACATCAACCTCCTCAACCCCTCCACCCCAACCCAAACCCCGCAAAACTCGCACCACCCATCAACGCTCCAACCCAGCCTACCCAAAAACCTAACCCACCCCCATCAACCCCGCCTCAAACTTTCGTTACAACTATTTGATGATACAATTTCCATTTATCCTCCGCAGGAACATCCTATATTTCCTCATCGGAACACCATCCTTGTAGTAATAACAAACTGGAACCTTGCTAACCTCCTCAAAAGAAACAGACTTACTAGGCAACTTCTGCACTTCAACATCCTCACCCTGCGCACTAATAAGCTGTGGAAAGAATGTGACCACCGCCCGACAAACTATTAGACTTATCAAGAAGACCTGAAGAGCTACTACTCTTTGAAGATAAGTCATCAGTCTCTATCTCACTCAAAGAATGATCCATGAAAGTACCTGACAAATCATAAATGGAATCATTTGGCAAAGAAGTCTTGGAAGAAATGCCTTTCGACATTGAATGAGTTACTGCACAAGAAGGAAAAATTCATCCTCTAACTTTTCTGTACTAACTGGCAAAACACACCGGCAAAACAGTGACAATTCAATCAGTACCAACTTTGGCCCCCATTAGATCATAACCGACCAATAAAACAACCTCCGGAACTGGGAGAGAGTCAAAAACACCAACTTTCACCTCACCTGAAATCAGATCTGAAGTAAAATTCACAAAATGGAGAGAAGCAGAAGAACTGTCACCTACACCCTGAAGCAAAACATCTGAGTTAGCTGAAGACTCATCAGAAAAAAAAGGCAAAACATCCTTCAAAATCAGAGATTGAAGAGCTCCAATATCCCTCAAGATAATAACAGGCCGTGGGGTAGAATTATCTCCCATAAGCTACTAAGAACCCTTGCAAAGTAAGGACAAAAACTCCTTCTGAACTACAGACTCTGCGGACTTACTCTCACAAACAAAACTCTCCTCAGAACCACCTGGAAAGAAAGGTTTAGGCTTGCCAGTGTCAGAATTTGAACCTGTTCTCACAGGACGGAAGTCATCAACCTTTTGTTCATCCAAATAAGTCCTAAGATCAGAATTACCACTTTGCTTGAAATCTTCCATCAAAACTAACTGTCTCAAACCATCAAAACTCCCTTAGACCCACACCACCTATCAAACAAAGTTTCCTTTTCTCTTGCAAACTCTACAAAAGTCTCATTGTCCATTTTGTGAGCATATCTGAACTTCTGACAATAAGCCTCAGGCACTAACTCATAAACTTCCAAAAGTGTACTCTTGACAAGATCATAGTCTGAGCTTTGTTGTATTGACAAGGCTGAATAAGCATCCTGAGCTTTACCCTTCAAGACAGCTTGCAATAGCATAGTCCATGACTCCATAGGCCACTTGAGATTTTCAGCAACCTTTTCAAAATGTAGAAAATATTTGTCTACTTCTTTCCCATTAAAAGGGGGTACCAGCATAGCATGCCTTACAATGTCAAAAGAGGAGGAATCAGAGGATTTAGAAGGGTTTTCAAACTTTTTCAGTACAATTTCTTTGTCAACTTGCAATTCCTTCAATTCTACTTCCTTTCTAGTTCTGTCTTTTCCATTTCTTTTTTTATTTCCATCCTTTTCAGTTCTTCCTACTTTTGACATGTTACTGAATTTCAATTTTCTTTATTTCTAACTGATCTGAACCTTCCTCTTGGATGAACTCATTGTTGAAAGCAGTAGATAATGGAGGTCGAGCACAGAATTTAAGCAGACACAGCCCATTGTACAAATTGAATCCAATTATAAAAGATGGCTTTCTCTTTGTTGGTGGATGAGAGTAGGGCTGATGTTTCTAAAGAAATAAAACATCTTATTATTCTGCCCCCCAAAAACATGTTGCCATGCTGATCATTAGAGACTTTCATGTTATGCTTGGGAATGCTGGGAGAAATCATGTTCTGTCAGCACTGAGGACCAAGTATTGGATCACTAGGGCAAATTCTGTTATTGGGAGCGTGATGCACAAATGTGTATTTTGCAGGAGGTTTAAAACTCTGACAAGTACAAAGGTGATGTCTGACCTGCCAGCACGTGGAGTGAATCCAGCAAGTCCATTCACCTACCCAGGAATTGACTTATTTAGACCACACATTTTGAAGGAAGTGTGTTAAGCGCTGTGTGTCCTCTTCACGTGTTTCAGTAGCTGAGCTGTCCATATTGAAAAGGCTAACTCACTCAATACAAGTTCCTTCATTAACTCTCTTTGTCGCTTCATTGCCAAGAGGGGACCAGTTCAAGAAATCTTCTGTGATAATTGGCAAATTTTGTTGGCGGAGCTAGAGAGCTCAAAGAATCTTTGGATCAGCTTGATCATGAAAACATTCATTCTGATATGTTTAATCCCCCATCAGCAAGCCATATGGGTGGCGTTTGGGAGAGATTGATCAGATCTGTCTGTAGCATCTCAATCCCACACTTCAGGTATTTTGGTCATACCTTGACGATGAATTGTACAGAACATTATTGTTTGAAATTGAGGCTATCCTGAACTCCAGGTCCCTAACTACAGTTTCTGGAGATCCCAATGACCTTTGCCCCCTCACTCCAAATCATCTTATGATGAAACCTGATGGTTTTATCCCACCGCCTGGTACATTTCAGCAGCATCTTGTGTACGCCCCTCAATGTTGGAAACGTATTCAGTATCTGACAAACGTCTTCTGGTCCAGATGGAAGAAAGAGTACCTTCAGTCTCTGAAGCAATGACAAAAATGCAATTTTCCTAAGAAGAACTTTCAACTGGATGACATTACTCTTATCAAGGAAGACACTCTACCCAGGAGTGCATGGTCTGTGGGTTGTGTAATCCAGACTGAGGCAAATATGCATGGTACTGTCAGAAGTGTTTTGTTGAAAACGAGGTGCGGAGGTAAAATGACCTATTCACATGTTGGTTCTGCTCCTCCCATTGGGCTCAACACAGGTTGAAATGTGTTCCACACCTCATCCATCAGCTAATGATAATGTCAATGACTGCCAATACACAACACACCATTAAATCCTGTGGATGTGAGTTTTGGTCATTTGTGACGAATTTGGATGTAGACAAATAGAAGACTGCCTGTTTGAGTTTGTGGTCCGAGACAGTGTGGTTCATGACCAGGAGGGTTAAAGTCAGGACGCTTCTCGGTTGAACGAGCGCAGTCTTTGCGGTATTTGCAAACTTGCAATGTATCGTTATGGTGAAAAGATGGCGCGCCTCACTCAGAGACTCTGACAAGTGACAAAGAAAACGGTTAACATGAACACCATATTTTGGCACATTAAGAAATATTAATAAAGTTATTTACTGAAGTTGAAAGGTTTATTCTGTATCATAATAGCCATTTATTACTCACTCATTGAAGATATCACTGTTTAATAATAACATATGACATCAATGTGTAGTTAAGACGAAACAATGCTAACTGTAATTCTTCAGCACATTCCAATAACAAACCAGTGTCATCTGCATACAATAGTGCTAATAAATTTATGTAAATGCTAAGCTGTTCATCAATAAAACAATTTACAGCACCAAGTACATTTAGATGTGTTCATATAAAAAAGGTTTCAATGTCATTAAGGTACAGAACAAACAAGAATGGGGATGAATTTCCACCCTATATAACGCCAATATCACAGTGGAATAGTAGTGAAGTAGAAATTACCACATTTTACACAGGATTTAATTTGCTGACACCTATTGTACATTATCTTAAAACAATTGCTAATTATGTTACTACAATCATTTTAATCCATAAACCATTTCTCCAAACAAGTAGTATAACAGATGGGGGTTTTGCACCACCCCATTATAACCCATGGAATAAGAAACTATCCTCCCCTAACTATATTAATTTATGCCTCCCCATAACACGACTATTTTTCGTCTCCCCTATAAAACAGTCCTCTCATTGAGGTTGGGGTTCCATATAACCTATGGAATAAATCCTCACTTATATTAATTTATAACTTATCTCACCTAGTGAGATGACAACTGTGGGGTGTGAGGAATACCCCCAATAATATATCAGTTTGAAATATTGACTTCAGCAAAACAGTTTGACGTGTATCTTCTATTATGTCATTGGTTTTCGCAACAAATGCTTGTTGGGCTTGTTGTATCCCTTGTTTTAGATATTTATTTTTCTCTCCCTTGCTTATAGAACATTTTTTATGTACCTTTGATCGAATCTCTTCTTTCATTTTGTTGTATTTTTCTAGGTCACCTAGGATCAAACGACACTGTTCTTCTGAGATTTTGTTATCATTGAGTGCGGTGGAAATACGATCTTCTACCACGTTTAACTTTGACACAGCAAGTATTCTAATTTCAACATATCTCTTTGCTTTACGTTTCAATTTGCGAGATACAAATTTAAATACCAAACCAACTGTTCCGGTCACTACAGCTGCTAATTCAAGTCCTAACGCCACCAGTGTGGCTACAACGGTTGTCAACGACCCAACTCCTACTGCTCCTAATCCCATGCTAGTTGGCATTAGTGTGGTATCAGCACCATCTATATAGTTTAAGGCTCTGTTATATTTTTTATCTGGTGATGCCTGATTATCATGCTCTTTTTCTAGCTGATGTTTTATTTCACATATCTGTTTCAGTTGAAAACTGTTTCCTTTATTATCTAAGGCTATTTGTCTATAATATAGTTTATAAATTATTTTTTAATTATCTATCATTTAATTTTTTATATTTTAAGCATATAAAGTTTACATTATTGTACAGGTAAATGGGTGAGATGTTAATAGGTGTGTTTTCATCAACAAAGGAACCCCATCGAGACTTATTGATGGCTTATAGCCTTGTCTTATTATAATTCGACAACGTCTATTCTCATACCTTTTACACCAAAATATTCTAAGACCATCTAAAAGTATTCTTGGCTCGGAAACCTCAGTGAGATATAAGTCAATAATTAGTGTTGTGTGTGGTTTCATACCATAATTTGAATCCGAAAAAAAAATCACGTTGGTAATCGTATATACTGTGAATGACTAAACTGGCATTCAACTGGAGCTAGCATGTTACCAGTGTCACCTTGTATTCGTAACACTTGTACAGTATTATCTTTTAAGGGATTAAAGGATGTGAGAAGGATACTAAGTTCTGTAAAATCTGCTAGTGGTACTCGTTTGTATACGTTATCTTTAGAGTATTAGAGGTATGGGGTGTCTTCCTCACCAGGTAAATTGAACCGCTTTGTGTCTCCTAGATCACTGAGTGTTACCTTGGAGTGATGGCTTACAATTGTTTATGAAACTGTTAGAAAAAAGTTTCCAATTGTTTTTCTGATAATGCCTCAAGCGTGAACTTCAAACAATAAAATTTATGTGCTTGGGTAGAAAAATCTTGGTTAAAGATATAGTGTCTTCCACTATCACTGTGACACCTTGCAAACTGGTGTGTGTGTCACCACCCACCCACACGTAAATTGAGCAAACGCGACCCTGCTGTTTTTTGACCCACCAGAGTTTGATGCCTTTCACGATCTCAATATCACTCTGCGATGGTTCCCCTAGGTAGACTTGCATGACCAACGTGGAATTCTCCGGGAGGCTTTCCATGGTGGCGACCACACCTTTGAATTCAGTAACCAACTGTAATACCACGTTCTCTACAGGTTTACACGACAGCATGTGGTTTGCTCTACTTGAGACTGGAGTGATGATTACACCGCGTCTTTGTAATGGGACGTAAACCACGAGCAGGATTCCATTGTTTATGACTTTGTTTAGGTAGTGGCCTTTCCATGAAAACGTATGGAGAAATTAGTGTTATGTTGAGAAGCTAATTGATTTGAGATGGTAACATCATCCACCTGTTCTCGTCAGTGAGTATTAGATAGTACGAATGATTCCGATTCTGTATATTCTCCATTCATCCATGTCATTGTGAACTATATCATATCATGTGTTGTTGACAGATTTTGATGTATCTAGGTTAAAAGTATTATCAGATTCACTAATGAACTGGGAACTTTAACATGTTTGTAAACGTTGTTTATAAGCTTAAAAGCGTACATTTTGCCATCTATTCCTGTGACATCAAACCCTCTAGTATCATCTACGTCCGACAAACTTGTATTAATGCATTTTTTTACTTGCATTCCTGGCCCTTGATTACTAGCCATTATTGTATATGTTGTGTTACATTAAGGTATCCTATATTTATAGTATTATTTTTTGTATCTAAAATTGATATTTTTAATTCAGAAATATTACCATTTGTCAATTTTTTTTATACTGATGCAATGAAAATGACTCTGTGCAGCCTTCATTGTATTATTCTGTTTTAACCAGGACAGCCCTCAACAATGTGGAAGGACGTTCACTTTGAATATTTTCGTTGTGTTAAGCTGTTCGAGATGAACGGATAGCTCATGGTACGCAACTAGATCTGGTAATTTCCTACCAGTGATGCTAAAACTAGGTTTTATGTCTTCTGATGACAGCCCTAGTATTTTCGCCAAGGGCAGACTGAGTCTCAGTGTGTTTGGTCCATTGGTGTTGTCTAACACCACTGTTCTGTTTGAGTCATTGTTTTTAAGTTCAGTTCCTGAAGACGGATTGGCGTTTGTCTGGTCAAAATCATGGTTTGGGGATTAAAACTTATGCTAGATATATCCAAAGGATTCACTCACGCAGGAATTATACGTTTAAATGTTTTGAATAGAATGTACATGTGGGCTATTCTCGGGGGCCAATCACAGACAGGCTCCAGTATTATCGGTCATGGAACCGCTTATGATGTGCAGAAACAGTTCATGGTTAATATTGAGGATGCAAGTAGATCTACTTGGTGCCATAAAATGATACCTGGACATGTTGCAATATGCCACGTCAAAAGTCGCTTATGTGTTCAGTGTGGAATTGTACATGGATCCGAGTGATATGCATCTGAGAATGAATAAAACAACAGGCTACAACAATGAAATAATCATTGCCACAGCCGACCTAAAATTGGGTGTTAACGCCGACGTAAAGGTTTCCCACGCATACTGGTGAAACAGGTATAGTGGCATCACTACCAGAGCCAAGGATTAAACCAACATATGGGAGTGTAGGGGTATCCCCTTTCATGCAGGCATCCAATCAGCAGCAGATAGATAATAAAACAGCGTTGCTTGTTGGAAAGGTCGCAGTCGGCTTGTGTCTCATTTGGTTAAAAAAACCGTACACAAGCCCAGCCACGGCGATGATGAATGCCCACAGATTTTGACCATGCCACATGACAGATTTACCCAGCATGCTGAGCAGCCAAGATACGATACTTCTCAGGATACCAGACAGGGTTTCAGCGGCCTTAAATTCAAGTTCAGCCAGGGCCTCTCCAAGTGATTTCAGATGCATTTTTTATCCAGTCTCTGACGTCACCACCACTTGGTGGTTTTGAAGATGTTGGGGAACCTCCCATGGAACCTCCCATCAGCGATACGACGTCAATATGATGAAGCCCAGTGTTGTCAGAACTCTGACAAGGGTGATGCCTTGCTCTCGGAACAATATTCTAATCCTGTCTGTCAACGTGGTTTCCTAATTCAGTATTCGATCGATCGTTTCCCGAATGCGGCTGATCTGGGAATCATGAATCGAGGGAGCAGATTCCAATCATGTACGTCTCTCATGTTCTAAATTGCATAGTCGTTCTGTAATACGACACTTAATGTCATCGTGTTCCATTTCGTAGAGTTTGTTTTTTTCACGAGTGGTGTGCTTGTCGTGTTTGTTAAGTTTCCCCATGTTGTTTATGAGTTCTCTGCGTACGTGTTTCAAGGCGTCATCTAGGCCGTATAGTTCCCTCTTTGGAAATTTAAACCCCGTCAATGGTTTGTCCCAGTACATGCCCAACAATTTTTCGATGCTGTCCGACACTTCTGTAGCATGCTGTGTTATGTCACCACTACTACTCAGTTTGGATCTGGTAGCTTGCAGATCTTGAACAATCTTTGGAGGAATATTAGCTTTTGCACCACCATAATCCTGCATGTTTAGTTTTTCATGGATAAAATTGGTACCATGGCGACTGGATAGAGTTGATAAGGCGAGAGGTTTTGTAGTGCGGCTGTTAATGATGTCAACCTCAGGGTTATCCTTAAGACGTAGAATGCCCTTATCATCTATTGTAAACATTGAATAGTCTCGACTCAGAGGTCTGGCGTAGTTTTTACCGCTTTTTAATCCATCATAATAATTGTCTAGTGTTGTTTTCAATAGTTGGTTGCTCAGTGATGAACTAGTAAACGAAAGTATCTTCATTGTAATCAACATAAGGAGAGACAGTAGCTCCAAAATCATCCATCTGGATTTCGTCCATAATTTTGAAATTATATTATATTAAATATTAATATATACTTATGTAATACAGTAGAAAACTAAATCCTTTTCAAAGATTAAGAGAACCATGAGGAGGCAAAGCTGTGCGTCAGTTGCTTACTATTACGAACAATCCCAGCAAGATAGACAAGAACCAAGTACAGCTGGTTATATTCCCAAACTTGGTTGAGGACGATGTCATAGTGCCAGGTATGATACTATTGGCGTTCAACATCAACTTGCCTTCAGACAACGACAAAAGGGAGCTCGTGAATAATGTGGGCAGTGCTATAGTCAAGAAGACCACCATAACAATTAGCGGCAATGAGGTGCTTAGTAAAGACGACAACGATGTATATTACTGTTACACAGACCTATGGAAAAGTGAGGAAGAACGCGCCAACAGCGTGTACCAGGAAATCGGCAACAGATCGAATAAGTTAAGTATCAGGTACGCCTTCACGCCAGAAGAGACAGTCAAACTATCGGATAGTGAAAAAGCAATCGATAATGCATATGGGAATAGGGAGTTGCTAACCAGACATGCGCCGTTTTACCATGCCGCATTGGGTGACAGGCTGGAATACAAACTTTCAATGATTACAGCAAAGTCGTGCGTACACCGAACGGTGATGAGGTTAGTTACGAGATCGACAACATCTCATTGGGGTTCGACATGGTGAATAGGTGATTAGAAATCAGTACCCTGGAAAAATGACCATCCTGTAAGATAGGATACTGCGACACAGAATGATAGTGTGTGACAAGAGCGTCACAGTATGGAATATCGACATGGACGTGCTGGCGTGGTCCATGAAAGGTATATTGATCATACCCGTGGAGGAATACGATTCATTCGAAAAAGACAGCAAGAGCTTTTTCAACCCAGAAATCACCAAATCGCCAGTGACCTGGATCTATCCTCCGTTCACATTGGTGATTACTTAACAACAAAGTATGCGTTGTGGTTGGATATCAGATTGACAGATGATGACACTCTACACAGTAGTGGACGTCACATCGACAACAGAAGCGAGGGTATAACCATTCAAATAATGAAGAATTCTCAACCAAAAGGCAAATTAAAATTATATTTATGGATGTGCAACTTAATATAGACAATGGGAGATTTGTGCAAGCCATCTGTTAATTTACTGCGATATAATATGTCGGCAGACAGGTTTTGGCAAGACCGTTTTTGTACTGGATTTGTTGGAGGAGTATTATGAAGAAGTATTTGACAAAATCATTATCTTATGCCCTACTATAGACATGAATACGACTTACAAGGATAGACCTTGGGTGATGACCGGCATGGACCAGGTACACGGCTACAAGAGTATTTAACACTTTTTTTACAACCAATTTATAGGAAAAACAGACGTTGTTCATCCTGGATGACTGCAGCGTTAATAGAAAGATAACAATAAAAAGAGACATGCTATCAAATTAAGCGTTTTCAGGTCAACACGAAAATCACTGCATCTGAGTGCTGACACAAAAATTCAACTCAGTGTTGAAAGATTTGAGGGAGCAGACGCGATGGGTGGCATTATTTCACTGCAAGGATAGGGATTCATTCGAGGAGTGTTTAAGAGAGAACGATGTGATGAGTAAACTAGACCGGGAACAGATGAAGAAACACCTCGCTGAAACTAAACATGCCAAGCTTGTGTTGAAAATCAACTAACCACTGGATTACCAAGTAATAGTTTAGTAAATTTTAGTAATGTTTTAGTAATTTTTAGTAATGTTTTAGTAAAATGGCTGTTTTTTGAAGTTCTAGTCGTGTGTAACCTAACCTTTATCGCTATGTATTTACTGTGTGTTGGATATTATTTTTTAAAAGTTAAGTTTTTAAAGATTACTAAATTATAAAATGGAGTGTGATGAATTACTAGAATAGATGTTAGTAGTAGATGAATAAAAGGACAACAAGCAGCAAGACAGGCTGATAAGACTAGCTGATAAAATTCAGAAAATGTCAGATGAGGAAATTAATAAATAATACACTACGTATGAGACACAACTCGGGGCTGAGATGACAAAAGTCATAGGTTCTACTATTACCCAGATTTACACTGGCATAGCGTTGCACTTTTTACCAATCCCACCGGAATGTCGACTCTATTTGTGGGCGGACTAAGAGAAGGACCCGTTTATTGATAATGCCTTGAGCTATGTCAGTTGTGCTTTGTATCATAAATACGGTATGTATCTAGCCCCGATGACAGCAGCGATCAGCAGGGCAAAGCATTGTAAATTTGATAAAAAAAAAAAAAAAAAAAATATTATACAAGATGGATGCTGCCCAGGAAGAGATAACCAAGATTCCGGAGGATGCGGATAAGCGGAGTCCTGCGGACAGCTCACAGAACCCAGTGATGCATGTCACCAAGACAAACCAAAAAAGAGTTGAAGCTGGTAGAAAAAGTGCCTTAACCAGGCACAAAAAAATGACACATTGTGGGTGGAGTAGGTGGAGTAGTAGCCACTGCTGCTGTTTCATTATATATGTTATTTAAACCAAGACAACCCCAAACACAGCCACCACCACTAAAGGAGATCAACCCTCATATTATGTCATAATTAAAATGATATTTCCATTAATATATATTATGTCTGAGGGAAAAACATTTGTTAACGAAGCATACCACGCAGTAGTGGATTCCGGATTAGCAGTAGGATAAGCTCAGTTGACTAAAATGTTTATAAAACAACAGACTATAAAACTTGACTTTGACATGCAAGATATTTTTATGCTTACTATGAACATTAGTATGGCTATGGCCACCAAGGACGTTCTGGTAAAGCAAGGTATTATACCTCAAAATATTTTAAAGTAACTTATGTAATATGGCCACGATAGCAATGATGGTCGTTGGAACTCTTGTGAATGCCATAGCATTTTCCAGGAGTAATTTTCTTTTTTCTCAATTAAAAGAGTCAAACGCGGCTGAGGTAGAAGCTGAACGTAAACGACACAATACAGCTCAAGAGAAACCGCAGGCCGCACAGGCTGAATACGCTATGAGATGAATGAAGAGACTAGATTTTATCAATGATCAACTCCAACGTGAAAATCAAGGATGTCAATGTCAATGAAGCTATAAAAAAATATGTATTAACGGGTAAACGACTGGAACCATTAGGTAATGCACCAACGATGTCTCAGTATTACACTCCTTCAAATGGTCACAAAGATCGTGAGTTGGTCTTCATGGCACCTGTTTTAGCAGCGACAGTGTTAATTGTTAAACAATTAGACTAATTACACAAATTATTATATAAAAAATTGAGATCAGCACCGTATATTTGTCAGTGGCTACTTATGGTAAAAACTGAAATTTGTGGTAATAAAAGCCTCATTGAGGGTCATTGTTGTTTTCACTGAAAGGTTATACTAACTATACGTGCTTGGTGTGTGGCAAAAGAGTTAAAAGTCATTACAGATTATGTACAGCCCATGGCATGGATAAAATATGATTTCAGCTTATTTACAAGAAAAAAGACTACATCTGCGAAGTTAAACATTTGTTAAAGATCAAGGTATGATTTGTAATTCCTCACATACGAACCCTCTACATGGTCCATTTTCCAAGAAGTACAGGTTAGGTTCCCCATCTTTAATATCCACTCGATTGATATTATACGTTTTCATAGACCAGGAGGATCTGTTGCAGATTTACGGGTGTCTCCCTCGTATTCACCTGGTTGATATAAATATCTAACAAGTGGGCGATCTGGAATTTGTTTTTTTTTACGACAGGGTGCTGCTGAATCTGATACAATGGATTTCATACGGATTGCTTCGACTGGTCTCTTATCAAGTAGTCTTGTTACTTCATGATTCATAAAGTCAACCACCTGAGAACACCATACTACCTATTCAGTGTTTCCCTGTGGGGCTCCCAATTCTAAATTGGGTGAATATTGGTGTGCAAACAAACGTTCGGCTATGGAGCGATTGAATCTCTCGACTACAGCTTGACTTCAGTGTTCTCCGGTTGCACCATGCCTTATCTTGGTATTGTGTTTGGCTAACAGTTGTGACACGGCACCCATGAATTCCCTGCCTGGATCGACTTGCAGGTCTGAGGGCCTAGTCAGCGGACTGTGTTTGTATATGTGTTAGAATCCATGGGCTACTTGAGTCGCATCCTTCGTGGTCAAGGGTTCGGCTTCCTTGTAGCGGCTGGCTATGTCTACAACTGTCAGGGTGTACTTGTAGGTTTTACCTCTGACTGTATCGTGTGGAAGAAACAACAGGTCAGCCTGGTGAACTTGATTAGGTATATGAATACCAAATTTTCTCCTGGGTATATATTTTGGTGCTGGTAAGTATATTTGCCATATAGCTTGTTTTTGTACAAAGGCTTTGTTTTTTCTTCCGAAACATGTGTGGCTTTAGCTAATTTTTTAATAGCATCTACCCCTTTCCAATATCTTTGTGGGCTGTAGTAAATTTTCTCCATTATGTATATAGAATTTAAATATTTTTATGGCTGTAAGCGTCGGTATTGACACCATCTGAAGCTATTCATCGATTTGTATCCATCAGCGATAGAGACGTCTTATTTTCAGTCAACCTGTATATCTTATGCCCATCACTATGAAGTATGTTCATCTGGTGTTTGATTGTTTTCTTCTCGAATAGGGCCTGTTTATAGAGGTATGCTTAATATGTTGTTTCACCACATTCTTTTTCACACCTTCAGTCTTTCTTATTTCAGTGTCGTCTGCTCTTTTGATAGAATACATCTTAGGTCTCAATCCAATGTATTCGGTGATTGGTGTGCCAGCACATTCATCTCATCTAACACCTATTTATTGACTTGGCTATGCAGGGAGTGGTCTCTCAGGTAATCACTGGTGTCGTATATATGTATATCTTTTTTCATATCCTATTTTTTTACACGTCCTCAGTTTGAATCTCCATCAGCAGGGAATCCATATCAATGTACAACACACCACACCTGTCGCCATACTGTTTCTTGAGCTCATTGTAGTAAAAATCATACATCAGGTGTTTGGATAGGTCTAGAATACTCAACCTGACGGACCAGTCGATTAAGTTTAATGTGACTCTTTTTCATATGTATCGCTGCCAAGTCATTATCAGAAATATTACTTCCCTTGTAAGCTGGGCTTGCTATCAGTTTCCTGAACTTGTCTTCCTCGCTTGACTGGACTAGCTTTACGTTAACGTGTTTTCGTAAATTCTCCATTGTTTTACTGAATACAGAGTTGTTCATTAGTTTGTACAGGTTTTTCTCAAAGTTGTTAGTGGCCAGCCTTTGCAGGTCTGTGTTCATCCTGATGTATGGTTCCATCCAGGGGCTCGGCTCAAACTTCAGTATTCTATGTACATTAGTCAGCTTCATGCCCAGTGATAGAGGAGACATACTTTGTTTTGCAAGCGGCCCCTCCAGCAAGTTATGTTGGTACTCGGACATCCAGTCATGGTTAGCCCTCAAACGTTCAGGGGCCAGGGGGTAACTGTTGTGAGATGTGTGCAATTCCTTCGGATATTCTAAGTCCCCTTCAAGTATATCACCCATGGGGGTATCCCCCACACCCCCAGTGGGGGAAATTACTCTCAGGCACCCATTTGAATCCACCTGTAGGTAGATATTGGCTCACAGTCCAGTCGTACAGGTTGTTGGCATCGAGGTAGAGTAGGTGGTTTGAAGGTTTCTTAGGTTGTAGCCTTTCACATACTTGTTGTTAGCTTTAGCATAACGTTTCGATACCATAGAAATACCACTGCGTAACCCTTTTTCGACAAACAGATGCATATCGTAATTGGTGAATAATTCTAATCCCACACCGGTTTTCTTCAGTAGGGCATCCCATGATAGCCCAGGACTTGAAAAATACTATGCCGGGTCCAACCCGTATTGTTGCGAACACGTTTTTCTGAACATTCTGAAAACATCAGCCAGCAATAACACGTCCATTTTCAAATATAAATCGTGGTAATCACCTAGATTCTTACAGCCTAGTTTTTCCCATTCATTTTTCGTGTGTTTGTAATTGTCTTGCGAGACAGACGTGTCATTCAGCTTACTATAGAAGCGGTGAATGTGAGGTAACTGTGTCATCCATATATTCATATGTACCACTTACGTAGCAGCAAAGCTCTTGTTTTCTATTCTGTGTAACGATTAGTTACAGCTAAGTCATCTAGGTTATTAGCCTTCACCAAACTGTCTAGAGACGACAATAGAAACTGAACACTATCTATGAATCTCAACCCATTTAGACCTGTGAAGATCCTGTGGTAGAATAGGCCTTCACCAACCCATGCTTGCCATAAAAGGTGACTATGCTTGTTGTAAGAGGGGACTAACAGGATCAGGTGGTGATGCTCGCTGACTTGGTTGGCACATGTCATCGGTTCCCAATTGCGTCGATTGATGCTCATGTTGTTGATCACTGGACTGTCTGGTCCAGACTCGATTATTTACAAACCGCCGCCATATGGCTGGAATATTGCTGAGTGCGGTATAAAACTAAACTCACTCACTCAACCCATTTAGCTAAAAGGATATACATCTGTCCATATTGTTTGGTATACAGGATATGTTACCATTTACCTTGGAAATAGCCTGCATGATCAAATGTGAATCATACCCGCAAAGATTGTGAAACACCACTGGGATATGAATAAGTTTAGAATTCATTCTTGACTTCAAGTTACATCCATTGTGAGTCGCACCTCTGTATTTACCAGTAATGTGAATCGCCATTCAGAGGTTTACAAAATACATGATAATGCATGCTTTTGTTGTGAGCTTTCTGATACAAATTGGTGTTTTGTTGTTCAATTTTTTCTTGATTGCTTCTTCTTTGTTTTGTAAACACTTCAGAAATTTTCCAGCCAAGTCTGGGCCTCTATAAATAACAGGAGGGGTAGTTTGGCCATCACAACAAATGACCACATACCCGAACCCACACGTTTCATACTCTTGTACTTCTTATGGGAAACTTTTATCAGTGGATTGAGCTATTGTATTGATTGGTTTAGTGATGGCTTCGAAGTTGGCGTAGATAATGTATGGCACCGGCAACTGATTTTTGTGATTTTGTGATTTTTTTCAAGATATTGTTTTCTCTTGGCATATCTATATCTATATACAGTGATTGAAATAATTTTTCAACTCAACCTGACAGTCAGGCTGGTGGCCCATAAATGTTGCCTGCCCATCTTGAAAGTTGCCTGCCCACCTTTTAAACTTATTTTTTTGCAATAACTTACAAAAAAGGCGCCATTTTGTAACAAGTACAAACGAGTAAGTAACCCTCTCTTTGATTGGTTCTTATTGAACCATGTGACTACAATCCAATCATAGCATAGCTTACTAAGCCAACCAGTTTTAGTGTCGGGCAATCGGGCTGGTGGAGAGAATTTCCAGGCAGCCCCACTCAAAATTTACCGGCCACAGGCAGTCAGACAGGCTGTTATTTCGATCACTGTCTATATATGGCTGTCTCCCCAACACCTAGGCAATCATCTGAGCAGATGTGGCCTAGAAAACCAGTGAAAGCACCTTTCACAAAAGTGTTGAAATTTAATACCTCTTAAATATTTCAGTTCTTCATGCACTTTATGAAATACCAATTGTTTTATATCTCCAACATGTATATTTCTTTGAACCTCCATCTTCCAACCTTTCAAATATTTTCCTACAGCACGCTCAGTAGGCGTGAATTGTAATTCTATAGGTTTTTTGTTCCTTTAGTAATTTGATGAGCTCAGATTTCCTCATACGAGAATAACCTCGCATTCCTCGTTCACGTGTTTGCTTTTTCAACTCATTCACTGTAATCATGTTACAGTGTTAATACTATATGCGAAACAATTGGCTAAATGTACATCAGCTAAGTGATATAAAAGTACATTGAGGAAGTGATATGCATTTTTTGCCGTTGTTGTCATAGAGCTATCACGTGATCACAGTGTTAATATCAGGATGGACCCGTTAAACCGAGATTATTGCTCTTGGTCCTGAGTAGCTCAATCGGTCGAGGTGCGGGGCTATCGTGTATGGTTGCACAGCTGTGCATTGTGAATTCGTATCCCGCCGTTGCCTCAGTTGACGTCTTTGCACAATTTTGTGATATAGTGAACAGGCGGTCCTTCTTTATCATTTCAGATATCAGAAATGCGCAAACAAATCTCTCTAAGATCTTTCTAGTCTTTACAACTGAAGTCATTTCGTATGTGACTTCTCCTTGCTTTTTCACATTTAAACTTTTATGTTCTAATTAGTATATCATGACAACCCATGTAGAAGATTTTATCACTTGTGAAAAAGCAATTGAAAATAAAACTTTTCCTGATTTAATAATGTTCGATTGGGATAAAGCAGCATTAACAAAACATGAAGCAAGCTATGTAAAACATTTATTATAAAAAGAAAAAATGAAATTCAAGCAAATAGAATCATGCCGAAAGCAGACAGACCTTACGGGTTAACTATTTCAAAAACAAAAACATATACAATTCCAGATTCAGAGAAAGCTCCCCAGAGTCTTCATTATTTAAAGCTATTTCATATCTTTCTCAAGCAGACCGTTGCAGCCACCCTCCATCAACAAAATAATCGTTCACGGAAACCTGAATGAGCTCCCATCAGGATTAACATTCCATACCAAGGCCAGATTAGCCATCACACCAGCCGACTCATTAGAAGAATTACATGTTTGGATGTGACATTTTATTCTGATAAAACTTTAAAAACCATCCTGAGAGGAAATGGGAGAGGTGGCAGCAACCAGAATGAGTCCAATTCCAGGGGATGTATATACCAAATTTCTTGTGATTATGGAAGCAGCTACATTGGAGAAACTTGCCGGCCTTTCAACATTAGACTAAAGGAAAGCAAAACTTCAGCTGACAAATGTGACCTTAAATCTGCACTTTCAGAACACATTGTTAAAACTCAAAATCACTCTATCAACTGGCAACACTCTCAAATCTTGGCACCTAATGTCAATAATTGGCTGAAAAGAAAACTTCTTCAGTTAATCTTCATTAGAAGATTAGTACCAGAGATCTAGGGGTTTAACAAGGATCTGTCATTTCAAATTTAATCCAACAAGACTACTATACATCCAAATGAGATGTATTCATTCTGAGTCATGTTAGTTGTAACCATTCACTACTAATTCTATTATGTTGTCATAGTATACCTACTGGTATCATGTTGTCATAGCATTGTGACGTCATAAACATTGTGAGGTCATGGGCAGAGTTAACAGTTAAACCCCTGGATGCCGAGTTTTTTTTTCAGGTGCAAATTTTCATAAGGTTTGAAAAGTGAACGCTGTGCGAGATTTGTGCTTGCGTGGTCCTGGATCAGCGTACGGCTATAAAATTATACAGAAATGTAGAATATTTAATTTCCTATCCGTTGGTATAAATATAAGTGTAACTACCTCAGGGGGTTGAGAAATAGACACGGCTAAATGTTGTACGCATGTCTTACGCACAAAACAAAAAATGACCCGCAATAAGTGCCAAAAATCGATTTTCTTCTATGACGTCAAACGTCGACAGAGAGGTCATGCACGTATAAAGATAAGGGGGCATAACTCTGCTATGCTTTACATTAGGTTAATGTAATTTAGATCACATGGAGAGAATTTGGTGTAGATACGGACAGCATAGTTTCGTTATGTTTTGTTCACAGTGAACTAAACTATTCCAATACAAAGTCCCCCAAAGTGAAAGGATACCTTTTGGTAGTTTCACAATTTGTAAGAAAAGATGCCAATGCACTACATCAGAAAGCAGGTAATAGCAATTTGGATGGACCTATCCCATACATAATTTAGTTCTCAGATTCCAATATTCTCCTGTTCGTGTAGATGTATTTTGATTAATTTTGCATCATTATTAATGGAGTAACAGACACATTTTCAAATGTAATGAAATAACTGAAAATAATGCGACATTTTAGTTGACATCATGGCATGTTTTGTGCATTTTGTGACGTCGGAAAAAGAAGACACTGGTTTGCTAATTAGGATATATCTAACCTAATTCCCACTGAATGTGTAAAAGGTCTCGACTTCTGTGACAGAATTCAACAGTTTTTAGACAAAACATAAAGTGAATGGTTTTGCCACTGAAATATTGCCCTGAATATGTCTCCAATTAGACGGCTTTACTACATATCTTATTGTGAGTAACACGTGCACCTGTGTGGCATCAATTTAGCGTTATTGAAAATTTCACAACACCTGAATATTCACTGAATATTCATTTAGGATGCAAACTTTTCTTCTTATGATTATGTAAGTATTTCACTTCATAAGTATCCAATGAAAGGTACAGAGAGATTGCTTTTCTAGTATCGAACTATTAGAATATGGACGTAAGGTTTGTCCAAATTAGGACATGACCTGATTTATATATTTTTAAGTATTGTTTAAGTTAGATATTCTGCAATCAGATATGTTTTAATCAAATTTGAATGTGAGATGTAAGTATTCAGAATTATTCTGACTATCTGTGTATTGTTATATGTTTTTATCGTTTACATTGTAAATGATGGAAGAAGCCAGAAATGCCGACAAGTACCGTTGTCGTTCTGCATGATTTTGCGTCAGTCATGGCGTCATGCTGCACTAAAAGTTTGACAGTTTCTTATGAATTATCAAATGATTGCATTGTATCTATTTTTAATTTGTTATTTCTTGCTACGATGCTCTTCCCCTGAATATTCTAAGCGTATTGAGCCATTGTAAGCAATCACTGCACGGCTGGATGCTGGAAATTTTCCTAAAATGCTACACAGTGTAAAATCGGAATTTTTATTTGTTTACATTTCAAACAAGCGCTGTCTTTCGAGCACAGCGTTCGTTTCATACCATGTATCTCTCGTTTCGTTTTATCAAGACAGTTGGTAATGGTGACAAAGACCATTTGTAATTTGATTCTAAGATGTGTGGGGAATTCAATGATGCATCTGTCGCAGCTGAATATGAAATAAACGTGATGTAATTGGCGTTTCAATACTAGCCTTCTCGATACGTGATTTTGTAAACACTATTCAATATGGTGGAAAGCGCACTTCGGCGTTCATGTAAGTGTATTTTCGTAAACATCCCAACCGATTCTGGGTTCATCGGCGACGTTTCAGAATTATCATTACTGGTTACATGAAAACTTGATATCAGTGACCATTACTATACTATTTTTGAAATTCAATACTCCCAGTAATTATCCCATTTTCACATTTCAAAACATACAGCAAATAACGCTTTGAATCACGATTTTGTATAGTGTGAAAAATAGCGACATTTACGATGAAGCCTATTTTGAAAGGCAATTTTAAGCACTTTAGGTTGGTCTGAGATAATAGTGGATGGTATCACGAAAAAGGGAAATTTCCGCAGAATTCAAAGCTGTGAAGTATCTATATGTGCATGGTATATTTAGAATTTTACTGGACTTCAAAGTGAGGGGCGAAGAGGAGGGACATATATGTCCCTGTGGCATCCAGGGGGTTAAGCCTTTTGTTTCAGTTCAGCTCAACCTGATGAGGGGGCTAGGATAAGCCCCAAAACATTGTGAAAATAAACTCAAGAAGTTGCAATCCATAAAAATTTGTCCTGTATTTCTCAAGCAGTTGAAAAAGAAATTGCAAAAACATGTACGCCACGGAATGGAATCAAAGTTTATAATATCCCAATTTTCACACAAATTCAAACCACTTTTGGTACCCAATTAGATAATCCTATTCTCCGAATTAAAATACATGAATTAATTACCTAATTCTTCTCAATTTGTTGATTGGGTGAAATTATATGATAAAATTAAACCAATAATAATAAATGGAAAAATATCTGGTTATCAGCCATTGATGGAAAATGGTAAAAGAACCTGATCAGAATAAGATTTGTAGACGTCTTGCTAGACAGCCAAAATATTCAGGTTGATGTTAGTTCTTTTTATCTTGGTAGTCTGTATACTTCACTTGGTATTAAATTACAAACTGGGATTGAATTAAACTTAGATGAATTAATAAATGATGAAAATGTTTCCTGTCTTATATAATCTTCATCTCACTAGTGGAGATAAAGTTATAAATTAATATAAATGAGGATTTATTCCATAGGTTATATGGAACCCCAACCTCAATGAGAAGACAGTTTTATAGGGGAGATGAAAAGTAGTTGTTTTATGGGGAGGTATAAATCAATATGAGTGAGGGGAGGATAGTTTCTTATTCCATGGGTTACAATGGGGTGGTTAAAAAAATCCCATCTGTTATAATACTAAACAGTATCAAAGGCCGGACTTCAATCTATGCTTAAATATTGGTCTGATGTAACGGGGAGGCCAAGATTCAGGTAGAACTCTACTCTCAACATGGATTATGTTTCCATCCGGCATCGTATCTTTTGCTTTGCAGTACTTCCCTACTTCTTGGAAATTAGCTCTCCCGGGAAATGCAAAATAGAAATATCAGACTTCCAGGGACATCTGAAAAATACATTTTAGCCTTCCTGGCACAACACTCATGGTCTTATGCGATTTGTGTATTCATGAAATATCATGAACTTGTTAATAGATAATTGGTTATGTTGTCCACACTACGGTGAACTGAAGCAAAAAACAACCCAGATGAATTCCTTCTTAAAACCTTCATAATGTAACTAATTAATTTGGTTCTTTACAATAATAGGTGACTGAATGTTTAATACAATGTTCATTTTAGATCATGTTGAACAATTTTTAGAGAAATCAAGATAAGTAGACAAATTCATATCTTTTGATGTATTGGTATAAAATATGTCTCTGTCCTTGCAGCTACGATGAAAAAACTTTTATTTGTTCATAAAATGTTAAAATCTGCATTGAGAATGCAATGCCGATCATAATACAATGCTTGTTTGATTAGCATTCTTACAGTGCAACTTTACAGATACTGATTTCTTGTTTATGCATAGAGGGGAGTTCTCATGTTATTCAATGCCGTTATCAAGATAATAGTCACTACAACCATAGTATCAAGCAGCAAAATAAGAACAGGTAATTTAGCACAGAGCACATCAATAATAAATCTATCTTTCATGTTTGGTCTAAAGATATTGAACGGTTTCTGAGTTATGCTCCAGAAACAAAATGACTACGGATGGACGGATGGGGGACGAGGCGTCGACTAAAAACTAAAACTAAAAACTGACAGCTCAACACAAAACAATATGAAATCAACCATATTCAATACAATACAATTTTAACCGCCTGTCCATACTGTTGACGAATCTCTCATATATATTAGAGCAATAATCACATCGCCACAGGTTGAACAAACATGCAGCTCAGCAGATAACTAGATAACTTACTTTTTAATAAGAAAAGCAAGATTCATTGATGTCTATTTCTTGTTGTGAATAACAAGATGTTTCGGTATGCTTGCTCCTACATCAGGTGAAAATCAGGTCACAATAAGGAAGTTGAACTCTGTAAATCTTGCTTTTCGTATGCATTCCACTTCTAATAATCCTTCAAAGATTTAACTTACTGTCTTTCCTGACTTGAATCACTCATTAATTAACAAAATAGAAGGCCTTGTTAATTGGCGAGTCTTAACTGCCTTGACTCAGTCATCAATTAAAAAGGGATTAGGCATACAAAGAACAATCATTTACCATCACCCACCAGTTATCTCCCCTTGTGGACATTACCAAACGTGGAAAGTTTTGGAAATCTCATACATTGGTATTTCCTAAATGGGCAATTATTTGAAATCTCATATTTCCAAGATTGGAAATGTTTTGGAAACATCATCTTTCCTAAATTGTAAATGTAGTCTATTTTTTCAGTGATGGCATCTAACGTATCTTAATTTTTGTGTTTTGCTGGTATGCATGATATTTACCAAGTAATATAAGTTTTACTGATGACCATAAGATTATAACGTTGCTTTATACTATTATGAAACGATAATTCATATGAAAATCCATTATTAATTGTAACCAGTACAACCAATAAATCAGCAATCATAGCTTTGACAAAGACTCTCACAAAGTCTTTAGTGGGAGGTCCTGTGAACAACCGACTGCAAGCCACCCCAGAGATCAAGGAATGACAGTAAGCGTATGTATTGACACCACCCGCGGCTATCCATCATTTTGTATCCATGGGTGATAGAGACCTCTTATTCAAAGTTAACCTGTACATCTGGTGTTTGAACGTTTTTTTTCTCGAATAGCGCCTGTTTGTATATGTCGTTATAACCACATTCTTTTTGACACCCTTAGCCTTTCTTATTTCACAGTCGTCTACTTTCTTGATAGAATACATCTTATGCCTCAGCCCCACATATTCAGTGATTCGTGTGCCAGCACATTCATCTTTCATCTTACCTAATATTTTCTTGTTGACTTGACTGTGCATTGGATAGTCTGTCGGATAATCTGGTATTGTACAGGCGTATATTATTTTTCATATCCTCCTGCACATCCTCAGTTTGAATCTCCATCAATAGGGAATCAGTATCCATGTACAACACACCACACCTGCTGCCGTATTGTTTCTTGAGCTCGTTATAGTAGAAGTCATACATCAGGTGTTTGGATAGGTCTAGAATACTCATACCAACACAGACCGGTCGATTAAGTTTAATGTGACTGTTTTTCATATGTATCGCTGCCAGGTCATCATCGAATATAGTACTTCTATTGTACGCCGGGCTTGCTATCAGTTTCCTGGTCTTGTCTTCCTCACTCGACCTGACTAGCTTCACGTTGATGCGTGTTCTTAAATTCTCCATCGTTTTGCTGAATACGGAGTTGTTTATTAGTTTGTACAGGTTTTTCTCTAAGTCGTTGGTGGCCAGCCTTCGCATGTCTGTGTTCATCCTGATGTACGGTTCCATCCATGGGCTTTGATTGAACTTCAGTTAGAGAAATGATTCACATATAGTATGAACCCTGTGACATGGCTACTGTACATGACTTGAGTGAGTGAGTGAGTTAATATTATACATCGGCAATATCCCAGCCACATCGTGATGAGAACATTTTGATACTGAAATGAAACATGCATACATTATAAACACCTGTCGTCAAAGGACAGTAAAACAACTAGAATATCACAGTTACAATTAAAACTAGTGTGGAGAGTTAAAACAAATACCACTATTTGGACAATACAATATAAAATACGGGCTGTAGATCGCCAGCAACTGAAGGTAGATCACCATACTAGGGACCATGGGGACTTACAGTACCTTTGCTACATGCATGGGCCCTAGCTGGATTTACACCATCCCTTCAGCTGCTGGCGAGTGTAAGAAATTTTAGCCAAAATTAAAAGAACACAAATACTATGCTTAAAAATCCTGGAAAGTATAAATTCACTTTGAAAATTTTTGAACTTGCGTACCCTCTCAGGAGGACAATAATTTTATAATACTTCAACCCCCTTTGAGGGTACAGCCACTAACGATCAATGTTCCTAATCTATACTACCATCCCTTAAAATACAACTATCTACAGAACGTATCAATTCAACAAGGAAATCAATTTCCTTTAAAAATCCAATAATTAAACAAGTATTTACTGTGTTGAAAAGATCCGAAAGTGTTGTTACATTAAAATATTTATCCCTTATGATGGAGAATTCAACACAGTCAAGCAGGATATGCTTGACCGTGGTTCTCTCATCACAAGGGAAGCAAAACGGAGGATCTTCACCTTTCAACAGGTATGCATGTGTATACTTCGTATGACCAATACGACATCGTCGTAGTATGACCTCTTCAAATCTGGACTGACAACCCAAGTATGTATAACCAATGTAAGGTTTAATCTCATGTAATTTATTGATACCAACTTGGGTGTCCCACTTCTTCTGCATCAGATCACAGATGCAAGTTCCAATGCTAGCTTTATAATCAGTGTAGGGAATAAGAAGTGGTGTCACAGATTTGTTCAGGGCTGCCGTGGCAGCAAAATCGGCCATTGTGTTCCCAGAAATGCCAATGTGGCTGGGTAACCAACAAATAGACGATGTCAAATTGGCCAGTAGCAAGATCATTATATAATTCAGTAATTTCTATTGAAAGAGGATGTTTGAAAAAAATATATTTAATAGCCTGAAGGCAAGAATGAGAGTCTGAATAGATTATATATTGTTTTCGCTTAGGGTGACTTTGAATATATTTCAGAGCCGTCAATATGGCGTTTGCCTCTGCAATAAAAATAGAGCTGTTATCTGGTAATCCAGAAGATATTGTCTTGTTTGAGAGGGAGACAAAGGGTAACAATTGATACAAGGATAACATGGAAGCCAGTAGTGCACAGACCCTAGTATGAATACAAGTTAATGATGTGATGATAACTAAGTTAGCCAGTGAGGTACACAGAGTGGGTTGTTTGTACTGGAGGCTAAAGTGGTTTGATGAGCTCATCGTAAGGCGTGGGGATGGGGTAATGTTGATTTCTGTTAATCAGAGATGTTAATCGTTTGATGTTGATAGCTTCAGTCATTTTCCTTTTGGTAAAGTCGATTGGTTCTTTGAGAGGATAGTGTAGTCAGTCCAGTTGATTTGGTGATCGGGATGGGCTGCTATATGATCTGAAATGAAATACATCCTCGCCAGCAACCACCTAACCTTCCTGATGCGATGCAGAAACCAATAAATCATCCCAAAAGGGCTTCAACTCAGCTCACCCATTCAGTCTGCAGCAACGAAGACCATCCTTCACCAAACCTCCAGACAACTGAATGAATCAGACATCACAGGAAGATAAAGGCCACCACCCTATCCACCATTAATAACCACTATACCAGCCTCTGCACAACCATTGATCCCCAACTATTTTCGTCTCTTAGAACTGACCAAACATCAGCCAACAACAAACTTGACTCCTCTACCAAGAAGATACATGTGAAGAAGTTCCAACAACTCACCACCTCCACTACCAGTACCATCAAGAAGACCTCATAAACCAATAGCAAGACCGTTTGTCAACCTTAGCCAGAAACAACTCACCCCATAGCAAACCAGCCTCTAAGCTAAAGGACTCATGTTTGCCCCAACTCCTCCTCAACTCAACACAGACATCTTTATCAGTAATATTGAGAAAGGCCTTCAGCAGTTGGCTCCTAGGGGGGGGGGGGAGGTAGACTTCCTCCGCCATCAGATCAGCAACATCCTCCAGAGAGCCAAACCCCAGAAGCCCAACCTCACATCATCCAACCGCCAGGCCATCAAACAACTTAAGGAAGATCTAGACATTGTTGTTGTTCCAGCAGACAAGGGCAGAGCCACTGTGGTGTTAGATTGGCCCCACTTCCACTCCATGAAACTAAAAATGCTTTAAGGTTCAACTTCTTCATTATACAAGGTCACAGCATTTCAAGACAGTTCCTAGTCTCTTCTTCAGGTGAAGTGAGGGTAAAACTAAAGGGATGTGGTATATATACACATAACAGTAGACAGATAACAATGGGTAACAAGACATACAGGCTTCGATTGATTGATGTACAGGCTTCGATTGATTGATGTACAGGCTTCGATTGATTGATGTACAGGCTTCAACTGATTGGCGTGCAGGCTTGTATTGATTAGGTTAACATTTTACAGGTAAAGATGTTTGGATAAAGGTTAGTCACTGTGGATAAGGTGGTTCCATGCATTGGGTAAGTAAACACCAAAGTCTCTGTTGATTGAGAGCTTGTTCAGCTTATTTGCAATGGCTTCTAGGAGCTTCCGTTTTTTTAAGACACTGGCGTTCCTAACTAATGTCCTGGTGTTGTCCCAAACAATCTTGTGATTGGGATTGTGCATGATGTGTTCATATGTCAGACCTTGAAGAGAAAGCCCTCCTCACATCACCTTTCCAACCTGCAGGTATTGGAAGGTGGACGATACTTTTGTCGTCCTGAAACCTGACAACAACCCCCTAGAGCTGCTTAACCTCAAAAAGCAACATCCCAGAGTCAAATTCAACATGGCGACAGAAACCAACAACCAGATCCCATTCCTAGACATCCTTGTATCCCGCAACCATTCCAACCAGCTTCAGACAACAGTATACCGGAAACCAACCCACACCAACCAGTATGTCCACTATCAGTCCAACCACCCTCCACGAGTGAAGTCAGGTATTATCTTCACACTTACAAGAAGAGCTAAGAACGTATGTTCTATAAAACTGCATGAGGAGATCAACCACCTGAGAGATGTTTTTGTCAACCTTAATAATTACCCACCCCAGTTAGTGAACAGGACAATTGCAGCAACTTTATCGCCACCTGCTACCAAACCCTCTCGACCTGAATCGGTTCCAATAAAGACTTCCATCCCAGACATCGGCAAACCCTCCCACCAGATCAGCAGACTTCTTAAGCAACAAGCAGGAGTAGACACCACCTTTACTACCTCTGTCACCATCAACAACCTCCTACAGGCCAGTGGAAGAAAACACCTGCAAGCCATAAACCCAACCCCAAGGATGTAATCTACAAAACTGACTGCAATTGTGGGCACTCATACATAGGAGAAACATCCAGGACTGTCTACACCAGAATCAAGGAACATCAGAAATCTACCATCAAATCGGACCAGAAATCAGCCATTTCAGATCATATAACGGCCCATCCCAATCACCAAATCAACTGGACTGACTACACTATCCTCTCAAAGAACCAATCAGACTTTACCAAAAGGAAAATGACTGAAGCTATCTATATCAAACGATTCACATCTCTGATTAACAGAAATCAACATTACCCCATCCCTACGCCTTACGATGAGCTCATCAAACCACTTTAGCCTCCAGTACAAACAACCCACTCTGTGTACCTCACTGGCTAACTTAGTTATCATCACATCATTAACTTGTATTCATACTAGGGTCTGTGCACTACTGGCTTCCATGTTATCCTTGTATCAATTGTTACCCCTTCGACGTTATCATCACTTGTTAATTAGTATATATATATATATATATATATATATATATATACATATATCGCCTGTTCTCTCCCTGTATCGTTTTCAATCATTTACACTTGAAACCAATACAAGAACGTGTATCGAAACGTTGTGTTCCAGTATTAAAGAAGTTGTCATCCATATACACTTATTCTAGAAGATATTGTTCTGGATCCAATGACAGTGGCACAAGCCACTGTGCCACCGTCCTTGGCTCCATCTGTAAATAAGGATTTATAACTGCTATATTTATGTTTTAATTTATTATATTCTTGTTTATATTGTAATTCATTTGTTTCTTACTTTTTTAATGTAGTTAATGTTAGGTCAACTTGCGGCCTAACCAATTGCCAAGGAGGAGAGGAAAGAAGACGGGAAGGAGCTATGCTTACCAGCTCAATGCCAGAAGCGGCAATAAATGGCTTAATTCTCAGCCCAAGAGGCAGAACAAGAGAAGATTTCTTGTTGTATAAGTCCTCATAAATGGGATTGAAGACAGAGTTATAGGTAGGGTTAGATTTATTGGAGTATAATTTAGTAATGTATTGTAAAGACAATTTTATGCAACGTTGTGTCAGAGATGATTCATCAGCCTTAACATAGAGACTGTCAATAGGTGAAAGATCTTCTGAAAGATCCAAGACAAAGTCTTAAACCTTGGTGGTGGACGGGATCAAGAGGTTTAAGGTTGCTTTTACAGGCTCCACCACATACGATAGAACCATAATCAAGCTTTGAACTGACTAATGATCTATAGAGGTGAAGGAGGGTACCTTAGTCCCCTCAACATTTTGAGTTGGAAACAACTTTTATTAAATCCAGCACCTTCAAGCATTTATTTTTCATACATTTAATATGCGGAGGAAAAGTTAAACGGGAGTCAAAAATAATACCCAAGAACTTGGCCTCTTTGACCACTTTGAAGGGAGTGCCATTTAAAAACAGTTCTGGGTTCTTATGTGGCTTATATTTTCTACAGAAGTGTAGGCAAATACTTGTTGAATGAGAAGATTTAAATCCATTTTCAAGACACCATTTATTTTTTTTGGTTTACATGACTGTAGTTGTCGTTCAATAGTGTGCATATTTTTACCACAACAAGAAATATTAAAATCATCCACGAAAAGTGATCCATCTATTGAATCATTTAAAACCTTGGATAAACTGTTGATCTTGACAGTAAACAGTGTGACAGACAAAATACTGCCTTGTGGGACACCCTGATCCTGAGTATAATGGTCAGACAAGGTTGAACCCACTCGGACTTGAAATTGTCTATCATTTAAAAAGTTTGATATAAATTGAGGCCAACGGCCCCTTAATCCCAAATTATATAAATCTCTTAAAATACCATATTTCCACGTCATATCGTATGTTTTTTCCAGATCGACATTGCATGTTGTTTATTAATTATGGCATTTTTAACAAAAGATTCTAAACGTACTAAATGATCAATTGCACATTGTATGTCAGTTATTAGATTATTGTTTTCCAAGTACCAAACTAATCGTTTATTGATCATGCGTTCCATGGTTTTGCAAACACAGCTAGTGAGTTAAATTGGTCGATAATTGGAAGGATCGGTATGGTCACGTCCGGGTTTAGGAATTGGAACAATTATAGCATCACGCCATGAAGAAGGAAATTCACCAGATGTCCAAATACTGTCAAAGATGTTTAAAAGTGTCTCTAAACAGGATTCTGGCAAGTGTTTCAGGAGCTGATAATGTATGTTACCAGGTCCTGCAGCAGTATCGTGAGCTTGGTCAGGAGCTTCATGAAGTTCGTGAATAGATAATAACTCATTATAGTCTTCCCCATTATCCGTGTTGAAATGAATAGGTTTCCTTTCTTCCTGTTGTTGATATTTTTTAAAGTTGGAGGAGGCAGAGTGCTCAGCCAAAGTTTAACCTAGTTTATTAGCAATATCTAAAGTATCTGTTAATACTTCATTTTCATTCTTAAGATGGTGGATGCCAGGTTGAGAGCCTTTACCTTTGATTTTTTGGACCATATTCCATACCTTGGACATGGACGTATGTGAATTGATTTTTGATACATAATTTCTCCAAGATTGACGTTTACTTTGCTTAAAAGTATGCCAAGCTTTAGCATTTAAAATCTTAAATTTATTGAGATTATGGACCATAGGATGGCGACGGAAATAGTGCTCAGCCTTTTTCCGTGCCTTCCTTGCTTGTTTGCAGTGATCATCAAACCATGGTTTTCGTATGTGAGGAAGAGCAAAGGACTTAGGGATACATTCATCAGCAATTATATTCAGTTCATCCGAGAAACATTTTATGGGATCAGGAGTGTCCAAGAACAGCTCGGGCAGCAAATTGTTAGCACAAAGAGTAGCATACAATTGCCATCGTGATGATGGAAGGACATCAGAGAAAGGGACACAGGTTTCAAAATAGTCGGAAAATGGTCACTTCCACATAGATCATCATGGACTAACCATGTGAATTCACTCAATAAATTTGAATCTGTAAGAGACAGATCTGAACATGAATATGTGCCTGTAGCCAGGTGCAGGTAGGTTTCGGAGTCATCATTGAAGATGCACAGGTCATTATCAGATATGAAATCTTCAATCACTTTTCCTTTTTGATTCATAGTTGAACTTCTCCATAAAGGATTGTGCCCATTTAGATCACCCATGATGATAAAGGTCTTAGGGAGCTGGTCGCATAATTGTTGAAGTTCAAGCTTATCCTGAGTTAAGAGCTGCAGTTCATGAGAATTATGTTTAAGTCCTCTGCAGTTCCATTGAAGAAGATTCGAATGGCTCATGGTGGGTCTATAGGTGATCGTTCACGTGAACGCGAGGACTAGCTATTACTACCAAGACATTCACAGGATGGGGTGATATCCATCTCGAGAAAGTAAAAAAAGTTATGTATGTCTACCGGTGTTTCAGTAAGAGTGGCAATCTTAGTTTTGATTTTCCTATGTTGTTTCTTCTTGGGAGGATTGGGCACTTCAGTTGATGATTTTGCTTTAGCTGATGTTTCAGGAGTTGGAACACACTGAGATGCTGGAGGGATGTCATGTTGTTGACTATCTGTAGACGTCGTCTGACTGCTTGATGGTTTAGAAACAGGCTGTGGGCGTTCTGAGTTTGTCCATGTCAAGTCAGTTTGACATTCTACGGATCTAGTAGAAGATGTGCTTGAGACAACAGCAGCATAAGTTTGTGTTGATGGAGGTGAACGGCTCGCAACAACTTTTTAGCTTCCTGAAAAGAAATGGTGTTTTGACATTTTACTGTCAAAACATCTTTTTCATGTATCCACGAAGGACAAGATTTAGAAGCAGCGTCACATTCACCCATGCAATTTACACAGATAAGTGCAGCCCTACAACCAGTGTTTTCATGATTACCTCCACATTGTGAGCACACAGAAGGACGATTGCAGAATTTAGAAGCATGTCAAAATTTCTGACAATTGTAACACCTGAGTGGAATGGGTACATACACATCCACTCCAATGTTGAAATAGCCAGCTTTAATGGATTTAGGGACATCAGTTAGTGAAAATGTGAACAAACAGGTATTGGTTGGAATAAAGGCATCAACATCTCTTCTCATGAAGCGTTTCACTGAGGGGACATGTGACTAGAATTTAGAGTTCTGTGCTCAGAGACAGCAACTTCAGTGTTTGCAAATGTGGTACATTTCAAAAGGTTAATAGCATGCTGTCTCCATGCACGCTCAATTAAAAGGGAGCCGCCTTGGACACGTGAAACATTTATCACCTCACCACAAATACCTTTGATTGCTTTAGAAATAGCAAACGGGTTGATTTTTAAAGGAAGACTGTTCTTAGATTCAACAACAATAAATCATGCCCAGAATTTGTTGTAAGAGAAGCATCATCATCAGACGACAATATCTCAGCGTCCAAACGTCTCTTTTTTTCATTTTGGGTAGAACCAGAATGATTGCGAGCCATGATTATATCAAAGAGATTCGACAACCCTGCTCCCCACCCACCATGGAGTGTCAACAAGGACGGCATCTAATGTTCATCTCGATCAGCTTAGCACAACGGGTAATATGAAAAGTGAAAGTCCTTCCACATTGTTGAGGGCTGTCCCAGTTAAAACAGAAAAATACAATGATGGATGAACCGAGTCATTTTCATTGAGACAGTATAAAAAAATTGATAAATCGTAATGGAAAAACTCCACAGAATTCAACACTGGTCATCCAGGTCTATTTAGGTCAACCCAGATTTGAACCTATTGAAATCGTGAAGGGAATCAAAAGCAGTTGGTCTAAAAGACAAGAGAATCAAGTTTGTTCTATTTATGTGTGGGTAATGCATGAATCAAGAACAAGCATACAAGGTGTCTTCGTTACATTGGGAGACACTATATCTCTAACCAAGATTTTTCTATCCGATCACATAAATTTTATTAGTTTGAAGACATGAGACATTATGAGAAAAAGAAATGGAAACTATTTTCTTACAGTTATATAAACAATGGTAAGCAATCACTCCAATGTAACACTCGATGATCTAGGTGACTCAACGCAATTTCATTCACCTGGTGAAGAACACACCCCATACCTCCTATACTTTAAAGATGACGCATACGAACAAATGCGACTAGCAGATTTTACAGAGCTTGAATGGTTATTCAAAATAACACAAACCAACCCTTACATCTTTTTTAATCAAAATGATTTCGTTTCCAAAATTAAAAACAACGGGATCCTTCTAACTTCCTTTAATCCCTTAAAAGATAATACTATACAAGTATTACGAATACCAGGTCACACTGGTAACATGTTAGCTCCAGTCGACTTGAATACCAGTTTAGTATTTCGCAGTATTTACGATTACCAACATGATTTTTGTTCGGATTCAAATTATAGAATGAAATCACATTAATTATAGACGTATATCTTGCAGAGATTTCCAAGCCAAGAATACTTTTAGATGGACTGAGAATAATTTGGTTTAAAAGACATGAAAAGAAATTATGTCAAATCATAATAAGACAAGGCGATGAACCATTAATAAGTCCTGATGGAGTTCGTATTGTAGATAAAAAGATACCTATTAATATTTCACCCATTTACCTGTACAATAATCTAAACCTTATAAGCCTCAAATATATCAATCAAAAATTAAATGACGGATAATTAAAAATAATTTATAAAATGTATTATAGACACACAGAATGGGGCTGTATCCAGCCATATATGAAGTAGGAAATGTAAAGGGGGAGTGTAGAGGGGTTTCGACTTAAACAGATATGTGAAATAAAACGACAGCAGAACAAACACGATGAAATTGGAATCCTTGCCGAGGAAAAGTTAAACACTATAGAAGATCCTGTTTCCACCGCTTTCAATGATAATAAAATCTCAGAAGAAGAGTTTCATTTGATACTAGGTGAACTAAAAAAATACAATTAAATGAAAGAAGAGATTAAGTCAAAGATTAATAAAAAAAAGTTCTGCAACAAAACAAAAAAATATATATAAAACTTGGGATACAACATAAAAATAGTTGTGAATAATGAATTCTCTATAAAGAACTTACCGGCTATAGCGAACTGATTTGCAAATCCTGCGAGTCCCAGGTAACACTAATTAATGGTGTGAATAACGAATGAGCCAACTCAATCAGTGTCACTGCCAGTGATGCTCACTTTGAAATCCTCGACAGTTCCAGTTAACTCTAATTAATGGTGTGAATAGTCAATTGAGCAAACTCAATCAGTGTCAATTAGCGGCCCTCACTTTGAAATCTAACCAATAATTTAGACGTCAATGGCTAACACATTCCAGTTTTTACACCCATGTGAAGTTATAGTTTGCATTATTAACCAATCAGATTGCTGGAGGCCGTAAAGCCCGTCACTGACGACCTAGTTTTGTATACTTCTGACACAGCACCTCGGTCTTTGGCGATTTAATATAAAACGACAAGTGCATCCCCTCAAAAGGCCTGTGTATATGCCTCCCACACACATCAGAAATGTGGACAGAAGGTTTTGATAGTCGTGAGACTTACAAAATATGATATATTCAATGACGAGTGCATGGTGACGAGTGACCTGTGTAAGATTACTGACTTAGTAGTGAAAAGAACGTAATATGAATGAATGAATGTATGAATAAACTGAGTAGGAATGTGTTGTACGGTATGGTGTGTTTTACTGTTCTTTCAATGGATTTTCGTGAATAGTGAACTACGGATATAATGAATAATTTCAGTGGTCCCTTGAAGTTCGTTATAAAAGTAATTTACTGAATATGGGGTGGTCCCGTACCCCCATTGTTTATACTACTTGTGTTAAAACCTTGATCAAAATGTGAGAAAGGAGGAAGCATAATACCGGTGACAGACCATGAGAAAACTTAGCAGGACCTAACAAAACTTGACTTTGGAGGGAAAAATGGCCCCAGTCCCTCAGCGCACTATATTTCAGGAAAACAGGCTACCGTGCCACACAGAGTGTAACCCTAGAATAAATCTCTGTTACAGCATGGTATTTTTAGTAAATTATATTACAAATAATCGTAACAACCCCAGAGTTAATTCAGTGTGTGCAGTGTGTAGAGCTGGCATGGTTACCCACAACTAGAGCTAAACTGTGCACTTTTGTCACTTTCATATATTTTGTTGTATCACGATAAAACGTTTCAACTCACTAGTTATATGTATAAGTATACCAATGCTGAGCAAAGATAGAATCCTTTTTTTGGCAACCATGTAGTTTTAATGCAGGATTAACTGGTGACAATAAATTCCGTCCCATTCCCCGCCAAGAAATGGATTAGGCAGCCCTGATTACTCTATTATTTTTATTATTATCAAGCTAACATTTGTATAGTGCCGATATCCAGTTCAACTGCTAAAAGGTAATTTTCCCTCGAAAATTGGATGTCTGTCCCAACTGCACACCGTTTCTTCAATGTGGACTCCCTGGGCATCATACAACTCTTGCAGCCTAGAAGTCACGCTGAGTTAATGTGGCTTTCTCATCCCGACGAGGTACCCATTCACAGTTGGGTTGAATGGGACACACAGTCACAGTAATTTGTCCAAGTTAACTGCACGTTGTTGTACCTGCAACTAGGTGTTTGCACGGTTTCATGTGGCCACCATCTGGTCATCTACCAACAGATTCGTGGAGGTTCTTTTAGCTGCACATGATTGTGTACTGGTGAAAGGGGTTGTGACAACATTGAAAGAGTCTGCACACAAAGTGCACTCCAAGGGTTTTTACACCTTGTCAAAGGTTGGCATAGCTAGACATAGATAAACAACTTTTGGGCGACAGTCAACTAAAGGTCAAATATATACATGTACATTCTACACATTACCTGGTATGGGCGAGACCAACAATATATACTCAATTTGTATTTATTTACATTTTATTCTCACATCACGATTGATGATCCAACTTAAATGTTTAAGTTTAACAGAAGCTGAGTAATAAATCAATGTACATTTTTGATATATGGCAATGTTGCCAAAAGGTCACAATTTATTTATTGCTGCCCAAAGGTCGGATTTCCCTTATATATATATATATACATTTGTGGTTACGTTAAAGATTGATTTCTCCACTGACTTGGGGGAAACCTACTGCAAACCTTCTACAGATGGACTGTACCAAGGACCAAGCATCAAATTGCTGAAAAGCATGTGTAAAAATTATTCTTTTGCTGGAACCATTAATAGACCAACTTACCATCTTTCTGGCATTGTTCTTCATATGTGATAATACCAGTTGGGTCAGAGAGGAGGTTGCTCTTCCTTGTCACTGTTGAAAATAAAAACTGGATGATTCTCAATAGCTAATACACTCAATAACTTACAGTAGGATAATTCCAAGATGACTGCAGCATTCAGTTTAGAAAAAGACATCAGAAGAAAAAAGAGTATGGGTCACTCGACAGTTTTGACTAATTGAGCTAATAAGACAGATATTATCATAGATTCAATCTGAAAGCATAGATGTGAACAGCCATCTTGTGCTCCATCTTGTGCTTTCCATGTTCCCTAATAGAACTCAGATGTCAGAACTTAGTCAATTTGCACATTGATTTCTCTGAAAGTTTCGCAATCAAACGATTATCCCTGCAATAGTCAAAGTTTGGGACATACAGGAAATCTGTGAATGGAAGCAAAAAAACATAAGTCTCAGATTGTACAATTACTAGGTCTAGTTAATGAAATAATATCCAGTTACTGAAATAATACAATATGATTTCAGAGATATTGGGATACCATCTGTCACCTGATTCTCAAAGAATAGTAAATGGGAATATTGTGTGGATCATGTCACTTCCAATAATAGAATATGTTTCATTGATTAATGGAACTATCATCCTTCTAGAAACAAATGGTTGTGCACTCTGGTTTTTGGATAATGAAAGTTGTTCAAACAGTGGCTGACTAGGTTGGAACTTTGAAGAAATGTATAATGGTTGTATGTTCTATTGCAACTTAGTCATTTGTCTTAACCGAGTGGATGACAACATGTGAAGTATGACGTCTTTATGCTGCTAGTTAAAAGCTTTTCAAATGGAGAACAGCTAATAGGTAATAATAACAGCTAATTACAGCTAGTTTAAAGATAGTCTTGTCAGATATAGAGCATCAGAGGACTTTGGATTCATAGGTAAAAGCTCTACCCATGTGGAGTACATTGTGTATGTTACAGAATCATAAGGATTAGTTTTAAGACTTTTCTACTTTGACCAGGATTCATCAAACTTGTAACAATCATTTAAGATCAAGAGAGAAAAGGATAGAGATGTTACATGACGGACATATACGTAGTAAGTTTGAAGAATATTATTGTAAATAATACCAGTTATGTTTAAGAAGTACCCTAGTAGAGTAGGAAATAGTGGCTGAAATCCTGCGAGTACTGATGCAAGAACAGGCGTTTGGCTACTGTGTGATTTAATATCTCGACGATGGCTTAGCTGTGGTGAGCTCCCGCTATACCTCGTCTCACCTTGACATTGTGCTTGCCCAGCAGCTGTGACATGGGTCCAATGATTGACTTGCAACATGGTGGACCAGGTCAAGTGACTGACTCTGTAGATGCATTCCAAAGCTTTGGCAACTTCGTTCGAATCCTTGGTCGTCAGCGGTCCGGCTTCCTTGTAGCAACTGGAGACGTTGACGAAGGTCAGGGTGTACTTGTAGCTTTTGTGTCTCACCATGTCATGTGGCAGAAACAGAGGTTGGCTTGGTGAATGTGATTCACCATGAAACATCAAATTTTCTTCTCTGGATGTGCCGAGGCACTGACAGATAGACTTGGCAGATGGCTTGCTTTTTGAGCCATGCTTTTGAGACTTGTGCGACTTTGGTGAGCTTCGGGATGGCATTGCAGTAGCGTCACGGGCTGTAATAGATTTTTTTCATGGATGTGTCATTCATGTGCATGAGCATTTAATTAATAATTCACTCATGTCCATACACGAAAGTGTTGATCCATCATTTCGTGTGCATGGGAGACAGTGAGGTCTTGCTGATCATCAGTCCATACATCCTGTGTCAGCTGCTTATCAGCATATTCATTCAGTGTTAGAATGTTTTGTGTTCTTGAACAGGGTTTCCTTGAATTTGTCGCGCTTGATGAACTTTTTCCCCATGTGTTTTTTCACACCTTTTACCTTCCTGATTTTGGCAGCAGCGGCTTTCTTGATGGAGTACATCTTAGGTCTCAAGCCGACATACTGAGTGATATGCGTGCTGGCGCATTTGTCCTTCATCTTGCCAAGCACTTTTTTGTTGGCAGTGTTGTGCAACAGGTGGTGTTTGGGGTAGTCGCTGGTGTAGTACAGGTGCTTGCATTTCTTCATGTCCTTCACATCCTCAATGCAAACTTCCATGAGCAGGGAATCCATTTCCATGTACAGCACTGCACACTTGTTGCCTTACTGCTTTTTGAGCTCGTTGTAGTCTTACATCAATTGTTTGGACAAGTCAAGGACACTCATCTCGACTTAACGGGTCAGTTGAACACAATGTAGCTTCTTTCACTGACGAGACGTTAACGCGTTCTCCATTGTCTTCCCAAATGCTGCATTATTCAGGAGTTTGTACAGGTTTCTCTTGAAATCGCTGGTGGCAGAGCTCCCATACAATTGTTAACTGTGTGGCAACTGAGTCTGAGAAGTTGGGTATAGACCTAACTAAATGTGAGTCACTATCAAGTGATGGCACTGCAGCAATGATGGGAAAGCGAATTGGTGCAGGGAAACAAATTCAAGCAAAACACTCACCCTTTTGTGTACAAACCCATTGTGTGGCCCACAGGATAAATCTAGCTTGTGTTCACTCAATTATGAAAAAATGAGTTCCTGATGAAGTTCAGAGACAAGTTTAATGGACTGTATAATTTCATTGCTGCATCAAGCAGTAGGACACTTTCATTGAAAAAGATTCAAAAGTTGTTGGAGGAACCCGAGCTGAGTGTGAAGGAACCATATTCTATACGATTTTTGGAACTGAAGAAGGCTGTGGAGGCAGTGTTTTAAAGTTATGAATCAGTCCTCACAACACTTTCCAAATTTGCAGCTGAAAAAAATGCAGCAGCGAAAGGTTTGCACAAGGACTTTGCCAGCTACAAAGTAGCACTTGTCACTGCATTTATGCTTGTTCACACAGAACTGGCAGTTCTGAGTTGTAGTCTGCAGAAGCAAAAACCTTCTCTTCAGTGAACTGAAGCCTCTTATTGAAGGAACTCTGTGTAAAGTTGAATCTATGGCGGGTCAAGATGGCCAGGGCTTGAAGGACATGAAAATGAGGATTCACATTGATGACAGCAAAGCATCTGTTGGTGAGGAAGATTTGTTGTACACATAAATCATGGATGAAGAATTTGAAACTTTGAGAATGGAGTATTTGAAGAATGTGACAAAAAACATTAAGTCCAGGTTCAGGGAAGAGGACAGTGTCATATTGTGGACATGAGCAAGGTGATGGAGCCACTCACAGTCAACAGTGTACCTTGAGTCAGACGATGCTATTGCACATCTCAGTGACTTGTGTGGCACCCAGAAAAATGTGAAGGTGACAGAAGGTAACCTTCAGGAAGGACTTGTTGAGCATGTAAAACAAGTTAGTTCCCTACTTGATTGAGAAAAAGTCCTTGATGAGTGGCCCAGGTTGAATGGTATGATAAACGGCACATGTTCAAAGTTTCCACCAATTCAGATCTGCCAATGAGTGATTCTTCTCCATAAAGATGCTATGCCAAACTGCACCATCCTTGCCAACATTGC
Source organism: Haliotis asinina (assembly GCF_037392515.1). NCBI lineage: Eukaryota > Metazoa > Mollusca > Gastropoda > Lepetellida > Haliotidae > Haliotis > Haliotis asinina. Next base: position 22,473,635 of record NC_090288.1, on the reverse strand, counting down.
ACTCTGTATGCAACTCACCAGTGTTGAGTATGGGAGAAGTTACAGTGCCCAGAACGGTCTGAAGACAAAGTTCAGGGCTTCTCTTAGTGCCAGCACATTGGATGTGCTTCTCAAAATAAGCATGTCAGGCCCACCTGTGAGTTCATTTAACCCCCATCCCTCCATTCGTCACTGGTTGGGGAAATGGAGACGTAAAGGGAGACTTTTCAGTGATTACAAGTCTTGTCCTGCTAAAGTACCGAAATCCAGCAGCCACACCTAGTCACAATACACAAGGACTGTAACTTTTCTGCAATGGTTAAAGGTCACATGCAACGTAAAACACAACTTTGCAGATTCTGGTACCTTTCGGTATGCACTTACCGAAACAAATCATAAAAAATGCCAATTCAACCTATAAAGTTGAAAAAACAAAACGCGATGAAAAAAAGCCTGCGAAATCGGAGTTCAAACGTTTCACTAAATTCCCCCCAGCGCTGGGGGGGAAACTGGTTTCAACAGCTGTGCTGCGCTGCGTCCATAACACATGCGCAGTGAATAGGTTCGCGGAGCTTGAAACAGTATGCATGCCCAGCTTCTGAAGTCGTGAGCAGTAGTCTAATCTTGGTTGTGTACACAAACAAGTAAATAATCTACTCGTTACTTAAAAAAACTTGTTGATTGTGGTAAGCAGTCTCTGTCACAGAGAAAGCTCAGTGTCTGGTTTATTCACACCTATATGTCTGTCTGCCTATCTGCTAAAGACAACATGCAATACACAGCTTCAATCATTGACCACGTGCAACTTGAACTTAACACCTATCAGACTATACGACATAAAGAAAATAAGTTGATTTATGACTCGTGCACCCGAGTCCCGTGTCTGCCACATTATGTAATTAGGCACGTGTGATACACATGACATGTTTTTATGTCTGTGGGTTGCAAACAAACTACATCCATCTTTTTCGGATGACTGGATCTGACGGAAACTGGTGCAAACTCTTGACACTTTCAAGTCCTCCTTTGTACTTGGACGAATGAGATTCCAGCCATGCAGTAGTTTACCATCTCTGCTGACATGATTTATGATTGGATCGAGCGCAAATTCAGAGAACATGTACTTTCAAAACCCAACATCTTTATATACATTCTTCATGGATAATGACTTCTTTTAGTGTATATGATTTTGTTTGACAACAGCAATATGAATCCATACTGAAACGACGCATCAAGTACACATAAAGAAGTTGTTATCCATAAACAATCTTACTTTCTTGTGACTGGCTATACTTAAAAAATGCCCATCAAACAGATCATTTTTCTGTACACACAGTGAGCCCTAAGCATATCAGCAAATGAAACAGCCAATCGGAAGCCGTTGTTACACTTGAGTGCATTTCCACCCGCTATGGCTGGGTTCGGTCTCCCGAGGGCTTCGTTTCGGGGGAAGTAAGCCCAAGTACAAAATATTGCACTTTTGAATCACGATTGCATGCTTATAATTTTGTTTATTTGTTTTTTTAAAAGCAGTAATGTATATTATATGTCATGAATAAGTGATAAATGTGTTTTTAATTATGTTTAATTTTTTGGTTGCATGTGACCTTTAACAGAAGGAAACATGAAGATGATGTAAAGTTCCAGAATAATAAAATCGAAGTCAGTGATACTTGCCTTGTTTTTATTGCTGTGTCAAAAATGGTTTATTGATTTTTGCAAGGTCAAACTCCACCACATAAGCTAACAAAAGACCTAATGTCTCTTTCTCAATTGTTGAATAATTTCAAACATCTTGGAAAATAACAAACTGGATGTTCAATTCCTGAATCATCCTCGTGGATCAGGACAGCACCTGCACCTACATCACTTGCATCAATTTGCAATTAAAATGCCTGCAATACTGGAGAATTCATGACTATGGCTTTGACTTTTTCAAATGCTGTCTGACTGATATCCTACTGGAATTTTACCTTTTCCCCCAAAAGGTTGGTAAGTGGTGATACAACATCTGAGAAGTTTTGACAAAACTTTCTGTAATAGCCTCCCATACCCAAGAATCTCATGGACTTAGATACTGGAAAATGTTCAGTTGCTTCAACTTTAGCATGAACTGGCTGTACCTGGCTGTACCCTACAACATGCCCTAAAAATTCAACTTGTGCCTTCAAAGAAATCACGAATTCTTCTCAGATGGTCTTCCCACTCCATGTTGTGATTGATGACATCATCCATGTAAGCCTCGACACTATCAAGACCAGATGTCAAATTGTTAATGAGTCTTTGGAACGTTGCTGTTGTGTCTTCAGACCAAACGGCATCACATTTTATTGATACAGTACATCTGGTGTAGCGAATGCCGATATTTTGTTTGTACGGTCTGTGAGTGGAATTTGCCAGATGCCCTTCAGCGAGTCAAACTTACTTATATATTTAGCTTGAGCAGTGTGATCAATGCACTCGTCCAGTCTCGGAATAGGATATGAATCCGTTCGTGAAAGTGCATTGACAGCTTTCATGTCAGCACAGCAGCGCCAACCAGTCTTCGGCACAAGAACACATGGTGAACTCCACGGACTGTGACCGGGTTCAATAATGCCATTGTCCAGCATGCATTCACTTCTTTCCACAGAATTTCACATTTCGCAAGATTCATCCGATATGGGTGTTGTTTCACAGGCACAGCATCACCTACATCTATCTCATGGCTGACAACATCAGTTCTACCACGCACTTCAGGAAATAAGTGAGAGATCTCATGATTCAAATCTGACATCTGAACTATATGCTCAGGGGATAAATGAAATAGTTTCTCGTCAAGGTGAGCTAACACTTCAGAATTTCTCAACTCTGGTGAAACATAATCACTAAGGTCATCAAATTTCACACAGCTAACACCATCATCAATGTCAACATGTTCAACACTGTCTTCAGCACTATCAGTGACTGGGGAGAGTGTGACAAAACAATTGACATGTTTGGTTTCTAACCTGTCATGAAATTTCTTAATCATGTTTTCATGACACAATCTCTTTTGTTTACGATGACCAGGCATCAGGACAACAGTCTGTGTCGCTACCCTTTTTGTCAATAACATATGGAGCTTGGTATCTTGCTCTCAGTGGTTGACCAGGAACGGGAAGCAAAACTAATACTTTCTCACCACAAATGAAATTTCTCTTGTTTTGCCTGTCATAGTTTTGCTTCATTTTCGCTTGAGAAACTTTCAAGTTTTGTCTGGCCAACTCACTTGCTTTTGAAAGTCTATCCCAAAATGTAGACACGTACTGTCATTGAGCTACTGTTCTTTTAACTGTTTCAGTGACCCAATACAAGTTCAAAGGGGTTAAACCCTAAACTTTCCTGAACTGACTCCCTGACAGCAAACAACAACAAATGCACGCTCTCATTTCAATCTTTCTGTGTTTCAAAACAATAAGTCTGGATCATGTTCTTCAAAGTTTGATGAAACCTCTCTAAAGCTCCCTGTGACTCTGGATGACAAGCACTAGACTTAACTTTCTTAATTTAATACCTAACTAGTACATAGCTTGCTGAAACACCTTAGACATAAAGTTTGAGCCCTGATCAGACTGAACTACATCTGCCAAACCAACTAAGGTGAAAAACTTGATCAAAGCCTTGACAATCACAGGAGCAACAATCCTACAAAGTGGAATTGCTTCAGGAAATCTGGTAGAAGCACACATTATTGTGAGCAAATACTGATTACCAGACCCAATCTTAGGTAACAGACCAACACAATCAATAATAACTCTACTGAAAGGTTCCTCAAAAGCTGGTATAGGTTTCAAAGGAGCGGAAAGAATTTCCTGATTTGGTTCTACCTTATAAGTAAAACTGATACTATTAATGAAAATGATTTGGACAATGTTATGAAATGTAGAGGCACACATATTTAAAGGAACTGTCATGTTCATTGTATTGGTTTGTGTCATTTTTATAGACAAAACAATTAGGAATATTGACTGACCAGGTGTGAGTTTGTCAAAAACATTTTATGATTCACTATGCTTGTTTTAGATAATAATGTCAATTCAAATTCGGTTAAAACATATTTGATGGCAGAGTATCTAACTTATTTATATGAAAATTGTTTAAAAATATATGAACCAGGTCATGTCTTAATTTGGACAAACCTTACATCCATCTAATAGTTCCATGATAAAAAAGCCTTTCATTGTATACTTATGAAGTGAAATAATTACATAATCATAAGAAGAAAAGTCTACATCCTAAATGATTATTCAATTAACATTGATAAATTGATGCCAGACAGGTGCGCATGTTGCTCACAATAAGATATGTAGTAAAACCGTCTAATTGTTTATATATTCAGGAACACTATTTCAGTGGTAAAGCCATTCATTTTATGTTTTGTGTAAAAAGTGTTGAATTCTGACACAGCAGCTGAGACCATTTTACACATTAAGTGGAATATTTACTAATCAGCAAACCAGTGCCGTCTTTTTCCAACATCACAAAATGCACAAAACATGCCATGACATCCACTAAAATGTCGCATTATTTTCAGTTATTTCATTGCATTTGAAAATGTGGCTGTTACTCCGTTAGTAATGCTGCAAAACTGATCAAAATACACCTACAGAAAAAAGAGAATATGGGAATCTAAGAACTCTCTCACATTGTTGAACTGTTCAGAAGGGTTTCTCCAAAATGCATCCATGTGTGAAACTGTTCGTGTACATATCATTAAACGTGACACCCAAACTCACCAAAAGGCACACATATCACAAAAGGCACGTGCTCCACATGGGTGGAGGAGAGAAAAACACATGTGGACAGTTTAGCTGTTGGGGCTTAAGTTTGATTGTGAAAACTTGTATCGACAGTATTGGGAGAAATTAGTTTCTTGAGCCCAATTGTTAGACATTTAGTATTTAGAAACTTAGTTTTAAAGAAACTTAAACCTTTGCTGAGCATACTTCAAACATGGCTGAAATTCACTGCACTTTGTGAATACATTTCCTATTGAATTAATTTTTGGGTCCCTTCAGTTCATTTAGTTGGTTTTCACTGTAAATATTATTGAATTTAGTTTTGGCCCAAAGTTGAAATATTACCTAAAGCCATTGGGTTTATTTTAACTTGCACATAGTTTCTAGGAAAATAAAGACTTCCACTGTGCATTCCTCCACTACAGGAACTTTGTATTGGAATAGTTTCACTGTGAACAAAACATGATGAAAATATATCCGTATCCACAGCAAATTCTCTCCATGTGATCGGAGTTACATTGACGTAATGTAAAGCATAGAGGAGTTTTGCCCCCTTATCTTTATACCTGCATGACCTCTCTGTCAATGTTTGACGTCATAGAAGAAAATAGATTTTTCACATTTATTGCGGGTCATTTTTTATTTTGTGCATATGACGTTATGCATCAGCACATAAATAAATTTCATATACACTTATGTCGTTCAGATATCAAGCTGTATTTTCTTTGGTCACACTTTCCGTAACAATGTCAAATTGAAAAAATTTGTAGCAGAGTGCTTCTATTGGTGATCGATAAAAAATGGATAAATTTACTGGGTTTTTTTAACGCACACAATAGTTTTCGACAACATTTAGCCGTGTCTATTTCTCAAACCCCTGAGGTAGTCGCAGTTCTATTTATACCAATGGATAGCAAATTAAATATTCTACATTTCTGTGTAATGCAGATCCAGGACCCTACAAGCACAATTCTCACACAAGGTTCTTCAAACCTTTTGCACCTGAAAAACAACTTGGCATCCAGGTGGTTAAGTCTCAAGCTGAAACGAGAAGTCCTGTATTGAATTACATCCGTGGACAGTGAAACCTGTGAACAACTTATTTTCCCCAGTAGATGTCGCCAATCTGTGCTGCGAAACCTTCATGATCAGGCTGGACATCCAAGTCATGACAGGACCAACTCACTTATACAGGATCGTTTCTTTTGGCCGAGATTGACAAAGGACATTGAGAATCATGTAAGCCAGTGTGAAAGATGTATCAGGAGGAAAAGTGGTACCATAATAAAGGCACCACTCATAAGCATCAACACCACACAACCCTTGGAATTGGTCAACATGGATTTCCTTACTCTGAAACCATCCAAGGGAGAACAACAATGTTTACTAGTGGTCACTGACTAATTTCACCCGCCACACCCAGGCTTATCCCACCAAAAATATCACTGCTCGAACAACAGCTGAGGTACTTTTCAAGAACTTTGTTGTAAATTATGGATTACCCAAGAGTATACACTCAAACCAAGCAGTAAACTTTCAGGGAAACCTTATGGAGGAGTTGTGTAATCCCACACACATTATTCAGTCCAGGATTATACTATTTACCACGCTATGGGACAGGGTGAGCAGTTCAACAGAACGCTACTGAACATGTTTGGAACCTTAGATGCTAGAGAAAAGAAGGACTGGAGGAGCCATGTTGGTCCTCGTGTGCATGCCTACAACTCTACAAGGCATGAGACAACGGGATATTCAGCATTCTTTCTCATGCATGGAAGACACCCAAGACTTCCTGTAGATCTAGCATTTGGACTAGATACTGAACCCACAAAGGCCAAGTCCATTTTGGAATACAGTCATTGAAAGATTCACTGAAGCAGGCATACAACTGATAAAGCTGCCACCAAGTCTCAAGCAAGACAGAAGGCCAACTATGACATCAAAGCCAGAGCTGCAATGCTGGACATTGGATACCGGATGCTTGTTAAGATCTCTGCATTTGATGGGAAACACAAGATCGCTGACAAGTGGGAGAAATAGAGGATACTGAAAGCTTATCACAACAATTTCAGTGGGGAGTTGACACTGTTTATCCTGGACGACTGCAGCGCTAATAAAGAGAAAACCAAAAAAAGAGATATGTTGTCATATTAGAGTGGCACGCAAAACACAGCATTTGGGTGTTAACGTAAAAATTCAATTCAGTTTTGAAGGATCTCAGGGAACAGACGTGATGGGCAGCCTTTTTTCACTGCTAGGACAGGGGACTCATTCAAGGAATGCTTGAAAGAAAACGACATGATGAACAAAAAAGAACGAGAATGAGTGAAAAAAAACAAATTGAAATGAAACACACCAAGCTCTTACTGAAAACAGACTAACCCATGGCTTATCAAGTGTTTTAGCTTAGCAAATGCTCAGCAAATCTTAGCAAATGTTTAATTTTTTTTCGGTGGTAACATTGTGTTGTGAGGTATGATCACTAATTCCTCTCTGACAAAACCTTTTGGTGGTCCATCTTTCAAGGAGTACAAGTTTGGTACGTTGTCTTTGATATCCACTTTATCTATGTTGTAAGTTTTGATCGATCACATTGGATTGGTGGCTCGTTTCAGAGTGTCTAATTCGTGTGTTCCTGGCTGGTGGAGGTACCTAACGAGAGCCTGGTCAGATACCGGTTTCTCCTTTCTCCATATTGGCGCAGCCGATTCAGTACTCACTGATTTAATAGCGTCCTCTGTTTTTTCAGTTGGTGAGACAAGTGATTTCGTGATTGATAGCCGACACCACTTGAGGCAGTCGTACGACCCAATTGGTGCAGGGAACGTTAGACTTATTTCCTGCACGTGCTGATACCCGAATAAGTGCTTGGCCAAAGTTCTGTTGAATCTCTGAACAATAGCTTGACAGCGATGAGCTCTGGCTGGGCTGTAACACATGTTTTCAACTACTTTTCATGCCATTACATTGTATATACATTTATTCTATTAGTTAAATTTTTTGCGCCCGTAAGTGTACATGTTGATTCCGTCGATGGTGATCCGTTTCGTGTCTATTGGTGAAAGGGACGTTTTGTTTATCGTCAATCCGTATATCGTGTGTAGTTGTATAAGTAATAAGGCCATGAGCTCATATTCAGTATCAGCCTTATACTTATCAATAACATGGATCTAGACCCCCTTATCCACAAACTCTGAAAAAACAGACACAACCCTTCTGCATTCACACAAGCCCACTGTGGGGGTTTGCCTCCGCTGTGGGCCACTGTGTTTAAATGTGAATCAATCAATACCTAGGGGTAACACAGTGCATGCCACCTGAGAACTGGTCGATCGATAAAGTGACAAGCAATTAGAGAAATGATCCACATAAGCCTGCATGTGAATGTGGTATGCAGGAGTATTCTCGTATGAGGAAGTCAGAGTTATTAGGGATAAGATATCAAAAACCTCCTACTGTGAAAGATTTGAAAAAACAAGCAAGTGACTGCGGAATATGGGGGTATTCAAAGCTATTATTAAACCAATTGATACTGTAGCTCTATCCACTAACAATAGTTTCACACAGAAAATTCATGTGCACGAAGCATGTGGGTTGTTCGTTGTGATTGCCAAACTAGCCCTCCAGTCATTTATAAAGGCCCAGACGCAGCTGAGAAATTTCTAAAGAGTTTACAACACAAGGAGGAGGAGATCAAGAGAAAATTACACAACATAACACCAATGCATATGACCCAAGCAGATCGTGTGACTCACATCAAAAGCACACATTTTCATGTATGCTGTAAACCTCTGAATGGTGATTCAGTGAGAGACCACTAACACGAGACAAGCAAATACAGAGGTAACTTGAAGTTACGTATCAACCCTAAGCTTACCGTATATACCCGTGTATAATGCAAGTTTTTCGTACCTGGAATGAGGGGGTCAGGAAGGGGGGGTCGCATTATACGTTTTTCCAGCTGTTTCACTTTCAGTTTCCACTGATGATGTCAACCGGCATTTGATAGCCATCCAGGCACTTCACAAGAAAACTTCGCATTTAGCCTGAAATAACTGTTAATATCTGAAATAAAGACCATATTTATCTTGTTGCCTTGTTTTTTTTAACGTACATTCTCTGCAAATAAAGTTGAAATGACCACCGATCCAGATATACAAATTACATGCCAGCTGACACGGTAAACAGACATGAGAATGACAAATTGTAAAAAAACACTGAAACATCAATACTATACAAGACAGGGTCAAGCGGGGCCGCTCTTTCCAGACATTCCCAACGAAACTTGTTCTTTACAGACGAGTTGAGGTCTTTTGGACGATCGTCAGTTTCACCTCGCTTGATAATGGTAGCCATTTTTCCGCGAAATCCTGTTTACCACGGACACAAAGGTACGGCAATTCTCTCCTTATACATTACCACTAAAATAGGTTACTGATTGTGCCGTATACTGAGAATTGGGATTCAAAAACTCGACACATCGCGTAGGTTTCACTGGTTGGCTCTCCAAGTTAGAAATATAACACACACAGTTAGCAAACACTTCCTGTGTTTCACGAACAGGATCGTCTCATATTTCTTTTAAGTATTTAGTATATTACTTCCATATTTTTATGTATTTAACTTAAATAATCACTGCAATCACGTTGTTCCTTCAGAAAACTATATGGTTACATGCCTATACTGAAATACATGGCAAAATAGACAAACATATAACCAGTAACGAAAATACATTTTGTTTGCTGAAGATGGTCCCTACAGCACATGTGACCTAGCGACTTGTATATGATTTATCCTTGATTTTGAAGGGGTGTAGAGGGGGATTGCATTATACGCTGGGTCGCATTATACGCGGGTATACACTGTATTCATATTCCTGTGGTGTTTCACAATTTACAAGGGTATGATTCACACTTGATAATGCAAGCTATTTCAAAGGTAGAAGGCAACATATCCTGTGTCCTGAACAATATGGACAGATATATATCCTTTTCACTAAATGTGTTGAGATTAATAGATAGTGTTCAGTTTCTGTTGTTGTCTCTAGACAGTTTGGTCAAATCAAATAACCCAGACGACTTAGCTATAACTAATCGATAGAGAAAAGAGAAAACTAGAACTTTCCTGCTACGTAAGGGTATTTAGCCATATGAATATATGGAGGACTGGTCTAAGTTTAATGAGACAGAGTTACCTCCCACTGACCGATTCTGTAGCAAGCTGACTCACATGTCTGTCTCACAAGATGATTAAGAACATGCGAAAAATGTACGGGAACATCTAGGCTGTAAGAATCTAGGTGATTACCACGATTTACATTTGAAAACAGATGTGTTGTTGCTGGCAGATGTGTTTGAAACAATATGGGCTGGACCCTACATGGTATTATTCAAGTCCTGGGCTATTGTGGGATGCGGGGGTATTTCTATGGTATCAAAACTAAAGCAAACAACAAGGATGTGGAAGGATACAGCCCTAATAAACCTTCGAACCATCTACTGTACCTTGATGCTAACAACCTGTACGGCTGGGCTATGAGTCAATATCTACCAACAGGGGGTTTCGAATGGGTGCCTGACCAGCAGGTGGATGTCATGAGTATTACACCTGATTCTGATATACTGTTATATACTTGAAGTGGACTTAGAATAGAATACCCAGAGGAATTGCACCAGTCTCAAAATAGTTACCCCCTGGCACCCCAACTGTTGAGGGTTAACCAAGATTGGATATCTGAATACCAACATAACCTAATGAATGGACTACTAGCAAATGTAGAAAAACTGGTGCCGAATGTGATGAATACAAATACAAAGTATATCGTTCACTATTGTAATTTACAGCTATATCAATCGCTGGGTATGAAGCTGACTAAGGTACATAGAATACTGAAGTTTGATCAAAACTCCTGGATGGAACCGTGCATCAGGATAAACACAGACATGCGAAAGCTGGCCACCAACAACTTCGAAAAAAAAATGTACAAACTCATGAACAATTCCATATTTGGCAAAAACGATGGAGAATTTACGAAAATGCATTAACGTGAAACTAGTCTGGCCGAGTGAGGAAGGTAAGACCAGTAAAGTGATAGCGAGCCCGACGTACAATAGAAGTACTATATTCGATGATGACCTGGTGGCAATACATATGAAAAAGAGTCACATTAAACTTAATCAGCTGGTCTATGTTGGTATGAGCATTCTGGACCTTTCTAAACACCTGATGTATGACTTCTACTATAACGAACTCAAGAAACAATGCGGTGACAGGTGTGGTGTGTTGTACACGGATACTGATTCCCTGCTGATGGAGATTCAAACCGAGGACGTGTACAAGGATATGAAAAACAATATACATATGTATGATACCAGTGATTATCCGAGAGACCACCCTATGCACAGTCAAGTCAACAAGAAGGTCTTAGGTAAGATGGATGAATGTGCTGACACACCAATCGCTGAATATGTGGGGTTGAGGCCTAAGATGTATTCTATCAAGAGAGGAGATGATGCTCAAACTAAAAAAGGCTATGGGTGTGATAAAAGAATGTGGTGAAACAACATATCAAGAATATCCTCTACAAACAGGTCCTATTCCAGAAAAAAATGTTCAAACACCAGATGAATACACTTCGTAGTGACGGGCATAACATTTACGGGTTGACACCCATTTTTACAAAATGATGGATAACCGTGGATGGTATCAATACATACGCTTACTGTCATTAAGATATTTAAATTACATATACATAATGGAGAAAGTTTACTACAGCCCTCGGGGATATTGGAAAGAGGCAGACGCTATTAAAAAATTAGCTAAAGCTGCATGTGTTTCAGAAGAAAAAGCCAAAGCCTGGTTACAAAAACAAGCTATATGGCAAGTATACTTACCACCACTGAGATACCCAGGAGAAAATTTGGAATTCATATCCCTAATCAAATGCACCAAGCCGACCTGTTGTTTCTTCCACATGACACCGTCAAAGGTAAATCCTACAAGGCGCCCTGACAGTCGTCGATGTAGCCAGTCGCTACAAGGAAGCCAAAGATTTGACCGGGAAGTAGTTCGCGGATTCGAGCGCATATACAAACGCCGTCTGCTGACGTGGCCTTCCGAGTTGCAAGTCGACCCGGGTCACGACTGCTTGCCAAACACAATGTCAAGACAAGGAGGGGTGTGGCAGGAGAACATCAAAGCCAAGTCATAGTGGAGAGATTCGATCGCTCCATAGCCGAACATTTGTTTGCACACCAATATTCATGTGATTTAGAATTAGGCCCCCCACATAGGAATAGAGAATGGGTAGTGCAACTTCCACGGGTGGTTGATTTTATGAATCACGAAGTAACAAGACTACTTGATAAGAGGCCAGTCGACGGAATCCATATGAAATCCGTTGTAACAGAGGCAGCAGCACCCCGTCGAAAAATAGAAAAATAATTCCGGATCACACACTCGTTAGGTACTTATATCAACCAGGTGAATACGAGGGAGACACCCGTAAACGTGCTACAGATTCTTTCTGGTCTATGAAAACATATAATATCGATCGAGTCTAACCTGTACTTCCTGGTAAATGACTAACGTAGAGGATTCATTCACGAGGAATTACAAATCATACCTTGATCTTTAACAGGCATTTAACTTCACAGATGTGGTCGTTTTTCTTCTTGTAAATAAGCTGAAACCATGTTTTATCAGTGCCATGGGCTTTACATACACAATAATGATCTTTCAGCCCTATACCACACACTGAGCATGCATAGCTGATATTATCTTTACGGTGATGTGAACAATAACCCTTGTTGTGGGTCATTTTACCACAAATTTCACTTTTCCCCATAAGTACCCATTGAAAAATATATGGAGTTGTTCTCATTTTGTGATATAATGATTTGTGTAATTAGTCTGATTGTTTAACCATTAACAGTGTCGCCCCTAAACTGAGTGCCACGAAAACTAACTCATGATCTTTCTCTCCCTCTGAAGGAGTGTAATACTGAGATATCGTGGGCTCATTTAATGGTTCCAGTTGTTTACATGTTATTACGTAGTATTCTTTCATAGCTTTGTTGACGTCCGTGAAAGTTCTAACGGCATGATTTTCACATTGGAGTTGATCATTGATAAAATCTAATCTCTTCAATCGTCTCTTAGCGTATTCAGCCTGTGCGGTCTGTAGTTTTTCTACAGCTATACAGTCGTTTTCGTTCCAAGGCTATCTCAGCCTCGTTTGACTCTCTTAATTGAGGAAACAAGAAATTACTCCCAGGAAATGCTAAGGCATTAATGAGAGCCCCACCAACCATCATTGCTACAGTGGCCATTTCATATTTATTACTTTAAACTAAATTTTCGGGTATAATACCATGTTTTACCAGAATGTCCTTGGTGGCCATCGCCATACCAATGTTAATAGAAAGCATAAAAATTTTGCATGTCAAAGTCGAGTTTTATAGTTGGTTGTTTAATAATCATTTTAGTCAACCAAGTATATCCTACTGCTAACCCTGAAACTAACAATGCGTGGTTTTTTAATTTTTAACGAATGATTTCCCCTCAGACATCAGATATATTAATAGAGATATAATTTTAATCATAACATAATATGAGGGTCTATTTCTGGCACTGCAGAGGTGACTTGCAGCCGTCTGTCCGCAATTGCAGGTCTCTTGCAGTCGGCTGTCCGCAGGAGAATATATAATGAAACAGCAGCAGTGGCTAATTATTTATTAATTATTATTTTTTTTGTGTCTGACAAAGGAATATTTCCCACCGGCTTCAACTCTTTTTTGGTTCTTCTTCTTGTTAACTTGCATCACTGGCTCCACTGGGGTGTTGGGGTATCCCCACCGGGCTGTCCATTGCCGGGCTGTCCATCACCGGGCTGTCCACCTTGGTTATCTCTTAGGCAGCATCCATCTTTTATAATATTATTATTTACAGATTAGAAATGAAATGCAGCAGAGAGGGTTTGGGTGATCCTGGCACAGTCAGGCTGGTAAAGCTCATCATCAGCTCAGGGCCCTCGCCCCCTCTACACGCAGCCCAGACAGTGAATGGGACTTCTCCCAGGAAACACTGCCTAGTCGAACCCACCAAGAACTTTCCGGAGAATATGGAGGCTCCCCAACACTGCAGCCTTCTGCATTACCCAGATTGTCAGAAGGGCTGTGCTCCCGGTGGAGAACCCAGGCACTCTCCTCATCTGCGCCAAGAGATCAGGAGGTACCAAACCAAGGGCACCGAGAACAATGGGGAGCCTGATGACAGCATACTTGGGATGCAAGCGAGACATTTCAAAGGCGAGGTCCACATATTTATCATGCTTTTCCTGAATCTTGCCAATCATATTGCTGGCAACAGGGACAGAAAATTCAATGATATAAATAATTTCATTAGTTTTATCAAAAAGGACAAGATCAGGTTTGTTGGCTGGAATTCGTCTCAGGCTGTATATTGGCCTATTCCAGAGAAGTTTAAAAGCATCATTTTCCAGGACACCCTGGACATGTGTGGACCTCGGGGTCAAAGCCACAGGCGTGGCGGAAACGATAGTAAAAGCAGCGAGCCATGCCATCATGTCTTTTAAGATATGCTGTTTGTGCCATGGAAGGGCATCCACTGACAAGGTGTTGGACAGTCTCTGTGAATTCATTGCAAAGACGACATTTCATATTTTATTTTCTTTAAGAATCACATTCTTGCGATTGCGAGTGGGAAGTGACTGGTCCTGAGCAGCAAAAAGGAAGCCCTCAGTTTCACATTTGAGACCAGCCGACTTCATCCAGGCGAAGGAGTCGGTTGGATTGCTGTTCTGTTCCACACACTGCATATACATACGATGCAGTGGCTTCTCAGACAGCTTCTCCACAAAGGACCGACTCTGGGCAGACTTGGTGTAAGACTTCACCTGGTTTACTCCCATCACTGTACCGTCCAGCAGTACATCGCCATCAACAAAATCAACTTCAAATTTCAAATTGTGTCCAACAACCTTGGCACGCTTAAAGTAGCTGTGGAATTCCTTGCTTTCATCATGAATCTTGACGTGCATCACCAGAGGATCATCTGACAAATAAATATGTGCAAAAGTACACAATAAAATTCTGTCATGAAGAGCTTCCACATTAATCAAACCCCGACCTCCAGAATTGATTGGCATATATAAACGATTAAGAGAGGAACGAGGGTGGTGTGCTCTGTTATCAGACATGATCCTTCTGGTCAGGCGGTCACGACTCTGGATGTCTTGTTTTGTCCAATCAACTACTCCAAAGGAATAGGAGAGGACTGGCACAGCAAAAGTATTGGTGGCTTTGACCTTGTTTCGTGCATTTAGCTCTGAGCTCCAGATTTTCTTTAAACAAGATTTATACTCGGCCCAAAGTTTATCTTGAATCTGGGCATTCTGGAGCTTGTCTCGAACTTGCATTCCAAGATAGGTGTAGGCCTGATCTTCCACAAGATGCTCAATAACTCCTCCCCCTTGTAACTTGACCGATCCATCATTAGTTACCTTGCCATGTTTCAGATGAAGGGTATTACATTTGTCGAGTCCAAATGTCATGCCAATATCATTAGAGAAGGACTCGACAAGGAGAACCTGTTTTTTCAAATTGGTCTCTCCTTTGGCAAGGAGCTCAATGTCATCCATATAGAGGAGATGAGTAAGAGGTGTTGGGGATCTGTGCTGAGGAGGCCTGGGATGGTACCCTTCCTCCCTATTGAGTAGAAAACTCAAGGGATTTAGAGACAGAGAAAAAAGTGAAGGACTGAAGGAGTCCCCCTGAAATACTCCCCTTCTGATTGGAATAGATTCCGAAGTCTGCACCAGCCCCTGCGAGTACATCTCAAGTTGAGTCGACCAGCAACTCATTAAAGACTTGAGTAAATCAAGTAGTCGTTCAGGGAGGTCAATACACTGAAGAGACTTCAGAATCCATTCGTGAGGGACAGAGTCATATGCCTTTTTGTAGTCAATCCAGCACATGGAGAGGTTGCGGTGGTATGTTTTAGCCTCTTCCAAAATCATTTTCTGTACAAGAAGTTGATCCTTGCACCCCCAACATCCCTTCTGCTCTCTGTAAATTATCTCATTGGACCAGCAGTAAGATGACACGAGGTTTGTCAAACACCCTGTGAATAATTTATATTGAGTATTCAAACACGTGATAGGGCAGAAGTTTTTGGGATCAGTCAAGTCTCCCTTTTTGGGGAGGATTATTGTGCGACCTTTGCAGAACAATGGAGGAACATCACCTGTGTCCACAAGAGAATTGAAACAGTGAAGTAATGGTGCTTGGACACAGGGAAACAGTTTCCAATACCGGTTTCGAATGCCATCAGGCCCTGGACCTGTTTTAGATTTAGACTTTTTAATGACACTTTTCAGGCAATCTGGTGAGATGTAACACACAAACAACCTAGTTACTCTCTCATGCATTGCATGGTCATAATCATCGACCCATGGTGCCTCCAGGTTACAGTTGACGGGTACAGACCACAGCTGTTTCCAGAACCTTTCACTGGCAGCCATGGGAGGCCGTTTATCATGCTCACCATCACCACTTGTAAGTTGCCTATAGAATTGCTTTTCAGTATTTTTGAAAAGTTTATTTTGTTTGATAAATTTGTTTTTCTTTTCCCATTTTTTCTTTCTTTCAGTCCAAACTTTTATTTTTGTTCTTAGTATTGGGAGATTGTTCTTTGGAAACTGTGTGAAGTTCCTCCAAAGTTTGAGCGGCAGCATAGACACAACACTTTACTTCATGTAATGAACAGTCTGCAGGAAGTTTTAAAGAGATAATTTCATTAAGTAAATCAATTTCATTTTTGTGAAAAGACATGTTTAGTTGTTTAAGTGGCCTCCGTTTCTCTAAAGGTAAATCACAAATTTCCTCATAAATAGAAGTAAACAAAATATAAACAGGATTTTCGGTAAGGTC
Source organism: Haliotis asinina (assembly GCF_037392515.1). Classification (NCBI taxonomy): domain Eukaryota; kingdom Metazoa; phylum Mollusca; class Gastropoda; order Lepetellida; family Haliotidae; genus Haliotis; species Haliotis asinina. The sequence goes on along the minus strand of NC_090288.1, from coordinate 22,456,945 downwards.
AGCAACTGAAGAAGAGGAAGAGTGAGGGTCCAAAATTTCGGGGCCAATTCGCTCTTTCTCGGAAGAGTTTCCACCAGGAAGAGGAAAGAGGTTGACGTGGATGTCCATAAGAAGTTTTGGGTCTGCTGCCACTTGAGCATTTTGACGGGCACCAGTTGTGGGTTGAACTGGCATTATTATTATTATTATTATGGTTTACAGATTAGAAATGAAATGCAGCAGAGAGGGTTTGGGTGATCCTGGCACAGTCAGGCTGGTAAAGCTCATCATCAGCTCAGGGCCCTCACCCCCTCTACACGCAGCCCAGACAGTGAATGGGACTTCTCCCAGAAAACACTGCCTAGTCGAACCAAGCTAGAAGATACACGTTAAACTGTTTCTCTGAAATCAATATAGTGGATCCTGTGGTGGAGACACCCTACACTCCTGTGGACAGCCGACTGCAAGCCTCTGCACCACCACCTGTTTATAGAGAGTAGTTAAAATAATTTTGAGACTCACACTATTAGAGATTTATTCACACCTATGTTAATAATGGATCTGCGGTGGGTTGAAAATATATCGACTGATGTCGAGCCTCTGATTGTTAACAAACTCAAAGAATTAGGGCATGGCATCTATCAATTGACTATTGTTAATAATGAAAATGACTTCAAAGCGGTTTTTATGACTGAATTCATTGTTGATAGTTTACATATATGTGTATCCGGTTATCTAAACGACTACATCAGACACGAATAAGACACTGAACCCATAATCTATATAGTTACTCTGAATATAGCACATGATTACTGATAAGATTGTAAACCAACTCTCAGCTATGTGACCCAGCACTTTCGTGAGCAAGGGGCCACAAACGCATCAGTTAGCGGAGCACTCTCAAGGCGAGAGAAGGCACGTCCCCCTTGGGAGAATGCAACAACATCCATCTTTTTTATATCTCCCTTGGGGGACTGTGGTTACGAAAGGTCCCCTTTTACTCTCTTTTAATTCTTTCTAATCTTTCTAGTTCTTGTGTGTCAGTGTGTTACCCCAAGGTATCGATGGATTCACATTTAAGCATTTGTTTAGTCTAGGAAATAGGCCAGCCCACAGCGGAGGCAACCCCCACAGTGGGCTTGTGTGAATGCAGACGGGTTGTGTCTGTTTTTTCAGAGTTTGTGAATAAGGGGGTCTAGATCCATGTTATTGATAAGTATAAGGCTTATATTGAATATGAGCTTGTGTCCTTATTACTTATACTCCCTGTGTCCATCGCTTCTCAGAGTGTTCATTTGATATTTGAAAGTGTTAGTCTTGAACAGGGCTTCCTTAAATCTGGTAAGTTTGATGTGCTTTATCACCATATATTTTTTCAGGCCTTTTGAATTTCCGGATTTCATTGTCATCAGCTTTTTTGATCAAATACATTTGGGTCTTAACCCGATGTATTCCATGATCGGTGTGCCAGCACACTCATCCTTCATCTTGCCTAAGACCTTTTTATTAACAGTGCTGTGCCATGGCACAGGCCTTGGGATAGTCACTGGTGTCGTACAGGTGTATATTTTTATTCATATCCCCATACACGTCATTGGTTCGAATTCAGTAGGGAATCCATGTCCGTGAACAGCACCTTGCACCTATCACCATACTGTTTCTTCAGTTCGTTGTAGGTAAAAGTCCTACATCAGGTGCTTGGATAAGTTGAGGATGCTCAAACCCACGTAAACAGGTCAGTTGAATTTGATGTGGCTTTTCCTCATGTGTAGTGCTACCTGATCGTCACTGAATATTTTGCATTGGTTGAATGCTGGGCTGGCAATCAGTTTCCTCAGTTTGTTTTCCTCATTCAATCAGACTAGTTTCATGGTCAAGAGTTTCTCAAATTCTCCATCCTCTTACCGAACATGAGTTGCTCATGAGCTCATGTTTCTCGAAATCGCTGTTCGCCAGGTTTCGTAAATCCATGTTCATTCTAATACTGGGTTCCACCCACAGACTTGGGTCGAATTTGTGCACCAGGTGAATTTTCATGAGTTTCATACCCAGCGACACGTACAGTTGCAGGTTGCAGTAGTGAACGATGAATTTTTTCTTATTCATCAAGTTGAGTAGTTTATTTTCCCCATTCAACATTTGTTGATATTGGGACATCCAATCTAGGTTATAGTTTTCTCTTACTGTTGCAAACATGTGAGAATTTTGTGAGCTTTGTTGGGACCTCTGTATACCACTGGAGCGTTCATTTTTCCGTCGCATTTGACGACCATTTTCTGTGTGAAACTTCCATCCGTTAAGTCTGCATAGATGACATAAGGCATGGGCATTTGGGTCTTAACCCGATGTATTCCATGATCGGTGTGCCAGCACACTCATCCTTCATCTTGCCTAAGACCTTTTTATTAACAGTGCTGTGCCATGGCACAGGCCTTGGGATAGTCACTGGTGTCGTACAGGTGTATATTTTTATTCATATCCCCATACACGTCATTGGTTCGAATTCAGTAGGGAATCCATGTCCGTGAACAGCACCTTGCACCTATCACCATACTGTTTCTTCAGTTCGTTGTAGGTAAAAGTCCTACATCAGGTGCTTGGATAAGTTGAGGATGCTCAAACCCACGTAAACAGGTCAGTTGAATTTGATGTGGCTTTTCCTCATGTGTAGTGCTACCTGATCGTCACTGAATATTTTGCATTGGTTGAATGCTGGGCTGGCAATCAGTTTCCTCAGTTTGTTTTCCTCATTCAATCAGACTAGTTTCATGGTCAAGAGTTTCTCAAATTCTCCATCCTCTTACCGAACATGAGTTGCTCATGAGCTCATGTTTCTCGAAATCGCTGTTCGCCAGGTTTCGTAAATCCATGTTCATTCTAATACTGGGTTCCACCCACAGACTTGGGTCGAATTTGTGCACCAGGTGAATTTTCATGAGTTTCATACCCAGCGACACGTACAGTTGCAGGTTGCAGTAGTGAACGATGAATTTTTTCTTATTCATCAAGTTGAGTAGTTTATTTTCCCCATTCAACATTTGTTGATATTGGGACATCCAATCTAGGTTATAGTTTTCTCTTACTGTTGCAAACATGTGAGAATTTTGTGAGCTTTGTTGGGACCTCTGTATACCACTGGAGCGTTCATTTTTCCGTCGCATTTGACGACCATTTTCTGTGTGAAACTTCCATCCGTTAAGTCTGCATAGATGACATAAGGCATGGGCATTTGATTTTTGTGTTTGGAGAATTTTAAGATATTGTCGTTGGGTTTGGGCATGTCGATTCAAACTGCCAACTGCCCCACACCTAGGCAATCCTCCAAACCAGCTCTAGAGAAACCATGCAGACACCATTCACAAAAGTGTTTTTTCTCTTTCTGTTTCGATTGATCGTACAACAGGCTGCTGAAGTATTTTATTGCAGTGCAGTAATGATTGCCTGTCAGAAATAAAATAATTCTGCACACATCATTGGGCATGGAGCTGATTCGGTGCACGATAGTTTTATTACCTTCGTGTCTGAACACGTTGACATCTAAATTGTTCAGTTTTTAAAAACTACTCCAGTCTTTATTCTTAATGTTGACCATGGCTTGCATTTTCTCATAGTAAGGTGGTAGGTCCAAGTACGTCCCACCTATGATTGGTATGAAGTTAACTATGTCTAGATAGCCCCTATCGATTTTATCCATGACCCACCTGGAACCCCTGTGCATGTAGCGTTAAGATTCTCATATTGTTTGCAATGAGGTGTCATCTCTGGTTGAGTCATGAATTCTTGTTTACCTCTGAAGTAAGGGTCAACATACTCAACTGCAGCATCCATCTGCTGTTTATCAAGCGCCATTTTCACAGTGATTTGAAATTTGAGGTTTCCCAGATCATTCAGGTTTGAGGTCATTGATGTCTACATTTGCTATGATGTGTTCAGTTCACACAAACTGTTCTGACACAACAGTTCTACTAGCTCGGCTTTCCTCATGTGGGAATAACCCACCAGTCCCAGCTTTTTCGCATTGGTTTTGAGTTGTTTCACAATGGGAGTAGAGATTAAGGCTGACTACTAATAAAGCTTCAAAAATATATAAAGCTTTATATCGTAAACCCATCATTTATACTACTATTTGTATTGGTACAATGGAGGATTACACTATGTTAAGGATTTGCTTGACCCTAACGAGTATGAACTTTTAATCACATGAAGGATTACAAAGGATATTTGATATTAGAAGTAACTTAGATACCAGTTAGGAACCTAGAATGCCTATATGCAACCCAGTTTCTTTAACTGGAAGGAAAAATATACTGGACAAAAATTGTTCGGGATATATATAAATTTTGAAATTTTGAATAATGATGTACTTATTCATTGACACAGTGATAAAATATCAGTCATAAAAATACCAATATACCTAACTTATTTTGTCCAGTATATGTAGGGCTTTCAAAAGTATGACTGCATTATCCATGTACACGGCATGAAGATAGAAGCAAATGTATATCTTCATAGGACGACTGTATTATCTATGTGTATGGTTTAAAGACTAGAATTTGTACTTAACTGGTGAGAGAGTGAGTTCAGTTTTACACTGTACTTTACTAAAAAAGTGTAATCCCATATATTACGTATATTACGGTGTTGACAAACTGAAGTATTTTTCATTTCATATGGCATAGGAATCATATACATGTATGTATATTTGTTAGATATGATATCACTCATGGAATTGACTTTAGTGATCATGTGACTTTGTAGATCATATCAAGAAGGAAAATGGAGGATATGTAAACAAAAGGTATTTCACTAAATACTAAGCAGTTTTTTTTGTTAGGTGAATTATGGACGTACATATCTTAAATTTTATTTCATTTATGAAATTCTCGTGCAGTTGGCACTAAGTTAAAAAGGGAATGGAGAGTATGTAGTAAACAAATTACTGGTACTCATTTAGGTCTAAATTTTGTGACAGTTTGATAAATAGTTTGATATAGTTCTCAAATGGAACACATAAAAATATCAGCAAAAATATTATGTACAGGTTTGAAGATACGCATTCTGCAGTAACATGTCTGGAGATCTTTACTTCTTACTGAAGACATGATACATACAATATAGTGAAATAGAAGGTAAAAAAAAGTTCAAGATTTTATCTATGAACTGTATGGGATTAAACTAGGGACTTAAGAGAAAAAAAAAAGAAAAAAAAGAGATTTGCAAGGAAAAACAAAGCGCAAATATTCTGTTGACAGGAATTCTATTTTACCAGAGATCAGGAACAATTGCTTCAAACTATAAGGGCAATAGGGCTACAAGGAATGTTATATTAGCATTTAAACAAGCATTGCAAGAGGACAGCTATCTTGTTTAATAATAACTTTGAATTTGCAGTTTTAAATACAACACATGATACTAAAGACAGAAATAGGGGGTTAAATACAATAATAAATGAATTTATTTATTCAATGTTTCATGTATATGGCCCTTATCAGGAATAACCTAAATTCTACAAACGTGAAAGAAAAGGCAGAAGAATTATCAAATAAGAGTTGTAGTCTCCAAATTCTTTCATGCACTTTAACAAAAAATGCAAATACCTTCAATAGAGTTGACCTGACTTTTATTCTTTAATGAATAATTTATTCAAATCCTTGAATGATTAACATTAATATATATATATAATGTAGGTCCTAAAATCCTGAAACACATCGAGCCAACACTCCAGTTCCTCACACCTAACACCATGGAGTCCAGCTGACCATGTGCTGACAATGCCAGTCCATGTGCCAAAATTACTTCCCTTGGCCCCAGGTAAGAGTTAAGCATCCCAAAATGTATACCAGTTACTTCCGCACAAAAATGATGTTTTGACAGAAAAACAATTCCAACTCATAACTTTGGCCATATAGAATGACCAGAAATTACTGAGAATTTTAGGAATGTGTTTCACTGGATTTCTAGTATAAACAAAAGCTTGGTTTCATGCAAGAGAGACAACTCTGTTAAGAATTTTTCATTTGTTTGTGAAGAATAATCAGCTTTGTTTACTTGCTAGCAGACATTTTCAGTGATCCTCAGCATAGATGATTTAGAGAAGAGGAAGTTGATTTTAGAGTATCATAACAAGGATATCAGATCAGCTAAAGTGATTCCAAGTAGAACAGGCATCCCTTTGTCAACTGTTTACAGTGATAGAAATTAACACTTGCCCCGAGGCAAGTAGAAGTTTGTCTGGGTGAATTAGAACCATGATACTGGTCACCCTCTGGGTATATGTCATTATTTTAAACTGGGTCAGCAGAAAATATCTTGGGTTGTTAAGTTTTTATGAATACTGGCCCGAAGCGCCTGTCTGAAATTATTGAGGCACAGGTAGGCCCAGAAAATTGACTGTCAGTGATAGGAGGCTGCTAGGTATTCTTATTTCTAAAAACAAAGGAGTTTGGAAAACTTGGGGCGGGATATGATTGATGGAGGAACTGTGGCTGTCTGTAAGGAGACAATAAGACCTGAGCTGCATGCAGTGGATTAGCAGAAAGCTGAAGAATTCCATCACTGATCATGAAACGTAAACAAAAGGAGTGAAGGTTGACCTGGTGCTTACAGCATAGAAATTTTAACTAGGACAGTGTGATTTTTGCAGATGAAGGTACTGTGTGGCTGTTTCCCAATAGACTGAAATTCGGGACAAAAAATACTAAAAAAACTTTCATGCCCAAAGTACAGTCTGAAATTTAACGTGTGGGTTGGCATATTTGCATTAGGGGCAAACGCCTTGAGGGGAATATGAACAGTGAATGGTACAGAGATATTCTCAAGGGACATTTACTTCCATCTCCTCATGTGTTCTATGGAAATTTTTTGATTTTCCAGCAGGACAACAACAAAAAACATCGTTCAAAGTATTCACAGGCCTGGTTTTGGACCAAAAATATGACATTATTAGATTGGCCAAGCTACAGCCCTGACCAGAATCCAGTAGAAAATGTTTGGGGACTTATGAAGGAAAGTGTCAATAAGACAAATATTGCTGAAATAAAGAGGAGGTTGTCCGATAATGGGGCAGCATGGACCATGACTTTCTAACTTCTTTGATTGTGCCCATGGTGACTTGACAAAAAAACTGTTCACCTGTCTTTTATTTTCTGCTAATATTCACATTTAATACCTGAGTAAAAAATTAAACATTTACAATCTTTAAATTGTCAATAATTTCTGGTCATACAATACCACAGCCCCTTAACTGTGTCATTACCCAGATGGAAACAATTATACATGATAACCAACGAACCAAAGTAGTTGGAGTTTCATTTTAAAATCATAAACCACAAACTTTACACAAACTTATATAATCTGCTGAATTTTATTAAATGTGTAAAAGAAAACCATTCTGTATGCAAAGCAATAGATAACATAAAATAAATAACTTCTTTAAGATTTTGAAGTCTATATCAGTTCATCTTACAACTTCGGTCTTGAAATGGAGATAAACAATAATCATTAAAGTTCACCACATCAACTTCACTGAAGAGCAGGAGAGATAATCTTGACTTCAGCCATTTTCCAACAGCATGCACAGCTAATGCACTGGTTGAATGTACTCGCCCGTGGAAAGCTTTCACCAGGTCTAAGCAGCAGGAGGTGTTTTGGAGTTAAGGGGGGTCAAGTTAATAGGATCTGATGATAATTCTAAAATTGGGTGATTGTTGCGAATTGCTTTGATCTCACAAAACAGAGTTTGTAGTCTCCTTCATCATCCAAATGAATAGTTCGCTCTTGCATGAAGGAACAGAGAATCTTTCTTACTGATCTCTCCCAAATTCCAGTGAAATGTGAGCCACTAGGTGCAATGTGCTTTTCTTGGAGTTCTTTTGCGATTTTGTGTTGATTCCTTTTCAGAGCCAAACAAGTTAGTTCTGTTACCTGAGTAAATGGCCTCATTTTGAAATAAAACAACAAATAGCACTTATACATGAACCTGTGTCAAGGCTGTACGCCATTTCCAAGACGCCATGGTTGCATTGCATATGAACAAAGCCACATCAAATTCAACCAGTCCATTTACGTGGGGATGAGCTTCCTTGACTTATTTGAACACCAGATATATGATTTCTTCTACAATGAGATGAAAAAGCAGTCTGGTGACAGGTTTGAGGCTCTACATGTACACCGACAAAGATTCCCTGCTGATGGAAATACGCACCAAGGAAATGTAGGAGGAAATTAAAAAAGAAACCTGGGGTGGGAAAGATTGCCAAAGCCGTGATTGTCTCAGATGAGAAAGCCAAAGCCTGGCTCAAAAAACAAGCCATTTGGCAAGTCTACCTGAAACTGTCTCAGTACATCCTGTTACGAAAATTTGACATTTGACATCACGCACCACAGGGTGTGGTGCAAAACCTACAAGTTCACCTGATCATTGTCAATGATGCCAGTCACTACAAGGAAGCCAAAATGCTGACGACCAAAGATTTGAATGAAGTAGCCAAAACCTTACAACGCACCTACAAATGCAGTCTCTTGACCTGGCCTGCCGTCTTGCAAGTCAATTCTAGACACGAACTGCTGGAAGCCGTGTTGCAGCTGCTGACCAAGCACAACGTCCAGGTGAGACAAGGTGTATTGGGAGCTTACCACAGCCAAGCCATCGTTGAGAGATTCAATCGCACCTTTGCTAAACACCTGTTCTCACACCAGCACTCCTAGGATTAAATAGATCCCCAAAACAGGAACATGGAAAGGGTCGCACACTTGCCAAGAGTGGTGGATGACATCCACAATGTCACCAAACTTGTGGGCAAAAGACTCATTGAAGCCATCAAAATGAAATCCATTAAATTGCCACCGCCAGCAACATCCCATCGCAACAAAACAGAAAACATTATTGGACCGTGTCAGCTTACGCCAGTGTCACTATGATTAGCTGTGCGTCATACAGTATAGCTACCCAGACTGTACTCCCCACTTCCAGTGTCAAATAAAACTGCTGTTTGCGAAGAAGCTGTGTTGTCGTCTCTGGTTGTTGTGGCCTTACTGGTGTGGTGGCAGTGCTTACAACATACTCATGTCCATGTGCTCTACTTATCAACAAGTCTGTATAATCCACATTTCACACATAAGTGAACAATCAGCCAAACTAGAAGAGTTTCATGACGGACACAACCCACGTGCGGGTATCATTCAGTTTCCAGTCACTTGACAATATCCTAATATTTGACACTGTGTGATATTTACATCTCCCGTAGGGTGAGTTTTTAATAAAATGGCTCACACCCATCGAGCCCCCAAGCAGTGGTGCCTACACATTGTCTCTTGACCAAAACTTTGTCCCCGTTTCTCGTTGATAGCACCGTATGGGGAAAGAAGACAAGAACTGTCCCTCTAAATGCCTTTGTCAAGGACAATCTATTTGTTCGTAATGGAGGAATTACCCACCACAGTGACGTCGTTGAAGAAGACGAGGAAATGTCCCCATCCTTGGAAAACTGCATCACATCTGTTGCATCTGTTCAAACAGAGCTACGGTAAGGATCTACCGATCTACTTCTGCTGCCTATTGGTTTGACTCTAGGTCAACTTAATAACAATTATATCGTTTCAAGCCAAGAGTATCCCCTCCACCCGAAGTTTGTCCTTTCTGCAAACAAGCAGGGAGAACCAACACTGGAGTCAATGTTCATTTTTGCCAGACCATGACAAATGGTATATGACGAAAGCCCAGAGAATTGCTGACATCCCAGATTATTCAGACAGTGACATCTCTGAAGAACTTGATGATGCGGAGTTGCAGTGTGTTGTCGGACCTGCACCTCAGGCTGCCTTAATGTGGATATAGGTCGGAAGTTCTCCATCAATGACTGCTTTTTACGGTCACCGGGTGGCCAAAATAACTATCGACTGTGGTGTCACAGGTAATATGATTCGTTTGTCAACCGCAAAATACCTAGGAGTCAAGATAAGGTACATCCCAGTCAGCATGCCAAGCAGATGGCATCTCCCACAACACGCTTCTCAGTTGTTCGAGATGGTAATTTCGATTTGAAATCTTAGTTGTGGAGGTTTTGCACGTTGATATTCTCGCAAGATCCTGTTCATTGAGCTGAATGACGTGACTGTTCATCCAGCCAAACATCTGGTCATACTGGGTGATGGTACTACTCACCTGTACAGTTCATCAAGTGAGTCACCTTCCCAACACAGGATTAGAAGAACACATGTCCATTCCCCCAGCAAGATTACAACCATTTGGTCTGGAGAGTTTATCGAAGTTACTCTCCCAGAGTCAAATCAACTCTGCCTTTGCCATCGAACCCAGAAGAGGCCTCGGCAAGAAATGCTCAGCTCTGCAATGGTGACAAGTGTGGCAGGAAAGGTACGAATACCAAACATGACAGACAATCCCATGATCAAACGACATGAGCACATTTGTCTAATACTCACCATCTCCATAACCAGCCCCCTGGATTCAAGCGTTATGTCCAAGAAATCACCATCATGAACAACAGTTCAATGGAGCGTAAGTAACCCTTCAACCATCTTGTCTACTGCTGTGCACCTGGACACTGACAACACCTGTCCTTCAGAAATCAAAGAACAGTTTAGATCTTTTTTGATGACAATGTGTTTGATCCCACTATCAGGGGCTACAACAGTGTGTCAGGCTCCTTCAAAGCTCCTTCAATATCAGTCCCGTCCAACCCCCACAAGGGTCGGTGTCCTAAGTATACCAGCGACAAGCTAGTAGAACTTCAAGAGAAATTTGACAGTCTAAAGAGCCTGGGAATTTCTGTGAAGCCAGAGGATGTAGGGATCACAGTTGAATACCTAAACCCTTCCTTCCTCCTCAAGAAATCCAAAGGAGGCTTTCGCCTTTTCACTGCATATGCTGATGTTGGTTGCTACAGTAAACCGCAGCCATATCTCATGCCTGATGTTCACTCAACTTTGAGATTGATTGCTTCATGGAAGTACATAATTACCAGAGATCTGACGTTGGCTTTTCATCAGATTCCTTTGGTAAGGGAGTCTCTCAACTACTGCGGAGTCGTCACTCCCTTCAAAGGAGTCAGGGTTCATGCCAGGTGTGCGATAGGTACGCCTGGCTCTGACACTGCCTTAGAAGCACTCATGTGTCATGTCGTAGGTGATCTGCTAGAGGAGGGTGTTGTAGCAAAACTCGCTGGCAACTTGTACTGTATTGCAGATAACCTTGAGGACCTTCTTCACACATGGCAACGCTTAATAGATGCTCTCCAACAAAACAATTGCAGCACATACAACTCTTACTGAACCAAAAACAGTGACCATCTTAGGATGGATATCAGAAGAGGGCACCATCAAAGCAAATCCATATAGCCACTCTCTCCTCCTGTGCTTGCCCAACAAAGGTGAGCGGTTTGCATTCCTTCATCAGGGCATACAAAGTCCTTGCAAGGGTAGTTCCTCTCTGTGCTTCACTCATCTCCCCTCTAGATAGTGTTCAAGCCAGCCAGTCATCTCCAGATACCATACAGTGGACTGACCCTCTCATATCAGCATTTGATCATGCCTAGCCAATGCTAGGACCATTACCCTGCCAAGACCAGAGGATCAACTGTGGATTGTCACAGATGGAACAGTGAAACGACATGGTATTGGAGCAACCGTATATGTCACTCGCAACCAAAAACCACAGCTAACTGGCTTTTTCAGCGCCAAACTCAGACGTCTCCAGATCATGTGGTTACCATGTGAAACTGAAGCCCTGTCCATTGCCATGGGTGTCAAACATTTTTCTCCTTACATTATACAGTCCCAACACAGACCCTGCATATGGACACCTAGTAGCCTTGTGTCCAGGCGTTTGAGAAGCTTTGTCGTGGAGAATTTTCCGCCAGCCCAAAGGTGTCTACATTTCTTTCAGGTGTCAGTCGCTATCAAGCTTCAATGCGCCACTTAGGAGGCTCTGCAAACATCTCACCAGTCTTCACAATGCCAAAGTATGCCAGGTTTGCTCCTTTGTTGAGAGAACTGAAGATTCTGTTGTTTCACATTTATCTGTGCAGGACATCACGAAGGGTGTTGCTAAAGTATCTTCCACCAATCGGGCTGCATGGCTGCCACTTCAGGAGGAATGTCATGATTTGTGATGTACATATGCCCACCTCATTCAGGTCGCACAACCCTTGAAGAGACAGAACACCGTGAAGGATGTCAAATGCTATCTCATGCATAGTAGTATGGAGGAATCTGATTAAGGCCCTTTTCAAATTAAGGCTCTGGGAGGACCTGAGGTTGTTCCATCATTGTCAATACTACTTTAAAATATATGCTCCGGACAAAACCATCAAACACATTTGAACTATATCATGATTCCATGGAAACAGCACTTTAAAATATCCCCTTAAAAATAGCAAAAGGCACATCTATGGGTACATACATGAGATATGCTCCGGACAAAGTTTCGGGATGGAAGGGCAGATGGAAGGACAGACAGAAGGACGGAATGACTTTATATACCCCAAATACTTTGTAGTGGGTGTATACAATTAAAACTAGCCATCAATCAAACATGACCAAGGCTATTACATACCGCCAGCATACTATCGACTCATTAAAGGTCCTCATCACTGATATTCGTCGCTTCAGGCTTCAACATCCCCTTGTGTATTTTGCAAGGTTATTTTTTAATACTTTTAACAAAATCCTTACCTTGTTACAGTGTCTGGCTACCTATTTCCCTACAGTACTGTACAAACATCTCCTGCAACTTGTATATATGCTCCTCTATCCTTATGCTGTTCATCACTTGCTTGATAATGGTGTTAGAACCTCCTCCGAAATGTTGCTCTCATGTCAATAAAGAAGTTCATCCATATATTGTCATCCTTTCTTATTGCTCAAACTTCAAAGAAGTGATCAAGGAAACATGGTGCTTGGGTACTATGAAGCAACTTGTACTCTATTGTACTACTGAGGTAAATATTTAACACTTCCCTTTCATACTTAGCTTGACCATTTCATGCATTTGTGAACAGCATGATACATGACAATGTTGTGAAGGAAATACTGCTCATGTGTATTATGTAGCTACCTGTACTGTACGATACTAGTGAGGTAAAGTCTATAATCATAAGTAGTTCTGGGAATGAAAAACATGAAAAAAATATACTGGGTACAAATCAAAAGTAGGCTAGTGTAGTGCAAATACTTGATTGCCAGAGCACCTGAAGCTATATGACATGTGAACAAGGAATATTATAGGGACAAAGCAAGACCTGTTTGAATACTTATGGCACCTTCCCTGAGCAAGCATTCAGCCAGGCAGGAATTGGTAATGCAAGACACTGCCAGACAGATGAAAGGCACACCAAATGGTGTTTGTGTCTTTTCATCTGAAGGGAACATATATTGCTTGCACATAAGTGCTTAAATGAATGCATTTTTCTGGTGGTGCAGATGAAAATTTAATCAAGTTGTATTTGTGTGAAATCATTATTTTGGCCAAAGTAACATAAAAGCAATGGGAATTCAACAAGAATTAACAGGTCTTGAAAGTATAAGAAGTTAACAAGACAGAATTCTCTGACTTATAACAAGGGAAAACTACCTAAGTCAATAAAAACACCTCTCCAGAAAACAGTCATGGCCTGTATTACCAAGTCTGGGTTTCCCTAACACTGTAACAGTGTTCTTGCTAAGAAGTACAGTGCAGGATAAAACATTGACCAAACTGTGTCAAAGTCAACTTTAGGAATGCTGGATACACATGAAACAAAATGCACAAAAGTCACAAATCCTTTTAAATCCTCAGAAAGTTCAATCATAAAATATATGTGTCGTCTATTTAAGGAGGAGCCATGGTTTATTAGTTTTCCAGCCACTATACCAAGAGTGCCACATTGACGATTGAATCTGTAATGGATGACAAATTGACATGGCTAGAAGTTGAGTTTGAGCTTGCCTTAGATTTTGACTTAGACTCCAATTTACTGCCGAACTAGGAAGGCAGAGTTATTATTATTAATGGAAGAATCTGTAGAGAATTTCCTGTTCTTGCCTGATTATGGGTTTTATTCATATTAAACCATTAATCTTTAGAAAAGGCCAAGCACTGCAAACACGGCTAAGGGAAATAACCATGTCACTGTTTAGGAACACTACCTAATGGCTTAGTTTATTTAGGAAAAAATTAATCTCTTTCATTTTTTTATGTCTCTGTGATACCCACACGAAACTGGCAACAATAATTAAGCAAGAACATTTATGACATAGTTTGGAGAACTATGTAAGATGAAAAAGGAATTTCTCTTGAGATAACAAAGAAATTATCTTATCTCACCTATCTTATCTCAAGACTGCATCAAGGGAGACCCAATTTTGAAATGTTTTTAGTGAGTAAATGAGTTTAGTTTTATGCTGCACTGTGCAATATTCCAGCTATATGGCAGTGGTCTGTAAATAATTGAGTCTGGACCAGGCAATACAGTGATCAACAACATGAGCATCGATCTGCGCAACTGGGAACTGATGATACATGTCAACCATGTCAGCCAGTCTGACCACCTCATCCTGTTAGTTGCCTCTTATGACAACCATAGTCGCCTTCTATGGCAAACATGAGTTGCTGAAGGCCTATTCTACCCCGGACCTTCACGGGTCGAAATGGTTTTAGACTGGGATATTGTCAGTACAAGAATTCAATTGTTCCCTATTAAAGGTGTGTCTGTATGTTGATGCTTGTTCGCATTAAACAGGACACAATCTTGTCATCATGCATCACCTGATAATCTAAGCATGACACCAATGATGCCAAAGGTTGGCCCTTGTATGGTCCAAAAATAGCAGCATGTCTCATTCACCTGGTTTCTTTTCTTCTTCAACATCTGTATCATATTCATCAGAATCATGGGGTGAGCCATCCACCCAGTTCTCGAATGAATGATGACGAGTTCCCTCTGAGACACTCTGTTCCAGGGGCCCTGATGTCTCTTGTGGTTGCTCTGAATGTTAAAAAAGTCGAAATGAAAATACAGAAAGGAGGCTGCATTACGAGTTCTTAATAATAATACAGTGTATTTGTGGAGTGCTTGACTCCATGTGCATGCTCAAAGTGCTACAATTTTGTTAATCTCATAATTATTACCCAAGCTGACTGTTAGGGACCAGAAATTTAAGAGTCTCACAACTTCTTTCACTGGGTACACACTTTTCTGCTGAGTGAAGAGAGGTAATTTTTAACAAATTCACTTGAATAGTGGGAAACCACACGTATCACATCTGTTTTGTTGTGGGGTAGGACCTAAGTCATAGAAACTCTCAAGTGGTAAGCTGTGAGACATGGTCCTCCCTCCACATTGTTTAACTTTGACTCTTAGCCTGAGCTCTATACTCAGGACCACATGCCACCACACTTTTTACAAACAACAGCCCACACAGGTACAATGAGAAAAATGGTATCTGCTAAGAACAAGTACAGTAAATAGTTTCTTATGTACCCTCAATTTTCACTGTTTTATTATCAAATTGACAAATATTTGATCTTTTCTTATGCTCACAGTTATTCATACTCATGCATTAATACTCAACACAATGTTTATTGAGATGTCACTAGGATATGATTTTTACTCATACACAGAGAAACCCACAACACAAACTTTTCGATCATATTATCAATGTGTATAAACTTCTAAAAAAAAACAGGAGGTTGACAGGGTTGATAACTGAAAAATGTTGCTGGCTCTGTTAATATGAAACCAGCCCTGCAATTAAAAAAATAGAAAACCGAGATAAGGTGTTAAAATAATGTAATGAATGAATTATTGGTAGTGGGGTAAACATAAACATGTGCAAAGGCAAATCATGAAGCAAAATCACAAATGGGTGGTCACTGTTGACTTATTTACCGTTTGACATGAAATTCATGTGGACCCGTTTTTTTTGTAAATAACTCTTCATCCAATGATCCATTCGATCTCAAACTTTGCAAGTGGATGTTTTCTCAGACAACCTAATCACATTGTAAAGTACCAATTTTATGCATTTGTATGAAGGAATCTGTGTATGTAACTGTCAACAAAATAAACAGCAGAATATGCTTGCATAGGGGAGCCAGTGAATGTCAACATTCAACTTCAGTTTTCATCAGGTATGTGTATCTCGTGCACGACGAGATACATCCTCGATATCTCCAGGGCATACGTTCTGATAAGTCTCCACTATACCCTGGAGGCATTTATGGCTAAGCCCAATAAATTTATTACCTCCCTTGGCTGACTTTTTATCCAATCAGGTGTATACACCGGGAACTTGAGCGAGCCAAAGACAACACACTTTCCCTTTTTAAATTATCTAACCGATTAAACTTGGCAAAACAAACCATGCAGAGGTTCTCTGAAAGAGGCAGAAGGAGTTCTTGCATATATATATTTTTTTTAAGTTTCGGACCTGTCAGTGTGTATGTATGATTTCTCTTAAATCTGAGTCGCACGGTGAGTAAACCTTCGCAGTTGCAAACGCTGTCCTTATTGACACTGGCAAGTATAGTTGTAACGGCGGCTAAGCTGATATGCTGATTGTGAGGATGCGAGCCAGTAAAGGGAGGTGATAAAATTTTCGGACCGAGCTGTAGATGCATCCAGGGTGTAGTGGAGACATATCGGAATGTATACCCTCGAGCTATCGAGGATGGACGAGATAGTGGCTGTTCCATTTCTGCGGTTTCACTCCGCCGTGAGAGATAACAACTTTTGCGTTTTTGTTGATAATAGATTCTTAAACAACTTTTTTCCTGGAGTTTTTCTGAATTTTCAAATATCGAAAGCTGTTGCGTATTAGTAAATGATAAACAGGTACTGTTTATGTTTGTGTGGCAATTTTGTACAATGATAAAATTTGCAATTCACCAGTCCATTTCAGACTTAAACGGACTGTACCAGAATTGTAATTATGTTTTAAATATTTCCCGTAGTCAATAACATGTTCAAATATAAATCCTTAGAAAATGTATTGGTCCACAGGGCTGGGTTGTAAGCCCATCATGTAACTAGCAAGCAGCGGGGCCGCCAGACTGACACTATTTCATACACTGATATTATGAGTTATCAAGGCAGGGGGTGATAATGAAAAACTAGTTAAAATCTAAGGACATTTATCAATATTGTAAAAATATACACATAAGTGAAGTGGAAGTTGCGGTGGCTGAGCAGGTCAGACGGCTGACTTTGTGTGCTGGCGATTAGGTGCCTGACTCTGAGGGTGCGGGTTCGAATCCCGGATGGGACTCAACCAAAAAAGTACTAGAATTTGTAATTTTTACTGCGGAAGTGAAATCCCAAATATGACATATGTTGCACCAGTGCAAGTCTTGCTTTGTCTCACGCAGTACTAAAGATACTCCTCACCCTCACTGTCAACACGAAGAGAGATGTCTCCCCAGAGAATATTTCTATGTGGATGGACAGATCTTAAGCCAAAATACATGGTATTATTTCACCACAATGTGTTGAGAATAGCATCCGTAGACCCCTCTCTGAGTTGACCCACTTCCCAAAGTTTGTTTATATCGTATTGTGACACGTTCTCAGCGGCTTAGGTAAGTTCCCCTTCCCTTCCACCTTCAGTGCTTTAATTTACATGTAAACACCTCCCTAGACTGAGCAAATTCTGGGTCAAGTAGTATTGATTTTTGATAGTTCAATCTCCTCAAATGGCGGTCCAAACTTGATCGAAATCTTCGAAGTGACGATGGCTCACACTCGTTGCCCATTGCTTTTTTGGCATCCATGAAAAATTTGCACAGCAACTGAGTCAGTTCGTGTTTTCATTTTCATTTTTGGTCAAAAAGTCATCAATTTCTTTATTCCATACTTCATCATTTGTATTATCGAAATTAGCATCTAGGCCAACATCATTCTCATATTTTCTAAACAGTTCATTAATTAGTTCTTGTGACAGATCCAAATCATTTCCCTTGTGTGGGAATTATTCAGCTGTGAAAAATATAGAACTGTGCCCCAAAGCTGTCCTCTTGTCATGTGTGGGACTAGTAAGGTTACAAAAATGATTTTGGAGGAGGATAAAACATATCACCGCAACCTCTCCATGTGCTGGATTGACTACAAAAAGGCATATGATTCTGTCCCTCATGAATGGATTTTAAAGTCTCTTCAGTGTATTGACCTACCTGAGCGACTACTTGATTTACTTAAGTCTTTAATGAGTTGCTGGTCGACTCAACTTGAGAAGTACTCGCAAAGGCAGGTGCAGACTTCGGAATCTATTCCAGTCAGATGGGGAATATTTCAGGGGGACTCCTTCAGTCCTTTGCTTTTTTCTCTGTCTCTAAATCCTTTGACTTTTTTTGCTCAGTAGGGAGGAGTGTTACCATCCCAGACCTCCTCAGCACAGATCCCCAACACCTTTTACTCATCTCCTCTACATGGGTGACATCGAGCTCCTTGCCAAAGGAGATACTAATTTGAAAGAACAGGTTCTCCTTGTCAAGTCCTTTTCTAATGATACTGGCATGACATTTAGACTCGACAAATGCAATTCTCTTCATTTGAAACGTGGCAAGGTAACCAATGATGGATCGGTCAGGTTGCAAGGGGGAGGAGTTATTGAGCATCTTGTGGAAGATTAGGCATGCACCTATCTTGGAATGCAAGTTCAAGACAAGCTCCAGAATGCCCAGATTCAAGATAAACTTTGGGCCGAGTATAAATCTTGTTTAAAGAAAATCTGGAGCTCAGAGCTAAATGCACGAAACAAGGTCAAAGCCACCAATACTTTTGCTGTGCCAGTCCTTTCCTATTCCTTTGGAGTATCCGATTGGACAAAACAAGACATCCAGAGTCTTGACCGCCTGACCAGAAGGATCATGTCTGATAAAAGAACACACCACCCTCGTTCCTCTCTTAATCGTTTATATATGCCAATCAATTCTGGAGGTTGGGGTTTGATTAATGTAGAAGCTCTTCACGACAGAATTTTATTGTGTACTTTTGCACATATTTATTTATCGGACAATCCTCTGGTGATGCATGTGAAGACTCATGATGAAAGCAAGGAATTCAACATCTATTTGAAGCATGCCAAGGTTGTGGGACACAATCTGAAATTTGAAGTTGATTTTGTTGATGATGATGTACAGTCCCTATGAAGATGGTTGACATGCGATTCCAAAGACAATCAGGCATCAAGGTATACTCCAAGATCCATAATGACAGGGAAGGTGTAATGTGACATGCAGATGGAGGTATTCTGTAGCTGTTTGGGATTTCCAAGGACGAGCAATTCCATTTTGTCACAATTCAGTTGGAGTTTCCTTGTGTTCATGTAGGTCTTTATGTCGGAGACACAACTGTCTATGATCTGTAGATCAGTGACCGGAGATTGCAGATTAAGAATCCTGGTTACTTGATCGTCATCGGCATGGGCATAGTGCCCACAGTCATGAGAATCAATAATCATGGAAAGTGAGTTTACATATAGCAAGAAGAGAATAGGACCAAGAACAGAACCCTGGGGCACCCCACATGTTAACTCGACTTTGTCAGATATATGATTCTGTATTTTAACAACCTGTGTTCATTGGTCCAGATATGAGGAGAACCAGCTTAGTGCTTGTCCTTTGACACCAACTTCATGTTCCAATGTGTGTAACAGGCACTTGTGGTCAACCATGTCAAACACAGCACTATGGTCGAGTAGGACTAATGCCACCATATTACCACTGTCCAGGATCATTCTAAGATCATTCACTAAGCATAGGAGAATGCTCTCAGTTAAATGGAATGGTCTGTATGCTGACTGGAATGGGTCGAGGACATCGTTGGATGAGATGTGATCGATTAATCTCTCAGACACTGCTTGCTCTATGACTTTCAACAAGAAACTAAGGTTTGAGACTGGTCTATAGCTCTTAAAGAGTGAACTGTCCATGGTTTTGTTTTTGATGAGAGGCTTGATAATGGCATTTTTCAGAGTGAGTGAGTGAGTTCAGTTTTATGCCACACTCAGTAATATTCCAGCTATATGGTGGCAGTCTGTAAATAATTGAGTCTGGACCAGACAATCCAGTGATCAACAACATGAGCATCGATCTGCACAACTGGGAACAGATGGCATGTGTCAACCAAGTCAGTGAGCCTGACCACCCAATGACGTTAGTTGCCTCTTACTCGCCTTTTATATCAAGTATGGGTTGCTGAAGGCATATTCTACCCTGGGACCTTCACGGGTGTGATTAGTTGAGTTTAGTTAGTTTAGTTTGCTAGCTAGCAAATTAGTTTAGATCAGTAAGCTGTTTAGTTAAATTAGCTGCTTAATTAGATCTATAATACCTATTTCGTTAGTTAAATGAATAAGTTTTAATCATGCAGCTTGACATATGCCTTAAAAGTTTATATGATTGAGCTGCAACTTGGCATATACCGTAAAAGAGTATATTGGCAAGTTACCATTAGTGTCTTTAATTTATCTATAAATTAGATTGCATAAGTTGTTCAGCTAATTAGTTAGTACGTCTAGTTAAGCTCTACTTTAGTTCAAATCATGTGGGTAAGTATTGGGTTAGCACTGCCCTGTGTTTGGTCTTGTGTGTCATTGGTTGGAATTGGTTGTCATTATGGTCTAGGTATACTGGTGAGTTCAGGTATTAGGATACTAACTCATTTATCATATAACCAAGTTAGTTTCTAATATCTACCCTTTAAACAAATCAAATTCAAATTAAACATTTAGCATTTACTATGTAAGTTTAAACCACCCTTCAAGTTTAGTTAATACCTGCATCCCATCTCCCACTGATGCAACCCATATTGACGTGTTTGTGTACAGTGTTTGAATAATATTGAGCATACATTTTTTATATACCATACTTAATCATGTCTAAGCTTTCTCCAAAGGAGTTTGCCATTTTTCTTGACAGTTTTGAAAAGTGAGGTGTTAAACCAAAATGTAAAACTGAAGATGAGTTGCGTGAATGGGTAACAGCTACGGCTGCCATTCAGGAATTTCAGGAATCTCAGTGAGCAGTGGCCAGCCCTCAGTCCAGTGAATCTAAGGGTCCTGGACATATATCAGCCCAAGGGCTGTTTAGTTCAGTTAATCTGAAACAACCCCCAAGGTTTTCTTCTTTTTCTGGTGATCCAAACGCCAAATCTGAATCACCCTTTGATGTTTGGTGTTATGAGATTGAAGTTTTGATTGATTCTCATTCTTATTCTGAAGAAGAGCACTTGGGAAAGCCTTAAGAGGTGATGCAGCTCGCACTGTGATGCGGTTAGGTCACTCGGCCTCACCCACTACTATATTAACTAAACTCAAGAGTGTATGCAGTTCTTCTATTACTAAGCAAGAAGAAGCTCTTGTGGCTCAGTTTTACAGCGCTCATCAAGGAATTCAGGAGGATGCCACATCATGGGGTTGTCGCCTTGAGGATATACTTGATAGACTTGTAATGCAGGGTCATATTCAGCAAGATAGGTCTACTTCTGTTCTTAGGACTGTGTTCTGGTCAGGATTATGTCAGGAGCTTAAGGACTCATCAGGTCACAAGTCTGACACCATACAGGACTTTGATCAGCTGCGAGTTGCCATATAAAGACTGGAGTATGACCAAGAACAGAGAAAGCTGGAGTTGCAGAAGAAACCTGACACAGCCAAGATATCTGCTCCATCCCAGCATGCATCTGATGTTTCTAATCTTCTGGGAGTTATCCACAAGCTATCGGCAAAGATTGATCGCATGGAGCAACGGATGAACAAGATGCCACTCCAGCTGATACCTCTCCTTTACAACCACAGGAACTTCAGCATGGGAACTTGACACAACTATGAGGATGCATCATTAGAATCTGGAGTTCAGTGTTATAGGTGTGGGCAATACGGTCAGATTCTGCTAAGTTGTCGGGTCAGAGTTGATCATCTGTGGTCAGGTCGTTCAAATGGGAGAGGACCAATGTAAAGGGGCAGACGTTAGGATCCTTCAGACAAAGCCCCACTGAAGATGTTTGCCCTTCCGTACCGGTTGGTTTGATTGGGACAGCAACTGAGACTACTGTGTTCCTTAATGGTGTTTCACAAAAAGCACTTTTGGATACTGATCCTTCTGTATCAACCATCCCAGAGAGCTTCTACAAGGAGTGTTTGTCATCACCAGAAATTAAGCCCCTCGCTGATTTCATCCATATTGGGTGCTCTGATGGTTAGAGTTTGAAATATCTGGGTTATGTTGAAGTTTCTGTGGAAACTTGTGGTTTGTCACCAGGTCATGTGACCACTTGTTTGTTCTTGGTTGTCCCAGATAGTAAACATAATCAAAGTGTACCTATTTTGCTGGGAACTAATTATCTTGTACCTTTGCTTGAGTGCTGTAGGGAGGCAGTTGGACCAAATTTTCTCCAGGTTATTAAGGTACATACACCATGGTATCTTGCTTTCAGGAGCATTGTGTTACAAGACAAGGAACTTTCAAGGAATGAAGGGAAACTTGGACTTATCAGGAGCTGTGAAGCATCAAAGATAGTTGTGCTATCTAATAGGACTATTACTGTCATGGTCCCCCAGCCTCATATGTTCTTGTTCACAAGCAAAATGGTTCTTTAAGGATATGTGTGGACTTCAGATTGTTAAATATACAAACTATTTAAGATGCCTATGCTTTGTCTCGCTTTAAAGAAATCTTTGACAGACTTGCGGGTTCCAAATTCTTCACCATACTAGATATGAAGTCTGGATATCATCAGATTGATGTCAAGGAAGGCCATACAGAAGCCGGCACACAAGGAGCAGTGCCTTACCAAGAACAGAATGGACACAAGAGGGTCACTGCTTATGCAAGCCAAGGACTAAACTAGGCAGAGGAGAACTATCCTTCACATAAACTGGAATTCCTGGGCTGTCACAGAGAAGTTTTACAATTACCTCTACACTTACCTGACACACAACAACCCTCTCACCTATGTCCTGATGAGAGCCAAATTGGATGCAATGGCTCTCTGCACCGGCTTCCTTCAAATTTGGCATCAAGTACCACCCAGGCTAGGGAAATGCTGATGCTGAGGCACTCTCAAGATTGCCACAGCAGGAGACAGGATGAATTAATTAGCTGTTGGCCTAGTCTGCCTGCATCCCTGAGACAAGGGCGTTTTGTTAGTTTGGTTATCTGGACTGACAGCCAACTGGGGATCTCTGTATCCAATAGGACACCAGCAGCGGGATAAATCCCTGAAAACCCATACAAGTGTTCACCATTTATCTGCTATATAGGAACACCTCTGTTACATTTGCTTCTGACAAGCTTTCCCTTTCAGAATATACCCATCTTCATGACTATCCCTTGCCAGTTATCAAAAAAGTAAAGTCTGTGATCTCGATTGGTTAAGACTGCACTGAGCTCATAGTGCCTGCTCAGCGAATGATGTCTAGACCACCAACAACCCCAGCAGCAGTTCACACAAAACTTGTGTGGTCTTTACAAGGTCCATTATGTTCCAATTCGCTTCGCTCAAACGAACATAAATTATTTACCAAGTACAACATACTTGTAATACAGGGTGCTGTCTACCGCGCCTCGAGAGCGAGTAGGTTTATTTCAAAATTTACAATGTCAAAGCACATCAAACCGTATCAGAGACGACGGCATACGACAAACGTGAAAGTCTGCAGGCATACTCCATATGCGATCCAACTGGATAGCCTTCAGTAGTAAACAAAACAACAGCTGTAAAGCCAGGTCTCCACACAATATATATCCTGGAATCTGCTGAAGATGAACGCACATTATGATACAGTCCTTGAGAATAGCGAAGAAGCATTATCATCTCCACCTGGTAAACGTATCAGCTTAAAGCACGGCCTTCTTCACATCCAAGATGAATCAACCCAGATCTGAACTGCTTCTGAAATAAGGTGCACCAATTATACTTGAAACTTCATCGATAACGATATTAGCTTTAAAGATGACAGACACATCCAAGTGAAAAAAACCAAAAAACTTTGATTTACTAAGTATTCGGTAAAATAAACAATCATCACCTTAAACTTTTGCAAGTACCAACAAACGTTACGACACGTTCGAGCCTACACAAGAATTGCCTGCCTGAACATGAAGCATACTTAACTTAAAACAGTGATCGTTCCGCTCCATAAGATTCATCACTGTTGGGTCCTTGACTGTATGCATGTCAGCAGTCCTTGTGTATATATGGCATTTCCTTCTTTTAACCTCTGCTCATCCTCAATGAAACAGCACCATACTTCATACACACTGTCCATGGTCGTAAATGTATAATACGACCCAGTGGCCTGCATCACCAACGCATCCCAGTGGCTTAACATGGCCCAGTGGCCTACATTTGCAACAGCCCAGTGGCTTAACACGGCCCAGTGGCCTACATTTGCAACAGCCCAGTGGCTTACCACGGCCCAATGACCTACATTACCAATACAGCCCATTGGCTTAACATGGCCCAGTGGCCTACATTTGCAACACAGCCCAGTGGCCTTTTCCCCCAATAAAACATGAAAACCAAGGCAAAGCTACTCGCCTGAGCAATGTCTTCGTCCCACCTTGTAACCTTCTGTCACGCCAAATGGCAATCTAGGGAGTCATAATGAGGCCTTGTATGTAGAGGGCATCTGGGTAAGTTGATTAGCCAGTGACCAGGATCATCTAAGAGATCTGATACGTCTGGGTGATCTGGCTCGAGACTGAGGTCTGGCTTGGTCCAATAAAATATTTCTGAACAGTGACTGGATCGGATTTGTGATCTGGATCAGTTTAGTAAATATGTCCAGTTCGGTGACCTGGATTGCTGATCAGCCTGTGATCTGTATTGGAGTGGTGAGCCGGACTGTAGATGTGATCTGGATTGGTTCAATGATCTGGATCAGGCTTGAATTGGTTCAGTGAACCCGTTTTGTTTGCTGATCTGGATTGGAATGGTGAGCTGGATTGTAGATGTGATGCGGATCGGTCCGGTGAACAAGTCAAGTTCAGAGATCTGGATCAGTCAAGTGATCTGGATCGGGACTGTGATCATTATAGATGAAGTAGAAGATCGGAGAGTATGTGACAAACATTTTCAGATAAGCAGAAATGATGAGAAACATTCCTAATATCTTCTAGGTGTAAAGACATTGCTCTCTTCTGCCGACATATAATTTTTAGATATTGTATCTTTGGATGCCTGGCAGGAGTGGGATCAGATTCTGAAGTGCCCTGTCTCTGTATGCAATTCTCCATGAGCAAATACATTGGTAAGCCTTGTATTCATCATCACTTAGGGAAGAGCACTTATCACACTGTTTTCCCTGTAACATTGTCCAATACAATCAAATAAGATGAGTGGAAATCAAGAAACGAGAATCGTCTTACACTGCACAGGGTACTTTCGTTTTCTTGACTGTGTGTGAGCTAATTAAAGAGAGCAGCATGGAGTGACAGGCCTGAGTCAAAGTGTGTGTGTGTGTGCGTGCGTGCATGCGTGCGTGCGTGCGTGCGTGCGTGCGTGTTTGTGTGAGAGAGTGCGAGTAGTATAAGTAATAGTGGATCTAAATCAATTCAAATATAACACTTATACTTATCAATAACATAGATCTAGACCCCCTTCAAAAAACTCCAAAACAAAAAGACACAACCCCGTCTCCCTTCACAAAAGCCCACAGTGAGCCGACTGCACTGTGGGCTGGCCTATTCACTAAACTAAACAAATGTCTAAATGTGAATCGATTGATACTAGCTGGCTGGGTCACACAGTGTGTGCGTGATCGATAAAGTGACAACCAGAGAAATGGTTCTGAATTACTAACTTTATTAGGGATAAGATATTAAAAACCTTCTACTACAAAAGATTTAAAAAGGCAAGCGCTCGAGCGCGGTATGAGAGGCTGTTCACATATGAGGAAGTCTGAGCTTCTTGAATTACTAAAGGACCAAGCTCCTTTACAATTCATGCCTACTGAGCGCGCTATAGGAAAATATTTGAGAGAGTGGAAGATAGAAGTTCAAAGAAACATAGAGTTTCAAGATATGAAACAATTGGTATTTGATAAAGTGAATGAAGTACTGAATGATTTAAGAGGTATTAAATTTAAACTCACATTAAAGATGACACTAGAGAAACAACAGGCGGATGGTGCTACTGAATACACTATTGTTTACTTAAGAGGTAATCAGGAAGTAACAACACAACCATAAACTATCAGCTCTTCTATTGACAGGTCATTTGAAAAATTTCGAGAATTACTAGAACGTCACTAGAACTAATATAGGGTCTGGTTGGGTTGTTGAGATGATAAATATGATCTACCTGGATATAGCAAACTATAAACCATTGAAAGGAGGGAAACATTTACCAACTCCTAAATATTTCGCAGACAAACGTGCTACAATTAATAGTCCAAATATTCAAGGGGAAAATTATATGAGGATATCGTTAAGGATTATCAAATTTCCAGTTAAGATAAATCCATGCAGACTTTCCAGTTATCCATAAGATGATGGGATAAATTGGGAAGGTATAGATGAACGAACCCCTATCTCCCAGTGCACAAAAATAGAAAAACAGAATCCAGATTTGGCCACTCATAGTCCACAGGATAAGTCCTTTAATATATAAAGAGGGTAGAAATACAGCTAATGTATTTTGAATACAAAAAGATGAACAATGCCACTATATACCAATAACACATTTCAGTCTTTTGGTGTGCAATCAAACAAAATATGAGGGTAAGAAACACTTTTGTGAAAGGTGCCTTCACAGGTTTTCTAGAGCCGATCTGCTCAATTCACACAAGGATGATTGTCGAGGTGTAGGGGAGACGGCAATACAGGTAGATATGCCAAGTGAAAATAACAATATCTTGAAGTTTATCAACCACAAAAATCAGATGCCAGTACCATACATTATCTACTCCGACTTCGAAAAATCAAGAACACAAGGCGTGGGGGTTTGGGTATGTGGTCGTTCGTTGTGATGGACAAACTAACCCTCCCGTTATTTACAGAGGCCCAGACGTGGCTGAGAAATTTCTACAATGTTTACAACACGAGGAGAGGGAGATCAATAGAAAAATTACACAACATAACCCCAATGCATATGAGCAAAGCTGTGTGGCTGACATCCAAAGCACATATTGTCATGTATGCTGTAAACCTCTGAATGGTGATTAAGTTAGAGACCACTGTCACGTGATAGGGAAATACAGAGGTGTGGCTCACAATGAATGTAATCTAAAGTTGAGAATAAATCCTGAGCTTATTCATATCCCGGTGGTGTTTTTACAGTTTACTAGGGTATGATTCACACTTGATTATGCAAGCTATTTCAAAGGTAGAAGGCAACATATCCTGTACAATATGGAGAGATATATATCGTTTTCGCAAAATGGGTTCAGATTAATAGATAGTGTTCAGTTTCTGTTGTTGTCTCTAGACAGTTTGGTCAAGGCAAATATCCAAACCGACTTAGCTATAACTAATCGATATATAGAAGAGAAACTAGAACCTTACTGCTACGTAAGGGTATATAGCCATATGAATATGTAATAGGCGTGGTTTTTATGTTCGTTACCTTCGCCCAGTGACAGCTGAGTTTGAGAAATAATTAAGTAGGAACAAGATGTTAATCAACCTTCATTGGACTTTGCATTGTGTATTTTTTTAAAAGGATGTAATATTTCAGGCTGATGTGTTCTCTACTTTCAAACTCACTAACCAGTTTGTTAATCGGGCAAGTAGGGAAATTAACAGAAATAAGCAAACAACTGACAATAATTCATTACAAAACAGAATATGTAGTAAAATACAAAAAAACCGTAACAACTGATAAATGACACAGATCAGTTAAACTTCTACTTTTAAACAACCCCTAAACCAACCCTGTTCTTAAACAAACGTTACCCAAACGCTATAAATCCTAGTTCGTTTCCTACTCCTAATTTTCCCCCAACTCAACCTTACACTAATAAAAGAAACCTAACAATACATGACCTAGTTAAATGTTCGTTTAATGTTCCACTCTTTAAACGGGGAGGGAATGACCCTGAAACAGGATATGAAGGGATGTTACTCGGTTGACCGAAGCTAGACAACTGAATACGGAAAGCCAGGTCACTTATATAGCACTCTAGAACGACCTCCGACATGGGTCACAGTTCACCTACTGATCACGGATGTCTCCGCCAATCAGAGCCTACCCAACATATTTAGCACCAACCACGTGGCCTACCCAATGTATCTAGCGCTACGATGGACAGTCACCCCGGTCGGAAAGTTATCCCGTAACAGAGGCAAGTGAAACAATGTGCTACAAGACTAACCGATACACAGCTATTCTATACGTGGTATGTAATGATGAAATATACATTTATGCAACCCCATGCCCTGTACTTAGGATAGAATTTAACCCAGTTTTTCTACAAATATATGGATGACTGGTCTAACTTTAATGACACAGAGTTACCTCGCATTGACCGATTCTATAGCAAGCTGTCAGATGCGTCCGTCTCACGAGACGATTACGAACAGGTGAAATATGTATGGGAACAACTAGGTTGTAAGCATTTAGGTGATCACCACGATTTATATTTGAAAATGGATGTGTTGTTGTTGGCAGATGTGTTCGGGATATTCAGGAAAATGTGTTCAAAGCAATATGGGTTGGACCCGGCATGGTATTATTCAAGCCCTAGGCTATCGTGGGATGCCTTACTGAAGAAAACAGGTGTGGAGTTAGAATTATTCACAGATTACGATATGCACCTGTTTGTTGAGAAAGGGTTACGAGGTGGTATTTCTATGGTATCAAAACGTTGTGCTAAAGCTAACAAGTATGTGGAAGGCTATAACCCTAACAAGCCTTCGAACCACCTCCTATACCTGGATGCTAACAACCTATGTGGCTGGGCTATGAGTCAATATCTACCAACAGGGGTGTTTGAATGGGTGTCCTGCGGACAGCAGACAGCAAGTCTCCACTGGGATGTGATGAGTATAGCTCCGGATTCAAACACGGGTTATATACTCGAAGTGGACATAGAATACCCGCTAGAATTATATCAGTCTCACAATAATTACCCACTAGTACCCGAACGGTTGAGGGTTAATCCCGACTGGATGTCTGAGTACCAACATAAATTGCTCGGGGGTGTCCCCCACTGAAAAAATGGTACCGAATTTGATGCATAAAACAAAGTATATCGTTCACTATCGTAATTTACAGCTGTATCTATCACTGGGTATGAAGCTGACTAAAGTGCATAGAATACTGAAGTTCAATCAAAGCCCATGGATGGAACCATACATCAGGATGAACACGGACTTGAAAAAGCTGGCCACTAACAACTTTGAGGAAAATCTGTACAAACTCATGAACAACTCATTCGGTAAAACTATGGAGAATTTATGAAAACGTGTCAGTGTGAAGCTAGTCAGGTCGAATGAGAAAAACAAGCTCAGGAAACTGAAAGCCAGTCTGGCGTACAATAGAAGTACTATATTCGATGATGACTTGGCAGCCATACATATGAAAAAGAGTCACATTAAACTAAACCGACCGGCCTATGTCACCATGAGCATTCTAGACCTTTCTAAACACCTGATGTATGACTTCTACTACAACGACCTCAAGAAACAATATGGTGACAGGTGTGGTGTGTTGTACACGGATACTGACCCCCTGCTGATGGAAATCCAGTTGACGCAAATAGTATGAAATCTGTTACATTGGAGGCAGCAGCACCACGTCGTAAAAAAGAAAAAATAATTCCAGATCGCACACTCGTTAGATATTTATATCAACCAGGTGCATACGAGGGAGACACCCGTAAACATGCTACAGATCCTGTCTGGTCCCTGGAAACGTATAATATCGATCGAGTGGATATAAAAGCCAGGAAGCCTAACCTGTACTTCCTTGTAAATGGGCCACGCAGAGGGTTCGTACGCGAGTAACTACAAATCATACCTTGATCTTTAACAGGCGTTTAACTTCACTGATGTAGTTTTTTTTCTTCTCGTAAATAAGCTGAAATCGTCTTTTATCTGCGCCATGAACGATAATGACCCTTCACCCCTATTCCACACACAGAGCACATGTGGCTGATGTTATCTTTATGGTGATAAGAACAATAACCCATGCTGTGGCTTATTTTACCACAAATTTCATTTTTCCCCATAAGTGCCCATTGACAAATATGTGGAGTCGTTCTCATTTGTTCATCATTAATTTGTGTGATTAGTCTAATTGTTTAACACTGTCACCGCTAAACCAAGTATGACGGATGCCAATTCATGATCTTTCTGTCCCGCTGAAGGAGTGTAATACTGAGACATTGTTGGTTCATTCAATGCTTCCAGTTGTTTACCCGTTAATACGTAGTATTCTTTCATGGCTTCGTCAACGTCCGTGAAAGTTCTAACAGCATGGAGTTGATCATTGATAAAATCTAGTCGCTTCAACCGTCTCTTAGCGTATTCAGCCTGTGCGGCTCTTAGCTTTTCTACAGCTATATTGTGTCGCTTTCGTTCTGCCTCTATTTGAGCCTCGTTTGACTCTCTTAATTAAGAAAACAGGAAATTACTTCCGGAAAATGCTAGGTCTTTTACAAGAGCCCCACCATCATTGCTACCGTGGCCATTTTATATATATTACTTTAAAATATTTTCGGATATAATACCTTGCTTTACCAGAACGTCCTTGGTGGCCATCGCCATACCAATGTGCATAGTAAGCATAAAAATATCTTGCATGTCAAAGTTGAGTTTATAATCATTTTAGTCAACCAAGTGAATCCTATTGCTAACCCGAAAACCACCAATGCGTGGTATGCATTGTTAACAAATGTTTTCCCCTCAGACATAATATATTAATGGAAATATATAATTTTAGTTATGACATAACATGAGGGTCGATAGTGGGGAGAACCCCCACACCCCCACTGGGGGCATGGAAATTACAGATCCGCAACTGTTTGTGTTTGGGGTGACTTGCTGTCGGCTGTCAGCAGGACCATGTATAATGAAACAGCAGCAGTGGCTACTACACCACCTACAACTTACTAAGGCATTTTTTCTACCAGCTTCAAATCTTTGTTGGTTCTTCTTGGTGACTTGCAGCACTGGCTCCTGGGTGTCTCCACTTGGGGTGTGTCCACTTGGACAGCATCCATCTTTTACTATATTGTTATTATTATTTGTTTTATTAAATTTACAATGCTTATTTACAATGCTAGATACATACCGTATTTGTGGTAAAAAGCACAACTGATATAACTCAAGGCATTATCGATAAACGGGTCCTCCCACAAATAAAGACGACATTCCGGTGAGATTGGTAAAAGGTACGACGCTATGCCTGTGTAAATCTGGGTGATAGTAGAACCTATGACTTTTGTCATTTCAGTCCCGAGTTGTGCCTCATACCTAGCGTATAATTTATTGGGAAATCGTCCGACATTTTCTGAATCTTATCAGCTGTCATGTTGTTAAATGTTTTGCCTTTCCACCCACAACTAACGTTATCAGTCTATCACGCTGCTTGTTGTCATTTTTTTCCTCTGCGCCTAACATCCGCTCTAGTAATTTTTATAATATAGTACTCTAGTTTTTATTTTTAAAAATTAAAAACCAACAAACACTAAACGCACAGAGATAAAGGTTAGGTTACACACAACTAGAACTTCAAAAACAGACTTTTTACTAAATCTTTATTAAACATTACTAAAAATTACTAAACTATTACTAAAATTTACTAAGCTGACCGCAGGTCATTACTAAAACAAAAGCCGGTCGCTGGCTATCGGGGGTGTGGGGATGTCTTCCATACGTCCCAATCCACTGACTGATCGGTTTTCAATACGAGCGTGGCATGTTTGGTTTCAGCAAGCTGTTTCTTCACCTGTTCCTGTTCTAATAATAATTTACTCATCACGTCGTTCTCTCTCAAACACTCCTCAAACAAATCCCTGTCCTTGCAGTGAAATAATACCACCCAACGTGTCTGCTCCCTCAAATCTTCCAACACCGAGTTGAATTTTTGCACCAGCACACAGATGCTGTGATTTGCGTGTTGGCCAGAGAAGGTTAATGTCTCTCTTTTGTTGATGTTGTTGATGACGAAGATACTTCGTTCACTACTCCATCCCAGGGAACCCTACTACTAAACCAAGCAGTAGATGATTATTACGATGGATTAAAGGGAGATAAAAACTACGTCAAGCCTCTAAGTCGACACTATTCAAAGTTTACCTTAGATGATTATGGTGTTCTACGTCTTAAGGATAACCCAGAGGTTGACCTCGTTGACAAACGCACTAGAAAACCACTTGCCTTGCCAACTCTAGCCAGATGTCATGGCACTGAATTTATCCTTGAAAAACTAAACATGCCGGATTACGGTGGCACAAAACCTAAACTATCCCCAAGCTGACAGCAAGTCCGTCCCAAGGTACTTCAAGATCTGCACACCTTACGATCTGAACTTGTGGCGGGTCCAGCAGACATTACACAGCATGCTACAGAAGCGTCGAAAATTTTTTGAGTAAACACTGGGATAAACCATTACCAGGATTTGAATTTCCAGTGAGGGAACTGTAAGGCCTAGAAGAAGCCTTGAAACAAGTACACGGCTGCCCCAGGATTGGTTCGCTTTATGTGGCTGACATGGATCTGTTCATTTGTTGTGGGGCCCGTAAATGTATGACGGTGGGGGTTATAGGTACCATCTATAGAACCGAGCCTATACATTCTGAACTGAAGAAACATAAACTTTACTGAGTCCGTGGTTCACACTGGGAAGGCGAAAGTCTTTATTCATTGGAATCATAAACTCACCACAATTACGTTCATATGGGTTATCGGGTTTTATCGTACGGGTTATTAATCATACTCCACGCTCTATCTTGGGGAAGAGGAGCACTTATTTCCTTCAAGATCCGTCTCGTTTGATAATAAACATAAAACAAGATGATTGCCTTACTCAGTGCGTCTATGCCGAAGTCTAGTGTAACACTTGACCCTGTTGTCGCACACCACACAGCGAAGTTGAGTTGGTTTTACCGAAACTGCATTGAGTTTTGATTCCAGTTTACCACCGCCTGTGCGTTATTGACCGTCACGATACAGTTTTTGAAGATATCAATAAAGGCTGTTCTAAAACTAGTGCCATCCGCATTCACCACAATTTTCATGTGTGTGAAGTTGGAGTTGTTTATGTTGTCGGGCTTATGCATATTATTATTATTATATATAATTTATATTATAATATGTACATTATGCTTCCAGATATAATGAACTTATGTATGCCATTGATAACACGTCTGTCCAACTCGAAATAGCACTATGCGATGTCACCTACTTGCCACATGGACAAACATCAACCACGAAAATATTGAGTTGTTCGTTAGTGGAGTGCGAAACAAACTAACTGATGGTTACTACAGCATGTGTTCTCTCAGTGATGAAGTTTTCAAACCATTAGGAGCTGAACTTATAATAAATGACTAAAACGGAAGAGTGACATTAGACAACCACAAAGGATGAAACACTGCAACTCGGTACTAAGTTGGTTGAAACGCTAGGGTATCTTCCAGAAGTTGAAAAATCCCCTGGTATTTCACTAGTATAATCCCACCAAAACTAATTCCATGCTACAAGCTATGTGTTCATCTCTATCAGCTTAGCACAATGGATAATTTACAAACTGAATGTCCTTCAACATTGTCCCGGTTAAAACAGAAAAATACAATGAGGGTGGAACCGTGTCATTTTCATCGCGTCAGTATAAAAAGATAACAAATGGTAATATTTCTGAATTAAAAGTATCAATTTTAGATAAAAAAAGCAGAACTGTAAATATAAGATACCTAAGCATAACACTACATATACAAAATAGCTAATAATCAAGGACCAGGAATGCGAATAAAAAGATGCGTTAATAAAGTTTATCAGACCAAGGTGATACTAGAGGGTTTGATGACAGGAATAGATGGAACAAATATAGGCTTTTAAGCTTATGAATAGCATTTACAAATGAGTTGAAGTTCCCACCAGTGGAAGTAATTTTAACTAGATACATCACGATCTGACATTAACACACAATATGATATAGTTTGCAACGATGCAGATGAATGGTGAATATACCCATCCTTTGGTGGTAAATTATATGATTTAGAAGACTTTGATAGACCAACAAACGTTGATCAAAACAAACCGTACTATCTAATGCTCACTGACGATAACAGGTGGATGATGTTACCATCTCAAATCAACTGGCTTCTCAATATAACACTAATTTCTCCATATGTTTTCATGCAAAACAAAGACCACTACCTAAACAAAGCCGTAAACAATGGAATCCTACTTGGCTTTCGTCCCATCACAAAGACGCAGTGTAACCATCACAACAGTCTCGAGTAGAGGAGCCCACATGCTGTCGTGTAAACCCGGAGATAGCGCGGTATTACAGTTGGTTACTGAATTTGATGGTGTGACTACCATCATGGAAAGTCTCCCAGAGACTTCCACGCTGGTCATTCAGGTCTACCTAGGTGGACCAGCGCAGAATGATATTGAGATTGTGAAAGGAATCAAACTCAGCTGGGCTAAAAAACACCAAGGTCACGTTTGCTCAATTTACATGTGGTTGGGGGGTGATTCACGCACCAGTTTGCAAGGTGTCACAGTGTTAGTGGAAGACACTCTAACCAAGATTTTTCTAACCGAGCACATCAATCTTAATAGTTTGAAGTTCATACACTAACAATGGCATACTTCTCACATCATTTAAACCCTTAAAAGATAATTCTATACGAGTGTTGCAAATACCAGGATACACTGGCAACATGCTAGCACCAGTCGCCTCCAATGCCAGTTTAGTCATTCACAGTATATACGATTACCAATGTGATTTTCTTCTGGTTTCATATGGTATGAAACCACACACAACACTAATTATAGACGTATATCTCACAAAAATTTCCGAGCCAAGAATACTTTAAGATGGTCTTAGAATATTTTGGTTTAAAAAGCATGAGAATAAATGATGCCAAATCATAATAAGGCAAGGTTATCCACCATCAATAAGACTCAATGGTGTTTGTATTATGGATGAAAAAATGTCTATTAATATCTCCCCCTTTCACCTGTACGATAATTTAAACCTTATAGGCTTAAAATATATTAATCAAAAATTAAATGACAGATAATTAAAAACTAATTTATAAACTATATTATAGAAAAACAGAATGGGGCTGTATCCAGCCGTAGATGATGAAGGAAATATAAAGGGAAGTGCAGATGTAAAGCAAAGAAACACGATGAAATTAGAATACTTGCTGTATCAAAGTTAAACACAATAGAAGATCATGTTTCAAGCGCACTCATTGACAATAAAATCTCAGAAGAGGAGTTTCAATTGATCATAGGTGAACTCAAAAAATGCAACAAAATTAAAAATGAAATTAGATCTAAGGTTCACAAAACATATTCTATAAGCGAGGATGATAAAAAAAGTACATAAAACAAGGGATACAACAAGCCCAACAGGCATTTATCACCAAAACCAACGGCATATTAGAAGATACACATTAAACTGCTTCGCTGAAATCAACATATTGGAGTCCTGCGGACAGCCGACTGCTAGTCATGGTAGAGACCCCCATACCCCTGTGGACAGACGACTGCAAGCCCCTGCACCACCACCTGTTTATAGAGAGTAGTTCACACTATTAGAGATTTATTCACACCTGGATTTGTGGTGTGTTGGAAATATATCTTTGACTGATGTCGAGCCTCTAATTGTTAACAAACTCAAAGAATTAGGGTACGGCATGTATCAATTGACTATTGTTATTAATGAAGATGTCTTCAAAGCAGTTTTTATGACTGAATTCATTGTTGATAGTGTAGCAGGGCGTGGAGTCATCCCACAGATGACATCCTTACCTTGTCAGCTTGCTGACGGGGTTAACCTCTTTGGTCATGTGGACAAGGCGTCCGACTTCGGATCGGAAGGTCCGTCGTTCGAATCCCAGCACGGGACTCGGAAATTTTGTGGCCGCTACATTGGCGCCCAACGTGGGGCTGAGCACGTTCATATCAAATTTGAACAAAATAAGCCTCAGTACCCAACTATGCGGCCCGGGACGTGCCTTCTGTTGACGGGGGAGTATGTAGCAGGGCGTGGAGTCATCCCACAGATGACATCCTTACCTTGTCAGCTTGCTGACGGGGTTAACCTCTTTGGTCATGTGGACAAGGCGTCCGACTTCGGATCGGAAGGTCCGTCGTTCGAATCCCAGCACGGGACTCGGAAATTTTGTGGCCGCTACAATAGTTTACATACATTACATGTATATCCAGCTACCTAAACGACTACATAAGACATGAATACAACACTGAACCCATAATCGATATAGTTACTCTGAATATAGCACATGATTACCAAGTTCAGCTGGCGCACTGTGTGACCCAGCTCTCAGTCAGCCAGTATCGATCGATGCACATTTAGACATTTGTTTAGTCTAGTGAATAGACCAGCCCACAGCCCACAGCCCACAGCGCAGTCGGTTGCTTACTGTGGACTTGTGTGAAGGGAGATGGGTTGTGTCTTTTTGTTTTGGAGTTTTTTGAAAGGGGGTCTAGATCTAGGTTATTGATAAGTATAAGGCTTATATCTGAAGTGATTTAGAACCGCTATTACGAGAGAATGAGAGAGAGGTGCAAGTCATGATCCCCTATCTGTTCCACTCTCATCTTTTATGTACACAGGCTGCATATATGCACAAAGAAAAGCCAGTTTCATGTCTTGCAGCCCCTTGTCACATCGACATGTTGAGGCATGTGTGAATTCATGGCTAACTCAATAACAAATCATGGTTCAAGATAAGAGTTATATTGAAATATGTACGGACAACAAAGTATTGAGTTGTTATTTAGTGGTCTGTTTACACTTGAGTAGCAATGTTGCAGTGCATATATGAAATGAAACCCAAGTTTACTGATACTACATTAAATTCCATTCAGTAATCAAAATGTACTCTTAGGTTCTTTCAGTACTTTCCAGAATTCCTATAATGAAAAAATAAATGAGTATGTTCTCCTGAGGTTGAAAAATTATCTGGCACCCTGTAAAATACAACCTGTATTTAAAAACAAAACAAAAAATAAACAAGAAGAAAACGTCATCAATATCCCCTGCAAACACAAAATACTCTTCATGAATGTCTACTAATAAACTGATCCAGTCCAGTCCAATAAGCCCCGCTAACATCAAAAACGAAGTGGGCTGACTAATCACAATGGTGTCACCACCAGTGAAACGTTTGTTATTGAGAACAGTGTTGATGAATTCTGCTTGTTGTACTTTGGTATTCGGCTTTTGTGAGTGATATTTAAAGAGAAAAGTTCTTTGTATTTTATTTTCAACATAACTCACTTGACAGATTGTAATTGGCAAGTGAAGTTGAGTCATAAGCCCGATGAAAAATCATCCTGGTCACCTGCTGCATGAGAGTAGGAAGCGTATTTTCTTTTGAAGCAAATAATCTATCTTAAATAATTCACTTCCGTCTAAGATCTGGCAGGGGAAGGGTAAATGAATTAAGTTGTCTTTCTTAAATTCCCATTGTAATTTTACAAAAACCATAAACACAACCACATGTTCACGTTGTAGATCGTTTCGGTATCTATAAATAGATTGTCAATGCTGCTTGTGGCAACTTTATTTCTTACTCAGATGTTAAAATTTAGCTAAATCAGTAATGTGAAAACATGGGGGTTTCTTCCTTTTTCTGAACAAAGCTACTTAGTCTGTCTCTATATATATTAATGTGAACAAAGCAGAAAGCATATTTCCCGTCTACTACTTAGTCTCTCTCTATATATTAATGTGAACAAACCAGAAAGCATATTTCCCGTCAATTACTTAGTCTCTCTCTCTATATATTAATGTGAACAAAGCAGAAAGCATATTTCCCATCCATTACTTAGTCTCAGCATCTAATCTGCAGCAATTCTCAAACCATTTTCTCATCAAAACCTGTACATGATCCTCAAATGACACAGTGACAGAAAATATGGGAATGTTTAATCATCCTTTCCAATTTCTTTTTCTATATGTACTTTGTTGTGGAATCCTAATTTGCAAACTTTCATAATTCTGGACTTCATGAACTACCAGCATTAATGTACTGGTATGTCACACCACCATATCACAAAGAAGATCCAAGATACAGTATGGATACAGGTTTGAAATTGAAGTACACTAAATAAAATGAACTTCTTTTTCTTCAGAGATATTTAACTGCAAATTACTAATGAACCTAGGTAGAAAGAATATTTACTAAGTTCAAAGCATTTTGTCAATAAAATTACATATGAACATTATTTCTGTTTAAACAATGGTAATCTCTGTAATATTTTATTTGAGACCATATCCCTGGAGGACAAAACATTAATTCTGAGATACTTACTAGTGTCATCAAAAATATATTACAGTTTTTTAAAAATGTGCTAAAAGTCACAACAAAAGTTTAGGAAACACACATGAAAATGCCCTAAAGCTTTCACCTACAAACCAGTGTGCAGTTCAATAAGGAGGTCATTTTCCAATTATTAATAAACAAACCTTAAACAATTTGTCCAAGAAACAACATCATGATAAACACTTCTTTGGCGCAGTCTTCAAACACTTGTCATCTCCTCAAAAGGTTGTGATTTCTAAAAAGTATCACATCAAATTTGGGTTAAATATATGTTTCAATATTTAATCCATTGACATGAATTGTCAACTGAGAATTTTGTAAATTATTATTTTCCAAGACTGAATAATGCTGTACCAGGGTGGGACCAGGGCACCATTTGTTTTTTCAAATTCTTTAGATATTGAAATAACTTTTCTCTTGTGTTATACTTTCAGAATGATTATTTGGTAAGTGTTTGTTCAAGAATAAAAAGAAGAAATATCTTAAAGCAGGAAATCAGGTGCCAAGAAACTAAGTCAGTACCAAGTGATTGCTCTGCCATGATATGTATATAGCTTTTGAATGCCTAGCTCTGCGGCACCCGTGGTGGGTGCTGGGTAACGCCAAGAGCTCGCCAACACTCCCGTAGTGGACCCGGGGGGATATTTGGTCTACCAACCCGTTTGCCGTGGGTTGCGGCCCTGTGTCGGCGGAGGAGGGGATCCTGGTGGTTGAGGGCAATAGGGGCCTGCAATCATGCTCCTGTTGCTCAATACACCACTTTGGCCCTGACTTCGCCTAGACGGGTGGTCGAATGGGCCCGGTTCGACCAATCGGCTGGTCATGCCAAGCCCTGTGCATGGAGTATTGTTATATTTTTCAATGCACACATATCATTTAGAATTGTTATAACTTTGGACTTGGCTATATTATCTAAAACATTTTTGATTTTGACATATGTTGTTCTGAAATTTGCCTAGAGTCCTATGCCAGAAGGTGGTGGCTCATGGGCCAATCTGGTGGAACTATTAATCTTTTAATTTTTCTGCAGGAGTATATCATCCGGGTATCCTTGGTGCAGCAAGCTGGAGATCCGCTTGTTTTTAGCATTGTCCTTGTGATACTCCGTGGTGGGTGGGGAGCTCGGATGATGAAATCTCAACACTAAATATGGCTTATGAAATCCCCACAAAAAAGACCAAACGTCCTCTTGAAAATGATGTTGATGATAATGACCTTCGACCGTCCAGATCAATTGAGTTTTGGCCACGCTTTCTTGTTATTGAATCTGCTGATAAAATGCCTCTAAAATTGAACCCGTTCGCAGTTGCCAAAGGTATTCAAGGTATTGCCGGGGAAGTTAAGAGTATTAAACGGCTACGTTCAGGTGCACTGCAGGTTGAGTGTGGGAAACGGCAGCAGTCACTCAATTTGATGAGCATAGAATCGTTTGTTGGAATTCCAGTTACTGTATCTGCTCATAAGACGTTAAACACGAGCAAAGGGATCATCAGAGATCGTGATCGGTTGTTTTCTGACATGACAGAACTTGACATCATGACTGAAATGAAAGATCAAGGTGTGCTCAACGTCAAACGCTTTTCAGTCCGTAAGAACAATGAAAGTGTTCCAACCAATACTTACCTGTTCTCCTTTTC
Source organism: Haliotis asinina (assembly GCF_037392515.1). Lineage (NCBI taxonomy): Eukaryota > Metazoa > Mollusca > Gastropoda > Lepetellida > Haliotidae > Haliotis > Haliotis asinina. Next base: position 22,416,857 of record NC_090288.1, on the reverse strand, counting down.
ATCTCCGACAGCTCCAAAATCATTGAAGGCTGGTTACTGCAACATCAAGGTTGACGTGTACATTCCGAACCCGCTGAGATGTTTTAAATGTCAGAAGTACGGCCATGGTGTAAGTACTTGTACATTGTCCGTTGTGTGTGCCCACTGTGGTGAGAAGACACACACAACAGAAGATTGTACTAGTGACTTCAAAAAATGCACCAACTGCTCAGGCGACCATTCCTCATTTTCTAAACAATGTCCTGTTTGGAAAGAACAAATGGAAATAAATAAAATCAAATTCACTCAAAATATCTCTTTTTCTGAGGCCAGAAAGTTATGCTGCGGTGGCAAAAACAACATTGGAGTCACGCTCCAAAATAACAAAATCATCCACAGGCTGCCAAACTACCTTGACTTGGGTCAACAGCGATTCTCCACAGCTTTTGTACCCTGCTATATCATCACAGACTGAGGAACCACTCCCTAGTACCTCAAAGTCGTCTTCTGATCACAAATCATCATCATCTCAGTCACATTCAAGGTCTCAATCAACATCTGATCAAACGGTGAAAAGAAAACCGAAGCCAAGACCTGATGCTTTAAAACAACACAGTAGCAGAGCTCCTAAGGGGTCACAAAATAAAATTCAATTGTACAATAAATATGGGTCTCTTGAAGATATGGACGTTTCTGAAAACGTCCATTCTAGGGCACATAGCTTGTCGCCCTCCAAAAGAGTGCGGGGTAGATCCCCAATAAATCCACCCAAAAGATAGTTTATTCCAATAATATTGTACAGTGGAACTGCAGAGGATTGAGGACAAATTTACATGAATTACAGCTATTAGTCCAAGATTTTACACCTTCAGCGATTTGTCTCCAGGAGACATATTTAAAACAAACAGATACATTTGACCTTCGTCACTTTAATGCATATCATTGTTTTTCACCTCCGGGTGAAAACAAAACGTTATTCAAAGCCCTGTTTCACTTAATACTAATATGCAGGCTGTTGCAGTGAGAATTACGTTACATGTAGCGTTTACGCTATGCTCTCTTTAAATTTCACCATCTTCGGCTTTTGCCAAAACCGATCTTCAAGCTCTATATGATCAGCTCCCGAAGCCCTGTATTATAATGGGAGATTTAAATGGGCACAACCCACTCTGGGGTAGTGTAAATACAAACACTAGAGGTAAATTGTTGGAGGACTTTTGTTCTGACAATGATTTATGTATTTATAATGATGGTTCCAACACATATTTACACCCTGGTACAGGGACTTATTCTGCTCTCGACTTGTCATTGACAAATTCAGAACTACTAAATGAATTCGAATGGTCAGTCCACGATGACCTCTGTGGAAGTGACCATTTTCCTACTATATTAAAAGCTGTAACTCCATCTGATGTTCCTCCATCATCAAGATGGAACTTTAAAAAGGCTAACTGGACTTTATATGAAACACTGTGTGCTGAAAAACTAAAACCAGAACGTTTTATTGACGTTCCTGATGCTATTAAATCTTTTTCTGATGAACTGAATTCCATAGCTGATGAGTGTATACCAAAGTCCTCTGTAGTTCCACACATAAGAAAACCATGGTTCAACGATGAGTGCAAACAAGCTAGGAAGGCAAGGAAAAAGGCAGAACATTATTTCCGTCGCCATCCTATGGTGCATAATTTAAATAAATTTAAAATTTTAAATGCTAAAGCACGGCGTACTTTCAAACAAAACAAACGCCAATCTTGGCAAAATTATGTATCCAAAATAAATTCTCGGACACCCATGTCCAAGGTATGGAACATGGTCCAGAAAATCAAAGGTAAAGGTACTAAATCTACTGTCCATCATCTTAAACATGGAGATCAATTACTTACTGATAAATCAGATATTGCTAATAAACTGGGTGAAACCCTTTCTAAACACTCTTCCTCTTCAAATTATGTACCAAAATTTCAGCAATATCAAAAACAAGAAGAAAAGAAAAGTATTAATTTCAATTCTGATAATGGGGAAGATTATAATGAAACGTTTTCTATTCATGAACTCCATACTGCTCTTGATCAAGCTCATGACACTGCTACTGGAGCTGATAACATACATTATCAACTCCTGAAGCACTTACCGGAATCCTGCCTTGAAACTCTTCTCAATATTTTTGATGATATTTGGACATCGGGTAACTTTCCTCCTTCATGGCGTGACGCCATAGTAGTACCAATACCTAAACCTGGACGTGATCATACGGATCCGTCCAATTATCGACCTATTTCACTAACTAGCTGTGTTTGCAAGACCATGGAACGCATGATAAATAATCGACTTGTTTGGTACTTGGAAACAAATAATCTTATCACAGATATACAATGTGGTTTCCGTAAAAACAGAAGTACTGTCAATCACTTAGTGCGACTGGAATCATTTGTGAAAAACGCACTCATTAATAAACAACATGCTGTGTCTATCTTTTTTGATCTTGAGAAGGCATATGACACAACCTGGAAATATGGCATACTGAGAGATTTACATGATTTCGGTTTGCGAGGTCGTTTGCCTGAATTCATTGCTAAATTTTTAAATAACAGACAATTTCAAGTCCGCGTGGGTTCTACCCTGTCTGATCATTATAATCAGGATCAGGGTGTTCCACAAGGCAGTATTTTGTCAGTTACTCTTTTTAGCGTCAAGATCAACAGTTTATCTAAAGTTTTAAACGATTTAATCGATGGATATTTATTTGTGGATGATTTTAATATTTCTTGCCGCGGTAAGAATATGCATACTATTGAACGGCAACTGCAGCTGTGTTTAAACAAAATTGATAAATGGTGTCTTGAAAACGGTTTTAAATTTTCTAAATCAAAAACCAATTGTATACACTTCTGTCGTAAATACAAACCCCATAAAGAACCAGAGTTATTTCTCAGTGGTACCCCCATCAAAGTCGTCAAGGAGGCCAAGTTCTTGGGACTTATTTTCGACTCACATTTGACCTTTTTGCCACATATTAAATCCCTTAAAGCCAAATGCCTGAAGGCACTCGATTTATTAAAGGTTGTTTCAAATTCAAAATGGGGAGGGGATCAATCTTCAAATCAACCCTTCTTCACTCATATAGATCACTGATCCGATCTAAACTTGCTTACGGCTCCATCGTATATGGTGGCGCTTGTCAAAGCAACCTAAAACTACTTGATCCTGTTCACCACCAAGGCCTAAGACTTTGTCTTGGTTCTTTTAGAACCTCTCCTATTGACAGTCTATACGTCGAAGCTGATGAGCCTTCTCTCAACTTACGTCGTATCAAACTATCTTTACAATACATTACAAAATTAGCTTCTAATGAGTCTAACCCCGCATTTAATTGTGTTTTTAATCCTCTCTATGAGGATTTGTACAACAAAAAGTCTTCCCTTGTTCCGCCTCTTGGGCTCAGAATTAAGCCATTTCTTGCTGCTTCCAGCATTGAGCTGAACCATATAGCTGCTTCCCGTCTTCTTTCTTCTCCTCCTTGGCAGTTGGTTAGGCCACATGTTGACCTAACATTAACATCACTTAAAAATCAGAAACGAATGAATTACAGTATAAACAAGAATATAATCAATTGAAACATAAATATAGCAATTATAAATCCTTATTTACAGATGGGTCCAAGGACGGTGGCGCAGTCGCTTGTGCCACTGTCACTGGATCCAGAACAATATCTTCTAGATTACCAGATAATAGTTCTATTTTTACAGCAGAAGCTAACACCATATTAACAGCTCTCAAATATATTCAAAGACACCCTAAACGTACACAATATATAATCTATTCCGACTCTCTTTCTTGCCTTCAGGCTGTTCAAAATATCTCTTCTAAACATCCACTTTTAATAGAAATTATTGAATTGTATAATAATCTTGCCACTGGCCAATACGACATCGTCTTTTGTTGGTTACCCGGCCACGTAGGTATTTCCGGTAACGCAATGGCCGATCTTGCTGCCAAGGCAGCACTCAACAAATCTGTGACACCACTTCTTATTCCATACTCTGATTTTAAAGCTAGCATTAGAACTTACATCCGTGATCTGATGCAGAAGAAGTGGGACACCCAAGTAGGTATAAATAAATTACATGAAATAAAACCGTATATAGGTTACACTTACTTGGGTTGTCAGTCCAGATTTGAAGAGGTTATTTTAAGACGATGTCGTATTGGCCATACTAGATATACTCATGTGCACCTTTTGAAAGGTGAGGATCCTCCGTTTTGTATCCCTTGTGATGAGAGAACCACGGTCAAGCATATCCTGCTTGACTGTGTTGAATTCTCCATCACAAGGGATAAATATTTTACAGTTAAAACAATGAAGGATCTTTTTACTAGCGTTAATTCATATTTAATTATTGGTTTTTTAAAAGAAATTGATTTTTTGGTTGAATTTTGAATGTTATGTTGTGTAAATAGATGTATTTTAATTATTGGAAGTTTGGATTAGTAACTTGAATTGTTGGTGGCTGTACCCTCGAAGGGGGTTGAAGTATTGTAAAATTATTGTCCCCCTGAGAGGGTACGTAAGTCCAAAAGCATTCACAGTAAATTTAAACTTTCCACTGTTCTTAATCGTAGTATATGTGTATTTTTAATTTTTGGCTAGATGTGACTAAATTGCTGACGGCTGAGGGGATGATGTAAATCCAACTAGGGTCCATGCAGGCAGCAAAGGTACTGTAAGTCCCCATGGCCCCTAGTATGGTGATCTACCTTCAGTTGTTGGCAATCTATAGCCTGATTTTATGTTGTATTGTCCGAATAGTGATATTAGTTTTAACATTCCACACTAGTTTTAATCCCAGTTGTGATATTCTAGTTGTTTTACTGTCCGTCGTTGACAGGTTTTTTATAGTATCCATATATTTCATTTCAGTATTTAACATTCTCGTCACGATATGGCTGAGATATTGCCGATGTGACGTTAAATATTAACTCACTCACGCCTAACTCTGCTTTCAAACCACATGAATGTTTTATGTCAGTCAGTCGGTCAAGTAAGAATAGCTATTTATAACTGAATAGTTTATTGTTCATTTTATGACCTTTCTACATACATTAAAGGATATAGGATTCTTAAAACACATACCTTGCTATATTTTTAAATGATTTCATTATAATGGCGGTTTTTATTACTGTATTAGTGAGTGAGTTCAGATTTATGCAACACTATATGGCGGTAGTCTGTAAATAATCAAGTCTGGGCCAGACAATCCAGTGATCAACAGCATGAGCATCGATCTGTGCAACTGGGAACCGATGACATGTGTCAACCTACTGGTAGACACATATAAGATGATCAACCACCTGACAAATGACCCCAATTTGCATACTTGGGAACGTCCCACAGTACGATCCACTTGAAACAAGAGGGAGACAGGTTGTCTGGTAAATATCGAGAAGTTCATTTTCGACGTGCGTTTCATGCATGAATTGTTATAGCACACTCGATTTGGGAATAGGTACAATCCCAACAAATTGAATCAACACAATATACTGAGCAAATATGTTTAGGACCACCGATCCATTTCACGAAGCAAATGACATTTTCCTGTTGTTTTTTTAAACAAAATTGTTGAATATCTAAAATGCTTGTCAATGCCCCAATCATCTGCTTGTCTTCGTATTAACTAAAGGTTAGCTTGGAATATCAGTATCTTATGCCTGAAATTGCAGTCTTATCATTCGAAGGAATATGCAGTGTTGTTTTAATGGGTAAAGTAAATATTAAATAGATAATAACTACATATAGTTAATTGTGTTTCATTTAACTTTTTAATATGTTAAAAGTTATCTGTTACTGAATGGTGGTGGCTAAATCAGAGTAGCAAGGGGGAAATATTTTTATCCCATAATTTTGTTCCTATTTCTCTGTACGGGCTGATTTTCATCCATGATTCCGCTGGTGATCGACCGGGAATACAAGTCTTGGAAATTTATAACCTGTTCCAGAGAAATGGTTAGTATTCAAACAATATTTCCATATTTCTGTCATATTGTTATTATGGTCACCAAAATGGTGTACAGAAAACTGAAAATACCTTTTGACATTGATAAGTCAGTGAGAAATATCTTTGTACAAAATTTGTCGGTTTGGGGATTACTCAGTACCAGACTCAGTAGATTTATCAGTGACTAAAAAAATATAAAATACAGACAACTCACCAAAGATTACTCTTTTTTTATGACAAAGTATGGGAACAGTAAAAACCTGATATAGTATGTGTCAATTTTTATACAAGACACAACAATGCTGGAAAATTAGGAGGACTTACTGAATTATGGTTTAATTATCACTCTCTGAATCGGTCTTGGTATCTTAATCACTTGCAAGTCCTAAGTCAATCACTAGTCTGTCAATTTCCCTTCCTACTTCGATTTTGCGTTGCCAGTAACCATCTTCAATTGTTTTAACATGTTTACAACATTCCGACTATTCTTTTGCACCGATTGCAGACATCCTTTCATGTATGGCAACTCTTAAGGAACCTTTTGTGAACTGCAAGTTTTGTGAAGTGACATAATTTTTCACATTTGCCCAAATTAACTCAATTGGGCTTAGTTCTGCGTGGTATGGAGGGAGACGTAGTACATCATGACCATGTTGCTTCAACATCATGTCTACTCTGTAGACAGGGCCCAATTTGTTGGAATTTGCAAGAAATAATAGTTCGGCTTTAAGCATCAAATGAGATACTGTGCCTTTGTAACCACGCTTTTATTTCATCTTTTCTGTTGGCGGTTGTCGGACATGTGTCCACTTGCTTGCTATGATATGGTGCATTATCCATAACGATGACAGAATCAACTTTTCCTGGAGCCATTTATCAAAGTTCATCTCGTCATGATAGTCTGCTGATTTGAGTTTGGAATCAAAAACAAGCAAAGCATTTGGAACAAAACCGTTTTCACCCCCTGCATGAACCATAATAAGCCGAGGTCCGGTGCCAGACGGAGGTCGAACCTCATTTATTACGACTTCACCATCAAGTTGCCAACACTTTGGGACAATGTGGTGTACATGCAACCATGTTTCATAGATAAGGATGACTGTTCGATTTTCTTCTCTGTATTTCTTTATTACACGCAAGTATTGCAAACGCTTGGAAACAATGTCTTTACGTTCCATTAAAAGTTTACTGTTTGACTGCATTTTTCGCCACCTAAACCCCAAGTCTTTGAGATTTTTTCAAAAACTTTCCTTGGAAACCTTCTAGTTCAACTTTGCCATATCATATATCGTATCCAGAGTGGGTGTTTTTTTACGCCATATAAACTTTGTACAAATTGAAGGACTGCACACCGGTCGAAATCATCAAGTTTGTAACTACAAGTTTTGGTTTTGCGCAACTTGGTGGGACTGATAAATGTTGGTCCACTCTCACTCCTACCACCTTCTGCCTTAATGCGCTTTAAAGTTGCTGTTGCGAGTCCAGTAGCAAGGCTACTTTGTAAAAGAGAATCTGCTTTGGTTGCACAATTTTTGTCCATATACATAACATGGTATGCTGTCTTCCTTGCCTGAGAATGAATTATTTGCCCATGTTTTCCTAACTTGGACGGACATTTTTTACTACAACTGAAATCTGTTTAACAGTATTGAGACAGGTGTAAAACAGTAGTGAGACAGGTGTTACACAGTAGCGAGACAGGTGTTAATCAGTAGCGGTGTTAATTTCATGTCACGGTTAGCATGTATTCACGAGTCTTACTACTGTATTATTCTTATAATACACCAGTGTATATCCCATACATGTAAAAAAATTATGTTGCAACAAAAATTCAAAACAAATAATGTTCTTTTAGTTAAGAAATACATTTATGTCATTCTATCCAATATTCCAGAAAGTCACTATTCTTCTGGCATAGTTTTCGTCTCGATCCACACAGAGTACGATAATTCAGTTCAACAAGGCCCATGTCTTTATAGAATTTCCTAAATATTTGTCATGGTTTTATAGACACTTGTTTGAAATAATTTTGACATTTTGGATATTGCATGATGGGCATCTGCTGACAATGTCTGTTTGAATAAAAAATGTGTTGTTATTCCTCAAATATTTTGCACTAAATTACAGATAATGTACTGCAGCATAGGCCTCCAGATTGTGCATTTTAAACGTGAAAACATTCTAAAATGTTTGACAAATTTAAGAATATCTACAAGCGAAAGCAACAATATCCACCACATTGTTGCTTAATATTTTGCTATTTTGGCAGACACTTACCGAAATCAGATTGCCATCAGAATAATTTCAGGTTTATGTTCTACCAACTCAATGCCCAGTATTGACTAAAAACGTTAAGCAAAATCAGTATTGCAGTTACAAGAACAGTCCATGTTTATTGCATTTGCGAAGTCTTAGAACTGCTGTATGTTGTTATCTAATTGATCATGATTTTGCACATGTGCAAAGTTTGGAAATTTGTGCAAATTCTTGCCTTCGAGCAGGCATAGGTTTCATGAAGCATGGTGTTGACATTGCGAGGCCTATTGCATTTCTTGATCAGCCTCAATTTGTTTTGTCTCAACCGTATTGGTTTTGTTGAAGATACACATCAAATCACAGCAATATGCAATAGATATAGTAAGTGTGAATGACATAATTCAAAGCACATCACTTAAGAGGCATCATTTGACCCCAGAAATAAGTCTGACAAATCCACAAAGCACATCCGGACTGCTGATAGCCGAAATTGATGCATGCGCCAGTTATGATTGATAGACTGGATCAGTCTATTATGATTACAGTATGTCAAGAGAGGGGACTATTTAAGTTTTTACAGTTCTGTAAAAAAAAAAGAATGCTACCACCAAATTCAGTCAAGGTCGAACTTGTTGCCATGGAAAGACAAAAATTATTTTTTTCAGAAATCCAAACCTAGCAAAAGGCACCACTATACCACCAGACCTATCTATGTGTCAAGTTTGGTGAAGAAAGATTGAATTGTCCAAATATCTCTAAAAAACCCAAACTATGTAACCAAGACTTATTTGTTATTATTTAATCTGCATTCTTAATCTTTATCACTACCACAGCATACAGTGTCTTGTCAGCTACCTTGTTCCTCTTTGTCACTTCCATTAATTACTGTTCATGACATTTATGGCCTCTATTGGTCATCCCCCTTAGCTGAGTCTGAGTCTGAGTTGCAGTTTACTCTAGGGGGATACTTATTGCCCCAAAGGCCCTTGCAATTACCCTTGGGGGATGGTCTTATGGCCCCATCCAATCAGCTCCTAGCATTCTCTACTTTGCTATAGCTACCATATATGTTCTCAGCCTATGTGCCTCCTGCCTTTGTTTCTGTTGTTAGTGTGCATTCAGTTTAGTCCAGTGCAGACACCGTCATTGTCTGTGTGTACAGTAAATAAGGTTTCATTCAATGTCAAGTAGGAAACAGAACTCTAAGGGTAAGGCTCAAAGAAGACAAATGGATCCAGAGGTTAATTCAACTTGTGACAATGATCCCAAATTTTCAAAATGGATTGAAAACAACAAACTTCTGCCTGCCACTGTAATAGCCACGGCTTCTCCGAGATTCATATCTCTCTGGTCTGTGGAGTGTTTATCAGACACTTTCATAGACAAATGTTTTTGAATATCTTTGTGAAGGCCAAGAGTTGTTTCTGAAACAAGGTGTCCAGGAATTAAAGGAAGAAACAAATGATCTCTCTGCACAAAGCCACAAGTGTGAGAAAGAACCCCAGCCAGGTCCCAGCATGGTTCCACAGCTACCTGGACTTACAGGAACTGACAACATAACTGCCAATCATTTCATGGAACTGTAGGGATGTGATTCCATGCCGACTCCATCCACGTCACAGTCAAGAAAGTCAAAACATCCATTTAGGGATATCAGCGATGCATCTGGATATCTGGATGCATACCTCTTTACAAAGATGGAATCCAAGTAGCAGGCAGAGCATTTCATTTGGGGAACTGGATATTGACATTGAGGCATGAAAAGTCCCCATGTCTGAGAAGAAACTGGACTGGGATCAAGTTACCATGAGTCACTATATGGAGGCCGGTCTCTATAAAGATATGGTTGACAAGGATGGAATGCCCCTTGACTGCAGAAAAGACATATACATAGCAGAGAGTGTTGTTGCTTGACACAATGTACCGCAAAGACCAGGCAGAGAGGGGCTATGACTGGGACTATGACAACAACCATCGCATGTATGTGCAATTCCGATCTAACGACCCAACAGTGTGGTCGTCCATGGTATACGACCATTCCAAACTGGAGGTGACCAAAAGATGCAGCGATATGACCCAACCACAGCCATCCGTTTTGTGGGCAGTTCAACAGCCGATATATCTGTAATATGAGATCATGTAGGTTTGCACACATCTGCATGATCTGCTATCAACATGCCATTATGCCCCGAACCACAAGAGACCAGGTATACTGGATAGCTCATCCCAATGAGCTGTGCCACCACACACCCATCCAACCCAAGGCATTAATCACCAAATGCATATAGGGGTCCATGGGTGCCGCCCCCACAATATTGACTCTAACCAAGTAATGTTCCCACGTCTTCTATGTCCACAAAGCTACAATAGTGGGAAACTGCCCAAAACAATGATAAGGATTGAGACTTTAAGTCAGATGACATAAAAAATGGCTTCCATATAACTGATAAAGACAAACTGTCATTCCTGCAGACTGTGGAAGTCCACAATTACACATGAACTAGTGATAACACCAGGAAGGTAGAGGCCCAGATCAAAGAGGAAATATTTAGCGGTAACTATATATAAGTGGTAATGGATAAAATGACTGTCGTCAGTGCTCTCAGTGCCATAACCAAGCCTAACGGGGATATACGAGGGGATGTCAATAAGTTCTGAGCCTTGAATAGAAAAACACAAAATATTGGTATGAACCACATTTATATTTCAACATAGTCCCCTTGTGAGTCAAGACACTTGTTCCAACTTTTCTGCCAGGCGCTGATGCCATCTCTGTAGAAGGCACCATTTTGGTCCTCAAACCAAGCCTCAGTAGCAGCAATAACCTCATTATCATCCTGAAATCTACAACCACGCAAGTGTTTCTTGAGATTTGGGAACAGATGGTAATCACTTGGTGCCAGGTCTGGAGAGTAGGCGGGATGCAGCAAGATTTCGTACCCGCATTCCTGGACAGCAGCGGCTGCAACGCGAGAGGTGAGTACTGGAGCATTGTCTTGATGTTGAAGAATACCACGTCTGATCTTCCCCCGGTGCTTGTCACACTTGCCTCAACAAGTTAGCATAATATTCCCCATTCACTGTTCTTCCTTTTATTAAGTAATCTATGGGGATGACGCCTTTGCTATCCCAGAAGACTGTCGCCATTACCTTCTGCACTGATCTGGAGGCTTTGAACTTTTTGGTCCTGGGAAAAGTGACATGTTTCCATTCCATGGATTCTTGTTTGCTCTCAGGATCATAGTGGTGGATCCAGGTTTCATCACAGGTTGCTAGCCTAAAGTGGAAATCTTCTGGATTCTTGTTGTATCTGGTTAGCATGGAGTTGCTTATGGTGATCCTTGTTTGCTTCATTTCATCTGTAAGCATTCTTGGCACCTATCTTGCGCACACCTTAGACATGATGAGATGTTCATGAAGAATTGTCTCGATGGATCCATGTGAAATGCCTGTGGTCTCCTCTAACTCGTGGAGTGTGATTTGACGATTTTCCAGCACAAGTCTATGCACTCTGTCAATGTTTTCCTGACTAATGCTTGTTGTTGGGCGACCATGGGTCATCTTCTCTACCATGCTTAAATTCATTGACCCATCGTTTGATGGTAGCAGATGAAGGGGACGACTTCCCATAAACTGCTGAAAGCCTTTCTTCAATGTTCTTCGCCGAGTTTCCTTCAAGAACTAAAAACTTAAATACTGCTGTATACTCAATTTTATCCATTTTCACTGCCGTGAGGGGGGTCTCTTTCTGTCAATGTGAGCTGTTCAATAACTTCTGAGAGTAGAATACAAAAACTTATATATCACATCAGCTACACCCCAAGGTTCAATATTGTACCATAGGCTGTGACACCTGGGTATGAAAACTGCTCAAGGTTCAAAACTTATTGACATCCCCTCTTACATCTGATTCACAACCTGAGCCAACCTGATGACAGTGGTGTCAACAACTTTGCCACAAAAGAAAGGTTACATTTCAAACCATAACTGATGCCCTTAATCTAAAGGGCCCAAGCTGGTACATAGCTAAGGTGAATCTTAAATCAGCCTACAGATGTGTAAGAATAAATTCATCTAATCATTGTACTACCTGTCTCAAATGGCAATTTCAGGGCAGTGACAACTATACCTACATGGTCAATACACGGTTGCCCTTTGGAGCGAGAAAAAGTCCTCACATCTTTCATAGACTAACTCATGCAGTCAGGCGAGTGATTGCTTCGCAAAGGCTTCACAGCCCTGGTTGTTTACCTTGACGACTTTCTGATCATGGGACCAGACAAGGACTCTTGTCAAGATGTGTACAACTGCCTTTTGACCCTACTGCGCCACTTAGGGTTCTGCATTAACTGGCAGAAGGTGACTGATACTTGTCAAAAGCTGACATTTTTAGGAATGGTGATTGATTCTGTAGCTGGTATCCTGAGCCCTGAAGAAAAGAATGTAGATGAACTAACGTCTGTCCTTAAGCATTTTCTGATGTGGAAATGTGCCTCCCGCAGCCAGCTTGAAAGCTTGCAGAGAAGCTTATGTGGGCTGCCAACGTGATTCCTTGGGGTCACCTTCACACTCAGGGAATCTTTGAACTTTCACCAAGCCTTCTGCAAAAGAGACACAAAGCTCTCCTCTGTTCAGTGAAGCATAACCTCAAGTGGTTTGTTGTGTACCTAAAGACAGGGAACGGAACTCAACTAATATGGGATAACAGGCCTGTGATCTATGTCAGTACAGATGCAAGTACTTATGCTGGTGGAGCTTTCTGCTAAGAGGACTGGCTGTACTGCTCATGGATCTGTGATCATTGTCTCCACAACTCACACATCAACATTATAGGGGCACTGATGCGGAGCGAATAATGTTTCTCACCAACCGTCTAATTACGAAACCAAGCAGCAAATTGGTCAGCACCCGCTCCCTCGACAGTGACGGACATAGGGACTGGGCTCCTGTCCACATTAGCAGAATTTCTTCACCCTTAAAAGTGAGAAGGCCGGATGCCCATCACATGTCGTTATTTAAAAATATCCATGGTATTCCTTATTTGTAACAAAATATCCCATCAGTGTTGTTTTTTTTCTGATGCCTGGATGGTATAGTGACTGATCCAATTTGATCCCATTTCTGTGTTTTTTAACTCGATATTTAATCATGTCATCTGAAAATATGATTACATACACGTAGCAAGTAATTTGTTTCATATAAGTCTGAAAGATTGTAAAGTTTTATATTTAGATAGTCTTGAGTGTTCGTCCAGCTGTCATAGCACACATCATACGTAAATTTTGGTAGCTATGACCCTGGTTTACTACCTGTGATAATAAAAAACACACAGTTGATTTATCTGAATTCGTAAACTAATAACAACGACTTTGCCATTGGTAGAGAAATCTGAAAATTTTCTTACATAAAAAAACAGATTATACCCCTATGTGCATTTCTTATGTAACAAGGAAGTTCCGTTGTTATCCTCAAAACAGTTTCGGCTCATAAGTGTTTTCAGACTGCATGCGACACAGAGATTACATCTTCCTTGCTGTAACTCGCGTTTGATGGTATAAACCTACACGTTATTTGTCATCATTCACTTGATGGTCAGTTAATGAATTTATAACGGATAAAAATAGTGGTAACACCACTAAAATTACTCGACATAGGTGTTATGTAAAATGTGCATGTAAGTGATGCAAGAGGGTTTATCAGCTGAGTTACAAAAACAAACATTGATCAAAGGATTAACCAATAACACACTGATTGATTAATTACTTCCACAGCGGATTTGTCAAAAAGGCAGTGTTTATGAGAGTAGATTTACCTTATGTATACTGAATACACCCTGTCATAAAGTACGAGTGTAAAAACAACATCCTACCTACAAAGAATTAACCGCCACTGCCTTGATTGATTGATTGTTGCTCATTATTGGCAGAATCTGTATTACAGAAAACATGCACTAGGTTGTGAATAGGGTGTGTGTGAAATATGATTCACGTTGGCAATCTATACAATGTTTAGATATTAAAATCATTTTAGAAATTCACTGTAAGTATAAGCAGACAGTATGTTTTTTTTTATTAACTTTCAAAATGCATACAAATGTGACAAGGGACTAAATATAAAGACCTTCACTGACTTTGTTATTTTTCAGTCCTAACGTTTTTTATATCACTGGCAGATGAGTAAACTTCAAGGTGTTTGATTTGTTTTCACAATAACAAAGTAAAATGACTTCATCTTTGTTGATCAGTCTACACATAAACTATCAAGGGAGGCGCAGAAGACATCACGAACCAGTCATGAATTCTGGGATATCATCCAGGTACTCTCTTGAGAAAAACAATAACAAAAGAAACCACCAGTCCACGGAAATTGCTCTGTATCAGTGCCCCTTTAAAGAACTGGCAACAGTACGAGGAGCTGCCCTCCTGTTGGGTGACATATGGAGGGGAAGACGGATTATGCTTGCCACTGACACCACAACCATGGCTTCTATCATCAACAAAGGCAGTACCCCAAGTGTTGATGCTCAGATTATTTTAAGGGACCTCTCATACCTCTCATTGGCCTATAATTTCACTATTTGTGCAGTACATATCCCTGGCAAGAGCAATATTACATAACACATAGTATTTCCAGATTTTTCCAGCCCAAACAGATATCCAGATTTACCCGCCTTGTGTACCCTCGTTCATGTGCCCCTTCTGCTTACTGGCTTCCCTCACACATGTCAACTGATGCTCTTATACCTCTCCATTCACAGATCAAAGCGTACCTGGACTCTCTGTCTCGTCAGTCTGCTTGATCCACTCAGCAATCTCATCTCTCGCAAAAGAATGCATGTTTGAAGTTCTGTGTAATCATTAACACTGATCCTCTGCCAGTGTCTTCTGTAAATATCTGTCTTCATACAAAATTTTGGACTTTAAACGAGTGCAATGCAATACATAACTTACAGAATGCACGGATCAAAGTGTTATCAATGCTGTAAGGTATATTTCAGGCTGTAATATTGTTTTGAAAGTCGAGTAATTCTTTAAAAAGTTATGCCCTATCTGGGAATATATATCACAGATTCTTTGTGCAAAAGTGCTTTTAAAGATTTGTATTCTTCCTGCATCTTCCTCCAAATATATGAAAAAACAGTTGTGATAACTTAGTGATAGACTTCTCGAACACATGTATGTTTACCACTTTCATGTTTTTATAGGAATAAATAACACTGGTGAGGAAGGCAGTGCGATTCCATTTTTTATATTTTTAACCAAAACTTTATGACACGCACCCGCCTAATATTGCCTTATTTGATGCACACTTGCAAACACTTTGAAATAATTTTAAGTATGTAGTTTGTACCTTTTCTATGCATCCATAATACCAAGCCCCCAAATTCCTGAACCATATAGTAATACAGGAATGATTTTACAATCAAATGTTTTACATGCAACAGTGAAATAAATATGCTTACTATTACAAAATAATCTATACATGGAGCAAATTACTTTACTAGCTTTGAGGGAGATAGTTTGACATGCTTTTGACCACTTCAATGATGATGACAACAGAACACAAAGGTAGCTATAATTACTTACAATTTTAACATCTTGACCACTTGATGTCAACATTGGAAAACTCAGGAACACAGACTGGTAAGTTCGTCAGATGGAGTTTATTTCTAAAGGGTCTATGATACAGGTACCATAGCACAGATATTTGTTGAGTACAGAGAGCTTGAAATGGTGGCTAACAATTATAATAATTGTATTTATACAAGAATAACTGCTTTTACAAGATAAATGCATTAGGAATGTTTATCTAAGAGGGACATTTTTGAAGAATGCTTGTCTTTTCATAATTTCGTCATATAAAGAACTGTCAAATAAACGGTTTTATCAGTTCAGTTATATTGTTAAGGTGCCAAATATATAATAAGGTGATATGTAAACATTATTCATGAAGTACTAATCGCTGTCTGGAAGCAGTTTTTCTAACTACTTACACTTTCGGCAGTTTTTCACATCTTACAATCCATACAATAGTTACCATTTTATTCTTACATTCAACAGGATTTGTTTTGTTCTACCAAATTGTCTTGTAAAATACACCACTTATGAGGCATTTGTTTAAAATCACAATAAGCAATAAGCATGTTTTATGTTTGATGAGTAAAGTTGATTGATTCCTATCCTGATGAAGTCAAAAATTGTTTATTACAGTGTGTCACATCTTGGGAAAGAGTGCAGTCTCTTTATGCCTATGAGAAACAATAACAAAAGGTTAAAAACCATGATGATATGAAAATGGCACACCTGTAGTCACTAGACATAGCAAAACAACCATCAGACAGTGGCACAAACGACCGTCAAGCACACACAGTTACGTATCTGAACATAATACATTATTGCATAACACCTCTCCATTGCGTCAACAGTCAGATTGTTTAAAGAAATAAAAAACATAATTGTATTACACGCACGCACATAAACTTTGACCCCATTCTATTGCACCCTATTTACCCGCTCATACAAACACAGTACAGATGCCACATGCAGTTCAGATGAATTAAATAAATAGTGGGATTACAGTTTTCTCTCTCTCTCTCTCTCTCTCTCACTCACTCACTCACACACACACGCACACGCACACACACACACAGAGACACAGACACAGACACAGACACAGACACACAGAGATGTTTTCATTGTGCTTCAATATAGTCTTAGGAGTGACTGTGGTGAGTGCATTCCAATGCCAACTGGTCTTGAAAGTAAACATGCCTGACTCAGAATGATTGGAACATTTCTCTTGCCTAAATCTTGTCTTTTTACATGGAAAACAGATGAAATGGTGTCTCTTTTCATTGTTCAATTATTCTGTGCATCCCCAGACAACAGAATAAAACGCTGTACCATTTGCAAAAATGACTTGTACTTGTACTACTGGAGCGCTTGGTCTTTGGACTGTAGTCACATGTGATGTCAAAAGCGGAAATGTCACCCAAAGACCCGTGGAATATGCATAACAGAAACAGATAACAAACTGTTTTACGATTAAGACATAAATATGCATAATTTGTAATTGAAACTTTGGGTATATGTTTCTGATGACTTCATCTTTCACCCAGCAAATTATTGCA